>NC_140778.1:142966630-143666521 GCF_044657685.1 Stegodyphus dumicola | reverse complement strand
TAGCTTAGACCTGAGGAAGAAGAGGCTAGTTTATATCACGGCAATTAGGCCATTGATGACTTATGCGTCGCCGGCCTGGTGCACGGCTACCAAGGAGGATATAAAAAGACTTCAAATCATGCAAAACAAAGTCTTAAGGCTTATCACCCATGCTCACTTTTTTGTGAGCAATGCTACACTGCACTGTGACTTGAAACTGGACACTCTAGAACAGCACCTGAATAAGATCAACAGGAAATTCTTCACGAAAGCTCTGAACTGTGACCATATGAGAAATTTTGATATCTTTACCTACGAAATATTGAATGAGGACGCCAAACTGCGCCCACTTGCGGCCCACCTTATCAGGGACCCGAACTTTCCCACCTAGTGCCCACCTGTAAATAATGTACCCAATGTGTTTATTAGCATTCTTAATTTTGTATCTTACTCATTTATTGTACTTCACATTCAACACTCATTTTATGACTCTCACTTAGTCACGCCTTTACCGGGCCGGTTACTTGCTAGTGAGCTCTTGCGTTGCTGGTCTTCCTATTCTTTATCCGTCTTTCTCCTCCTTACTGCGGACATTATGTGAAGATAGTTCTATGTTATTGTGCCCATCCGGCATAAATTTGATTGAGCCAGATAAACTACTGATCTCAGTGGTATTCTGGCTATAAGTTATCAGTCAGTCAGTCATTTTATCTTTATATAACTGAAAAATAATCACTTTGGGTTAACTAAAAAATAAAGTTCTGCTCTCTTTCTTAAAATTTTATTTAGCAACTTGTTTAAGTGAGGACTAAATGTAATACAAAATTATGAATGAAAAATCTTTGTTATTTAATGCATATTCTTGAGTAATGGTCTGTTATTTCTGAAAGAGTTTCAAAACAATGAAATAAGCACCATCAATGTTATTAACTGATATATAAATATATGCTTTGCATATTGTTACCTTCTGGATTACCTCGCAGTATGAAAATTTAAGGTTTTTGTGAATCTCCATGAATTAAATGTTTTAACTGTTTTATAAAAATGAAGCAATATTCTGTAGAGTAAGTCAATCAAGATTGCTGTCTGATGCCATTCAGGTTAATTTTTAAATGTGAAATTTATAGTTATTATTTATTATATTATCATAGAAATATTAAACTGGATAAAATCGCTAAAAGAGGTATTGAATGCTCTGCCAAAATATATTTACTAGAAAATTGGAATTTGATAATGAATGTATCCTAAAACATCTTTTAAGTTAAAAGTTTGAAACTTGATGGTTAAATGTAAATATATAAAATTATGCATGTTAAATTATTTGTAATCAAGCACCTAGTAACATAGGTAAGTTTTTATTAAATGGGTAAGGAAAGTTGCCATTGTGGAGGAATTTCGAAGGGAAATTAACTTTGAGTGGGTATTCAAAATAATGCAGGTAATTTTCATTCAAATTATGTTTATACATATTTCTAATGTAAAATTTTCTGGTATGTGCTAAATTATAGTAAATTACTTTACTGGAAAAAGATTGTGAATGCACAGATTGTGAATGCCCATGCCGAAAATAAAAAATATTAAATATATATGCATATTTATGCATACGCTTGCAAAAAGCATGTATTTGCCTTTAACGAAATACGTAAATATTCATTAAATTATTTATATATGTATTTGGAAATGAAGGATTTATACCTTCTGAAACTTCTGAAAAAGTTACTGTGAAGAAATCTAGTTATTAGATATATCTAAATTTATAATGATTATAAATATTATCTAAATATATAATAACTTAACATTTAATTGTAAACATAAATTTAAATTCTGTCGACAAATACGTTTATAAAACTATTTAAGCAAGAATTGTTCGTACTGGAAAGAAATCTGTTAAAAGGTATTGTAAAGCAAATTCTATGAGATGCGTACTTAAGAAAGTAGTAAAAAAGAGTTTTTAGAATATGTATTGTTGAAATAAAGGTTAAAAAATATCGTAAATATTAAAAGAAATTTTTCCTTAGATTCTATAATAACTCAGTTACAAGTTTTAAATAATATTTAGAAAAATAATCCTTTTTTTATTCCCTTTCAGAAATATTTATAGAAAGTCAAGTACACTGAAATCAGCACCAATATTTAATATATTTCACTGTTAAAATAAAAGGTGCTCTAATTTGAAATGAACAGAACAGAACATTAATTATAAATTGACTCCGATTTTCGATTTAATGATGCCTCAAGAGCTAAAAAATCATCTGACATTTGAGAAAGTATTTTAGGAAGATGCTTTGTAAATAGAAAAGAAATAAATCGTAATTTTAATATTAGTAACACAATAAACTTTGATCTTAATTTTTATAATCTTTATTACCTTAATTTTTTCCTTATTGTAATTAACGAAAAGTTGTGAAAATATTTCATGCAAATTAACTGTTCTGGAAAAAGTATAGCATTTAATTTAGTTCAAAATGAATTGTTGCTTAAAAATGCATTTTTTTCACATACTTAGGACTCTGAAATATTACACAAAAAAGAAATGTATATTTTGGCATCTACGAAGGTATCGCCACTGCTTCAAAGCAGTGAAAGGGGAAAACCGGTTAGACCTCTCCCAAAGAATGTCTATGTCTAATGACTTATGTAAACATTTTGGCCGATCAAGTTCATCTCATCGTACAAACTTTGTTCCCCGATGGTTATGGTGTCTTCCAAGACGACAAAGCCCCTGTTCCCACAGCTCACATTGTCCAGGACTGGTTTTCTGAGCACGAGGATGAGTTGTCCCATCTTCCCTGGCCACCACGGTCACCAGACATGAATATTATTGAACCTTGTGGTCTACATTGGAACGGAAAGTGCGTTCTCGTTATCCACCGCCAACATCGTTATCTGAACTTGCCACCGTTTAGCAGGAAGAATGGTATAATATTCCCTTGGCAAACATTTATGCATTCCGAGAAGACTGCAAGCTGTTTTGGATGCCAACGGGTTTTCTACACCATATTAAGAAAAGAAACATGTTTTTTTAAAGGTGTTTCCATATTTTTTTCCAACCCCTGTATCTAATATGCACAGAAAGATATAATATGCATAGAAAGATATCTAATATTCGCGGATACGTATAATGCTCGTAGAAATATAAACGTAGAAAGAGTATCCATAACTAGAAAGAGTTGTTTATATGAGATTCTCACGATATGTCTAAAAATATCGACGCCAATTTTAAATGTTTTATATGCAGATCATTTGACTGAGATAATTATATCTAAAATTAATAACCATCTAAATGTAAATAATGTATATTTTAAGAACATTTTCTTTACCAGTTTTATAATTTAAGCAGCATTATCGAAATGAAAAAAAAAAAAAAAAAATCAAAGGATTGTATTTACTTCTAATGAGCCTCTTCAGTTCTTCTAGTGCATTCCTTTTTATTTTAGGTGTCTCTCCCAGATCCCGAAATGCTTTTTCTTCCAACTCCGGTGTCAAACCTTTCAGTAAAAATGACAAAGGTTCACTCGTCATCTTGCATCAAAGGCTTGGCAAGCTCTAAGCATGCCACCAACTTACGACGCAGATAACAACATAAATAATCAAATTTGCTTTATCTTTACTTTGAAAAAATTATCCGGTATCCGATTAAAAAGCAATAAAAATAAATAAAGAGCGATAAACTCTAATGATAATAATGATACATTGAGACTTTCCTGTTGTCTGCTTTTTCAAACACAGCCACTTCTTTCCCCCTTCTTCTAATAAAATGACATCCATTTAGCGTGAAACCTTGAAAACGTTAACCTTAGAATGTTAACGTTGAAGTCCATTTAACATTATCCTTCAAAAGTACAAAGATTAATATGATGCGTCTTGAAATCTTTAAAAAAAAATAAAAAAAGTACTTTATCCCAGTTACATCACAAAGATAAAGGCAGTTTGATAGGATCAAACTCTTTTTGAGGAAGTTTATCATTATTCCCCTCCTCCTTTAGTTTCCCCCCTCCAAAACGAAGATTGCCTTGCAACATTGATTTAGATTGTAAAGCTGGAATAATCTCATAAATTGGCGTGCTTTTTTGTGTGTGTTGGGGCGGGGGAGAAAGCACAATGAAATTTATCATTCGGAATATTTTACTTAATGACGTTATTCTGCAGATTGTTGTAAATAAAATTACCGTATATTCCGTCATATAACGCGTATTTTTAATACAAAAAAATAGGGCTGAAATTTATGGGTATGCGTTACAAGCCGGATATATAAATGACAGCTTGAAAAATAAGGAAAGAATTAGATTCGCACATGCACCACAATACTGCTTATTTAGAAGAAATGACATATATTTGGAAATTAAACATTTTCACTATCGGATAACATGAAGAGTTCGTCATATTTCTCTTCCGTCATGTCTTCAGGCGTATCATCGAATTTTGTTTCATCTTCGTCATCACTGTTATTTTCATCCATAAATAAATAGTCATATTCATCCATTTCATCTGTCACCAACACGAGATATCCTTGTTGGAGCAGCCTCGATTTTCCCCAAAATGAATGGCTTTGCATTTGAAACCAGCACAGCGTTTGTTTCTTTTTGCGGGAGCCATATTTATTACTTAAAGGAGTCCTAGTTCAGCAGTATTTCAGATAAATCAAATGCGATGTACTAAAGTCTTCGACTTTCACTTCGAAATTTCGATTTCAAATGAGTACAGAAAGAGAAAACATCAAATGAGTACAGAAAGAGAAAACATCAAATGAGTACAGAAAGAGAAAACATCAAATGAGTATAGAAAGAGAAGTTCTAATTCCACGAACTCATTCAGGTTGGAAGTGCTCTACAATAGCATTCTTTTGAACATCTGTATTAAATAGAATTCACCCTCTTTGCCGGAATATTTACTCCCTCAAACATTTAAACGCACGCACATATTGTTCTCCTCATCGCTTGTCAGTACGTTTTATCATTGTTCGAAAGGCTAAGACAAATGTTCCAATAAGTGACCTCAACACATAACAGCATTGCGCATGTATCTCTTAGTTTTCTTCGTGAAGAATTGGGTGCGCGTTGTACGACGAATATACCTAAAATTTTTTTTTAATGTAGCTTGAAATTATAGATGCGCGTTATACACCACCGATGCGCGTAACGCGCATCGGTGGTGTATATCGGTGGTGTATAACGGTATATTAAATAAAGGCGAATAAATTCAAAAATTAATAATACTATAAAATAATCATATAGCACTATAAAATAATTATGTAATGATATAGTTAATTTAAATTATAAATATAACATGTGGACAGGATTATGAAAACTATAGCAATTTGCAAAGTAGTACATAAAAATCTAGCAAATGAATGAAGGTGACTTTGGCGAGGGGGGAAGGAAACAGCTAGACATACAGTTCCAGGTTTTTGTGCCCACGGTTAATGTGATATATTATTAATAATGATCACAGGCAGAATAGCACTGAATAGTATATTAGTTTCTTCGTTTGGAAAACATCTGGAACTTTTACTTTTATGAAATGTTACGGACTCCTTTCATAGGAATAAATCAGTGTTAGTAGCTTTGTTAATTCATAGTTAGTTCTTTATCACTTGTTATGTCGTGGAGCAAAAACAATTTTACTTTACACCTGACTGCCACTGGCTCCGACATAGCAATGTGAATATTCTACATCTAAAATTTTAAACACCATTCCAGAATTTTAAATATTTATTTAATAGAATTCTATTCATATATTTGCAAGTTATACACCATAAACACAATAACAAAATTTTGAACTTATCTGCACCAGCGTGAATAAGCCTGGCATAATTTCTGAACTCGACGCAACTTTAGGAGGTAAAATACCGCAAATTCAAACACAAGGGTTTCATCCTCTTCAACGCAGCTAATTTTCTGAATATATTTTACTAATATCCGCAGCGAGGCAGCGGATTCCATTTCATGCACCCAAAACTCAAATTTTGTAACTCAATAGTATCGCAAAAGACGCAAAAAACATCGACTCAAAATCAAAATTAAATCTATAGAATATCATCCGCTGTTGCCATTCCAGCACTGCCAAGTTTTTCTTCCTGCAGCTGTTGCCAGACTTATCCTCACTGTATGTGAGAGGTACAACATCACTGTTAGTTCTAATTATGATCGTTACTGTTGGTGTAGTATTGCTGTAAGAAATTATTGCTATTGTCACGTAAGGGCTTATTACATCTAATTGCGAGGGTCGTGGTTTGAATGCTGGAGAACTCACATTCGACTTCCCCTCCCCCTTTCTTGCTTCAATAAAATCTATAACTTCTACAGTGGGGTCCGAACTGAAATGTAGTTTGCGGTAATTCAAAAGCACCTCTATCTGGTTGACTGGGTCTCGTGGTTCTAACTGATCACGCATTAAGTGGGAGAGAATCTAAAGGATTATTGATTTATCCCATACATGCTTTTTTGAAGTTCATAGTTAAGCACATCTAGCTAGCAGTTGATGTTATCCAGCTAGCACTTGATGATCCAGCTAGCAGAAGACGTGTGGTTCGAATCCAGGCGACAGCACAGGACTTTTTTTTCCCATTTTTCATTCCAAAAATTTTTAAACACTTTTAAAAATGTTCTTCATAAACGTTAGCTGACTGGGAGAAAGTTATATTTTACATTTTAATACCGGCTAAAAATATTGTTCTGCATGGTGGTTTTTGGCGCGTTTATTTTAAAACCAGCAATCTGGTATTATTATCGACAGTTGTAAATTTAATTATATCTTGCAGCTGAATCCCCCTGCATAAAAATGAAGCAATAAACATATGCCAATGAGTTTAAATAATTAGAAAATTTCAGCTATTTCATGTTCAGTCATTGACTGATATTTGAATTTAAAATTAAATTTCATTGCGTTCTCAGTACGATCTTAGAAATAAATAGTTAAATGTTCTTCTTTTCGTGAAATGTACTGAGCGTTTTCATTTTTCCGTTACAACACTGCATTATCGTGTAAAACGAGCAAGTTTGCCTTAGAAAGTCCTCCACGAAGACAGATAGCGCTAGTGTGCTTTGCGATAATCAATTAAAACCAAACACCCCATTACAAAATATCCTAATACTGCTCACATTTCTGTTTTGAAATATACTCAACTTATAAATGACAAAGAAAATGTCTTTATCAAAGATACTTGTCCAGTATAATAAAAAATCTGATGTGTACACCACACGACTTCCTTGTACGGAATATTAAATTATACGCATTTTTTCTTGCATTTCATTTAAACTTATTAGATTGAATTAAACCTACTTCGCCGACAGAGCATAAACCACGATAGAATAAATGCATTCTTTAAAATTCACTTTGTTTGGTTTACCATAGCGACACTCTGGCGCTAGGTTTACTTAACAGTATTATATTTTGTTCATATTATAACTCAGAATGCACAAAATTTATATCATTTGAAGAATTATCTAATCGCTGCCACATGTTCTATTCAAATACTATAATAAAGCTAGAACGATGTATAAAAGAAATTAAGCAAAACAAAACAAAAACGAAACAATTTTTCACAGACGATTGAGTATTTCTCATTCAATTAATTCAGTTTTTACTTCGCGACAAGGCAAAAATACATAAAAACACAAAATATCTGTATTAGAAATTACGAAGTAAATCTTAAACGCTTATTTCCTCGAAAAAATTCCAGAAAGGATTAAGCATGATTTAAATAATAAATGAAGGCGTTATCTTTGTTGTTGCGAAGCTAAGTTTCTCTAAATTGGCAACAAATCCGCTATCCTGCTGTTTTAAATGTAAACAAGAGCAATGGCCGCCATCAAAAACATTATTAGGCTTAGCGGCACTTAAACAATATTAAAATTGTTGATAATTCTAAAAATATTGCATACAGATATACTAAAGGCATAAAAACCTTAACCGGAAGATAAGAACAACATAATTCAATCATTTTTAAAGCAAAAAATGTACAATTTACAAACATATAAGAGTAAAGCAACTGAGATTACTGAGCCGGGTAACATAGGGGATATATATATAAATATATTTCTATACGTTTGGTGCGACCGATTGCAACCAAAATACGAGGTGCACATCTACATGTTATAGCAGTCCTATATGCAAAATTTCAACGTTCTGAGGCTACTCGTTTTTGAGTTATGTGAGATACGTACGTACGTTCGTACAGATGCCACGAAAAATACTCTTCAGAATTCATTTTAAAGCAGTTTTACAATTTTTTTGGAGGAAAAGAGTGTTTTATTCTGTCCTTACATACAGATATCACGGAAATACATCGTTAAATTGCATTTGAAAGAGGTCAAAATGGGATATTTTCGTTGAAATATGCTGCCTGAAACTTTTCGCGATTACAATACTTCCTTTTTACTTCGTACAAGGAAGAATATAAAATATATTCTGAAAAACACATATACCCCTATCATTCCATACCCCTTTATAAATAATAGTTCCTCCATATTCCTCGTTCATCCAACAGCGGTTTAACGCATAAGGCGCATAATCAAAATTCAAAAATGAGAAACACCAGGTTAAGCAGATTCATGATTTTCATCCCTGCATGTCAGTTTCAGTAATACAGCTCCAAATATATTCGATTTAGAAAATTTGTCAACATGTAAATTAAATAGCAAAAAGGTATAAAACATGTTGATAAATATTGAAAATTTAAATAAAAGTAGTTTTTTATATTCATAAGCTAGAATCGAGCATTGAAAAGCTAATTAAAAAGCTGGCCGTTTTATCCTTCTTCAAAATATGAAATTCACTCGAATTCCCCCTCCCCTGGTTGAGAACTTCTTCTGAAATAAATGTTGAAGTTAAAAACTGAAATACACGCTCCATTAGTTTTTAAATATTGTGAAAATACAAAATTCGTCTGTAATTTTTAGATGCTTTTAGCCCAGCGTTGGAAAACAACGGTACGCTTAGAGTTTTCTGTCGCCCGTCAAGACAATCAGAAAAATTCGCTTTGAATTGGAATTTACTTCTCGTGCCCGACTGAATACTTCGTCACGTAATTTCCACTTAGCACGCATCACTGGTGTTTGTGTTCACCGTTTTCAGAGGTTTCATCATCAAGGATCAAGGATCAAGGAAGTGCAATTTACGGAGTTCATAGGCAATTACGCCTTTACCTCCACATCTTCAAAGGAACTTAAATCATCCGAAAGAGGGGATTGTCAAATAGGGTAAAATTTTGATAAGCCGAATGACTTGGAGTAAGTGCCTTCACACTGAGTCAAAAAAAAAGGCAAAAAACTCAGAAGGTCTTAATTTTGCGCCGAAAAAGGGCCAGAATAATTTATATAGGGGCAGCCAGAAAAATTTTTACTAGAAAAATAAAAGGTGAAGTTTCCTTGAACCTTGATAATCATTTTCTTTGCATACGTCAGATGAAGAATACGCAGGAGAATTCCGATGCGCGTTCTTCGAGGTGGAGGGAGGGGGGAACCTGTTTACAGGTCGAAAAAGTAGTTCTGCCAGTGATCAGCTGGGAGGGAGAGGTTTCATTTTTGACCGCTATTCAATGCGGTTTTTAAAAGCCAAAAGGACGCTGTTAAGCGCCTAAGAAAGTTCCTTTTTTTAAAGGAAGAGAGAAGTTAAAGTTTTTAAAAAATCATTTTCAGTGTTATTACATTTGGAAGGTTAAAGTATGTTAAATCAGTCCTATTTGACTGTGATGTTTCTTATTAAAGAAACGTTAAAGGAGGTTCCTCGAGTTAATGCCGTGTGCATTAAAGAACTTTACAGGCGGGGGGGGGGGGTTAAGGAACGAGAGGTAGTTATTCACGTGCCTATCAGTGTGCTCATATCTAGCCCGTTTAAATGGCAGAGCTGAATATTCCCTGTTAAGAACCGCTCTGGGTCTTTTTCGGGAAGAAGCAACAGCAGGATCGTATACGGGTAGCATATGAAGCACAGGATTTGCAACAAGTTGAATATTTTTGAAAAATTTTTCCGAAAGTCGCTGTATATAGCGATTAATGGGCATAATTTTGAGGTCGTTATGAATCTCTTCGTTCCGTACAAACCACGGAGCTTTTCGAATTTGCGGAAGCATTTTAGATTGAAAAATTTGGACATGTTTTCTGTTAGTCAGCGCACATGGGCCCCATACGGGACACGCATACGTAAGGACCGGCCTAATCATTGATTTGTAGAGCAAGATTTTGTTATCAGTTGACAGGTCGCTATGACCAGCTAAAAGGGGGCGTAGGGCGGTTTTGACAGCTGTCGCACCCGCTATGATTTTGCGGATGTGAGGCTGCCAAGTTAATTTTGAGTCTAGTAAAACACCTAGATATTTGTAAGAAGAGACCCAGGGAATGGGTTCACCGAAGAGCATTAAATTAGGTAAATTTGGGATGTTTCTTCGGATGAACATAATGGCAGCACATTTTGCGACATTAATTTTGATTTTATACAGACGGAGCCAGAGTTCTAAGGTCGAAAGTTAACTCTGCAATTGTGAGATTACCTGGAGTATGTTGGAGTGTTGTGAAATGATGGCTGTATCGTCTGCGTATAACGCAAGATCGATATTTGGGGCCTTAGGAATATCATTTACATAAAGGTTAAAGATTGCAGGGGCGAGGAGACTTCCTTGAGCCACCCCAGCATAGATTGGGCGGGGAGAGGAGAATTCGTGGTTAACTGGCACGCGGAAACTGCGTCCGGTCAAGTACGAGTTAATAATTTTAATGAGATGAGCCGAAAAACCAAGCCGCATGAGCTTGTAAATAATCCCGTCATGCCAAGTCCTGTCAAAGGCTTTGGCAACGTCTAGATAGACAATTCCAGTTTTCTCTCGCTTACGAAAGCCTTCATGAATGAATTCCACTACACGGAGTAACTGGTGTACCGTGGAGTGTTTAGGTCGGAAGCCGAATTGTTCCGGGATTAGTAAATTTTGATCCCGACAGAATTCATTCAGGCGATTAAATAAGACAAATTCATAGATCTTAGAGAGAGAAGATAACAGACTTATGGGTCTGTAATTGACGGGCAGGTTTAAATTTTGTCCCGGTTTTGGAATGGGGACGACTGCTGCAATTTTCCAGCAGTCGGGGAAATAGCTTCTCCTGAGCATTAAATTTATGAGTACCGTGATCCATACGATAAACATAGGGGGAAGTTTTTGATCATGCGATTCGAAATAGAATCTATGCCAGGTGACTTGTCAGGTTTCAATTTGTCAATGAAAACCATGGCTTCAGTAGGGTCCGTTGACCTGAGTTCAGTTGTGATAGGTTGTGTTAAAAATTCTTTAACCCGTGCATGTATGCGCCCCTGTGTAACCGGGCGGTTACAGTAGGAGTCGTGGTTTGGTGTGAATTGAGTTGCAAGGCTATCAGCTATGACATTCGACTTTTCTGAGTCAGTGTAGGCCATTTGTGCGCCATCGGCCGTTTGAAGGGGCGGGATGTATGTTTTATGTTTGCGTAATCGGGCGGCTGCGTGCCAAATCGATTTGTCTTCAGTCGTTAGGGACTCAATGTATGTTTTCCACTCCGCTTGTTTTCGGTCCTTATCTCGTTCTGTATCTTGCGAAACTGGGCACGGATATTCGGATCTCGTGACCTTTGCCAAATTATTCGCAAGTAGTTCCGCTGCTTAATTTTGAATTTAGTCTCAGGTGGGAGCCTAGCACCTGTGTGTTTGCGTGGTTTTGAAGCCGCAGCTCTCGCTTCTTTCAGTAAAGACTCCAGACTTTTGATATGCCTGTCAAAGTCCGAATTGCTGGAAATTTTGATGAGAGGGAGTGAAGTTTTTTCCAAAATAAATCTAAAGTCGTCCCAATTTGTTGAGACTTGCTCCTCTAATTTTGAGTATCGATTTTGAACATCTAGGGTTATCAAAACGGGGTAGTGATCAGAGTCCAATTCCTGAATCACTTTTATCTCATGCCGAAAAAATATATTATAAAAGGCAGCCAGATCAAGAACTGCAGAGGACCCTCTAACAGGGTAAAAAGTCGGGAAGGTAGGAGCTATGATCTGTACATGGTAACTCTGGCACCATGAATTTAGACTAATACCATACCTGTTCCTGTTAGAACAAAACCATGCGGTATGGCGTGAATTTAGATCACCAGCAATTATTAGGTGATTTGAAATATTCAAAAGTTTATCAAAATCACTGACAGGAAAAGCTGGCCTTCCACGTGCTGTAGACAGTGGAGGTAGATAAGCTGAGACTATCGTCAGCGGGGAGGAATTTTGAAGGAAAATTTTGATGATTGTCGCTTCCAAAAAATTTAAATCGGGGGACGGTATCATATGGTGCTTTAACGAACGCTTCACATAGATACAAGTGCCACCACAGGGATTTCTGCCCTGTGGCACCCTGTCAGTAATATCGTGCTCTACTACAAAATCACGAACTTCGTGAATTTTCGATGTTAATCCATTGGCATTCCACGTGCAAATGGTCAGTTCTCTGGTGGTGTTTGAACTGTTATTCATAAAATTGAATTTTAAGCCGTTATTAAAGGTTCATCACTGAAAAACAGAAGACATGGGTCTAAAAAAAAGCCAAATTAGGTTGAAAGCTCAACATAACTTTCATAAATACAAAATGCCCTCATTAAAGCATCTGCTTGCCTGAGTTTAGGCATTGCTTTTTTGAAGGCAAGGAGCAGAATATGCTTGTCTACCGCTGGGTCGCGGGAGATTTCGATTAAGCATTTTAGTGTAGATGAAAAGACATCGTCTGAATCATTGCTACATTCTGCTGTGGCTGACACTGCTGGGGCTTCTGCACCCGGCAATCTTGGTTTCGTGGATTTGAATCCGTGCTCGGTGGTGTTCTTCACCATCTGTGCATAAGATGGTGAACTGACGTTGCTTGGGGGAGCAGGCATGGGACGTCTTGTCTCAGCAGTTGCTGGGGGCTTAGAAGAACCCTGCGGGGGCTGTCTGAGCAGCTGCCCTAGTCTTAGGCGCGGAATTTTTACCACGAGCCCGTTTGTTACCTGGGTAGCGGGAACAAGATTTATATGAAGCAGGATGATCTCCACCGCATTTGCAGCAAGTGGCAGGTACATCTAAGCCTTTGGTACACTCACGTGCCCAATGGAGTGCAGAGCATCTGACACAACGGATTGGAAGGGTGCAGAGTTCCGAAGAATGGAAAAAGCCCTGGCACCGAAAACACTGAGTAGGACCCTTGCGGCCGCGGTAACGCTCAATGCTGATCTCTGTGCCCCACATGTCAGTGACGGCAAACAGATGATCGAGGAAGGGGTGTGGGATGACTTGTAAATAAACAAGTGGCATTGGGTGTCTGGAGCCAGGCTGAGTAAGCCGAACGATGCGATGCACTTTAAATCCCATCGCCTCAACTTCCTCTTTGATATCCCCGACGTCTGTTTCAACAGGGAGGCCTCTGATGACAATTTTGACTGGCCGGTCCTGCTTGAGATCGAAAGTTTTGAACTGGATGCCGGCTTGCTTCATCCAGCGGGTGACCTCCCTGAACTCCATCTCTGTCTGAACAAAAATTTTGAGATAGGATCCAGTCAGGATGCTCCGTAAATTAGGGACAATTTCTCTCATGAAAGACACTTGTGTCTTCCAGTTCTTGCTGCTTTTGAGATGTATTGCCGGAATCTCAGACTGCGGTGGTGGGGTGTACGTTCCGTGCCTGCTCGGAATTAACTCCGTCATTAGTACTTGTAGTAGCATTTCTGCGTCATTGGTTTGATCGCTGATTAAGGAATTTTTAATTTTTTCGTACTTGTTAGTACTCCTCTCCTTTTTAGGAGTAGCATTTTTTGAAGTGGCTGTCAATTTGGAATTTGGAATATTAGCATTTGCTTCTTTAGCGTTTTGAGCCAAATTATCTATTGTGAGATCCACAATAGGCGCCTTCCCTTGCTTTCGAGCCGCGGGTGTGATAAACCCGTCAGAGTCGATTGTCTGCGTCTTTCGCTTCCGCGATGACGTCGACTGGACCGGTTTCCCCCGCACCTCGTGCGTGAGAATAGATGCCTCCTGCTTTCTAAGATCTTCTGCGGATTGAGCGGCAGCCATGTTGGCTAAGCGCTCGCTCTCCAATATATTTAGAAATTCCTCTCTGGTTGAGGGAAGGTGAAAAATGGGTACATCTAGAGCATTAGCAATGTCATTAATCTTGTGAAAAAGAGACTTACCCGCCCGGTCGAGCTGGTCGTATCCACTTGCATCTAACGGAGTAGGAGTTCGCTTCATGAAGCTCTTCTGCCGTTGAATCGCCTCAAACTGTTGTTTCAGGTCGTAAAACTGTATCACAAGATTCATGCGCTCGTCATCTGGCGACGCTGATTGCACAGAGGGAGCCTGATCCCTAATCTCACTCATATCATGATCAATAACATCATTATTTTCACAAAAATTCCCAGAATTGCCCTGCGTTGGCGGGAGCTCGTTACACGAGCGACCGTCACCCTCGCCGTCCATCCTCGGAATCGGTTTCATCATCAGTCTAACTAAGAGCACTAGACGAATCAAAATTACGATTTTTCAATCCAGTTTTGCTTTGTGTTACTTCAGTCACAGTCGTACAGTCCATTGTATTTTTCAATGTCCAAAGTTTAAATTGTAGCACTAAGTGAAGTTAGCATTCTTGTCCGATCCGATCCGAACAAGTACGGCTGCAGTAGCGCGCTGTTTCCAGCTCATAAGGAGAGCCAGTAGGCACATGACGGTAGGAAGTCTGACGTGGTAGGAGTTAAGAGAATGAGGTGAGGCAGAAGGGGGGCGAGCAAGATGCCGCAAGCCTAGGAATTATGCCTGACAAGAAGACGCGCCGCAGACGGAGCTGTGCAAGGTAAAGCAATAATGAGTTTTTAAGATAAGATACTGTGAAAGTATACTACATGACAGAACGAGTTTGTAGAATACAAACTTTCAAAGGCATACATTTGCAAATATAGAGTTACAGTGACAAAAAATGCAGTTTGAAAGATCAGAAATCATATAGAAGTTTCGATGAAATAACAAGAAAAGTATTCATAAAAGCTATATACAATATGTACAACTATATACAGGAATGTTCTACTTTATGTAGGAAAGTTCAGATCTCTGGCTAGGTGGGCTGCCAGCGGTCGTAACTCTTTATCTTCCGGTTGTGGAATGTAGTCAAATACATGTAATTTTGTCATGTGAGGGCATGTAACTGCTTTCTGGAAAAAGCTGGAGTTTAGGCGATGAAGATGCTCTATGACAGTTTCAATTTTCAAATCTTTGTGTAAAGTCCTATTAGATACAAAATAATGCGCATTCGTGAAGGTGCGCAGCAACTTGTTCTGTGTAATTTGTAAATTAGATATGTCCCTGTCTCTAACTGATGCCCACGCAGGGGAAGCATACGTGAAGATCGGCCGTATAACAGAGATGTATAAGTGCCGTTTTCTTCTTAAGTCCAGTTTAGAGTGCTCGTTAATAAGTGGGTTGAGACTTTAAATGACTCCTAGTGTTTTTCCCCTGACATGAGTCAGGTGATCCTTCCAAGAAAATTGATCATTAATAATAACGCCAAGGTAATTCGCCTTGCGTACTCTAGGAACTTCTGTATTAAATAGTTTAAGCTTTTCCGTGATTAGAATAACCTGGAAAAGACGAAATTAATTACTTACTAAAAATGAATTTAATAAGCAATCATATCGGGAAAATCAATCACCAAAACCAATGGTGCCATTAATTAATCATATTAATGGCATGTGATAAGACAATTATAGGCAATCGCGGCGAAACCCAAAGTAGTCTTAACCAGAAGCACGAGGCACACGAGTTAGACTCCGCTTACCTCGTAATTGGACGTACACGGAAACCTGACTGAAGAGCGAAATAAGACCCGACCTTTACTCACCACGGTCCCCCTGCGAATGATATACTGAGCATTCTTGTCTTTGTTGAAATCTATTCTATTCAAAACTGCGCGCGTGTGTCTATTTGTTTGTTTGATTGTGGCATTATCGCCTCAGGAACGGCGGAGAGTTGTCAGGTCAGGTCTGGTCGGAACTTTAGGCTATGAGTGCCGTACTTCCTAAGTACATGACTCATTCTTTGAATTAATCCATTTAAGGCATTAGGAATGGGAAATTTTTTGATTCTTGAAAAAGATGTATGGAATTCTTTAATTCTAAAAGTCTTGAGTTGCATTGAGCAAGATGTAATTACTGAAGTAGGCACTGGGCACATGATCCCTAACCAGGATGGTGATTGGTTGGAGCGAGAAAAGCTTGTATTTTCATATTTTGCAATATTTTTAGATATAAATACAAATATTTACATAACAGATGCTTGGAATTATATACTAACATTCTTTGTTAGTGTACAAAATTAGTATGATGATGATGCTGATAAAATAGAATGTATGAAAAATAAAAACTTAATTATATGGGCGTGGCTGCTGTTAGCCAATAAGATGCAGTAAATATGTTAGAATCTTGACTAAATATCTTTTACTTCAATAATAGTTCAAAGTTCATAAGTTTGAAGTAAAAACTTGATTAAATAGGAGAACATAATAAATGATCATTATTTACAGTTGAGTATATACAGAATTCACCACCCAACGGCGGAGAGCTGAGTTTCGAGAGAAGTACCTTCCCTCCCCCCCCGGATTCCGAAAAGACCTGGGAAGCCATTTCGACGCTTTATTTCGAGAAGCGTTGCCACTGCTCGCTTTAAAAGCATACAGTTTCTTAGTAAAAAATAATTTTATTACAAAATATGATTTACAAATTTTATTACAAAACAATAAAAAATAATAACACAAAAAAAAATCTGAAATGTTTCAGATTTTAAATTACGTCCAAAGGGGCGTTTTTTAACATTTTGTGTGTTACCTTTCTTTATTAAATATCATGTTCCTCGCACTTAAACCATAAGATCCAGTGCAACAGCAATATCGCAAAATAGTTTTAAAACGAGCATATCTTTAGAATTTCCGATACAGAGACTCACGCGCTGGAGATAAAAATGTTTTTTCTGCACAACGTTGCCATTGCTCGCTTTGAAATCCTTGAGTTTGTTAACCAAAATTCGTCAAAGTTTTAAAAAATAGGAAACCGATCATAAAACAAATTTCAAATTTCAAATTTGGTCTTCCACATGCTCATATTCGTTGGAGGATTACGTTATTCAAAATTCGATGACTCTATGTACCGTTGTTTTATCACAATACGAGAAATATACATACATTTATGCAGATTTTTCATTATTTAATTTCTTCAAATATAATGCAGGACTCTAACATTTTGTGGCAACAGTTTGAAAAGTGAACCGACATTTATGAGTTCGACGCAAAATGCCAAAACGAAACTAATAGTCCTTCGGGATTCAAATCCCTTTGGACTAATAATAAATTTTATTACAAAATATGATTATTACAAAATATGATTTACAAAATATGAAACAAAAATAGCATTGCCAAACATTCAATATATTATTCTCGATTCCAAAAATTCCTGGAAAGCCATTTCGACTGTTCCCATCTTTGTACGACTTTAGTAAGCCGAGATATTAATTAAAACTCTGAAAACACTCATTTTTCCGAGTGGCAACAGTCTCGTGAGCTACATAAAGATCTTTCTTTCGAAACGTTTTGCCGCTGCTCGCTTTCAAACCAAAGTTTGTTAATAAAAACGTTCTAAGTTTTATAAAAGGTAATCTAAAAATGGTATTGCCAAACATTAAATATGTTATGATAATATAAGGTCATGTTCTGATGTTGAAGAGAGCATGCAATTTCATGTAATGTTATTTTATGTCGAAAATGTTTCGTTAATCAGGTTAGGATGAGTGATACGAAATGTTATTACCACATTAATGCTTTTATTGATATTGAGAAAAAGCCATTATATTACATTAAATTTAAAAAATCTGATGTGTACACCACATGACTTCCTTGTATTGGAATATTAAATTATACGCATTTTTTCTTCCATTTCATTTAAACTTATTGGATTGAATTAAATCTACTTCCCCGACAGCGCATAAACCACAATAGAATAAATGCATTCTTTAAAATTCACTCTAGTATTTGTTTACCATAGCGACACTCTGGCTCTAGAACACTTAACAGTATTAATAATTATATAACAGGTAACTTATATAATAATTACATAACGGAAACTAAGTTAACTGTTATATAATCAAATAATTAAATAACAGTTAACGTATATATTTCGTTCATATTATAACTCAGAATGCACAAAATTTATATCATTTAAAGAATAGAATTATCTAATCGTTGCCACATGTTCTATTCAAATACTATAATAAAGCTAGAATGATGTATAAAAGAAATTAAGCAAACAAAACAAAAAAGAAACAGTTTTTCACAGACGATTGAGTATTTCTCCTTTAATTAATTCAGTTCTCACTTCGCGAGAAGGCAAAAATACATAAAAACTCAAAATATCTGTATTAAAAATTACGAAGTAAATCTCAAACACTTATTTCCAGAAAAAAATTCCAGAAAGAATTAAGCATGATTTAATTGGCAATAATAAATGAATGCGTTATATTTGTTGTTGGGAAGCTAAGTTTCTCTAGATTGGCAACAAATCCACTAGTCTCCTGTTTCAAATGTCCGGCATTCAAAACATCAATTAAATCAATGGCCGCCATTAAAAACAGGCTTAGCGGCAATTAAACAACTATAAAATTGCTGATAATTCAAAAAATATTGCACACAGATTTACTAAAGGCATAAAATCCTTAACCGGAAGATAAAAACAACATAATTCAATCATTTTTAAAGCAAAAAATATACAATTTACAAACATATAAGAGTAAAGAAACTGAGATCACTGACCCGGGTAACAGAGTGGATATATATATAAATAACAAATTGTATATATATATATATTTATATATAAATAACTGGTTTGGCAAAATTTAGTCGTTGCTTGTAAATAACGAACTGATTTTATTCATATTAAAATGCTTTAAGCATTTTTTTCTGGTACTTCATAAAACTTACGAATCTTTGGTTATCTTTCAAGTTTTTTCATAAAACTTAGAAATTTGGTTTTGGCCGCAGTCAGCTCATATGGCGGGCTAACCAAACTAACTGATTTGATTTTTTAAAAATGAGTGAAGCATTTTAATTGAACTCAAATATTTCCTTAAGATTTGCATTGTTAAAAGCTAAGTTACAAACAAGAAGAATAATGAGAAATACATATGATCAATCGTTTCCGAACAGGGAAACATTCCTTACTTTTATGCTTATAAAAGTACATCACCATGTAAAAGTATTAGAAATACAATTGTGCGAAACTTATTTACGAGGAAAATATTTATAAACAAAGAAAAAATTTAAAAATTAAGCAATTAACTTTATCGCAATTCTTGAACAATCATCTTTCAGGAAAAAATGGCAATAAACTTAAGAATGTCAGGTACTGAAAAGATATACGAAAGTTTTGAGATAACAAAACGGAAAAGTTGGAAAAAAACAGGAAAAAAAAGTTGGAAAAAACAGGGCATTTAACAACTATATTTCCTCAATCATTACGGCATTGGCATCGAAGACAGGTAGGAGAAAAAATCAATCATCCGTCACATTCCAGGGTCCAGCGAATACAATTTCAATCATTATCTAATTACAAAAATCATCTATTTAAATAAGCAAATTCAGCAATTTATAAGAAAAAGCGATTCTTTTTGAAAGATTTGTTACGTTAAGGACAAGCAAGAAAATATATCCTTAGCTTAGCTGAAAAATGAACCGACAATAAAGAAAATTAACTAGACAATGGTCAGAAAAGATATTAGTAAACAAGATCTCACTTAGATTGCCAAAAGGAAACAAATGCTACTGCTTTTTATCCCCATTTCTCTAACTTAGTACTTTAATAAAAAGTTATTATTATAATAATATTTATATTTGCTTTAAAAAAAAGAAAATGAACTTGACATATGCATAAATGCCAAAACCTTAGTCAAACCAGTTAAAAGCCGATACTTTACATCATTATTTATTTTAACATTTACGTCTGAAAACCTGCAGCCAGTATAGTTTAAAACAGTACGAAATTAATAGTGATATTTTTCTATTACATTCATTAGATTTTTCTATTACATTATATTTTTTAACATATTACATATATTTTAGATTGTATAATCTCACTATAGCGCTGAGAGATTAACGTAAAGGAACATTAATCCTTTGTTAGATGCACCCTTTTATTCGGGAATAATTTAAGCTTTCCATACTTATGTATGTCGAGAAACCTATATATCTGTCGTTTAAATTGAGCAAAAGAATACGAAGCATCTGTAATAGAAAGAAATACGAAGAAAGAATGTAATAGAAATACGAAGCATCGGCTAAGCTTTGGAATATGGTAACAGGTAGTTTGGCGACATTTTGGTAAGGCTATAAAGGTTACTATTTAGTTAGGACTTTAGCAATAATCTGAGGAGTACACAGTTCGAATCACAGATTATTTTGTCTCAGAGAAATGAGAGATCATGAGACACGTCATGTGACATTTTCCGGAAAATTCCGATCGTGATTTTAGCTAATAAGCACTTAGAAACAATTTCGCTGCTAAAGTGCAGAATCGCCGACTTATTTGTTTCGCGCTTTTTACAAGAGTAAGAAGAATTGGATTTTTGTCAATTTTCTTTGACTTTTTAAGTGAAAATAGATCAATGTGTACAGGAATAAAGTCAAGCGTGTGCGCAATGCCATTTTTGTGCAATTCTGGGATATTTTTTAAATGAAAATAGGTCGGCGTGTACATGGATACCGCTTATGTGCAATTCTTAAAAACGCGCGAAGCAGTGGGCGATTCTGCACTTTCTTCCAATTTCGCACCTAATCTTCGTCATGATTAAGCACTTTTGTTCCATAAAAGTTCTAGCATAAGCGTAAATTCGGCTAGCAGATTGTTGGAAAAAATGTTGAGTAAAAAAAAAAAAGCCTTTACTTCGTGAAAACAAAATGGCGTTCAAAAAAAATAATAAACTAGCAGGTTGCTGTTTTGGTTGCCAAATTTTCGCCAAAAATTCGCCAAGTTACCATAATTCGAAGGATCACCGAAGCATTTATAATAGAAAATTTTGAAGGCACTTCTTTTTATGTACCCATATTAATAAGCCGCTCATACATTATCAAGCCCATCAGCGACCGAGAGGTAGAAGCCGCTAAGCACTGTCAGGGTTTCAAGTCCCGGGGAATGGGCTGGCTGCATGTGCGTTTTCGTGGTTTTTCCCATGTGTAACATGAATGGAGTCAATTTCTTTTAAAAAGACCACCACAGAGCATCGCTCCCTTCCCATATATTGCCTAAGAGTGGACCTCGTTATAAGTAAAAAAAAAATTTTTTTTAAAAAAAGATTTTGAAAGCAGGTAATGGATAACAAATATTATTAGTGTTTATTTCTTTGAAAGAAAAACTGACACATTTTTTTTTTTTTAATTTAGCATGCGATTTCTCTTTTATCTACTTGTTTATGTATTAAAATCAAAGACCTTATTACAGGTCACAAAAAATTGTCATGTGGCCTCTGGGCTTATTATTATCTAGCCAGAAACGTTGCGTTTTGAGCGACATATCGGCTATACTAGTTCGGATACGGATACTTAATAATACTTCCTTCGAGCATCAGTTCTACCCGCATCCTCCCAATGATCATCTACATAATTCCTCTATTACTCTTTTCAACGAAAATTACTTGTGCAACAATGATTCCAGTCCTATTACTCCAACCTTTCCAAAAGAAGTCTCTCATATCATCACCAAACTTAAAACTTACAACATACGTTTTGATGCTTTGGTTGCGTATTCTGGTGTTCAGCAGGAATTTATCCTGCTCTTACCAGAGCTTATCACGGAATCCCACTAGGGGAATCACACATAACGGCTCTTCATAATTGTTTCACCGTAAGGATGTGAAAACTTGAGCTTAATAAAATGAGACACGTTGTCTCTGCAGACTCACTCCCGGTGAGAGTGTGATGAGCTGAAGTCTAATCAGGAGCGAGAAAATAGTCATTTGAATCCTACTACGCAAATGTCAAAAAGTAGTAAAGTCCTGAGTATGCTTTTCAATACAGTTAATTTGAGTGAAATACTCATAGTATGCGTGCTAGGCGGAAAGCTGTCTAGTGCTGATGTCATGGCTCTACATTTTCTGACTTCCCTGAAGAAATGCTGCGTAGGGCCTGAAATTTCTGTCCTCGTCGAGTATTTCATAGGCAAAAATGTCCGAAAAGCAAACTGACGTATTTCTGATAGCCTCGTAATAAAGTTTTTGTGTTTAGTCTGTGCAGAAACTCGGAGTTGAGCTCAATTTTGAGGTCATTGTGAAGACTTTTAACATTCCATTCCATCTCATTTATCGCTGTTGGTTGGTTTTTCACATTAAAACCTATTTTAATGTTATTTTATATATCTGACTTCGAATCTTGATTTTCTGAAGAACATAAACCTTGTCCAAACTTAAAGGTTTATTCAACTAAAATTTCCAAAATGATGATAACTTAACATCATGAACAAACTTAACACCTTAGATGGAAAAATATCCGCATATTCAAATTCCTAGGAATGCTTGGAACTGTCAGCTATTCGGCGACTGAGGAAAAGAACACATCTTGTAAGGACAAAAATCCATCTGGTCCCTCTGGCATAATTCCCCATTTAAATTGAACTGGACTCAAATACGCCTGACTGGAGCTGGACTGGACTGAACCGGGACACAGGCTGGACTGGAAACCATCAGTCTCTCAAATCTCCTCTGGGCAGGTCTGCTCTGTTTCGAACTGAAAATGAACTGCTCCGCTACCAAGAGAAGCACCCCCTTTTATTGACGGCGGTTGCCGTTACTACAGACGATTATGCAAATATTTAACAGCTGTTATACTGGGCCTAGCCTGCGTGAATTTGAAGGCTTTTTGCCAGTTGTCTTCAAATATGACATCCTGCAAGTAAATAGTATATCAATAAAGATGTCACAGAGACAAGATGTGAATAATAAAGAGAAAGGTGGCACTTTGCCACACTTTTAACCGAAGAATCTCTAAGGAGGAGAATAAAAGCTTCCATAGACGCAATGTAATCCTGTTTTGCCTCTGCGCCGCTATACCGAAGAGCCACGGCTATGCAGTGAAACAGCAGCGCATGGTGGAATTTAAATAGCTCAGTCCGAGGAGATAGTAAATTTTTCACTTTGAAATAACTCAAAATGTTTTATTTTCATACATTTCCGGAGTTTTATGCGCAAAATGATGTTAGTTGGAATTTTGGGCGAATTATAGAAATCCTATCCAATTTTTTTCTTTCAATTTAAACAGCGAGCCATACGAAGACAAAACTTCAATGAAATAAATTTAATACTTATTAGGATTCAGAGACTTTTGTTTTAGATAAATTGTGTAGTTGATCTTTTATCTTCTTATCTTTAATTTTCCAGATGTTTCGCATGGAACCTCCTAAAGTTCATTTGCAAAACAAATAAACTAAAAAAGAAGAAATAAATAAATTTTATTATCTTTATATTCCTTATTTTTCCCCTTAACCCTTGTTTCTGTAAATCCACATAATTGTTTTTCATTTGATATAATATCCAGCATTAATTTATAACATCAGAATTAATAGAAAACAAAATTAACTATGGCTGTGATGTTAAATTTCTAACAAATCTGCAATTAATTACATAAATAACGCTATTTTGTAATTCTTTTCATATCAAGCATATTATTAAATATTAAAATAAAGATTAACACATTTTAAGTAAAACAATGATATTTATTGACATTTCTCAAGTTTCAGAATATAGGTATGCAAAATAATTTTAAGCATCTTCACAAATACCAAAGAACAATTATTTGGAATGACCATTATGAAAACCATGAGCAATGTTTCCAGCCAAGAGCCAAAAGCATATCACTTAAATTAACAAATACAAAATTACACTTAAAAGGTCTTTTAAAGAATTTTACATAAATTACTAAAATAACTGATTTCATTCTTTTTTCGTAAAATATTCAATACTTCTTACATTTATTAATATAAGATTAAATACTTAACTTGAAAATCAAACCTATAGGTATTATTAAAACCTGGGAAGAAATTTTGTAAATAATTTACTGAATCAAATAAATATTGTTATATCAAACAAGTATTGTAGCCATTGGGACAAAATTATTTCAAATTATAAAATTAGGAATAAATTTTTTTTAAATAAAAGTTACAAAAAGGACTATTTTCCACTTTCGCTATACAACTAATAATTGTAAAATTGCTGTATGCTTCCATTTTTCATAAATTTAATTTTGCAAAATATCTATTTAATCCAAAATTATTCAACAAATGAGTACATTTAGTTCTGTAAACTTAAAAAGAGGTGAAAAACACATACCATACAATACGTAATAAATTTTTATGAATCCATAGTTAAAATTTTACAATGAAATTTTAAAAGCAAAATTTGCGTATAACTAACTGAAACAGCCCAAATAACTAAAGACAATTAAAAGCTCCCCTAAATAAATTGAAAACACTGAAATACATTATAATAATCTGACAACTTTAAAAAATTAGCACGAAAACTTTTAGACTTTTATTTGGAATGACCATTATGAAAACCAAGAGCAAAGTTTTCACCCAATAGCCAAAACCATTTCACTTACAGCATTACATTTAAAAAGTCTTTTAAAGAATTTCACATAACTAGAGCCCAGTACCTCTGACTACAACACCAAAGAACCTTTTCGAACAACGCTATAAAAGATTGCTAATATGGCCGACGGCATGCTGTTTTGTTGCCTTATGATGTTATTTTGCACATGCGCAGTGAGGTACGGAGGGGTGGATGGATTGCCCGTTTAAAATAAACTTCAAGAATATACCAAAGAATCCCTTACAAATTCATTGAATATACATCTCCTTGACATACTGTGTACCTTCGGTTTGACGGAGCCACATTTGCCTCGGGAAACCTTCACTTTAGAGATTCTCTGCTTAAATGCCGTGTCGGTTAAGCGTCCCGTCGGGTGAGCAAGGAATCTCTACGGAGATATTTTTTGGCCTGTGTCGCGACCGAGAAAATACAACAGAGACTTTACGTCCCCGTTTCGCTTGACTCCAAGGCCCAAGGCGATATTTTCCGGAGTACCTTTGCAACTTAATGCAATTACCTCCACAACTTCGTTAAGGAGAACTGAGGTGATTAAGACAAAGCACTGGCTGAAGGGTAATGAAGGAGACCATTAAGGGTTTACAGGGAAGGAAGTGAATAAGGAGTCCACACTATGGACGATAAATTCTTTCTGCTTTCAACCTGTTTTACTAGGTTGAAAGAGAGAGAGGTGATGAATAAAGGCGAATTCCTGAATGCGTTGCATTAATGGAATCGGAAAGATTGGAAGACAATCAGCCGGGAAACATAATTTTCCAGGGCTTGGGAAAGGTATTTTAGGTAATACGGAAAACCGCAGTAGTTGCTAATGCCTTGGGGATGGGCTGGGGGGGAGAGAGTCTTGCGACTAAAGCTCGGAGCAAGGGATGGTGGAACGAAAAGAAGGGGGGAAAAGGATTCAAGAGGCGAAAAAGTTCTCCTACCGCCCGTGGCGAGAGAAGAATAGGAGCAACTTTTGAAGCGGAAAGAACCGTGAAGAAAGTTAACTGTAGAAAAGACGGAGAAGTTTTAGGATAGTTAAAGGGAAGGGATGCTAGGAAAAGTGTTTTAAGTTGGAGAGGAGAGGTGGATTAAAAATGGGAAAGAAATAAAAAATTGGGACAGGATTAACCAAAATTACCTGATTGCAGATGATGTTTGAAGATATGCAAGCCTGTATATATGCAGATTGCTGGAACAAAAATTCATGGAATAAAAGTGTTTTGAGTAGCATATGAGGGAGTTAGGTTTTAAAGATTAGAATATTAATTTAAATTTGAATAATTAAATAGTTTAAGTTAAATGATAATAATATAGAAACTTTAAATCTATTGTATTTCTGACTTTTAATTGTCTGGACCGTGTTTTATGAAAAGATGAGGTCTTGGCAAGTGGAGGAGCATGTTACCTATAGCAGCACGGATATAAAACCGAGAAACGAGGCCGAATTAGGTCCGGCGGGCATGTGGAAGTATAGAAATAGCTAAGGGTCGCCGGGTTAGGCCCGTGAAGTGCTTGTTAATTTAAAAAATTTTTAGACAGAATTCCTAGTCAAGCAGACACCTCCGCTTTGGCTTCCTAGGAAAGATGTTATAAGTTCTATCAAGAACGCTCCTAGGTCGCTTAGCTGAGCTGGGCTCAGCTGGATCATAAGCAGGAAGTGAATGCAAGACTGGGTTTTCGATCTGTGTTAATCTATTAAAGAATTTGGCCGAATTTTGCCGGAAAAAGGCATCCAGGGGTAGAATTTTGAGATCGTTATGAAGCACTTCATTACGGACGAAATAATGAGCATTTGTCAGAATACGAAGCGTGACGCTCTGGAATACTTGGATTTTCTTTAGATGGCTATTGGCAGCAGTTGACCATACGACAGCTGCATAGGTCAGGATTGGCAGGATGGTACTTTTGTACAGTAGGATCTTGTTATTGAGGGAGAGGTTGCTGGTTCTTTTGAGGAGAGACATCAGTTGGGTTCTTGTAGTTCTTGCTTTGGAGATGGCATAATTGATGTGGGTATTCCAGAGCAGCTTCGCATCTAGATAAACTCCCAGATATTTGTAAGATTCCACCCAGGGTACATTTTCTTCAAATAATCTGAGTGGAGGGAGTTGACTATGGACATTCCTCTTTCTGGAAAAGAAAACTGTGGCGGCACTTTTTGCGACATTAATTTTGATTTTCCAGGTAATGAGCCAGGACTCCAAGTCTGTTAAATACAGCTGTAGGTGATTGAGAGTGGCATGTAATGTTGAGTGCTGTGAAATGATGGCTGTGTCGTCTGCATAGAGTGCTAGTTCGACACTTGGTGTTTGTGGTATGTCATTTACATACAAGTTGAAGAGCGTAGCGCTAAGAATTCCTCCCTGAGGCACCCCAGCCAAGATAGGGCGAGGAGAACAGACAGAATATTTAACTTTAACAGAAAAGGTAAGATTAGTGAGGTAAGAGTGCATTATGTGCACAAAATTAGCCGAAATTTCAAGTCGCATGAGCTTGAATAAAATTCCGATATGCCAACATCTGTCGAAAGCCTTTGCTACGTCTAAATAAACAATAGCTGTAGGCTTTCCACTGCGAGATCCTGTATGAATGATTTCAACTACCCTCAGTAGCTGGGCCTGAGTTGAGTGTTTAGCACGAAAGCCGAATTGCTGAGGAATAATAATATTTCGGTTTCGGCAGAAATCATTCAGATATCTAAGCAGTATAGCTTCGTAAATTTTACTAAGTGAAGACAGAAGGCTGATCGGCCTATAATTTTGAGGGACCTTTGGGTCCATTCCAGGTTTTAGAATAGGAATGACTAATGCATTCTTCCAGCTATGAGGATAATATTTTAGCCTTAGCATTGAATTTATCAAAACTGCTAGGTAAAATATGAATTTTACTGGTAAATTTTTAATCATGCGATTGGAAATCCTATCCAGGCCAGGTGCTTTTGCAGGGGTGAGATTTTTGACAAAAGCAGAAATCTCAGTCATTGTTGTGGTGATGGGTTCCTCAGAATTTGTATCTGAGGAGAGAAATTCTTCAACTTGGCGTTGGACTTCATGCGTGTGCTCTGCACAGGAATCGAACATGAGTCCAGTGTTAGGTGAAAATTGTGTTTGAAGGCTGTCAGCTATTCGTTCAGCCTTTTCGGTGTCTGTTAATGCCATCCGGTCGTTGACCGTGCCCATTAGGGGGGGAATGTCGTGTTTTGGTTTGCGAAGCCGTGCGCTAGCAACCCAGAGGCTGTTATCAGAAGTCTTTAAGGACTTAAGATAGTTTGCATATTTTTCGTCTGTGTATTTCTTAATGTCAGACTTGATCTCATTCTGGATCCTTCGCAGTTGCACTCGGAAGTTTTCCAAACGTGTATTTTGCCAGTCTCTGCGAAGGCGGTTTTTAATTTTGATTTTATCTTTAATGTGATCAGGTAATTTATAATAATTTTGCCTGAATTTGGGTTTGGAAGCAGCTGTAAATGCGCTTCCTAGGGTTTGGTTGAGCCTGTCAATGGCTAAGTCAACCTCCTGATTATCGTGAATTTTGATAGGGGGGAGAATACCATTTTCCAAGACATACCGAAAGTTGTCCCAATTTGTGGAGACTTGCGCCGGTAAATTTTGGATGTTTTAAGGGTGAGGTGAACCGGATAATGGTCAGAGGACAATTCCGGAATCACTTCGATCGAATAATCTACTGGAATATTTTTAAATAAGGCCAAATCAATAATGGAAGGAGCACCTAACCCCCCAGGAAACTGGTAATCGGTAGGTGTGTTTGGCGCAATAATTTGGATACGGGCGTCCTGAGCCCAAATTTTGAGTTTATCGCCATAGTTGTTGGCAGTGACACAATCCCAACTTCTATGACGGGCATTTAAATCTCCTGCGATAATCAGGTTATTTGCAACACCACTTAATTTTCTGAGATCAGAGATAAATGCGGGTCCCTGTCTCGGAGGCATATAGCAGGACGCTACTGCTATTGGGGGACAATTTGGAATATGAATTTGTACTATGGTCGCTTCTAAGGCCTCCAGTGGTGGTGTGGGTATCCTAGAATGCTTTAGGGAGCGTTTTACATATATGCTAGTACCGCCACTAGCACGAACAGTGTCACTGATGCATACCTCTCTGTCATTTCGGTAGCAGAAATAATTCGCGATGTTCGCGCTAAGTCCCTCAACCAGATGTGTCTCCTGAACGAGGAAGAGGTCCATGTGATGCTCATTAATAAAATCCCGGACTTCGTGAATCTTCTTCTTGATTCCATTAGCGTTCCAGTAGGAGATCAGGAGAGAATCTTCACCAGTTGCACTATTGAATGTGAAGCTTTTAGTTTAGGAGGCCGCAGTATGCCTCGTAAATGTAAAATGCTCTCTCAGGCCCCGTGGAGACATTTCGGAGCCTTGGGAGAGCATTTCTAAAAGCCTCTAGGAGAATTTTATGCTCAATTCCAAATTCAGATGCAATTTGGAAAACACTCCTAAGAGTATCCGTGCAACTGCCATCATCTGCGGACTGGGCTGGAGCCTGGGCCGGTGGTGGTGGCGGAAGGAGAGGACTCTTCTTCGGGACTTGCTTCGTCGCAGGAGCTTGCTTCGGATCTTTCGCCGATGATGGTAGTCCGGGATTTTTCCGTCCGGAAACGACATCACTAAAAGAGGGGTCCGTGCTGCTGATTGGAGCTTTAACCGGAGCCGGTACGAATTTTGACATCCCGTTATCCGATCTAATAGGGGGGTTTATTTTTATTTGCCGGGTTTCTGGGGCAGTAAAACCAGTTGGTTGCGTGCCGCCCAAGGCAGTTCGCGCAGATGTTGGCTTCCTCCGGGTCTTTGGTACATTGGTACGCGTAGTGCGGGCCGGCGCACCTCAGACACCGGATTGGCAGTGTGCACACTGCGGAACTGTGGAAGAAGCCTTGGCAGCGCCAACACTGGCTCGGCCTCTTCTTCCCGATGTGTTTCTCGAATTTGATTTCAATGCCAAACATTGAAGTCTCTTCAAAAATATCATAGACATTCAGAGACGGATTTAGCTGGACTAAGAATAATGGCATAGGATAACGGGACCTGTGCCTACGGAGCTGAGTCACACTGATAATAGAATATCCTAAAAGTTGTAATTCAGCCTTAATTTTCTCAGCTTTTGCAGAATTAGGTAAGCCGTGAAGTATAGCCTTTACAGGCCGATCCTGATTTAAGTTAAATGACTTATATTCGGCGCCCTGATTATTTAGAATTTGGGCCACCGAACGATAGTCCTCTTCGGACTGCATTTCAATGCGTAAAAACTTGCCTTTCATTCTGCAAATAGCCGTAGGCACAGTTGCTTGGACTAGAGATGTAAGAAACTCAAAATCTTTGGGTTCAACAAAGAAGAAAGGTATTTTCCTTTTAGCTTTGTTAGAGCTTTCAGTAGGGGGGGGAGTACCGTCTCCGGGTTGCTCCACGAGATCATTTTTCTCTTCCACCCTAACCGCAGGTTGGGTGGGAGGCAATTCCTCCTCTGGTTGTTCGCTCCAAAATGGAGGCAGGCTATTGTTCGGGACCTGTTTTTCTGGGGAAATCTGCGCTCCTCGTGAAACAAGATGGCGAGGAGGCCGCTGAAAACCTTCATCATCATTTTTCTGATCTTTTTAGTTTTTGGTAATTCCGAATTTTCTCGTGAATTTAAAGTTAGCTTCTGGATTTTTTTAGTGCTAGAGAGTAATTTTTCTGCTTGTAATTTAGCCGGTTTTAGTATTTGCTTAGAATTTTGATTTTTGGCCGAATTTTGATTTTTATCCAAGGTATCGGATTTTAGTGAGATTTCATCATTACTAAGTTCCTTAGCCGATTTGAGTAATTTTTTAATACATTCTTCCTCAGTTTGGGGAATGGCAAAGAGAGGCAGATTAAGGCGTTTAGCAAGAGTGGTAAGATTAAAAAGCGTTACCTTAGATTCTTGTTGCACGCACTTGAGGTCGAAGCTTGCAAGCGGTGTTGATCTCCTCGCTCTGGATAGATTCTGTTCTAGGTCAGTAAAACGAGCCTTGAGTAAGTACAGTTGTTTGATCTGGATCAGGAGGTCATCCGGATTCATTTGATGGTCAAGATTGGTGTCAGAGACAGGGACGTCGGTGTCCGTGGACGTCGAAGTATCCATCTCGGCGCTTGCTTCAGAGGGGTTGCCGGCCATGATTTCCGGCGTCGCGTCGCTGCAGGTGGCTTGTGGGGAGCTCATTGTCGCACGTCCTCACTCGACGAGAGACACCCTGCTAATGCTTGACTCCAACGAATGGAACTGAATTCATATTTATTTACTTAAACGAAAAAATTTACTAAAACTCGTTTAACCTGGTAGTGGTGACTATAAGGGTATTTACTTCCCTGTACGAAGTAAAAAGGAAGTATTGTAATCGCGAAAAGTTTCAGGCAGCATATTTCAACGAAAATATCCGTTTTGACCGCTATCGAATGCAATTTAACGATGTTTTTGCGTGATATCTGTACGTATGGACAGAATAAAATACTCTTTTCCTTCAAAAAAATTACAAAACTGCTTTAAATTCAATTCGGAAGAGAATTTTTCGTGGCGTCTGTACGAACGTACGTCGTACGTATCTCGCATAACTCAAAAACGAGTAGTCTCAGAACGTTGTGATTTGGTTATTTATTTCATTATAGGACTAACATGTAGATGTGCACCTCGTATTTTGGTTGCAATCGGCCGCACCAAACGTATGTAAATATATTTATATATATATCCACTCTGTTACCCGGCTCAGTGATCTCAGTTTCTTTACTCTTATATGTTTGTAAATTGTATATTTTTTGCTTTAAAAATGATTGAATTATGTTGTTTTTATCTTCCGGTTAAGGATTTTATGCCTTTAGTAAATCTGTGTGCAATATTTTTTGAATTATCAGCAATTTTAAAGTTCTTTAATTGCCGCTAAGCCTGTTTTTAATGGCGGCAATTGATTAAATTGATGTTTTTAATGGCGGACATTTGAAACAGGAGACTAGTGGATTTGTTGCCAATCTAGAGAAACTTAGCTTCCCAACAACAAAGATAACGCATTCATTTATTATTGCGAATTAAATCATGCTTAATTCTTTCTGGAATTTTTTCGAGGAAATAAGTGTTTAAGATTTACTTCGTGATTTTTAATATAGATATTTTGAGTTTTTATGTATTTTTGCCTTCTCGCGATGTGAGAACTGAATAAATTAAATGAGAAATACTCAATTGTCTGTAAAAAACTTTTCTTTTTTGTTTTGTTTGCTTAATTTCTTTTATACATCATTCTAGCTTTATTATAGTATTTGAATAGAACATGTGGCAACGATTAGATAATTCTATTCTTTAAATGATATAAATTTTGCGCATTATGAGTTATAATATGAACGAAATATATTAGTTAACTGTTATGTAATTATTGGATTGTATAACAGTTAACTTAGTTTCTGTTATATAATTATTAATACTGTTAAGTGAATCTAGCGCCAGAGTGTCGCTATGGTAAACAAATACTAGAGTGAATTTTAAAGAATGCATTTATTCTATTGTGGTTTATGCGCTGTCGGCGAAGTAGATTTAATTCGATCCAATAAGTTTAAATGAAATGCAAGAAAAAATGCGTATAATTTAATATTCCGTACAAGGAAGTCATGTGGTGTACACATCATATTTTTTATTTATATTTTTTTAAGTGAAATAATAAGATATGTTTCCCCAAAAATAAAATTCCTTTGTTAAAAAATTCAAAATATGCGCTTTTAGTAACTAAAGAACTAGAATCCATATTATCATTACCGATATTCTTTTGAAAAATTAGTCCCAAGAATAGGAATAAAATACATTATCCATTGTGTGATTGTACTTAATACTGTTTAAGGCGGTTTGCTGACAAATGTCTGCCTATTCGTTCAACATAAGCAAATTTAGCTCTTTATTATTTCAACAAAAAAATGCCGTGCCGTACTGAAAAAGCTCTGCTGCTACATAGAAAACATCCTCGAAATTCTGCTGAATTAAAAAAAATAGCATACTTTATCGTGTTATATATAAATATTTGCCGAATATCATTTTTGTTTTTTTAACGTTTTTCCGATTAGTATCAATATTGAAAAATAGAGGGCGCCACAACTCCATTTCGGCGGATTCAATTTTCACTTTGGGGTAATATTTAATTTTTCTGCATTAAAATGGTTAGTATTTTTATCTTAGGAAACGAAGTAACATTTACAGATTCACCATGACACGTTTCATTTATCAAAATGTTATTTCTACAGCACAAAATGTGCACATACATAGGTTACATTCAAATACTTTGCAAACCTAAAGGTTTCCGTAACCTAAAGTTTTCGGTTTTGCATTTTTCGCCAAGTAGGAAATTTGGCGAATTTTTTCACGCCTGTGTTGTAGATCGTCTGCAGAGTTTAACAGGTTTCGAATGTATATAACCCCCTGCAAAAAGCAATTTAGGAGGACAAAACGTTGAAAGCTTTCAATAGCCATCTGCAGAGTCTGGAAGCCGTAAGGAGTTAGTGCATTCAACGAAAAATTTCTGAAGAGCAATGTTTGGCTCTCCGCTAAATATAATTCAAATGAATAATTATTTGACTAATACTATTAATAAATATTCAGCTAAGGGTTATGCGAGAACGTGGAAAGATCATTCGATATTTTTTCAGAGAGCGTTAGGGATATGTTTAAAACTGCCTTCAGTTACCAATTTCGAACCATTATACGTTAAATCTTGAATGCTAAACTGATATTTACATGAAGTAATTTATAGAACTTAATCATAGAAAAAGAATGCGTTCAAATAATACTCATATTTTTTTAATAATCTCATTATATATTAGGTCAGCACTTAATTGAATCCATTGAAATTAAGTATAACTAAAACAGATTTAAAATAGTCTTTAAATATTAGGTATAGTGTGTTACTTTATATAAAGATTCGTTAAAGTAAATTTTGTCCCTTTAATATTTCAATATTTTTCTTGCATCACGTAATATAAGTTATTTCATCGCCGGAAAGATGGCATGATTGGAAATTAAGGAACATCTCGAGAGATAAATTGTGCAATTCAACGAATATTTCACAGCCGAGGATTTTCACTTACACTTTCTTTCAAAGAATCTGCTAGATAACAATGCATTAAGTCATATTTATTTTCAAACAATCAAGCTTTGCCAGTGTTAATAGAATCATTACAAGAGATCAAGATCTTGATTTAAGTTGATAGTATAATGTGATACGTTATATGCCCCACATATATTTTTTTATTTGGTATCTGTTATCATCATTGATGTGGTTATTTATTTCATTACGGCAAAGTACACAAGGGCTATCTGCATAAATGGAGGGATGACTTCGTTGAGGACTTTTTTAAGTGAAACTGGCTTGTACCATGCTATACATGGGAAAAATCATGAAATCACCCATGCAACCAGATCATTCACTGCTATTCGAACCCCTCTCGGTCGTCAGTCACCTAATCTGCTATCATACAACGTGGTTTGTATTCAAAAATGGATTGTTCAAGTATGTTGGCAAATATTAAAAGCATTTAAATATTGGAAACCATCTCAAAACCTGAATATAAATCAGAAAAATTCTTGATTTTTTTTTTTATTTATTATGTGGCAATATTACGAAAAATCCTTAAGATTTGCGGAAATTCGCTCAGTAAAAAAGTGGGTCTTGCGGAAGAATTCAAACAATGGATAACAACTTTACTTTGTAGGTATTTTGTCGGCTTTGTCAGCTGTTTGATTGTAAATCATGAAATAATAATTAATGGTAAAGCAGATGGAAGATCTTTACCTAGGTAAGCATACTTACCTAAATTCCAATCATTATTTCGGCTTGTCACTGTACGTATTAGATGTAAATAGGTGTGAACAGGATTTTCATACGTTATCATCAATTTCTAAGATGTTGTGTTTTACGGCTTCGTATATTTAGAGTAATTGATGATCATGTGATGAAGGATGAAAAACATAGGAGCAATTTGTAATAGTTTCAGTATAATTTTTTAAACTTCATTAATGTTATTCCAATAAAAACCCTGGCATTTTTAATTGAAACTGTTTCTTGTTCTGTTTGTAGCTTTTAAACATTGCTTTGGACTGGATTATTTTGGTTACGGCAAAGTGTACGAAAGCAGTTAACCAACCAGCGACCGAGTGGTAAAGACGCTGAACACTGGTAGTTCGGTCCGAGGTTCGAATCCCGCGAACGGGCTGGCTTCATGGGCGTTTTTGTAGTTTTCCCCATGTGTATTGTGTATACGAGTCAGTTCCCCTTAGAAAGTCCTCCACGAAGGCATCCCTCCCTTTAGGCAGAAGCCCTCGTGTTCCTTGCCATAATAGAATAATCCCAATCCCTAAAGAAAGGAATGTCTTCATGAGAAGTTTTCTAAGTGGAACTGGCTCGTATCCACATTACGCGTGGGAAAAATCACAAAAACTCCCGTGCAGGAACTTCTTTGGGGATTTGAACAATGGTCGATATAGCAATTTTCAGCTCTTTTAATGTTTGGCCGTGAACGGGTCTTGAGAATTGTTTTAATTATTAAACAAATGCCAGGCCATTGACCATCAGGTTATTAGGCGACGAGCTCTCCAATAATTTTAACAATGCAATAAAAATTATTTAGTGCATAATACTCGCCCAGATAAGCATCAGTCACGCCTTTTCTGGAGTCATACATCACGTATTCAGAGGAATTATTCAGTTAAAATTGAAATAAATAGGTACTAAGACAATCATATCTACTCAAAAGTCCAAAGTAGTCGACAGCGGCAGATCCAGAACACTGCAAGTACAACAAAGCACACTCGAGAGCCTCCAACAGCGATCGCTGATTGCAGTTCGATAATGAAGAGAGTATATAAAAGTGGAAAAGGATTTCAGAGTTCAAATCCTAGGTTATTTTCATTCTGTATGCTCTGCAGTGGATGGAATTTATAATACTTGAAAGTTAATTTAACCATACAACCACTTACACTAAAAAGAGTAGAAAGGAGGAAGGAAAAATGATGGAGATAAACTATAATCCTTGAACGAATAATGAATAAAAATTAGATAAATATAAACATTATAAAAGAACTGCACAAAATTGTTATGGGTTTGTGTCAAGTATAATTCTATTGTTTGCTTTTCTTCGAGTATGAGCGCAAAATGAAAAGAATTGTATAAAAGCGCTTTCTGTAGGTGAGTTCTCAGTTCATGCAAAAGAAAAAAAAAAAAATTACTTTCCTTTCTATCGTTTAGATACTTTACACAGCTGTGAAAAGTATATCAGTTGTCAATCTATTTTTTTCTTTTGCAAGAGGAGAAAAGGACAAACAAAGCAGCTTTTACCGGAAGGGAAAGCGTACCCATGCAGATAAGAATGAATGAAGGGGTCCAACCCCGCACTACGAGTGATTGATACTTGTTAGTTAGGCTAGCCTCAGCCCTGACCTTCCAGGCCACGCCTCGTTCTCGAAGGCCACGCCTCAGCGCGATGTGATGCATGAACCACCGCTCCCAGCCTTTGGTTTTGGTAATTTTTTCTTTGCATCCAGAGTTTCTTTTACAGCGCTTTCATAGTATTTCCACACAGGACAGTTCTATACAAATCGAAAAGCGGGACTTCAGCACGAAACAAACATTCATTGTTGAATGAATAATAGAAATTCCTATAGTTTAGTGGCATTTTCCTCAAAAATCACATCTTGGTCCATTTTCGATAGCTTGCAACAGTGATTTTCCGGTAACTTTAAAATTGTACACGTCTTTCGATACGCTTGATTCGCTACTTTTATGTTATGTTACAAACACCAAAATGTTTTTAAAAAAGTACATGTTTTGTTATCCTCATGTTATCATTTTATCTTTATATAACTGAAAAATAATCACTTTGGGTTAACTAAAAAATAAAGTTCTGCTCTCTTTCTTAAAATTTTATTTAGCAACTTGTTTAAGTGAGGACTAAATGTAATACAAAATTCTGAATGAAAAATCTTTGTTATTTAATGCATATTCTTGAGTAATGGTCTGTTATTTCTGAAAGAGTTTCAAAACAATGAAATAAGCATCATCAATGTTATTAACTGATATATAAATGTATGCTTTGCATATTGTTACCTTCTGGATTACCTCCCAGTATGAAAATTTAAGGTTTTTGTGAATCTCCATGAATTAAATGTTTTAACTGTTTTATAAAAATGAAGCAATATTCTGTAGAGTAAGACAATCAAGATTGTTATCTGATGCCATTAAGGTTAATTTTTAAATGTTAAATTTATAGTTATTTATTATATTATCATAGAAATATTAAACTGGATAAAATCGCTAAAAGAGGTATTGAATGCTCTGCCAAAATATATTTACTAGAAAATTGGAATTTGATAATGAATGTATCCTAAAACATCTTTTAAGTTAAAAGTTTGAAACTTGATGGTTAAATGTAAATATATAAAATTATGCATGTTAAATTATTTGTAATGAAGCACCTAGTAATATAGGTAAGTTTTTATTAAATGGGTAAGGAAAGTTGCCATCGTGGAGTAATTTCGAAGGGAAATTGACTTTGAGTGGGTATTCAAAATAATGCAGGTAATTTTCATTCAAATTATGTTTATACATATTTCTAATGTAAAATTTTCTGGTATGTGCTAAATTATAGTAAATTTCTTTACTGGAAAAAGATTGTGAATGCCCATGCCGAAAATAAAAAATATTAAATATATATGCATATTTTTGCATATGCTTGCAAAAAGCATGTATTTGCCTTTAACAAAATACGTAAATATTCATTAAATTATTTATATATGTATTTGGAAATGAAGGATTTATACCTTCTGAAAACTTCTGAAAAAGTTACTGTGAAGAAATCTAGTTATTAGATATATCTAAATTTATAATGATTATAAATATTATCTAAATATATAATAACTTAACATTTAATTGTAAACATAAATTTAAATTCTGTCGACAAATACGTTTATAAAACTATTTAAGCAAGAATTGTTCGTACTGGAAAGAAATCTGTTAAAAGGTATTGTAAAGCAAATTCTATGAGATGCGTACTTAAGAAAGTAGTAAAAAAGAGTTTTTAGAATATGTATTGTTGAAATAAAGGTTAAAAAATATCGTAAATATTAAAAGAAATTTTTCCTTAGATTCTATAATAACTCAGTTACAAGTTTTAAATAATATTTAGAGAAATATTTATAGAAAGTCAAGTACACTGAAATCAGCACCAATATTTAATATATTTCACTGTTAAAAATAAAAGGTGCTCTAATTTGAAATGAACAGAACAGAACATTAATTATAAATTGACTCCGATTTTCGATTTAATGATGCCTCAAGAGCTAAAAAATCATCTGACATTTGAGAAAGTATTTTAGGAAGATGCTTTGTAAATAGAAAAGAAATAAATCGTAATTTTAATATTAGTAACACAATAAACTTTGATCTTAATTTTTATAATCTTTATTACCTTAATTTTTTCCTTATTGTAATTAACGAAAAGTTGTGAAAATATTTCATGCAAATTAACTGTTCTGGAAAAAGTATAGCATTTAATTTACTTCAAAATGAATTGTTGCTTAAAAATGCATTCTTTTCACATACTTAGGACTCTGAAATATTACAGAAAAAAGAAATGTATATTTTGGCATCTACGAAAGGATCGCCACTGCTTCAAAGCAGTGAAAGGAGAAAACCGGTTAGACCTCTCCCGAAGAATGTCTATATCTAATACAGTCAAAAGTCGTTAATCCGGACTCGTCGGGACTTTGGCGATTCCGGATTATAGATCATCAGTTTAAATCTCGTAAGATGGCATGCAGAAATTCTAAAATTAAAAATATGAAACCGTAATTTATGAAATAAAGAACAATTATGATCTAAAGGGTATCAAAATTTACAAAAAAAAAAAAAAAAAAAAAAAAAAAAAAAAAAAAAGCTTAATATTTATTTGTTTACTTTATTAAACATTTCTTTCAATGTAAGTTGTTTAAGTTGCTTCGTTTTATGTGATAATACTTTCTCTTTAATTCTATAAACAGACATAATTTCTTGTTCAGTTACGAAGTTTCGTTGTTCAAGTCCCGTAATTGCTGTGCCGAGAATACCGACTAACTTGTCAATCGAACTTTTTTCGTTTTCATTAACCTCTCTGTCACCTTCTTCATGACTTTATCCATTTTTTGCAGCAATTCCACTTTTTGTTTGATGGACATCGAAACATACTTTCGTTTTGTAGATCGTTTGGGAGCTCCTGCATCGAAAATTCTATTTGATATAATTGAAAGTTCAAGTTTACTTTTATAGTATTGCTCTTACAGTCTGCAAAAAATAATAAGCCGGATCCAATTCGAAAATTAAGGAACAACACAATCATCAACATTAACTGAAATAGATAATTTTAGCTTATTCCGTCCATTATACATAAAACGCGCACGCGAAAACGTATTCTGCACTTGCGCACACGCATATGCGCAGACGTAAAAGGTCTTACGCGCACGCGTAAACGCCTATGTGCATGTGTCAACGCGGCGCATGCGCAGAAAGTTTTTAGCTTTGAGGTCCGGATTATAAATCATTCCGTATTATGGGTGTCCGAATTAACGACTGAACATATTCTTTGCCTCTTCTCTTACTTCCTACCTCCATGAGGTACCCTAAGGGAGTGAAAGAGCAATTCAGATGAAAATGGAACTTGTAGAGAAATATTCCGTTTGCAATTTATAATGCACCAATCAGAAGCTACTTTATAAACTGAAATTAGTCCATAGAATATACAGTGATCTAATTTCTTTCATGGACCTTATAAGAAATAGAGTAATCCAAACGGGTTTTCTGCCTCGTCTGAGGCGTTGCCGGTTATCAACTTGATCACATCCAGAGGAGTAGGGACGACTTGCAGAAATTTAACAGTGGTTGCCTATTGCAGCGTGTATAATTGTCAATAAAAAGCTAGTCGTAGCGCCTCATTTCACAAATTAGAATTTCTACATATATTTATTTTTGAAATTGAGATTGATTTTTAAAAATTTAGCATATTTATCAAGCATAATTAACGTTCCAAATAATTATAAAGCTATTGCATGCTTTCAGGACTGGATATATTTTTAGCTTTTCTTATGCTGCAAGGAAATTTGTAACTACTTCTTTTACAAAATAATATTTTAAATCTGAACTAATAGAAAATTTCAAACAAACAGTTTTCTCTTGCAATTTTTATGCTTTTAATTGGTGTAAATCAGTACAAAATACTAAAATATTTAAAAACAAATTTTTGAAAATTTTGTTTAAAATTCTAAATTGTGCTGCTTTTTTAAAATTATATATCAGTATTATAGCACAATTTCAAAAAAGGAATTTTATTTCTATCATATTTCATAGTGATAAACCTTTTGCCTCCTTAATTTTTATACATTTAATTCTAATATTAAAATTGTATTTAACCATAATAATTAATTTTGCTTGTATTTTATAGTCATTATTTTTAAATTTATTTCTAGTTCTGCATAAATGTTTTTTTTCCTTACTGTTAGTTTAATTTATTAGCGCGAAGCGGCATTCTGCGCTGTTTCACTATAAATCTCCGTGTCTCCTTGCAAATTGTTACCAAATATTATTGCCCTGTATTATATTTAACCAAATTAAATAATGAAGAATCTGCATGAATACATGTATGTTTCTTGCACTGTGACAAAAACGACGGTATCTAGAACCATCAAATTTTGAATAATGTAATCCTCCACCCGAAGATGGGCATCTGGACGGCTGAATTTCGAATTTGTTTTAATCTATTTCATATTTTGTAAAACTTTAACGAATTTTTGATTAACAAACTCAACGAGTTCAAAGCGAGCAATCGTAACATTGTACGGAAAATAACTTTTTTTTTTATCTGCAGTGCGAAAATTCTAAAGATATGCTGTTTTCAAACGTATGTGGTTTACGGGCGAAGAACATGATATTCAATAAATATATGTAAACCACAAAATGTTAAAAAAAAAGGTTCCTTTTCGGCGTAATATAAAATCTGAGTGCTTCTAGATTTTATTTTATATTATTTTTTTTTATTTTTTTTTTTCCAGAAACCCTTTTTTTCCCAGTCAGAAAATTTTATGCTCCGAATTTTATAAATTACTAAAATAAATAGTCCACTTTAATGTTAATAATTTAATGATGATATAACCAAATAAATGATTGTTTTGTAATGTAATTATAGTTTTTGAAAATCCCTGCCTGAAAATGTTCATTAAATTTTTAAAAAAAATTATCAGATGTTGTTTAATTTTACCTTATTCATTTCAAAGCATCACGTACTATCAATCTTATTTAATTTTACTTTATTTTTACGCAAAGTTAAGTTCATAAATTTTGTGCTTAGAGTTTTTACCGATTTATAGACGGTAAAACTAAAAATGTTTGTACAAGAATTACGCGTGGAAAAAAAATGCGTGAAATGCAATAAAAACTGCTTTAATGAGATATATTAAATCCTATTTGAAAAAAAAAACTGTGACTTTCATAATCTCATCCCTATGGAACTTATCACAATTAATAATTAAAAACATTTATGTGATACAAACACCATAGGTTTCAGTGTTAAAGTAAATCAGATCGTCCCTACTCTTTCTTGCGGACATGTCGGTGACGCGCGCCCCTCCCACTGGATTAGTCTATCTCTTATAAGGTCCATGATTTCTTTACATTTTCGTCATCAGATTTTGCAACCTGATTTTTGTTTTATTCGTAGTCTTTATATTTTGGATATTGTATTATTATTACTTCGCTGTTGATATCTAATTCCAAAATGGGTAGGCGTAGAGGTGAATCTAAAAGTAATTGTCGGGCTACTCGGAAAGTGAAGGAACTTCAGCCCCTCGCTCTGATTTTCCTTGCACTCGATTTTGCGTACTTCCTTGTGCTGTTAGGGGCTAATAGTAGGTTGGTGCTTTAGTCCCGGCTACGAGCACCGTAAAACGGCCTAGCGAACCTAACAGCTAGGTTGGAGCTAGCCATATCAGAAATAGAGATAGATGATTTACGGAAATAATGTAGATGAACGGGTTATCCGTAACCTACCGAAGGAAAAGTTCAATGGGATTTATAATCTGATTATGGAAAAGATACAATTAGAAAAATCAGGTTTGAGAGCAGGACCGGTTATTGAGAGAATTCAGCATATTTCAGAGCAGTTAAGTGATTTCCAGCTAAATATGCAAGCGCAGGAAACCTCTAAAATTAGTAGGAGAAATTCTATGTCTAAAAAGAAAAACGTGGTCGATGAGGACGGATTTATTGCCCCTCGCAATACCCTAAAAAGAACGCGATCTGAGACTGAGATAAATGAACCACCTCAGAAAAATAAATTTGCGGATTTACAGGATGACGACAAAATGGATAGTTCAGATAACGAAGGTGAATTTATTGCCCCCAGAAAAACGGCAAACCATATTCCCCCATTGTGTTAGACGAGTTCAGTGGCGACTGGGATAAGATAAAAAGAGAGGATAGAGGAAGATTTAAAAATTAAAAGCTACAAAGGTGAAAAGAAAGGAGATACCCTAACCATTCGAGCAAAAACCCCTGATGATTATAGAGCGATCACAGGCATGTTCGCAAGTGAAGGAGTCCCCTTCCACACTTTTAAAATTAACTCAGATAGACCGCTAAAAGCGGTGATAAAAAAATCTACCCAGAACGATGAAAGTAGAAGTTATTGAAAACGAGCTGAAGGAGTTAAAAATACCCGTAGAAAAAGTGAGGCAGCTGACCAGCTATAGGGAAGGCCAGATAGTGAAGCTACCCTTGTTTCTAGTTGAAACCAAGCGAAATGATGATGGAAAGAAAATCTGGAATTTGGAAAAACTTCGAGGACATGATGTCGTAGTCAGACAGTACAAGAAGAAGCCTGGACCTGTGCAGTGTCACAGGTGCCAGCGTTATAAACCCTAAAGAGAGCACTGCCATTACAGAGCCCGCTGCATGAAATGTGCAGGCTGGCATGAAACGTTCACGTGCAAAACTCCCAAGGAGAAACTACCGGCGCGCTGTGCGCTCTGTGATGGAAGTCATGTCTTGTCGTACAAGGGTTGTGAAAAGTATCCTAAAATCCGAAGAAATGAAACCCAACTCTCAGCGAAAGAGCAGGAAGCTAGATTTAATTTGGATCGAACTCCCAGTATTCTGTGATCTTAACGTTCTTGGACCATTTCTTTGTGCTTTGGGTCAGGTTACAGCAATTAGCTAAAAGTTCGGTTTCAGATTTACAGCAATCTCTTGTTTTGCATCAAACATGGCAATTTCGTGACATAGTACATTTTACATCTTAGCATAAAAAATTTCAATATTTTCCCACATTCCCGGTTGGAAAAACTGACGAAAACGCCAAAACTTGGCCCAGTTGGATGAAATGCGGAAAACCTGAAGCTTTCAAAAGCAGCTTTGCAAAGTGAAGGAACTTTTTACGAAGTTTAAGTCTGCAAAGTCCCTAATGGGTAAAATTGTAGTCGGCATGGAAGCCATCGAATACATTTCAAAATATTGAATATGAGTTCTAATAACCATGCTCACGTGACAAATCTCATCGATGCGACGGATTCTTACTTAAGAATATCCCTTTTCAATGCAAATTGTGTTTACTACAAGAAACTTAAATTAATGGACTTTTTATCTGCTCATGATATTGACATTATGTTGATAAGTGAGACTCATCTCAAGCCTTGTGATAAGTTCAAAATCCTAGGTTATAGCGTTATTAGAAGCGCTAGGCTCAGGACCACCCGCGGAGGTAGTGTAGCTGTGATCAAGAATCACATTAAATTCAACACTATCAAGCTCCCGACGACGACGAGATTAGAATACACTGCAATTCTTGCTAGTAGTACGACCAATGAGAATTACCTTATAGTTAGTAGCAGCGTACAACCCCCCCCCCTCCGCAGGATATCAACTTACAGGACTTAGACATCATAATGTCGACGAATTTCACTACCATACTTGCGGGTGATCTAAATGCAAAAGATCGCTCCTGGGGAGCCAGGATGGGTAACAGATCTGCTAAAAAAACTATATCTATGCAAATAACTTACAGCTAGTCACCCCAAGTGAATACACTTTCTACTGTCGAAGTGGCGGAGACATACTAGATATTGCATTACTTAAAAATATTAGTCAGACTCCCTACTTAGAAGTCAAGAAAGAACTGTCGTCAGACCACTATCCAGTAGTGTTTGATTTTTCACGGCTTTTACCCTGACCCTCCAAGGAAACGCACTAAAGTGAATTAAACCAGCTTTTGCAGATAAACTACGGAACATGCCTTGTAATCACCATCTGAGAGACAGGCGGGAAATTGAAAGTGAAATTGATTCGCTGACTTCCAAAATTCAAAATGCGATTAAGAGTTCTTCGTATGCTTGCAGAGATACCTTGAGGAATAAACTCCCTGAAGATATTTCTCGCGACATAAAGGAAAGAAATAGAATTAGGAAAAGGTTTAATGTTACGCAAGACCCTTCACTTAAAAGGACTATAAACTACCTCAACAGGAAAATTCAGGCCGGCATCATGGAATTCAGGTCAAATAATTGGGATAATCTTTTAGAGCATTTTAGCACTGATACAAGCTCTATGTGGAAAATTGTGAATGCGATGAAAAAAGATAGGACGTATCACATTGCTCTAATTAGTCAAATGGGATCCACCCACTATTCTGAAGAAGACATAGCCAATGTGTTTGCAGAGAAACTTGAGCAGACGTTTAGGCCCAACCCCTCGACCAAAAGTAAGCAATTCGGACCTGGTAGAGATGCTACGCTACGATCTGTGCATCTACAGCTGTAATCGATTGCAAAAGTTCAGATCTGTTTTCAGTTAAATATCATAAGCTTAAACAAATACACGACTGGATAGTAATAAAAAACAAAACACTGGGCAAAATATATATTAATCAAATCTCAAATTAAATAAACGATTTAATGAACCGAAACAGAATGAATTGTTGAGAAATAATTAATTTTATAAGCAGCACTCCCTCGAATATCTTAATTAAATAAAATTGTTAAAATTAAATAAAATAATAAATAAAATTTGCATGACGGAGAACAGACTTTAAATATAAATCCGCTCACACACAAAAACAAAAAAAAAAAAAAAAAAAAAAAAAAAAAAAAACTGAGAATCGCTATCATAAAATTTGTTATTACATCTAGAAATATTTCTGATTAATAAAATGAAGTTTTAGCTTACTTAATTTCTCCGGTTTCTCTTTTTTCCTTATAAATATATCATCTTACAGTTTACTAAATCAAAACGCAATTATATTAACCTGTTTAGGAGAAATAAGAATATATATAAAATTGCTCCCCTCAGTTCCATTCGTATTTCGTATGCCAGTTTATTTTAAATATAAAGATATTAGCCCATAGTTTTGTTCATCTGGCGAGAACTAACGCCAGCAAGCATCCAGTGTCGATAAATAAACGCTGATCTCTCGAATGGATGAAATTCGTTTAACTTCTCATAAGTTCTCGCAACTTTGTTTGATTAGCTATTTAAAACTAAGCAATTAAAATAAAGCTTATATTTGATATCGCGTTCCGCAAATCCGTTGAAATGGTTTACTGTATTCGAAATAAAGAATTTAGGTAGTACCGATACTGCAAAACAGTCGAAGGTTATCTGCTTATGGAGAACGACCCTTTCGGGGGAAAATATATGGATGTTAGTTTAGATCATTTATATGTGTCAAAGCACACACGTATTAAATGCGTAAGTGAAGGATGCCTTCCTAAAGAACATTTTAAGGAAAACGGGCTCGTATTTACCTTTTTATTGGGAAAACCCACAAAACCAAACATGTAACAGCTCATTCTCACTTGCTATCGATCTTGGATCGAACTCCCAGTATTCTGTGATCTTAACGTTCTTCGACCATCTCTTTGTGCTTTGGGTCAGGTTACAGCAATTAGCTAAAAGTTCGGTTTCAGATTTACAGCAATCTCTTGTTTTGCATCAAACATGGCAATTTCGTGACATAGTACATTTTACATCTTAGCATAAAAAATTTCAACATTTATATTTACGACGTAATTTGGAAAAACGAAAACACAAATTGTATGCGAACATTTACAATTTATAGAGTCAAAACATAATCAAAGTTACCGTTTGCTACCCGTTTACTACGTTTCAATTCATTTATATTCAGCTCATAACGAAAAAAAATGGGTTTCGGAAATTAATCATAGTTCAGTTCTGAAGCAGTATTTGTATGTAAAAGTAACTAAATAGAGATTGGAAAATTATATTGTCAAATTGAATTGTAGGTAGCTTAGGGCTCTTGTTAAAAAACCTCAAATGATTAATGATGCTTAATGACATACTGATGCGAAAAATGATTAATGACATATTTTGAACTCACTATAATTGTGCTAGTAAGTTTTAAAAACCATCTTCTAGATGAAATAATCACTTAAATCTCCCTATAACTGGAGCAAGCTGTATAGCACACGTAATCTAGAATAAGCTCAAACTGCATTAGATTTGCATCTGTAGAAAATGAAGGAATAATTCACAAAATTTATACTCACTTTTATATTTACGTGGTTCGAGTAGGAAACCTGAAAGACAACTGTGCTCTCGCAGAGATAAGAAAAAAGCGATTATTAGAAATATCAGAAAATGGATGGCTAGATCTATTATCCGCAGTTCAACGAGTACTACTTTTAATGGTAAAAGCTTATACTTTTATACCCATAAATTTGGCTCTCCATAGCTATTTAAACTAAAGCCCCATAGACAAATCACATGTGCTTAAAACATTAAAACGGAACAGTATTGAAATTTCTCTTTAAATTCATTTCTAATTAGTACCAATAAAGTCATTATGCATTTGTTCTACTTTATAATAATTATTTTCCGTGGGTAGCTGTGCAAGAATTATATAGACTACTTGGCACTGAGGAAACCCAACCAATGCCTTTACATCCTTACTTGGATATGTCTTACTACAAGATTACCAGCATGATAACCGACATGATTACCTACAAGCCTTACCTTGACTGATAATATTACGGATAATTATATGTATTCTATAATCAAATATTATATCTATAATAAAAGTTAGTCAATAATGAGAAACAAATTCAGTTGCCCCCAAAACATCTCGCTAATCTTAAGAAGATCTTCTTATTCATCTTACCTGACTCAAGCTAAGTTCATGCGCCACAGAAGACAGTAGTTAGTTCGAGGTAAATGTGAGATCATTAGCTCTTCAGCAAGCAATTTTTGCCTAACATTGAGAGGTGAAAAACGGATATTAAAAACAGTTGCAACACGACTATTGCCTGTGAATCATGACGGTAACTTTTCTGAAATAACAAAAGGCCTCTATTTAGTAACCAACTAAACTGTACCACTGAAAGTTTTTAAAAAATGCACTAGACTCCAGTAACCGTCTAACTGCTTCCTGAAAGTAAATAGTCCAAATAATAATTTTGATAATCCTGCGTGATATAGATTCCTCGTCTTCTCCTGTTCCTGCCATAATGGTTTTCTACTTGCCAGATTTAACTATGAAAACGCAATGAGGAATCTTTACAACGGAATGCATTTCTTCTCCCAATGTTGAATGAGAGGTTTTAGATATTTAGATTATATTTGCGATTGGAAGTACCCATTTTGACGACTTCCAAATCCAAGTCCAAAAGACCTTTTGATTATCAATGATTGAATCATATAACTAATCAAAAGCTCTTTTACAGTGAATTTACAAAATGTGGAACTCTAAATTTGTAACACATCTAAATCGAAAACTGCAAGCAGTGCACAGAACTGATATTAAATGATTTTGACTAAGCAACTGTCGTATTTAGATGACGACTGGAGTTTTTCATGCGTCTCACTTCATGAAACAAATTTTATTCTCTGTAAACTGAAATTGTAATTTCACAAGGGAAACACTCTTTTTGTATAATGTTAAGTTTTTAAAGCCCCGTCGAAATATAGCACATTGTTTATTTTGGGTCCCAGAAAAAAATACAGTTAAATATGTATGTTTTTATAATGTTATCATATGAGCAGTAAGTAAAGAAAATTAAACGTTTACAGTTAAAATTCTTTACAATGTCTTAATAAATGTGAAAACATTACAGTTATTCTTATTGTAATTAATTTCTTATAATATTTTGTTACTATACCAAAAACTAGTTCTAGTAAATATTAGATTTCCCTGGAATTAATAAGATTGTATAATTTCACCAAAACGTTATCCTTTAATAAAATTTTAAACAAGTATACTATGCATAAAATTTTACATTTCAAACATGTACTGTGAAGTGCGTTCCAGTCCTAGTGTACTATGTAACAGTGCTAGTGTTTTGTGCATAAAATTTTACATTTCAAACATGTACTGTGAAGTGCGTTCCAGTCCTAGTGTACTATGTAACAGTGCTAGTGTTTTATACAGTGCATTGTAGTGCTACAAACATCACAGTGCTATTGTATAGCTGTTTATTTATTTTCTTAGTGCTATAACTTTTTTGTCTTAGCCTTGCGGTATACTTTGTAGAACACGGGGAGTTGAAATTAAAGTTAACGTTAAAAATAACACGTATTTTTCTTTGAAATGTTATTTTCAGTTCATGAACTGATAAATTTTAATCAGTCCCTAAGCTCAATGAAACACTCATAAGCAGTGAAATTCGTTCCAATGTCTAGGAGTAAGTCAGCGAGCACATCTATAGCGATCACTGAAAGCCATTCCAAAACCTAAATTCATTCCGTTGCAAGCCATTCCGAAACCTTCTGTTTTTATTCCTCTCACCTGCGTAATTTGAATTCGCCTAGCTAACAAAAGCAGCCGCTCTGGGATTGATGATCTAGTCTTCTTTTAACTTTTAACAGTCAGACTACCATTACATTTAGGTTGAAATTTGTGAAAACAATATTAATCAGTCCACCTTTATTTCATGAAAGCATTCAAGAGAAATCACGGCTAACATTCATCGAAAATTCAAGAAATTTAAGAAGAAACCTACTTTTTAGCTGCATATGTCTAACACATGATACTTGCAATGCAATCATTATGCGTTCGGTATGTGCAGTTATCTTTCTCAAAGCGAAATTCTTCACCGTGTCTGTTGAAAAATATGCCAAGAAAAACTTAATTTTCCATTTCTATACTTGACAAATAGTACTTGGCAAGTATAGAAATGGAAAATTAAGTTTCTTAAAAGAGAAAAGAAAAACTGCATATTTTTATTAAATACTAAACTCACTGAATCTGAGTCTACAGTTGTATTTCTACTTTAATGACTAAAGAAAATTCACCATAATTCTAAATGGTGAATTTAAGAACCTAATAATGCAGGATAAGTTTCGTTTTACAGACATTTTCAGTGGAACTCATACTCAAGAGGTGAACAAAGAGAAACAAGTCCCCAATTCAAGTAGCAGCCGTTGTGATTAGTATGTTGGTGACCGATTCCTGAGAAGAAATCTTGGATTCTCCGAAACTGGCCGATGGATGTTACTACCTGACGAAATCTTTGCTGTTGTGCTCAAAGTTCCCGCATCTTGGATTCTCCGAAACTGGCCGATGGATGTTACTACCTGACGAAATCTTTGCTGTTGTGCTCAAAGTTCCCGCATCTTGGATTCTCCGAAACTGGCCGATGGATGTTACTACCTGGCGAAATCTTTGCTGTTGTGCTCAAAGTTCCCGCATCTTGGATTCTCCGAAACTGGCCAATGGATGTTACTACCTGACGAAATCTTTCGGTGCCAGGGTTTTTTCCATTCTTCGGAACTCTGCACACTTCCAATCCGTTGTGTCAGATGCTCTGGACCCCATTGGGCACGTGAGTGTACCAAAGGCTTAGATGTACCTGCCACTTGCTTTGTCCCCGCTACCCAGGTAATAAAAGGGCTCGCGGTAAAAATTCCGCGCCTAAGACTAGGGCAGCTGCTCAGACAGCCCCCCGCAGGGTTCTTCTAAGCCCCCAGCAACTGCTGAGACAAGACGTCCCATGCCTGCTCCCCCAAGCAACGTCAGTTCACCATCTTATGCACAGATGGTGAAGAACACCACCGAGCACGGATTCAAATCCACGAATCCAAGACTGCCGGTTGCAGAAGCCCCAGCAGTGTCAGCCCCAGCAGAGTGTAGCAATGATTCAGACGATGTCTTTGCATCTACACTAAAATGCTTAATGGAAATCTCCCGCGACCCAGCGGTAGACAAGCATATTCTGCTCCTTGCCTTCAAAAAACCAATGCCTAAACTCAGGCAAGCAGACGCTTTAATGAGGGCATTTTATATTTATGAAAGCTATGTTGAGCTTTCAACCTAATTGGGCTTTATTAGACCCATGTCTTCTGTTTTTCAGTGATGAACCTTTAATTACGGCTTAAAATTCAATTGTACTGACAGGGTGTCACAGGGCAGATATCCCTGTGGTGGCACTTGTATCTATGTGAAGCGTTCGTTAAAGCACCACATGATACCGTCCCCTGATTTAAATTTTTTGGAAGCGACAATCATCAAAATTTTCCTTCAAAATTCCTCCCCGCTGACAATAGTCTCAGCTTATCTACCTCCACTGTCTACAGCACGTGGATGGCCAGCTTTTCCTGTCAGTGATTTTGATAAACTTTTGAATATTTCAAATCACCTAATAATTGCTGGTGATCTAAATTCACGCCATACCGCATGGTTTTGTTCTAATAGGAACAGGTATCGTATTAGTCTAAATTCATGGTGCCAGAGTAACCATGTACAGATCATAGCTCCTACCCTCCCGACTTTTTACCCTGTTAGAGGGTCCCCTGCAGTTCTTGATCTGGCTGCCTTTTATAATATATTTTTCGGCATGAGATAAAAGTGATTCAGGAATTGGACTCTGATCACTACCCCGTTTTGATAACCCTAGATATTCAAAATCGATACTCAAAATTAGAGGAGCAAGTCTCAACAAATTGGGATGACTTTAGATTTATTTTGGAAATAACTTCACTCCCTCCCATCAAAATTTCCAGCAATTCGGACTTTGACAGGCATATCAAAAGTTTGGAGTCTTTACTTAAAGAAGCGAGAGCTGCGGCTTCAAAACCACGTAAACACCCAGGTGCTAGGCTCCCACCTGAGACTAAATTCAAAATTAAGCAGCGAAATTACTTGCGAAGAATTTTGCAAAGGTCACGAGATCCCAATATCCGTGCCCGATTTCGCAAGATACAGAACGAGATAAGGACCGAAAGCCGCTTATTAAAACAAGCGGAGTGGAAAACATTCATTGAGTCCCTAACGACTGAAGACAAATCGATTTGGCGCGCAACCGCCCGATTACGCAAACATAAAACACGCATTCCGCCCCTTCAAACGGCCGATGGCGCACAGATGGCCTACACTGACTCAGAAAAGTCGAATGTCATAGCTGACAGCCTTGCAACTCTATTCACAACAAACCAAGACTCCTACTGTAACCGCCCGGTTACACAGGGGCGCATACAAGCACGGGTTAAAGATTTTTTAACACAACCTACCACATCTGAACTCAGGCCAACGGACCCTTCTGAAGTCATGGTTTTCATAGACAAAGTGAAACCTGACAAGGCACCTGGCATAGATTCTATTTCGAATCGCATGATCAAAAACTTCCCCCCTATGTTTATCGTATGGATCACGGTACTCATAAATTTAATGCTCAGGAGAAGCTATTTCCCCGACTGCTGGAAAATTGCAGCAGTCGTCCCCATTCCAAAACAGGGACAAAATTTAAACCTGCCCGTCAATTACAGACCCATCAGTCTGTTATCTTCTCTCTCTAAGATCTATGAATTTGTCTTATTTAATCGCCTGAATGAATTCTGTAGGGATCAAAATTTACTAATCCCGGAACAATTCGGCTTCCGACCTAAACACTCCACGGTACACCAGTTACTCCGTGTAGTGGAATTCATTCATGAAGGCTTTCGTAAGCGAGAGAAAACTGGAATTGTCTATCTAGACGTTGCCAAAGCCTTTGACAGGACTTGGCTGACGGGATTATTTACAAGCTCATGCGGCTTGGTTTTTCGGCTCATCTCATTAAAATTATTAACTCGTACTTGACCGGACGCAGTTTCCGCGTGCGAGTTAACCACGAATTCTCCTCTCCCCGCCCAATCTATGCTGGGGTGGCTCAAGGAAGTCTCCTCGCCCCTGTAATCTTTAACCTTTATGTAAATGATATTCCTAAGGCCCCCAAATATCGATCTTGCGTTATACGCAGACGATACAGCCATCATTTCACAACACTCCAACACACTCCAGGTAATCTCACAATTGCAGAGTTACCTTTCGACCTTAGAACTCTGGCTCCGTCTGTATAAAATCAAAATTAATGTCGCAAAATGTGCTGCCACTAGGTTCATCCGAAGAAACATCCCAAATTTACCTAATTTAATGCTCTTCGGTGAACCCATTCCCTGGGTCTCTTCTTACAAATATCTAGGTGTTTTCCTAGACTCAAAATTAACTTGGCAGCCTCACATACGCAAAATCATAGCGGGTGCGACAGCTGTCAAAACCGCCCTACGCCCCCTTTTAGCTAGTCATATCGACCTGTTAACTGATAACAAAATCTTGTTCTACAAATCAATGATTAGGCCGGTTCTTACGTATGCGTGTCCCGTATGGGGCCCATGTGCACTGACTAACAGAAAACATGTCCAAATTTTTCAATCTAAAATGCTTCGGCAAATTCTAAAAGCTCCGTGGTTTGTACGGAACGAAGAGATTCATAACGACCTCAAAATTATGCCCATTAATCGCTATATACAGCGACTTTCGGAAAAATGTTTCAAAAATATTCAACGTGTTGCAAATCCTGTGCTTCATATGCAACCCGTATACGATTTTGCTGTTGCTTCTTCCCGAAAAAGACCCAGAGCGGTTCTTAACAGGGAATATTCAGCTCTGCCATTTAAACGGGCTAGATATGAGCACACTGATAGGCACGTGAATAACTACCTCTCGTTCCTTAACCCCCCTCGCCTCTAAAGTTCTTTAATGCACACGGCATTAACTCGAGGAACCTCCTTAACGTTTCTTTAATAAGAATCATTACAGTCAAATAGGACTGATTTAACATACTTTAATCTATCAAATGCAATAAAACTGAAAAAGTATTTTTAAACTTAACTTCTTTCTTCCTTTAAAAAGGAACTTTCTTAGGCGCTTAACAGCGTCCCTTTGGCTTTTAAAAACCGCATTGAATAGCGGTCAAAAATGAAACTTCTCCCTCCCAGCTGATCACTGACAGAAGTACTTTTTCGACCTGTAAACAGGTTCCCCCCTCCCTCCCACCTCGAAGAACGCGGATCGGAATTCCCCTGCGTATTCTTTATCTGACGTATGCAAAGAAAATGATTATCAAGGTTTAAGGAAACTTCACCTTTTATTTTTCTAGTCAAAATTTTTCTGGCTGCCCCTATCTAAATTATTCTGGCCCTTTTTCGGCGCAAAATTAAGACCTTCTGAGTTTTTTTGCCTTTTTTTTGACTCAGTGTGAAAGCACTTACTCCAAGTCATTCGGCTTATCAAAATTTTTACCCGATTTGACAATTCCCTCTTTCGGATGATTTAATTTCCTTTGAAGATGTGGAGGTAAAGGCGTAATTGCCTATGAACTCCGTAAATCGCACTTCCTTGATCCTACTACGATTGGTTCCATACCTCATTATTTCCGTACGTACGCCTATACCAATTTTTTGGCTCTTCATATAGGGCGATAATATTTGGTGCCAAGAATTTGAAAAGTGATACGCCGTTTATGGTGATTCAACGCAAAATACCGTTTCAAGACTATTCAGGGCTATCAACCGGTTTGTACTAATAAAAATTTTATAGTATTATATAACGGTTTCATAGTGCAGTATTCATTTTTCATTCTTTTTCACTTTAGTTAATATACCTTTACATCAATTTGCAGAATGACGTCATAAAATGAAATATTAAGAACATTTTTTAAGTGTTTACCCCTCCCCCCCCCCCAAGAATCCTTGCCAAGTTTTGAGTAAGCAGTGTCATTAAGTCTGTGTTAAAAAGACAGTCTATGCTTAGGGAAATTTAAAACGAAAAGGGGGGTTAATGATGATTAACTTCTTGAAAAAGGCTTTGATCTTATCACATGCTTTGCCTTTGTCTTTAAGACGTAATTTGAATTAAGTACATTTTTGAAAATTTCCCCACGTCTCCTCTTAATCTTTGTCCTTTTCAAGGCCGATTCACTTTAAATGTTTGTCATTTAATTAGAAAAAGGGGAAAACTTACTTAAATGGCTGTGTTGAAAAAGCGGCCAAAAGGAAAGTCTCAAAGTATGATTACTATCGTTTAAAAATTGTTTACCACTTTTTATTTTTTATCGCTCCGAATAATTCATTTAAAGCAACGGTATTGTTAATGTTGTTATCTGCTTCGTAAGTTGGTGACATGCTTGGATCCTGCTAAACCTCGATGCAAGATGACGAGTGAACCGATGCCATTTTTACTGAGAGACTTGACACCGGAGTTGGAAGAAAAAGCGTTTCGGGATCTGGGAGAGACACCTCAGGTAAAAAGGAATGCCCTAGAAGAACTGAAGAGGCTCATTAGTAGTAAGTACAATCCTTTGTGTTTTTCATTACGATAAATACTGCTTAAATTATAAAATAGGTAAAGAAAAATGTTTTAAAATATACATTATTTACATTTAGATTAATATTACTTTTAGCTATAATTATCTCAGTCTAGTAAAACTGGCTTCTAATCATAATAATCTAAGCATTTAAAACTGGCTTCGGTATTTTTATATACCGTGCGAATCGCATATAAAGAATTTCTAATTACGAATTATTCTTTCTTCCTCTATCTTTCTACACACATTATTTATATCTGCGAAATCAGAATCTTTTTACGCACATTATATCTTTGCTCAAATTGGATATCTTTAGTCCATTAGTGTAACCACAAATTTAATAAATAAAAAAAATCTGAAATTTTTCAGATTTTAAATTACGTCCAAAGGGACTTTTTTTAACGTTTTGAGTGTTACCTTTATTTATTAAATATCGTGTTCTTTGCACTTAAACCATAAAATTCAGTTCAAGAGCAATATCGCAAAATAATGTTAAATTAAGCATATCTTTAGAATTTCCGATATACACAGTCTCGCGAGCTGGAGATAAAAGTATTTTTTTTTTCTATATAACGATGCCATTTCTCGCTTTTAAAGCATTGAGTTTGTAAATCAAAAATTCGTTAAAGTTTTACAAAATATAAAATCTATAATAAAACAAATTCCAAATTTGGGATTTCAGATGCCCATATTCGCAGTAGGATTTCGTCATTCAAAATTCGATGGCTCTATGTACCATTGTTTTATCACAATGCGAGAAATAGACAATCATTTATGCAGATTTTTCATTATTTAATTTCTTCAAATATAATGCAGGACTCTAACATTTTGTGGCAACAGTTTGAAAAGTGAACCGACGTTTATGAGTCTGACGCAAAATGCCAAAACGAAAGCAATAGTCCTTCGGGACTGAAATCCCTTTGGACTAATAACGATGGAATTACGTTTTTTAAATATTAATTTAAACGTCACATCGAGTTTGAATGTACATTACTAACGAATAATAGGTTTAGGTTTAAATTACGCTAGTAACCCAAAATAAACCAAACTAAAAGCAAGTAAAAACTGGTAAGTGTAAAGCGATATTCTATATTACAAAAGGTGGCCCAGAATAAACCGAACCAGACATGGGAGATTTCCCTTGCTTTAGGTTTCGTTTACCTTGGGTCATCCAATATTATTGTAGGGGATTTGTTCTAATTTATTCTTCTAAATTGGAATATAAATAGAGCATTAATCAAAACTGAAATTAAAATTACTTTATTTTTCGTAATCAAAAACGGAAACAAATTTTATCTTCTAGTAAACATTTAATTTCTTGAAATTTGAATTCTACACTCAAAAAGTTGCATTGTGATTTTAAAATACAATTTATAGTCAAAAAGCACAATAGGATAAAATTCACATTTCTTTGATTGCTACACACGCTATCATACAGAACTGGCTGCTCATCCACTAATGCACATGATTAATTCATTAATGGCAAGAAATATTGTTCGTTTATATTGATTATTTAAAAGACTGGAAATTCTTTTAGATGCTGAACCACAGTCCCGTATGATTATTTATATTCTACGGTATAATCCGAAGTCTATTTTGTTTATATCCCTCGGTATAATCCCAAATTTATTTTACTTACTCGCATATTGTACGGCTTTATTCCCCCCCCCCGAAAAAGGGGCAGCCGTCCACTGAGTTTAGTCAGCTATTCGGCAAAAAGCCCCATTATCGGAACTCTCTTATAACTTTATCTTATAACTTTATCTCTTATAACTTTATCTGTACGCTTGAGCAATATCGGTCATCTTCCTTGGAATGCAAACCAAATATGTGTAAAGACAGAAGCTTATCGGCCAGTTAATGGTAAGAAGTCTAGCAGAGAAGGAGGGCATGCAATATGACAACTCCGTTCTGTATATTAATATTTGTAAATGCCCGGAAAAAAACAAAATAATTAATGCAATGTATATTATTATATAGACACCAAAACTATTATTTACACATACAAACTGTTATAATACTAGCTAGCAGGTCCGTCGAACTTCTATTGTCCAGTACTCTTGTCCGCTTGGCCATTGGTAGGGCTCATGTTACTTGAAATAATATTTAACAATTTGAAATTTTACTTCCTAGTGCGAAGTAAAGGAAGTATTGTAATCAAGAAAAATGCCGCATACCATATTTCAACGAAAATTGAATCAATCCATTTTGATCACTATCGAATGCAATTTACCAATGTTTTTGCGTGACATCTGTACGTAAGGACAGAATAAAGGACTCTTTTTCTCAAACAAATTATAAAACTGATTTAAAATGGGTTCAGAAGAGATTTTTTCGTTGCGTCAGTACGTACATGTGTACGTATGTATGTGTCTCGCGTAACTCAAAAACGAATAGCCTCAGAATCTTGAAATTTTGTACGTTGCACTGCTGTAACATGTAAATTTGGTAGCAATCGGTCGCACTAAAAGTATATAAATATATGTATATATATATCGACTCTGTTGCTCGGCTCAGTCAATTCAGTTTCTTTATCCTTATATGTTTGTAAATTGTGCATTTTTTGGTTTAAAAGTGATTGAATTATGTTGTTCTTATCTTCCGGTTAAGATATTTAGGCCATTAGTTAACCTGCATGTTATAGCTGTAGAATTATCAAGAATTAAAAAGTTGTTTAAGTTAAATGTTAAAAATTAGACTTAGGCGCCTAAGTCTAATATTTTACCATAGCAGCCACACTTGAAACTTAGCAGAATAGTGGATTTATTGGCAATCTAGAAAAACTAAGCAACAACAAAGTAATGTCTTCTTTTATCATTGCGAATTAAATTATGTTTAATCGATTCTGCAATATCATTTAAGTTATTAATTTATCTCGTATAGCGTCCACAACAAATGAAATCAGTTTCTATGCTTTCAGCGTCTTTTTGTCGAGGGAGACCAAAATTAAAATTTCAGTTTTGTGCACCGAAAAATCTATCTTCTTTCCCGCTGGCCGAATTGCTTGTTTAATACATGTTTTTCCATGTGTTAGGCAGTCTTTTTGATTATGCGCCCTCAATGAAATTATTTATCTGAGCTTATTACGGTCTGAATTTAGTGTCATTTACACAGGTCCAATAAAATCGGTCGCGGACATTTAGCCGACGACCACTTAACCGAGGAGACACTAAACCGACAGCAGGTAGCCGGCAGGACATTTAGTCCACATAGACATTTAGTCGACAGAACATTTAGCCGACACGTACACTTAGCCCGGTCGAAGACATTTAACCGACTGGTACACTTAGCCTACAGGACATTTAGCCGACATGGGCACTTAGCTGACAGGACATTTAGCCGAAAAAGACTGTTAGCTGAAAACGACTGTTAGCCGGTACAACATTTAGCCGATCTACAGAACATTTAACCGAGACAGACAGTTAGCCGACAGGACATTTTAATCGAGTTACAAGTCATTTTAATCGATAGGACATTTATCCGACAACGACGTTTAGTCGACCAGTAGCCAATAATTATTTAAACTTACTATCAATTACAAAGTGCCTGCTGATTCTCCCAATATTTAAAGCATTTTTCACCTATCAGCAAAATTCGATGTGCTTTTAAATTCTTGTGGAATTTAGCATAGTTTTGTGTATATTTGTGACGTTTGTTATATATCAGCCGAATTGAAAAAACGTTCAAATTACTCGTCAGGGAAAATGAATTGTTTTTTCGGAGGGCGGGGGGAATGTGCTTAGTTTCAATGGGTCACTTAACTACATTTTTTTTTTTCATTTAATTACGGCAAAGCACACAAGGGCTATCTGCCTAAGGGGAGGGATGCCTTCGTGGAGGACTTTCTAAGGGGAACTGACTCGTATACACGTTACACATGGGGAAAACCACGAAAACGCCCATGCAGCCAGCCCGTTCGCGGGATTCGAACCTCGGACCGAACTACCAGTGTTCAGCGACTTTACCGCTCGGCCGCTGGTGGGCTAACTACATTTTGATTTTCGATCTACAATAAGTATCTGTAAAGCTTCTTCATTCAGTCAACCTTTTGAACACTTTTACATTATCAATAATTTTTCTTGTTCTCTTAATGGCTTTAATTTAATCTCAAAGCTTGCCAAATTTCCAATACTTTAGTTTTTCACGTGTCATTACTATTTCGCTCGACATATCATGCTACATTCCTTCCCATATAAAATCGTTCCGTCCTTCTCACTATTGAAATTTCCTTTCTCTGTCATGAAGTAAAGTGTCCGTTTTACTTAATTCATAACCCGTCTTTTCAAATGAAAACTGCATTTTAGGCTAGACTTCTCATTATCTCATTTTCACCAAGCACTTCATTCCACTACACAAAAATTAGCAATTCAATTAGTGTCGGAATTGGCCACGCACATTTGTAATTATTTTTAACTACCACGTTTCGCCATTAAGATACAATTTCAAAAGTTAATACTGAAGGAGCTGAACTATTGTATAATCTTTACTTAGATAAGGTAATATTTAGATATTTATACAAGGTAAAATTTAGGGTAAAATTCTAAAAAACGTTTTCATTGATGAATTTGTGTTCCTTGGAGATGGTATATGAAAAGTGTCCTATTGTAAATGATTATATATATATCCTAGGATTTGGTGTCTTAGGTTTCGCCTACTAACACACTTCGATCTATACTGTTCTGTTGATCGTAACCTCTGCAATACAGCGACGCTTCATTGAACTACTTTTAAATTAAATATAAGAAAATCATTTCATCTTTGTGGAATTAAATACTCGGTTCTGTAACATCATTTTTATTGACCATGCCTCCCGCTTAAAACATTGCTTAGAAAGGCTAAAGTTTGTATAGTAAGGTTAACATACTGTATAATGTTGCAGAACATTAACTTAGGAGGAAATATTATTTAAAAGTCTTTGTCTTTATTCAAAATTGAATTAATTTTTGCGTACACTAAATGCTCACTTTTCGTATTTTGAAGAAGGTACTGACTTCCAACTCCAGTTAGCCTTACTGGCTAATCTTTGGAATATGGTAACAGGTAGTTTGGCGACATTTTGGTAAGGCGTTAAAGGTTACTAGCTATAACTTTAGCAGTGTACACGGATAAAGTCAAGAGTGTGCGCAATGCCATTTTTGTGCGATTCTGGGATGTTTTTTTAAGTGAAAATAGGTAGACGTGTACATGTATACCGTGTATGTGGAATTCTTAAAAACGCGGCAAGCAGTTTGCGATTCTGCACTTTCTCCCAATTTCGCACCTAACCTTCGTCATGATTAAGCACTTTTGTTTCATAAAAGTTCTAGTATAAGCGTAATTAGGCTAGCAGATTGTTGGAAAAAATGTGAGTAAAAAAAAAAACATGCCTTTACTTTGTGAAAACAAAATGGCGTCCAAAATAAAACTAGCAGGTTGCTGTAGCAGGGTTGGTCGCCAAAAAATCGCCAAGTTACCATAATCCGAAGATTAACCGACTTACTATTGTTTTCAAATCCCAACCAATAGACAAATTGGATCGGGGTGTGAGTGCGCATTTTGAGTATTTACCGAAATTCGATGATACTAAAAATATAATATAATTGTTAATTAATATAATATTTTGTAATACGTTTTGCAAGTCGTGCGGTGTATTTTTCAATGTAAAAAATGCTCCAATATTCCAAAGCAATTTCTCCACTAGCAAAAATCTTATGTACTAATGATATTTATCCATTCGGCTTCAGACATGAGTTCTCCACTACACAGCAAATTACCCGCATAGTAGAATTTATCGGAGAAAGTTTTAATAAAAAAGGAACTGTTGCAATAATATTCGTAAATATATATAAAAAAGCATTCGATAGAGTATAGCACCCTAGCCTACTTGTGGGCTACAATTTAACACCAGAAATCGTCCTACTCATTGCAAGCTACAAAGGTTCGCGTTCTTTTCAAGTGAAAATTAAAGCATCTGTTACCCAATCCTAAAAATATTACAGCTAGAGTACAACAAGGTAGCATTTTGGCACCTTTACACTTCAATTTATACAATAATGACATCCCTAGTTATCCAGAAGAAGCTCTCATCGAGTATTATGGAGATTACATTGCGATTTTGAACAAGTCTTTGAAACCTGATCATGCAATATCTAAAATACAATCTGTTCTAGACAAAATTTACCCATGGTTTGAAGACTGGAAGATAAAAATAAATTTACCATGGTTTGAAGACTGGAAGATAAAAATAAATTTACCATGGTTTGAAGAATGAAGATAAAAATAAATTTACCATGGCTTGAAGACTGGAAGATAAAAATAAATTTACCATGTTTTGAAGACTGAAGATAAAAATTAATTTACCATGGTTTGAAGACTGGACCAAGGACCAAGCCGTTTGAATTACGGAGTACCTTTGCAATTAAATGCAATTACCTCCACATCTTCGTTCAGAAATATGAATTAAATAAGAGAAAAGCAGTAGCTAAAGTTATGGAGAGAAGCAGATTAGCTAAAATTCAAGAATCGTTGAGAGTCCTCTTGTTTGGACACAGGAGGAGAGAACAAGCAGTGATCACAATTGAAGGCGATTAGCTCCCCGCCGCGAGTCAACTGCTTGCGCTCGGATACAATGGAGAGGCAACCGGAACGCAGAGAGCGTGAACGGTTGCCATGGAGACGAGTCAGCTGATGGAGAGAGGCGCGGTAAGCCGGGCCTCGGGAAAGGTAAGATACTGTATTCAAGCTATGAGCTAAGAGCCTTGGGATGGTCGGGGTGGGGGAACGAGGTCATTGACCGAAGAAGGCGAAAGAGTCGAAAAAGCGGTTGCTGAGGGAGAGAATTAAAGATTAACTGTAGGAAAATTGGAGTGAGCTATGAACGGCGAAGAACCGTAGGGTGAATTTGGTAGAAATGCAGCTTGTATTGCAGAAATGAAGCTTGAGTTGCAGGTTGAATTATAATTAAAATTCTGGAGCAGATGATTTCTAAGGATTATAGTAGTTAATGGTATTTTTAAAATTAAATTCTTATGGAATTATTTTTATTGAAGTCATGTACTGAATTTTAATTCAGTATAAGTTAAAATACTATTGCGTATTATAGGAGTCTGGCAGAAAAGGTCTTGGCAAGGGTGGGTATAAATATTAAATAGCAGCACGGTGGTGATTACGCGTAAACTTATGCCAGATTAAGTCTGGGGGGTAAAAACAGTTAAGAGACTGGAAGATAAAAATAAATGCTGAAAAATCTACAGTTCTCTACTTTCAAAAGACTTCAAGCAGAAAAACCTCCAAAAAATATCTATCTAAATGGAGTCGGCGGCCGAGCGGTAAAGTCGCTGAACACTGGTAGTTCAGTCCGAGGTTCGAATCCCGCGAACGGGCTGACTGCATGGGCGTTTTCGTGGTTTTCCCCATGTGTAACGTGTATACGAGCCAGTTTCCCTTAGAAAGTCCTCCACGAAGGCATCCCTCCCCTTAGGCAGATAGCCCTCGAGGCTTTGCCATAATCACACACACACTAAATGGAGTCAAAATTTCATGCGAAACTATAGTCCAGATATGGCCAAACTGCGGCTTGCGAGCTACTTGTGATCCTTCGCCATCTGAAATGTGACTTGTTTTGAATAAATATAGTTTAATTTTTAATTCAAGTGGAATTTGAACTGCAGTGCCAAGTTTATATATTAATCGCTAATTTAATTTCTGATATTATGTATATAAAAATTTGATAGATTTCAAACTGTTCATTGCTGGATCATCGTCAGAGTAACAAATTCGTAAAATTACACATAATTCCATTTCTTATAATAACTATTCTGGTTATGTCACTTTTTGAACAGGTAATGGTCTTTGGAATACACTAATACAAAGTTAATCTAAAACGTAATGCTAATATTTTTATTTAATTAATTGCCCTAATATTTTTTCTGTCAAGTTAATTTTACTTACTTAGGCAGTATCCGCTTACATTCTTGTGGTAATCCCATTCTTTACAACAGTTATGATCCACCTGGATGATTTGTTATTCGTTGTAGGGCACTACTTTTATTCAGTTCTTGAATAGCGTGAGTAACTGTTGGAGAAACCTGTTTCACCTTGCAATCCATATCTCTCTAAATCTGTGGAAGAATTTTAGGCAGATTTTATTTTTGGTGGAGTGAACCTTCAGCCTCTTACTTGGTCGAGAAACTTGTCTCAATTTTCTGCAGAACTATTTCGAAATAAATTTCCTATACCTAAGCAGGTCATGCATTTTTATGCAGTTGCTTCACAGATTTCGCAACCATTCACAATAATATGCTTAATGAACACTTTTCTAACATGAAATTCGATCTTTCGTAATAATTCCTTGGTTACACTAGGCAGAGATCATAACTTATTTCACCAATCAATGGTTGTGCATGCTGAAATATTTGGAGAAATGGGAAGAATCACGGGTTTGGCAACGATTTAAATTTTAACAAAAATGTGTTATTCCCATTTCATCAAATATTGTGATTCCAGACATAGATCTTTCACAATATTCATCAAATCTTCATGTCAATAACGTTGCATCGAGCAGTGAGGTATCAACAGAACACAAACGTCTCTCTTCTGCAAAGTTTCTGTGATAATCAGCATAATGATATTGGTGAAATCTCTTTAGCTTGTGATATTTTCTAGTATTTTTCAACTTTTCGTTTGATTACCTTCTTTCTCTCTACCTCCCACTAGGTTAGACAAATTTTGCTGCACTAGGTTAAAGGCATTAGGTTAGAGTCGCCGGTAAATATCTCACTAGTTTAGAGCTAATTAAGACACAATAACACGCCGAATAAATACTAATTCAGAAGTCAAACAACAAAAATCAGCGTTATATTCACAAAATTTTCACAGGACTAGTTTCGATGGTTTTACCGAACCATCATCTTCAGCTGCAAAACCGCAAATGAACAAGATAGGAAATAATGATTAGATAAGATAAGAAAGCCTGGACAAGAATAAGCAAGTGGCGCCATCTGTTGGCGAAACCAGAACTAAAACATAATTTCTCTAAAAGCCGAAGGCAAATTTGGATTGGAATTAGGATCGTTAACTAGAACAGAAAGATTTTTATGAATGTGAAATGCCTCTAGAAAATCCAGTTCTCCAATGGAAGATGTTTTTTGAATAATTTTGGCAGCAGAAAAATTGAAAGTGTGATTTTCGGACCAACAATGTTGAGCAACAGAAGACTTCTGTGTTTCCTTTTTTCTAACATATGCCTCATGTTCTTTGACGCGAAATTTTAAGGCTCTCTTAGTTTGACCAATGTAAATTAAACCACACTGGCAAGGAATCCTATAAATACCCCAGGAATTCATATCCGGAATGGGGTCCTTGAGTATAGAAGTTGGAATTTTATTGATGGGAGAATAAACAACCCGAAAGTTAAATTTCTGCAAAATATGTGCAACTTTATAGCTAATTGATGGAAAGAAGGGAATGACAACAGAATTTTTATAATCTCCTAAAATAAGAGTGTGGCTTTTAGTGTGTTGAGATGACAATTTTTTAACTGCTTGATTAATAATGTTGGGTGAAAAGCCCCTGTCAATAGCTATTGCTTTTAAATAATTTAGTTCTTCATCAAGGGCTAGTTTGGAGGAGCAAACTTGAAGAGCACGGAAAACATAGGAATAAAATGAAGCTAACTTTTGTTTAGTCGGATGACATGATTTAAAGTGTGGTGGAAGGCAAACCGATGAAGGTTTACGGTAAACTGTAGTACTGAAGTTGGACGTGTTACGTGTGACCAGAATATCGAGAAACGGAAGAGAATTGCAAGTCTCAAGTTCAAAAGTGAACTGAATAGCAGGATCAATAGAATTCATTCTTGAAAGAACTTTATTTAAATCATCTTTATTACCTTCAAACAGGGTAAAAGTATCGTCTACGTAGCGGAACCATGCCGGGAAGTTTAAAGTTTCAAACAATTTTGATTCATAATAATGCATGTAGATATCAGCCAGGATGGGACTGAGGGGGCTTCCCATGGCTAATCCCTCAGTTTGCTTGTAATATTTATTTTGGAAAACAAAATGTGTTTGTTTCAAACAGAGTTGAGTGAGAGAAATTAGCTCATCAATTTCGATGCAAGAGAAATGAAATTCGCGAAGTCTGGTTTCTAGACATCTTAATGCACCCTCCACTGGGACATTGGTGAATAATGATTTTACATCAAACGAAACCATGAGTAAATTACTAGGAGAAATGTTTTTAACCTTTTTTACAAACTCTATTGAATTTTTTATGGTGTAAATGTTATTGTCTAATAGAGTGGAAAATCTAGAAACTAAATATTTAGCTAATGGATACGAGGAAGTACCTAAATTTGATACAATAGGGCGGAAAGGAATACCACTTTTATGAATTTTGGGAAGAGCATATAATCTGGCACAATTCGCAACAGATGGGATAAGCGAATGTTTTAAGTTGCTTGAAATGATTTGCGAAGATTTGATCGCAGTTTTTATTTTGGATAAGTCCGAAGGTGAAGGATCTTTAGGGATCGGATTATATGGTCCTTCGTTTAAGAGTTTAGTGACACCATCGATGTAAGTGTTCTTATCCATGACGACTATCTGGCCACCTTTGTCGGCCTTTGAAATGATAATATCCGGGTTAGAATGAATTTCGCGCATTGTAGCTCTTTCTCTCGCAGTTAGATTTGGTTTCAAAGGTTTATTATTGAATTTCACATTATGAGCGATAAGATGCCTAATCATTTCTTTCTGTGAATCTGAAACTTTACTGAACTTGAAAGCTTTTTCGATAGGAGCCAAAATCTTTGGAATCGAGGGTTTACAGGTTTGTGAGAAGTTAAAATTATATTTTAGAATTCTCTCTTGTTCTTCTGAAAGACTAACATTAGAAATATTAACTACCGGCTTGATGTTTACAATGGGAAGATTTTTTGAGCTACTTGAACTGGAAGACTGTAAAAGAAGTTTTTCGAATTTAACTGCAAGGGTGTTTTTATGACGGACAACTGCATTCTCCGTTCTAGACCAAGACTTTTGTTCAAGGGCAGTGAATTTTGGATAGGATTTAGCGAGTTCCAGATGAAGCTTATAGAGTTCATGTTCAATTTTGGACAATTGTTGACGTGTATCCCTTATCACGGACCGAAGTAAGGCAAGCTTGCAATTTAACAGAATTCTTGAAACGCGACTCGAAGGTTTTTGATTAGATTTGATTTGAATAAAATTGGGGATCAATTTTTTACATTTACATTTAAGTAAAAAGTCAAGATGATTCAGGAATTTTTGCCGTTTCAGGCGTAATTTAGTGAAACGATTAACGGATGAAGGCATGATAAACAATGCAGAAAATCAAACTAAATTAACTGAGCATAAACATAATTAAATTAACTTAAATAATAAAGTACACACAATACAGCAGAAAAATCCCTCACTGAAATGAATAGAAAACAAAACGTTTGTAAGAAAAATGCATGAAGTCAGACAAGCAAAGCACAATATCCAAATGTACAAAACATAAACATAACTTGAAAGTTGCAAAAATGTACTCACCGAAACTCCTACAATCACAAAATGGCGGCCACACCACGTGCAAAAAAGAAAGCAAAATGTAAGCCTGTTTGGGGCTTCTATAATTAAGACACAATAACACGCCGAATAAATACTAATTCAGAAGTCAAACAACAAAAATCAGCGTTATATTCACAAAATTTTCACAGGACTAGTTTCGATGGTTTTACCGAACCATCATCTTCAGCTGCAAAACCGCAAATGAACAAGATAGGAAATAATGATTAGATAAGATAAGAAAGCCTGGACAAGAATAAGCAAGTGGCACCATCTGTTGGCGAAACCAGAACTAAAACATAATTTCTCTAAAAGCCGAAGGCAAATTTGGATTGGAATTAGGATCGTTAACTAGAACAGAAAGATTTTTATGAATGTGAAATGCCTCTAGAAAATCCAGTTCTCCAATGGAAGATGTTTTTTGAATAATTTTGGCAGCAGAAAAATTGAAAGTGTGATTTTCGGACCAACAATGTTGAGCAACAGAAGACTTCTGTGTTTCCTTTTTTCTAACATATGCCTCATGTTCTTTGACGCGAAATTTTAAGGCTCTCTTAGTTTGACCAATGTAAATTAAACCACACTGGCAAGGAATCCTATAAATACCCCAGGAATTCATATCCGGAATGGGGTCCTTGAGTATAGAAGTTGGAATTTTATTGATGGGAGAATAAACAACCCGAAAGTTAAATTTTTGCAAAATATGTGCAACTTTATAGCTAATTGATGGAAAGAAGGGAATGACAACAGAATTTTTATAATCTCCTAAAATAAGAGTGTGGCTTTTAGTGTGTTGAGATGACAATTTTTTAACTGCTTGATTAATAATGTTGGGTGAAAAGCCCCTGTCAATAGCTATTGTAAATAATTTAGTTCTTCATCAAGGGCTAGTTTGGAGGAGCAAACTTGAAGAGCACGGAAAACATAGGAATAAAATGAAGCTAACTTTTGTTTAGTCGGATGACATGATTTAAAGTGTGGTGGAAGGCAAACCGATGAAGGTTTACGGTAAACTGTAGTACTGAAGTTGGACGTGTTACGTGTGACCAGAATATCGAGAAACGGAAGAGAATTGCAAGTCTCAAGTTCAAAAGTGAACTGAATAGCAGGATCAATAGAATTCATTCTTGAAAGAACTTTATTTAAATCATCTTTATTACCTTCAAACAGGGTAAAAGTATCGTCTACGTAGCGGAACCATGCCGGGAAGTTTAAAGTTTCAAACAATTTTGATTCATAATAATGCATGTAGATATCAGCCAGGATGGGACTGAGGGGGCTTCCCATGGCTAATCCCTCAGTTTGCTTGTAATATTTATTTTGGAAAACAAAATGTGTTTGTTTCAAACAGAGTTGAGTGAGAGAAATTAGCTCATCAATTTCGATGCAAGAGAAATGAAATTCGCGAAGTCTGGTTTCTAGACATCTTAATGCACCCTCCACTGGGACATTGGTGAATAATGATTTTACATCAAACGAAACCATGAGTAAATTACTAGGAGAAATGTTTTTAACCTTTTTTACAAACTCTATTGAATTTTTTATGGTGTAAATGTTATTGTCTAATAGAGTGGAAAATCTAGAAACTAAATATTTAGCTAATGGATACGAGGAAGTACCTAAATTTGATACAATAGGGCGGAAAGGAATACCACTTTTATGAATTTTGGGAAGAGCATATAATCTGGCACAATTCGCAACAGATGGGATAAGCGAATGTTTTAAGTTGCTTGAAATGATTTGCGAAGATTTGATCGCAGTTTTTATTTTGGATAAGTCCGAAGGTGAAGGATCTTTAGGGATCGGATTATATGGTCCTTCGTTTAAGAGTTTAGTGACACCATCGATGTAAGTGTTCTTATCCATGACGACTATCTGGCCACCTTTGTCGGCCTTTGAAATGATAATATCCGGGTTAGAATGAATTTCGCGCATTGTAGCTCTTTCTCTCGCAGTTAGATTTGGTTTCAAAGGTTTATTATTGAATTTCACATTATGAGCGATAAGATGCCTAATCATTTCTTTCTGTGAATCTGAAACTTTACTGAACTTGAAAGCTTTTTCGATAGGAGCCAAAATCTTTGGAATCGAGGGTTTACAGGTTTGTGAGAAGTTAAAATTATATTTTAGTATTCTCTCTTGTTCTTCTGAAAGACTAACATTAGAAATATTAACTACCGGCTTGATGTTTACAATGGGAAGATTTTTTGAGCTACTTGAACTGGAAGACTGTAAAAGAAGTTTTTCGAATTTAACTGCAAGGGTGTTTTTATGACGGATAACTGCATTCTCCGTTCTAGACCAAGACTTTTGTTCAAGGGCAGTGAATTTTGGATAGGATTTAGCGAGTTCCAGATGAAGCTTATAGCGTTCATGTTCAATTTTGGACAATTGTTGACGTGTATCCCTTATCACGGACCGAAGTAAGGCAAGCTTGCAATTTAACAGAATTCTTGAAACGCGACTCGAAGGTTTTTGATTAGATTTGATTTGAATAAAATTGGGGATCAATTTTTTACATTTACATTTAAGTAAAAAGTCAAGATGATTCAGGAATTTTTGCCGTTTCAGGCGTAATTTAGTGAAACGATTAACGGATGAAGGCATGATAAACAATGCAGAAAATCAAACTAAATTAACTGAGCATAAACATAATTAAATTAACTTAAATAATAAAGTACACACAATACAGCAGAAAAATCCCTCACTGAAATGAATAGAAAACAAAACGTTTGTAAGAAAAATGCATGAAGTCAGACAAGCAAAGCACAATATCCAAATGTACAAAACATAAACATAACTTGAAAGTTGCAAAAATGTACTCACCGAAACTCCTACAATCACAAAATGGCGGCCACACCACGTGCAAAAAAGAAAGCAAAATGTAAGCCTGTTTGGGGCTTCTATAATTAAGACACAATAACACGCCGAATAAATACTAATTCAGAAGTCAAACAACAAAAATCAGCGTTATATTCACAAAATTTTCACAGGACTAGTTTCGATGGTTTTACCGAACCATCATCTTTAGCTGCAAAACCGCAAATGAACAAGATAGGAAATAATGATTAGATAAGATAAGAAAGCCTGGACAAGAATAAGCAAGTGGCGCCATCTGTTGGCGAAACCAGAACTAAAACATAATTTCTCTAAAAGCCGAAGGCAAATTTGGATTGGAATTAGGATCGTTAACTAGAACAGAAAGATTTTTATGAATGTGAAATGCCTCTAGAAAATCCAGTTCTCCAATGGAAGATGTTTTTTGAATAATTTTGGCAGCAGAAAAATTGAAAGTGTGATTTTCGGACCAACAATGTTGAGCAACAGAAGACTTCTGTGTTTCCTTTTTTCTAACATATGCCTCATGTTCTTTGACGCGAAATTTTAAGGCTCTCTTAGTTTGACCAATGTAAATTAAACCACACTGGCAAGGAATCCTATAAATACCCCAGGAATTCATATCCGGAATGGGGTCCTTGAGTATAGAAGTTGGAATTTTATTGATGGGAGAATAAACAACCCGAAAGTTAAATTTCTGCAAAATATGTGCAACTTTATAGCTAATTGATGGAAAGAAGGGAATGACAACAGAATTTTTATAATCTCCTAAAATAAGAGTGTGGCTTTTAGTGTGTTGAGATGACAATTTTTTAACTGCTTGATTAATAATGTTGGGTGAAAAGCCCCTGTCAATAGCTATTGCTTTTAAATAATTTAGTTCTTCATCAAGGGCTAGTTTGGAGGAGCAAACTTGAAGAGCACGGAAAACATAGGAATAAAATGAAGCTAACTTTTGTTTAGTCGGATGACATGATTTAAAGTGTGGTGGAAGCAAACCGATGAAGGTTTACGGTAAACTGTAGTACTGAAGTTGGATGTGTTACGTGTGACCAGAATATCGAGAAACGGAAGAGAATTGCAAGTCTCAAGTTCAAAAGTGAACTGAATAGCAGGATCAATAGAATTCATTCTTGAAAGAACTTTATTTAAATCATCTTTATTACCTTCAAACAGGGTAAAAGTATCGTCTACGTAGCGGAACCATGCCGGGAAGTTTAAAGTTTCAAACAATTTTGATTCATAATAATGCATGTAGATATCAGCCAGGATGGGACTGAGGGGGCTTCCCATGGCTAATCCCTCAGTTTGCTTGTAATATTTATTTTGGAAAACAAAATGTGTTTGTTTCAAACAGAGTTGAGTGAGAGAAATTAGCTCATCAATTTCGATGCAAGAGAAATGAAATTCGCGAAGTCTGGTTTCTAGACATCTTAATGCACCCTCCACTGGGACATTGGTGAATAATGATTTTACATCAAAAGAAACCATGAGTAAATTACTAGGAGAAATGTTTTTAACCTTTTTTACAAACTAGATTGAATTTTTTATGGTGTAAATGTTATTGTCTAATAGAGTGGAAAATCTAGAAACTAAATATTTAGCTAATGGATACGAGGAAGTACCTAAATTTGATACAATAGGGCGGAAAGGAATACCACTTTTATGAATTTTGGGAAGAGCATATAATCTGGCACAATTCGCAACAGATGGGATAAGCGAATGTTTTAAGTTGCTTGAAATGATTTGCGAAGATTTGATCGCAGTTTTTATTTTGGATAAGTCCGAAGGTGAAGGATCTTTAGGGATCGGATTATATGGTCCTTCGTTTAAGAGTTTAGTGACACCATCGATGTAAGTGTTCTTATCCATGACGACTATCTGGCCACCTTTGTCGGCCTTTGAAATGATAATATCCGGGTTAGAATGAATTTCGCGCATTGTAGCTCTTTCTCTCGCAGTTAGATTTGGTTTCAAAGGTTTATTATTGAATTTCACATTATGAGCGATAAGATGCCTAATCATTTCTTTCTGTGAATCTGAAACTTTACTGAACTTGAAAGCTTTTTCGATAGGAGCCAAAATCTTTGGAATCGAGGGTTTACAGGTTTGTGAGAAGTTAAAATTATATTTTAGAATTCTCTCTTGTTCTTCTGAAAGACTAACATTAGAAATATTAACTACCGGCTTGATGTTTACAATGGGAAGATTTTTTGAGCTACTTGAACTGGAAGACTGTAAAAGAAGTTTTTCGAATTTAACTGCAAGGGTGTTTTTATGACGGATAACTGCATTCTCCGTTCTAGACCAAGACTTTTGTTCAAGGGCAGTGAATTTTGGATAGGATTTAGCGAGTTCCAGATGAAGCTTATAGAGTTCATGTTCAATTTTGGACAATTGTTGACGTGTATCCTTTATCACGGACCGAAGTAAGGCAAGCTTGCAATTTAACAGAATTCTTGAAACGCGACTCGAAGGTTTTTGATTAGATTAGATTTGAATAAAATTGGGGATCAATTTTTTACATTTACATTTAAGTAAAAAGTCAAGATGATTCAGGAATTTTTGCCGTTTCAGGCGTAATTTAGTGAAACGATTAACGGATGAAGGCATGATAAACAATGCAGAAAATCAAACTAAATTAACTGAGCATAAACATAATTAAATTAACTTAAATAATAAAGTACACACAATACAGCAGAAAAATCCCTCACTGAAATGAATAGAAAACAAAACGTTTGTAAGAAAAATGCATGAAGTCAGACAAGCAAAGCACAATATCCAAATGTACAAAACATAAACATAACTTGAAAGTTGCAAAAATGTACTCACCGAAACTCCTACAATCACAAAATGGCGGCCACACCACGTGCAAAAAAGAAAGCAAAATGTAAGCCTGTTTGGGGCTTCTATAATTAAGACACAATAACACGCCGAATAAATACTAATTCAGAAGTCAAACAACAAAAATCAGCGTTATATTCACAAAATTTTCACAGGACTAGTTTCGATGGTTTTACCGAACCATCATCTTCAGCTGCAAAACCGCAAATGAACAAGATAGGAAATAATGATTAGATAAGATAAGAAAGCCTGGACAAGAATAAGCAAGTGGCGCCATCTGTTGGCGAAACCAGAACTAAAACATAATTTCTCTAAAAGCCGAAGGCAAATTTGGATTGGAATTAGGATCGTTAACTAGAACAGAAAGATTTTTATGAATGTGAAATGCCTCTAGAAAATCCAGTTCTCCAATGGAAGATGTTTTTTGAATAATTTTGGCAGCAGAAAAATTGAAAGTGTGATTTTCGGACCAACAATGTTGAGCAACAGAAGACTTCTGTGTTTCCTTTTTTCTAACATATGCCTCATGTTCTTTGACGCGAAATTTTAAGGCTCTCTTAGTTTGACCAATGTAAATTAAACCACACTGGCAAGGAATCCTATAAATACCCCAGGAATTCATATCCGGAATGGGGTCCTTGAGTATAGAAGTTGGAATTTTATTGATGGGAGAATAAACAACCCGAAAGTTAAATTTCTGCAAAATATGTGCAACTTTATAGCTAATTGATGGAAAGAAGGGAATGACAACAGAATTTTTATAATCTCCTAAAATAAGAGTGTGGCTTTTAGTGTGTTGAGATGACAATTTTTTAACTGCTTGATTAATAATGTTGGGTGAAAAGCCCCTGTCAATAGCTATTGCTTTTAAATAATTTAGTTCTTCATCAAGGGCTAGTTTGGAGGAGCAAACTTGAAGAGCACGGAAAACATAGGAATAAAATGAAGCTAACTTTTGTTTAGTCGGATGACATGATTTAAAGTGTGGTGGAAGGCAAACCGATGAAGGTTTACGGTAAACTGTAGTACTGAAGTTGGACGTGTTACGTGTGACCAGAATATCGAGAAACGGAAGAGAATTGCAAGTCTCAAGTTCAAAAGTGAACTGAATAGCAGGATTAATAGAATTCATTCTTGAAAGAACTTTATTTAAATCATCTTTATTACCTTCAAACAGGGTAAAAGTATCGTCTACGTAGCGGAACCATGCCGGGAAGTTTAAAGTTTCAAACAATTTTGATTCATAATAATGCATGTAGATATCAGCCAGGATGGGACTGAGGGGGCTTCCCATGGCTAATCCCTCAGTTTGCTTGTAATATTTATTTTGGAAAACAAAATGTGTTTGTTTCAAACAGAGTTGAGTGAGAGAAATTAGCTCATCAATTTCGATGCAAGAGAAATGAAATTCGCGAAGTCTGGTTTCTAGACATCTTAATGCACCCTCCACTGGGACATTGGTGAATAATGATTTTACATCAAAAGAAACCATGAGTAAATTACTAGGAGAAATGTTTTTAACCTTTTTTACAAACTCTATTGAATTTTTTATGGTGTAAATGTTATTGTCTAATAGAGTGGAAAATCTAGAAACTAAATATTTAGCTAATGGATACGAGGAAGTACCTAAATTTGATACAATAGGGCGGAAAGGAATACCACTTTTATGAATTTTGGGAAGAGCATATAATCTGGCACAATTCGCAACAGATGGGATAAGCGAATGTTTTAAGTTGCTTGAAATGATTTGCGAAGATTTGATCGCAGTTTTTATTTTGGATAAGTCCGAAGGTGAAGGATCTTTAGGGATCGGATTATATGGTCCTTCGTTTAAGAGTTTAGTGACACCATCGATGTAAGTGTTCTTATCCATGACGACTATCTGGCCACCTTTGTCGGCCTTTGAAATGATAATATCCGGGTTAGAATGAATTTCGCGCATTGTAGCTCTTTCTCTCGCAGTTAGATTTGGTTTCAAAGGTTTATTATTGAATTTCACATTATGAGCGATAATCATTTCTTTCTGTGAATCTGAAACTTAACTGAACTTGAAAGCTTTTTCGATAGGAGCCAAAATCTTTGGAATCGAGGGTTTACAGGTTTGTGAGAAGTTAAAATTATATTTTAGAATTCTCTCTTGTTCTTCTGAAAGACTAACATTAGAAATATTAACTACCGGCTTGATGTTTACAATGGGAAGATTTTTTGAGCTACTTGAACTGGAAGACTGTAAAAGAAGTTTTTCGAATTTAACTGCAAGGGTGTTTTTATGACGGATAACTGCATTCTCCGTTCTAGACCAAGACTTTTGTTCAAGGGCAGTGAATTTTGGATAGGATTTAGCGAGTTCCAGATGAAGCTTATAGAGTTCATGTTCAATTTTGGATAATTGTTGACGTGTATCCCTTATCACGGACCGAAGTAAGGCAAGCTTGCAATTTAACAGAATTCTTGAAACGCGACTCGAAGGTTTTTGATTAGATTTGATTTGAATAAAATTGGGGATCAATTTTTTACATTTACATTTAAGTAAAAAGTCAAGATGATTCAGGAATTTTTGCCGTTTCAGGCGTAATTTAGTGAAACGATTAACGGATGAAGGCATGATAAACAATGCAGAAAATCAAACTAAATTAACTGAGCATAAACATAATTAAATTAACTTAAATAATAAAGTACACACAATACAGCAGAAAAATCCCTCACTGAAATGAATAGAAAACAAAACGTTTGTAAGAAAAATGCATGAAGTCAGACAAGCAAAGCACAATATCCAAATGTACAAAACATAAACATAACTTGAAAGTTGCAAAAATGTACTCACCGAAACTCCTACAATCACAAAATGGCGGCCACACCACGTGCAAAAAAGAAAGCAAAATGTAAGCCTGTTTGGGGCTTCTATAATTAAGACACAATAACACGCCGAATAAATACTAATTCAGAAGTCAAACAACAAAAATCAGCGTTATATTCACAAAATTTTCACAGGACTAGTTTCGATGGTTTTACCGAACCATCATCTTCAGCTGCAAAACCGCAAATGAACAAGATAGGAAATAATGATTAGATAAGATAAGAAAGCCTGGACAAGAATAAGCAAGTGGCGCCATCTGTTGGCGAAACCAGAACTAAAACATAATTTCTCTAAAAGCCGAAGGCAAATTTGGATTGGAATTAGGATCGTTAACTAGAACAGAAAGATTTTTATGAATGTGAAATGCCTCTAGAAAATCCAGTTCTCCAATGGAAGATGTTTTTTGAATAATTTTGGCAGCAGAAAAATTGAAAGTGTGATTTTCGGACCAACAATGTTGAGCAACAGAAGACTTCTGTGTTTCCTTTTTTCTAACATATGCCTCATGTTCTTTGACGCGAAATTTTAAGGCTCTCTTAGTTTGACCAATGTAAATTAAACCACACTGGCAAGGAATCCTATAAATACCCCAGGAATTCATATCCGGAATGGGGTCCTTGAGTATAGAAGTTGGAATTTTATTGATGGGAGAATAAACAACCCGAAAGTTAAATTTCTGCAAAATATGTGCAACTTTATAGCTAATTGATGGAAAGAAGGGAATGACAACAGAATTTTTATAATCTCCTAAAATAAGAGTGTGGCTTTTAGTGTGTTGAGATGACAATTTTTTAACTGCTTGATTAATAATGTTGGGTGAAAAGCCCCTGTCAATAGCTATTGCTTTTAAATAATTTAGTTCTTCATCAAGGGCTAGTTTGGAGGAGCAAACTTGAAGAGCACGGAAAACATAGGAATAAAATGAAGCTAACTTTTGTTTAGTCGGATGACATGATTTAAAGTGTGGTGGAAGGCAAACCGATGAAGGTTTACGGTAAACTGTAGTACTGAAGTTGGACGTGTTACGTGTGACCAGAATATCGAGAAACGGAAGAGAATTGCAAGTCTCAAGTTCAAAAGTGAACTGAATAGCAGGATCAATAGAATTCATTCTTGAAAGAACTTTATTTAAATCATCTTTATTACCTTCAAACAGGGTAAAAGTATCGTCTACGTAGCGGAACCATGCCGGGAAGTTTAAAGTTTCAAACAATTTTGATTCATAATAATGCATGTAGATATCAGCCAGGATGGGACTGAGGGGGCTTCCCATGGCTAATCCCTCAGTTTGCTTGTAATATTTATTTTGGAAAACAAAATGTGTTTGTTTCAAACAGAGTTGAGTGAGAGAAATTAGCTCATCAATTTCGATGCAAGAGAAATGAAATTCGCGAAGTCTGGTTTCTAGACATCTTAATGCACCCTCCACTGGGACATTGGTGAATAATGATTTTACATCAAAAGAAACCATGAGTAAATTACTAGGAGAAATGTTTTTAACATTTTTTACAAACTCTATTGAACTTTTTATGGTGTAAATGTTATTGTCTAATAGAGTGGAAAATCTAGAAACTAAATATTTAGCTAATGGATACGAGGCAGTACCTAAATTTGATACAATAGGGCGGAAAGGAATACCACTTTTATGAATTTTGGGAAGAGCATATAATCTGGCACAATTCGCAACAGATGGGATAAGCGAATGTTTTAAGTTGCTTGAAATGATTTGCGAAGATTTGATCGCAGTTTTTATTTTGGATAAGTCCGAAGGTGAAGGATCTTTAGGGATCGGATTATATGGTCCTTCGTTTAAGAGTTTAGTGACACCATCGATATAAGTGTTCTTATCCATGATGACTATCTGGCCACCTTTGTCGGCCTTTGAAATGATAATATCCGGGTTAGAATGAATTTCGCGCATTGTAGCTCTTTCTCTCGCAGTTAGATTTGGTTTCAAAGGTTTATTATTGAATTTCACATTATGAGCGATAATCATTTCTTTCTGTGAATCTGAAACTTAACTGAACTTGAAAGCTTTTTCGATAGGAGCCAAAATCTTTGGAATCGAGGGTTTACAGGTTTGTGAGAAGTTAAAATTATATTTTAGAATTCTCTCTTGTTCTTCTGAAAGACTAACATTAGAAATATTAACTACCGGCTTGATGTTTACAATGGGAAGATTTTTTGAGCTACTTGAACTGGAAGACTGTAAAAGAAGTTTTTCGAATTTAACTGCAAGGGTGTTTTTATGACGGATAACTGCATTCTCCGTTCTAGACCAAGACTTTTGTTCAAGGGCAGTGAATTTTGGATAGGATTTAGCGAGTTCCAGATGAAGCTTATAGAGTTCATGTTCAATTTTGGATAATTGTTGACGTGTATCCCTTATCACGGACCGAAGTAAGGCAAGCTTGCAATTTAACAGAATTCTTGAAACGCGACTCGAAGGTTTTTGATTAGATTTGATTTGAATAAAATTGGGGATCAATTTTTTACATTTACATTTAAGTAAAAAGTCAAGATGATTCAGGAATTTTTGCCGTTTCAGGCGTAATTTAGTGAAACGATTAACGGATGAAGGCATGATAAACAATGCAGAAAATCAAACTAAATTAACTGAGCATAAACATAATTAAATTAACTTAAATAATAAAGTACACACAATACAGCAGAAAAATCCCTCACTGAAATGAATAGAAAACAAAACGTTTGTAAGAAAAATGCATGAAGTCAGACAAGCAAAGCACAATATCCAAATGTACAAAACATAAACATAACTTGAAAGTTGCAAAAATGTACTCACCGAAACTCCTACAATCACAAAATGGCGGCCACACCACGTGCAAAAAAGAAAGCAAAATGTAAGCCTGTTTGGGGCTTCTATAATTAAGACACAATAACACGCCGAATAAATACTAATTCAGAAGTCAAACAACAAAAATCAGCGTTATATTCACAAAATTTTCACAGGACTAGTTTCGATGGTTTTACCGAACCAAAAACCGCAAATGAACAAGATAGGAAATAATGATTAGATAAGATAAGAAAGCCTGGACAAGAATAAGCAAGTGGCGCCATCTGTTGGCGAAACCAGAACTAAAACATAATTTCTCTAAAAGCCGAAGGCAAATTTGGATTGGAATTAGGATCGTTAACTAGAACAGAAAGATTTTTATGAATGTGAAATGCCTCTAGAAAATCCAGTTCTCCAATGGAAGATGTTTTTTGAATAATTTTGGCAGCAGAAAAATTGAAAGTGTGATTTTCGGACCAACAATGTTGAGCAACAGAAGACTTCTGTGTTTCCTTTTTTCTAACATATGCCTCATGTTCTTTGACGCGAAATTTTAAGGCTCTCTTAGTTTGACCAATGTAAATTAAACCACACTGGCAAGGAATCCTATAAATACCCCAGGAATTCATATCCGGAATGGGGTCCTTGAGTATAGAAGTTGGAATTTTATTGATGGGAGAATAAACAACCCGAAAGTTAAATTTCTGCAAAATATGTGCAACTTTATAGCTAATTGATGGAAAGAAGGGAATGACAACAGAATTTTTATAATCTCCTAAAATAAGAGTGTGGCTTTTAGTGTGTTGAGATGACAATTTTTTAACTGCTTGATTAATAATGTTGGGTGAAAAGCCCCTGTCAATAGCTATTGCTTTTAAATAATTTAGTTCTTCATCAAGGGCTAGTTTGGAGGAGCAAACTTGAAGAGCACGGAAAACATAGGAATAAAATGAAGCTAACTTTTGTTTAGTCGGATGACATGATTTAAAGTGTGGTGGAAGGCAAACCGATGAAGGTTTACGGTAAACTGTAGTACTGAAGTTGGACGTGTTACGTGTGACCAGAATATCGAGAAACGGAAGAGAATTGCAAGTCTCAAGTTCAAAAGTGAACTGAATAGCAGGATCAATAGAATTCATTCTTGAAAGAACTTTATTTAAATCATCTTTATTACCTTCAAACAGGGTAAAAGTATCGTCTACGTAGCGGAACCATGCCGGGAAGTTTAAAGTTTCAAACAATTTTGATTCATAATAATGCATGTAGATATCAGCCAGGATGGGACTGAGGGGGCTTCCCATGGCTAATCCCTCAGTTTGCTTGTAATATTTATTTTGGAAAACAAAATGTGTTTGTTTCAAACAGAGTTGAGTGAGAGAAATTAGCTCATCAATTTCGATGCAAGAGAAATGAAATTCGCGAAGTCTGGTTTCTAGACATCTTAATGCACCCTCCACTGGGACATTGGTGAATAATGATTTTACATCAAAAGAAACCATGAGTAAATTACTAGGAGAAATGTTTTTAACCTTTTTTACAAACTCTATTGAATTTTTTATGGTGTAAATGTTATTGTCTAATAGAGTGGAAAATCTAGAAACTAAATATTTAGCTAATGGATACGAGGAAGTACCTAAATTTGATACAATAGGGCGGAAAGGAATACCACTTTTATGAATTTTGGGAAGAGCATATAATCTGGCACAATTCGCAACAGATGGGATAAGCGAATGTTTTAAGTTGCTTGAAATGATTTGCGAAGATTTGATCGCAGTTTTTATTTTGGATAAGTCCGAAGGTGAAGGATCTTTAGGGATCGGATTATATGGTCCTTCGTTTAAGAGTTTAGTGACACCATCGATGTAAGTGTTCTTATCCATGACGACTATCTGGCCACCTTTGTCGGCCTTTGAAATGATAATATCCGGGTTAGAATGAATTTCGCGCATTGTAGCTCTTTCTCTCGCAGTTAGATTTGGTTTCAAAGGTTTATTATTGAATTTCACATTATGAGCGATAATCATTTCTTTCTGTGAATCTGAAACTTAACTGAACTTGAAAGCTTTTTCGATAGGAGCCAAAATCTTTGGAATCGAGGGTTTACAGGTTTGTGAGAAGTTAAAATTATATTTTAGAATTCTCTCTTGTTCTTCTGAAAGACTAACATTAGAAATATTAACTACCGGCTTGATGTTTACAATGGGAAGATTTTTTGAGCTACTTGAACTGGAAGACTGTAAAAGAAGTTTTTCGAATTTAACTGCAAGGGTGTTTTTATGACGGATAACTGCATTCTCCGTTCTAGACCAAGACTTTTGTTCAAGGGCAGTGAATTTTGGATAGGATTTAGCGAGTTCCAGATGAAGCTTATAGAGTTCATGTTCAATTTTGGATAATTGTTGACGTGTATCCCTTATCACGGACCGAAGTAAGGCAAGCTTGCAATTTAACAGAATTCTTGAAACGCGACTCGAAGGTTTTTGATTAGATTTGATTTGAATAAAATTGGGGATCAATTTTTTACATTTACATTTAAGTAAAAAGTCAAGATGATTCAGGAATTTTTGCCGTTTCAGGCGTAATTTAGTGAAACGATTAACGGATGAAGGCATGATAAACAATGCAGAAAATCAAACTAAATTAACTGAGCATAAACATAATTAAATTAACTTAAATAATAAAGTACACACAATACAGCAGAAAAATCCCTCACTGAAATGAATAGAAAACAAAACGTTTGTAAGAAAAATGCATGAAGTCAGACAAGCAAAGCACAATATCCAAATGTACAAAACATAAACATAACTTGAAAGTTGCAAAAATGTACTCACCGAAACTCCTACAATCACAAAATGGCGGCCACACCACGTGCAAAAAAGAAAGCAAAATGTAAGCCTGTTTGGGGCTTCTATAATTAAGACACAATAACACGCCGAATAAATACTAATTCAGAAGTCAAACAACAAAAATCAGCGTTATATTCACAAAATTTTCACAGGACTAGTTTCGATGGTTTTACCGAACCATCATCTTCAGCTGCAAAACCGCAAATGAACAAGATAGGAAATAATGATTAGATAAGATAAGAAAGCCTGGACAAGAATAAGCAAGTGGCGCCATCTGTTGGCGAAACCAGAACTAAAACATAATTTCTCTAAAAGCCGAAGGCAAATTTGGATTGGAATTAGGATCGTTAACTAGAACAGAAAGATTTTTATGAATGTGAAATGCCTCTAGAAAATCCAGTTCTCCAATGGAAGATGTTTTTTGAATAATTTTGGCAGCAGAAAAATTGAAAGTGTGATTTTCGGACCAACAATGTTGAGCAACAGAAGACTTCTGTGTTTCCTTTTTTCTAACATATGCCTCATGTTCTTTGACGCGAAATTTTAAGGCTCTCTTAGTTTGACCAATGTAAATTAAACCACACTGGCAAGGAATCCTATAAATACCCCAGGAATTCATATCCGGAATGGGGTCCTTGAGTATAGAAGTTGGAATTTTATTGATGGGAGAATAAACAACCCGAAAGTTAAATTTCTGCAAAATATGTGCAACTTTATAGCTAATTGATGGAAAGAAGGGAATGACAACAGAATTTTTATAATCTCCTAAAATAAGAGTGTGGCTTTTAGTGTGTTGAGATGACAATTTTTTAACTGCTTGATTAATAATGTTGGGTGAAAAGCCCCTGTCAATAGCTATTGCTTTTAAATAATTTAGTTCTTCATCAAGGGCTAGTTTGGAGGAGCAAACTTGAAGAGCACGGAAAACATAGGAATAAAATGAAGCTAACTTTTGTTTAGTCGGATGACATGATTTAAAGTGTGGTGGAAGGCAAACCGATGAAGGTTTACGGTAAACTGTAGTACTGAAGTTGGACGTGTTACGTGTGACCAGAATATCGAGAAACGGAAGAGAATTGCAAGTCTCAAGTTCAAAAGTGAACTGAATAGCAGGATCAATAGAATTCATTCTTGAAAGAACTTTATTTAAATCATCTTTATTACCTTCAAACAGGGTAAAAGTATCGTCTACGTAGCGGAACCATGCCGGGAAGTTTAAAGTTTCAAACAATTTTGATTCATAATAATGCATGTAGATATCAGCCAGGATGGGACTGAGGGGGCTTCCCATGGCTAATCCCTCAGTTTGCTTGTAATATTTATTTTGGAAAACAAAATGTGTTTGTTTCAAACAGAGTTGAGTGAGAGAAATTAGCTCATCAATTTCGATGCAAGAGAAATGAAATTCGCGAAGTCTGGTTTCTAGACATCTTAATGCACCCTCCACTGGGACATTGGTGAATAATGATTTTACATCAAAAGAAACCATGAGTAAATTACTAGGAGAAATGTTTTTAACCTTTTTTACAAACTCTATTGAATTTTTTATGGTGTAAATGTTATTGTCTAATAGAGTGGAAAATCTAGAAACTAAATATTTAGCTAATGGATACGAGGAAGTACCTAAATTTGATACAATAGGGCGGAAAGGAATACCACTTTTATGAATTTTGGGAAGAGCATATAATCTGGCACAATTCGCAACAGATGGGATAAGCGAATGTTTTAAGTTGCTTGAAATGATTTGCGAAGATTTGATCGCAGTTTTTATTTTGGATAAGTCCGAAGGTGAAGGATCTTTAGGGATCGGATTATATGGTCCTTCGTTTAAGAGTTTAGTGACACCATCGATGTAAGTGTTCTTATCCATGACGACTATCTGGCCACCTTTGTCGGCCTTTGAAATGATAATATCCGGGTTAGAATGAATTTCGCGCATTGTAGCTCTTTCTCTCGCAGTTAGATTTGGTTTCAAAGGTTTATTATTGAATTTCACATTATGAGCGATAATCATTTCTTTCTGTGAATCTGAAACTTAACTGAACTTGAAAGCTTTTTCGATAGGAGCCAAAATCTTTGGAATCGAGGGTTTACAGGTTTGTGAGAAGTTAAAATTATATTTTAGAATTCTCTCTTGTTCTTCTGAAAGACTAACATTAGAAATATTAACTACCGGCTTGATGTTTACAATGGGAAGATTTTTTGAGCTACTTGAACTGGAAGACTGTAAAAGAAGTTTTTCGAATTTAACTGCAAGGGTGTTTTTATGACGGATAACTGCATTCTCCGTTCTAGACCAAGACTTTTGTTCAAGGGCAGTGAATTTTGGATAGGATTTAGCGAGTTCCAGATGAAGCTTATAGAGTTCATGTTCAATTTTGGATAATTGTTGACGTGTATCCCTTATCACGGACCGAAGTAAGGCAAGCTTGCAATTTAACAGAATTCTTGAAACGCGACTCGAAGGTTTTTGATTAGATTTGATTTGAATAAAATTGGGGATCAATTTTTTACATTTACATTTAAGTAAAAAGTCAAGATGATTCAGGAATTTTTGCCGTTTCAGGCGTAATTTAGTGAAACGATTAACGGATGAAGGCATGATAAACAATGCAGAAAATCAAACTAAATTAACTGAGCATAAACATAATTAAATTAACTTAAATAATAAAGTACACACAATACAGCAGAAAAATCCCTCACTGAAATGAATAGAAAACAAAACGTTTGTAAGAAAAATGCATGAAGTCAGACAAGCAAAGCACAATATCCAAATGTACAAAACATAAACATAACTTGAAAGTTGCAAAAATGTACTCACCGAAACTCCTACAATCACAAAATGGCGGCCACACCACGTGCAAAAAAGAAAGCAAAATGTAAGCCTGTTTGGGGCTTCTATAATTAAGACACAATAACACGCCGAATAAATACTAATTCAGAAGTCAAACAACAAAAATCAGCGTTATATTCACAAAATTTTCACAGGACTAGTTTCGATGGTTTTACCGAACCATCATCTTCAGCTGCAAAACCGCAAATGAACAAGATAGGAAATAATGATTAGATAAGATAAGAAAGCCTGGACAAGAATAAGCAAGTGGCGCCATCTGTTGGCGAAACCAGAACTAAAACATAATTTCTCTAAAAGCCGAAGGCAAATTTGGATTGGAATTAGGATCGTTAACTAGAACAGAAAGATTTTTATGAATGTGAAATGCCTCTAGAAAATCCAGTTCTCCAATGGAAGATGTTTTTTGAATAATTTTGGCAGCAGAAAAATTGAAAGTGTGATTTTCGGACCAACAATGTTGAGCAACAGAAGACTTCTGTGTTTCCTTTTTTCTAACATATGCCTCATGTTCTTTGACGCGAAATTTTAAGGCTCTCTTAGTTTGACCAATGTAAATTAAACCACACTGGCAAGGAATCCTATAAATACCCCAGGAATTCATATCCGGAATGGGGTCCTTGAGTATAGAAGTTGGAATTTTATTGATGGGAGAATAAACAACCCGAAAGTTAAATTTCTGCAAAATATGTGCAACTTTATAGCTAATTGATGGAAAGAAGGGAATGACAACAGAATTTTTATAATCTCCTAAAATAAGAGTGTGGCTTTTAGTGTGTTGAGATGACAATTTTTTAACTGCTTGATTAATAATGTTGGGTGAAAAGCCCCTGTCAATAGCTATTGCTTTTAAATAATTTAGTTCTTCATCAAGGGCTAGTTTGGAGGAGCAAACTTGAAGAGCACGGAAAACATAGGAATAAAATGAAGCTAACTTTTGTTTAGTCGGATGACATGATTTAAAGTGTGGTGGAAGGCAAACCGATGAAGGTTTACGGTAAACTGTAGTACTGAAGTTGGACGTGTTACGTGTGACCAGAATATCGAGAAACGGAAGAGAATTGCAAGTCTCAAGTTCAAAAGTGAACTGAATAGCAGGATCAATAGAATTCATTCTTGAAAGAACTTTATTTAAATCATCTTTATTACCTTCAAACAGGGTAAAAGTATCGTCTACGTAGCGGAACCATGCCGGGAAGTTTAAAGTTTCAAACAATTTTGATTCATAATAATGCATGTAGATATCAGCCAGGATGGGACTGAGGGGGCTTCCCATGGCTAATCCCTCAGTTTGCTTGTAATATTTATTTTGGAAAACAAAATGTGTTTGTTTCAAACAGAGTTGAGTGAGAGAAATTAGCTCATCAATTTCGATGCAAGAGAAATGAAATTCGCGAAGTCTGGTTTCTAGACATCTTAATGCACCCTCCACTGGGACATTGGTGAATAATGATTTTACATCAAAAGAAACCATGAGTAAATTACTAGGAGAAATGTTTTTAACCTTTTTTACAAACTCTATTGAATTTTTTATGGTGTAAATGTTATTGTCTAATAGAGTGGAAAATCTAGAAACTAAATATTTAGCTAATGGATACGAGGAAGTACCTAAATTTGATACAATAGGGCGGAAAGGAATACCACTTTTATGAATTTTGGGAAGAGCATATAATCTGGCACAATTCGCAACAGATGGGATAAGCGAATGTTTTAAGTTGCTTGAAATGATTTGCGAAGATTTGATCGCAGTTTTTATTTTGGATAAGTCCGAAGGTGAAGGATCTTTAGGGATCGGATTATATGGTCCTTCGTTTAAGAGTTTAGTGACACCATCGATGTAAGTGTTCTTATCCATGACGACTATCTGGCCACCTTTGTCGGCCTTTGAAATGATAATATCCGGGTTAGAATGAATTTCGCGCATTGTAGCTCTTTCTCTCGCAGTTAGATTTGGTTTCAAAGGTTTATTATTGAATTTCACATTATGAACGATAAGATGCCTAATCATTTCTTTCCGTGAATCTGAAACTTTACTGAACTTGAAAGCTTTTTCGATAGGAGCCAAAATCTTTGGAATCGAGGGTTTACAGGTTTGTGAGAAGTTAAAATTATATTTTAGAATTCTCTCTTGTTCTTCTGAAAGACTAACATTAGAAATATTAACTACCGGCTTGATGTTTACAATGGGAAGATTTTTTGAGCTACTTGAACTGGAAGACTGTAAAAGAAGTTTTTCGAATTTAACTGCAAGGGTGTTTTTATGACGGATAACTGCATTCTCCGTTCTAGACCAAGACTTTTGTTCAAGGGCAGTGAATTTTGGATAGGATTTAGCGAGTTCCAGATGAAGCTTATAGCGTTCATGTTCAATTTTGGACAATTGTTGACGTGTATCCCTTATCACGGACCGAAGTAAGGCAAGCTTGCAATTTAACAGAATTCTTGAAACGCGACTCGAAGGTTTTTGATTAGATTTGATTTGAATAAAATTGGGGATCAATTTTTTACATTTACATTTAAGTAAAAAGTCAAGATGATTCAGGAATTTTTGCCGTTTCAGGCGTAATTTAGTGAAACGATTAACGGATGAAGGCATGATAAACAATGCAGAAAATCAAACTAAATTAACTGAGCATAAACATAATTAAATTAACTTAAATAATAAAGTACACACAATACAGCAGAAAAATCCCTCACTGAAATGAATAGAAAACAAAACGTTTGTAAGAAAAATGCATGAAGTCAGACAAGCAAAGCACAATATCCAAATGTACAAAACATAAACATAACTTGAAAGTTGCAAAAATGTACTCACCGAAACTCCTACAATCACAAAATGGCGGCCACACCACGTGCAAAAAAGAAAGCAAAATGTAAGCCTGTTTGGGGCTTCTATAATTAAGACACAATAACACGCCGAATAAATACTAATTCAGAAGTCAAACAACAAAAATCAGCGTTATATTCACAAAATTTTCACAGGACTAGTTTCGATGGTTTTACCGAACCATCATCTTCAGCTGCAAAACCGCAAATGAACAAGATAGGAAATAATGATTAGATAAGATAAGAAAGCCTGGACAAGAATAAGCAAGTGGCGCCATCTGTTGGCGAAACCAGAACTAAAACATAATTTCTCTAAAAGCCGAAGGCAAATTTGGATTGGAATTAGGATCGTTAACTAGAACAGAAAGATTTTTATGAATGTGAAATGCCTCTAGAAAATCCAGTTCTCCAATGGAAGATGTTTTTTGAATAATTTTGGCAGCAGAAAAATTGAAAGTGTGATTTTCGGACCAACAATGTTGAGCAACAGAAGACTTCTGTGTTTCCTTTTTTCTAACATATGCCTCATGTTCTTTGACGCGAAATTTTAAGGCTCTCTTAGTTTGACCAATGTAAATTAAACCACACTGGCAAGGAATCCTATAAATACCCCAGGAATTCATATCCGGAATGGGGTCCTTGAGTATAGAAGTTGGAATTTTATTGATGGGAGAATAAACAACCCGAAAGTTAAATTTCTGCAAAATATGTGCAACTTTATAGCTAATTGATGGAAAGAAGGGAATGACAACAGAATTTTTATAATCTCCTAAAATAAGAGTGTGGCTTTTAGTGTGTTGAGATGACAATTTTTTAACTGCTTGATTAATAATGTTGGGTGAAAAGCCCCTGTCAATAGCTATTGCTTTTAAATAATTTAGTTCTTCATCAAGGGCTAGTTTGGAGGAGCAAACTTGAAGAGCACGGAAAACATAGGAATAAAATGAAGCTAACTTTTGTTTAGTCGGATGACATGATTTAAAGTGTGGTGGAAGGCAAACCGATGAAGGTTTACGGTAAACTGTAGTACTGAAGTTGGACGTGTTACGTGTGACCAGAATATCGAGAAACGGAAGAGAATTGCAAGTCTCAAGTTCAAAAGTGAACTGAATAGCAGGATCAATAGAATTCATTCTTGAAAGAACTTTATTTAAATCATCTTTATTACCTTCAAACAGGGTAAAAGTATCGTCTACGTAGCGGAACCATGCCGGGAAGTTTAAAGTTTCAAACAATTTTGATTCATAATAATGCATGTAGATATCAGCCAGGATGGGACTGAGGGGGCTTCCCATGGCTAATCCCTCAGTTTGCTTGTAATATTTATTTTGGAAAACAAAATGTGTTTGTTTCAAACAGAGTTGAGTGAGAGAAATTAGCTCATCAATTTCGATGCAAGAGAAATGAAATTCGCGAAGTCTGGTTTCTAGACATCTTAATGCACCCTCCACTGGGACATTGGTGAATAATGATTTTACATCAAAAGAAACCATGAGTAAATTACTAGGAGAAATGTTTTTAACCTTTTTTACAAACTCTATTGAATTTTTTATGGTGTAAATGTTATTGTCTAATAGAGTGGAAAATCTAGAAACTAAATATTTAGCTAATGGATACGAGGAAGTACCTAAATTTGATACAATAGGGCGGAAAGGAATACCACTTTTATGAATTTTGGGAAGAGCATATAATCTGGCACAATTCGCAACAGATGGGATAAGCGAATGTTTTAAGTTGCTTGAAATGATTTGCGAAGATTTGATCGCAGTTTTTATTTTGGATAAGTCCGAAGGTGAAGGATCTTTAGGGATCGGATTATATGGTCCTTCGTTTAAGAGTTTAGTGACACCATCGATGTAAGTGTTCTTATCCATGACGACTATCTGGCCACCTTTGTCGGCCTTTGAAATGATAATATCCGGGTTAGAATGAATTTCGCGCATTGTAGCTCTTTCTCTCGCAGTTAGATTTGGTTTCAAAGGTTTATTATTGAATTTCACATTATGAGCGATAATCATTTCTTTCTGTGAATCTGAAACTTAACTGAACTTGAAAGCTTTTTCGATAGGAGCCAAAATCTTTGGAATCGAGGGTTTACAGGTTTGTGAGAAGTTAAAATTATATTTTAGAATTCTCTCTTGTTCTTCTGAAAGACTAACATTAGAAATATTAACTACCGGCTTGATGTTTACAATGGGAAGATTTTTTGAGCTACTTGAACTGGAAGACTGTAAAAGAAGTTTTTCGAATTTAACTGCAAGGGTGTTTTTATGACGGATAACTGCATTCTCCGTTCTAGACCAAGACTTTTGTTCAAGGGCAGTGAATTTTGGATAGGATTTAGCGAGTTCCAGATGAAGCTTATAGCGTTCATGTTCAATTTTGGACAATTGTTGACGTGTATCCCTTATCACGGACCGAAGTAAGGCAAGCTTGCAATTTAACAGAATTCTTGAAACGCGACTCGAAGGTTTTTGATTAGATTTGATTTGAATAAAATTGGGGATCAATTTTTTACATTTACATTTAAGTAAAAAGTCAAGATGATTCAGGAATTTTTGCCGTTTCAGGCGTAATTTAGTGAAACGATTAACGGATGAAGGCATGATAAACAATGCAGAAAATCAAACTAAATTAACTGAGCATAAACATAATTAAATTAACTTAAATAATAAAGTACACACAATACAGCAGAAAAATCCCTCACTGAAATGAATAGAAAACAAAACGTTTGTAAGAAAAATGCATGAAGTCAGACAAGCAAAGCACAATATCCAAATGTACAAAACATAAACATAACTTGAAAGTTGCAAAAATGTACTCACCGAAACTCCTACAATCACAAAATGGCGGCCACACCACGTGCAAAAAAGAAAGCAAAATGTAAGCCTGTTTGGGGCTTCTATAATTAAGACACAATAACACGCCGAATAAATACTAATTCAGAAGTCAAACAACAAAAATCAGCGTTATATTCACAAAATTTTCACAGGACTAGTTTCGATGGTTTTACCGAACCATCATCTTCAGCTGCAAAACCGCAAATGAACAAGATAGGAAATAATGATTAGATAAGATAAGAAAGCCTGGACAAGAATAAGCAAGTGGCGCCATCTGTTGGCGAAACCAGAACTAAAACATAATTTCTCTAAAAGCCGAAGGCAAATTTGGATTGGAATTAGGATCGTTAACTAGAACAGAAAGATTTTTATGAATGTGAAATGCCTCTAGAAAATCCAGTTCTCCAATGGAAGATGTTTTTTGAATAATTTTGGCAGCAGAAAAATTGAAAGTGTGATTTTCGGACCAACAATGTTGAGCAACAGAAGACTTCTGTGTTTCCTTTTTTCTAACATATGCCTCATGTTCTTTGACGCGAAATTTTAAGGCTCTCTTAGTTTGACCAATGTAAATTAAACCACACTGGCAAGGAATCCTATAAATACCCCAGGAATTCATATCCGGAATGGGGTCCTTGAGTATAGAAGTTGGAATTTTATTGATGGGAGAATAAACAACCCGAAAGTTAAATTTCTGCAAAATATGTGCAACTTTATAGCTAATTGATGGAAAGAAGGGAATGACAACAGAATTTTTATAATCTCCTAAAATAAGAGTGTGGCTTTTAGTGTGTTGAGATGACAATTTTTTAACTGCTTGATTAATAATGTTGGGTGAAAAGCCCCTGTCAATAGCTATTGCTTTTAAATAATTTAGTTCTTCATCAAGGGCTAGTTTGGAGGAGCAAACTTGAAGAGCACGGAAAACATAGGAATAAAATGAAGCTAACTTTTGTTTAGTCGGATGACATGATTTAAAGTGTGGTGGAAGGCAAACCGATGAAGGTTTACGGTAAACTGTAGTACTGAAGTTGGACGTGTTACGTGTGACCAGAATATCGAGAAACGGAAGAGAATTGCAAGTCTCAAGTTCAAAAGTGAACTGAATAGCAGGATCAATAGAATTCATTCTTGAAAGAACTTTATTTAAATCATCTTTATTACCTTCAAACAGGGTAAAAGTATCGTCTACGTAGCGGAACCATGCCGGGAAGTTTAAAGTTTCAAACAATTTTGATTCATAATAATGCATGTAGATATCAGCCAGGATGGGACTGAGGGGGCTTCCCATGGCTAATCCCTCAGTTTGCTTGTAATATTTATTTTGGAAAACAAAATGTGTTTGTTTCAAACAGAGTTGAGTGAGAGAAATTAGCTCATCAATTTCGATGCAAGAGAAATGAAATTCGCGAAGTCTGGTTTCTAGACATCTTAATGCACCCTCCACTGGGACATTGGTGAATAATGATTTTACATCAAAAGAAACCATGAGTAAATTACTAGGAGAAATGTTTTTAACCTTTTTTACAAACTCTATTGAATTTTTTATGGTGTAAATGTTATTGTCTAATAGAGTGGAAAATCTAGAAACTAAATATTTAGCTAATGGATACGAGGAAGTACCTAAATTTGATACAATAGGGCGGAAAGGAATACCACTTTTATGAATTTTGGGAAGAGCATATAATCTGGCACAATTCGCAACAGATGGGATAAGCGAATGTTTTAAGTTGCTTGAAATGATTTGCGAAGATTTGATCGCAGTTTTTATTTTGGATAAGTCCGAAGGTGAAGGATCTTTAGGGATCGGATTATATGGTCCTTCGTTTAAGAGTTTAGTGACACCATCGATGTAAGTGTTCTTATCCATGACGACTATCTGGCCACCTTTGTCGGCCTTTGAAATGATAATATCCGGGTTAGAATGAATTTCGCGCATTGTAGCTCTTTCTCTCGCAGTTAGATTTGGTTTCAAAGGTTTATTATTGAATTTCACATTATGAGCGATAATCATTTCTTTCTGTGAATCTGAAACTTAACTGAACTTGAAAGCTTTTTCGATAGGAGCCAAAATCTTTGGAATCGAGGGTTTACAGGTTTGTGAGAAGTTAAAATTATATTTTAGAATTCTCTCTTGTTCTTCTGAAAGACTAACATTAGAAATATTAACTACCGGCTTGATGTTTACAATGGGAAGATTTTTTGAGCTACTTGAACTGGAAGACTGTAAAAGAAGTTTTTCGAATTTAACTGCAAGGGTGTTTTTATGACGGATAACTGCATTCTCCGTTCTAGACCAAGACTTTTGTTCAAGGGCAGTGAATTTTGGATAGGATTTAGCGAGTTCCAGATGAAGCTTATAGAGTTCATGTTCAATTTTGGACAATTGTTGACGTGTATCCCTTATCACGGACCGAAGTAAGGCAAGCTTGCAATTTAACAGAATTCTTGAAACGCGACTCGAAGGTTTTTGATTAGATTTGATTTGAATAAAATTGGGGATCAATTTTTTACATTTACATTTAAGTAAAAAGTCAAGATGATTCAGGAATTTTTGCCGTTTCAGGCGTAATTTAGTGAAACGATTAACGGATGAAGGCATGATAAACAATGCAGAAAATCAAACTAAATTAACTGAGCATAAACATAATTAAATTAACTTAAATAATAAAGTACACACAATACAGCAGAAAAATCCCTCACTGAAATGAATAGAAAACAAAACGTTTGTAAGAAAAATGCATGAAGTCAGACAAGCAAAGCACAATATCCAAATGTACAAAACATAAACATAACTTGAAAGTTGCAAAAATGTACTCACCGAAACTCCTACAATCACAAAATGGCGGCCACACCACATGCAAAAAAGAAAGCAAAATGTAAGCCTGTTTGGGGCTTCTATAATTAAGACACAATAACACGCCGAATAAATACTAATTCAGAAGTCAAACAACAAAAATCAGCGTTATATTCACAAAATTTTCACAGGACTAGTTTCGATGGTTTTACTGAACCATCATCTTCAGCTGCAAAACCGCAAATGAACAAGATAGGAAATAATGATTAGATAAGATAAGAAAGCCTGGACAAGAATAAGCAAGTGGCGCCATCTGTTGGCGAAACCAGAACTAAAACATAATTTCTCTAAAAGCCGAAGGCAAATTTGGATTGGAATTAGGATCGTTAACTAGAACAGAAAGATTTTTATGAATGTGAAATGCCTCTAGAAAATCCAGTTCTCCAATGGAAGATGTTTTTTGAATAATTTTGGCAGCAGAAAAATTGAAAGTGTGATTTTCGGACCAACAATGTTGAGCAACAGAAGACTTCTGTGTTTCCTTTTTTCTAACATATGCCTCATGTTCTTTGACGCGAAATTTTAAGGCTCTCTTAGTTTGACCAATGTAAATTAAACCACACTGGCAAGGAATCCTATAAATACCCCAGGAATTCATATCCGGAATGGGGTCCTTGAGTATAGAAGTTGGAATTTTATTGATGGGAGAATAAACAACCCGAAAGTTAAATTTCTGCAAAATATGTGCAACTTTATAGCTAATTGATGGAAAGAAGGGAATGACAACAGAATTTTTATAATCTCCTAAAATAAGAGTGTGGCTTTTAGTGTGTTGAGATGACAATTTTTTAACTGCTTGATTAATAATGTTGGGTGAAAAGCCCCTGTCAATAGCTATTGCTTTTAAATAATTTAGTTCTTCATCAAGGGCTAGTTTGGAGGAGCAAACTTGAAGAGCACGGAAAACATAGGAATAAAATGAAGCTAACTTTTGTTTAGTCGGATGACATGATTTAAAGTGTGGTGGAAGGCAAACCGATGAAGGTTTACGGTAAACTGTAGTACTGAAGTTGGACGTGTTACGTGTGACCAGAATATCGAGAAACGGAAGAGAATTGCAAGTCTCAAGTTCAAAAGTGAACTGAATAGCAGGATCAATAGAATTCATTCTTGAAAGAACTTTATTTAAATCATCTTTATTACCTTCAAACAGGGTAAAAGTATCGTCTACGTAGCGGAACCATGCCGGGAAGTTTAAAGTTTCAAACAATTTTGATTCATAATAATGCATGTAGATATCAGCCAGGATGGGACTGAGGGGGCTTCCCATGGCTAATCCCTCAGTTTGCTTGTAATATTTATTTTGGAAAACAAAATGTGTTTGTTTCAAACAGAGTTGAGTGAGAGAAATTAGCTCATCAATTTCGATGCAAGAGAAATGAAATTCGCGAAGTCTGGTTTCTAGACATCTTAATGCACCCTCCACTGGGACATTGGTGAATAATGATTTTACATCAAAAGAAACCATGAGTAAATTACTAGGAGAAATGTTTTTAACCTTTTTTACAAACTCTATTGAATTTTTTATGGTGTAAATGTTATTGTCTAATAGAGTGGAAAATCTAGAAACTAAATATTTAGCTAATGGATACGAGGAAGTACCTAAATTTGATACAATAGGGCGGAAAGGAATACCACTTTTATGAATTTTGGGAAGAGCATATAATCTGGCACAATTCGCAACAGATGGGATAAGCGAATGTTTTAAGTTGCTTGAAATGATTTGCGAAGATTTGATCGCAGTTTTTATTTTGGATAAGTCCGAAGGTGAAGGATCTTTAGGGATCGGATTATATGGTCCTTCGTTTAAGAGTTTAGTGACACCATCGATGTAAGTGTTCTTATCCATGACGACTATCTGGCCACCTTTGTCGGCCTTTGAAATGATAATATCCGGGTTAGAATGAATTTCGCGCATTGTAGCTCTTTCTCTCGCAGTTAGATTTGGTTTCAAAGGTTTATTATTGAATTTCACATTATGAGCGATAAGATGCCTAATCATTTCTTTCTGTGAATCTGAAACTTTACTGAACTTGAAAGCTTTTTCGATAGGAGCCAAAATCTTTGGAATCGAGGGTTTACAGGTTTGTGAGAAGTTAAAATTATATTTTAGAATTCTCTCTTGTTCTTCTGAAAGACTAACATTAGAAATATTAACTACCGGCTTGATGTTTACAATGGGAAGATTTTTTGAGCTACTTGAACTGGAAGACTGTAAAAGAAGTTTTTCGAATTTAACTGCAAGGGTGTTTTTATGACGGATAACTGCATTCTCCGTTCTAGACCAAGACTTTTGTTCAAGGGCAGTGAATTTTGGATAGGATTTAGCGAGTTCCAGATGAAGCTTATAGTGTTCATGTTCAATTTTGGACAATTGTTGACGTGTATCCCTTATCACGGACCGAAGTAAGGCAAGCTTGCAATTTAACAGAATTCTTGAAACGCGACTCGAAGGTTTTTGATTAGATTTGATTTGAATAAAATTGGGGATCAATTTTTTACATTTACATTTAAGTAAAAAGTCAAGATGATTCAGGAATTTTTGCCGTTTCAGGCGTAATTTAGTGAAACGATTAACGGATGAAGGCATGATAAACAATGCAGAAAATCAAACTAAATTAACTGAGCATAAACATAATTAAATTAACTTAAATAATAAAGTACACACAATACAGCAGAAAAATCCCTCACTGAAATGAATAGAAAACAAAACGTTTGTAAGAAAAATGCATGAAGTCAGACAAGCAAAGCACAATATCCAAATGTACAAAACATAAACATAACTTGAAAGTTGCAAAAATGTACTCACCGAAACTCCTACAATCACAAAATGGCGGCCACACCACGTGCAAAAAAGAAAGCAAAATGTAAGCCTGTTTGGGGCTTCTATAATTAAGACACAATAACACGCCGAATAAATACTAATTCAGAAGTCAAACAACAAAAATCAGCGTTATATTCACAAAATTTTCACAGGACTAGTTTCGATGGTTTTACCGAACCATCATCTTCAGCTGCAAAACCGCAAATGAACAAGATAGGAAATAATGATTAGATAAGATAAGAAAGCCTGGACAAGAATAAGCAAGTGGCGCCATCTGTTGGCGAAACCAGAACTAAAACATAATTTCTCTAAAAGCCGAAGGCAAATTTGGATTGGAATTAGGATCGTTAACTAGAACAGAAAGATTTTTATGAATGTGAAATGCCTCTAGAAAATCCAGTTCTCCAATGGAAGATGTTTTTTGAATAATTTTGGCAGCAGAAAAATTGAAAGTGTGATTTTCGGACCAACAATGTTGAGCAACAGAAGACTTCTGTGTTTCCTTTTTTCTAACATATGCCTCATGTTCTTTGACGCGAAATTTTAAGGCTCTCTTAGTTTGACCAATGTAAATTAAACCACACTGGCAAGGAATCCTATAAATACCCCAGGAATTCATATCCGGAATGGGGTCCTTGAGTATAGAAGTTGGAATTTTATTGATGGGAGAATAAACAACCCGAAAGTTAAATTTCTGCAAAATATGTGCAACTTTATAGCTAATTGATGGAAAGAAGGGAATGACAACAGAATTTTTATAATCTCCTAAAATAAGAGTGTGGCTTTTAGTGTGTTGAGATGACAATTTTTTAACTGCTTGATTAATAATGTTGGGTGAAAAGCCCCTGTCAATAGCTATTGCTTTTAAATAATTTAGTTCTTCATCAAGGGCTAGTTTGGAGGAGCAAACTTGAAGAGCACGGAAAACATAGGAATAAAATGAAGCTAACTTTTGTTTAGTCGGATGACATGATTTAAAGTGTGGTGGAAGGCAAACCGATGAAGGTTTACGGTAAACTGTAGTACTGAAGTTGGACGTGTTACGTGTGACCAGAATATCGAGAAACGGAAGAGAATTGCAAGTCTCAAGTTCAAAAGTGAACTGAATAGCAGGATCAATAGAATTCATTCTTGAAAGAACTTTATTTAAATCATCTTTATTACCTTCAAACAGGGTAAAAGTATCGTCTACGTAGCGGAACCATGCCGGGAAGTTTAAAGTTTCAAACAATTTTGATTCATAATAATGCATGTAGATATCAGCCAGGATGGGACTGAGGGGGCTTCCCATGGCTAATCCCTCAGTTTGCTTGTAATATTTATTTTGGAAAACAAAATGTGTTTGTTTCAAACAGAGTTGAGTGAGAGAAATTAGCTCATCAATTTCGATGCAAGAGAAATGAAATTCGCGAAGTCTGGTTTCTAGACATCTTAATGCACCCTCCACTGGGACATTGGTGAATAATGATTTTACATCAAAAGAAACCATGAGTAAATTACTAGGAGAAATGTTTTTAACCTTTTTTACAAACTCTATTGAATTTTTTATGGTGTAAATGTTATTGTCTAATAGAGTGGAAAATCTAGAAACTAAATATTTAGCTAATGGATACGAGGAAGTACCTAAATTTGATACAATAGGGCGGAAAGGAATACCACTTTTATGAATTTTGGGAAGAGCATATAATCTGGCACAATTCGCAACAGATGGGATAAGCGAATGTTTTAAGTTGCTTGAAATGATTTGCGAAGATTTGATCGCAGTTTTTATTTTGGATAAGTCCGAAGGTGAAGGATCTTTAGGGATCGGATTATATGGTCCTTCGTTTAAGAGTTTAGTGACACCATCGATGTAAGTGTTCTTATCCATGACGACTATCTGGCCACCTTTGTCGGCCTTTGAAATGATAATATCCGGGTTAGAATGAATTTCGCGCATTGTAGCTCTTTCTCTCGCAGTTAGATTTGGTTTCAAAGGTTTATTATTGAATTTCACATTATGAGCGATAATCATTTCTTTCTGTGAATCTGAAACTTAACTGAACTTGAAAGCTTTTTCGATAGGAGCCAAAATCTTTGGAATCGAGGGTTTACAGGTTTGTGAGTAGTTAAAATTATATTTTAGAATTCTCTCTTGTTCTTCTGAAAGACTAACATTAGAAATATTAACTACCGGCTTGATGTTTACAATGGGAAGATTTTTTGAGCTACTTGAACTGGAAGACTGTAAAAGAAGTTTTTCGAATTTAACTGCAAGGGTGTTTTTATGACGGATAACTGCATTCTCCGTTCTAGACCAAGACTTTTGTTCAAGGGCAGTGAATTTTGGATAGGATTTAGCGAGTTCCAGATGAAGCTTATAGAGTTCATGTTCAATTTTGGACAATTGTTGACGTGTATCCCTTATCACGGACCGAAGTAAGGCAAGCTTGCAATTTAACAGAATTCTTGAAACGCGACTCGAAGGTTTTTGATTAGATTTGATTTGAATAAAATTGGGGATCAATTTTTTACATTTACATTTAAGTAAAAAGTCAAGATGATTCAGGAATTTTTGCCGTTTCAGGCGTAATTTAGTGAAACGATTAACGGATGAAGGCATGATAAACAATGCAGAAAATCAAACTAAATTAACTGAGCATAAACATAATTAAATTAACTTAAATAATAAAGTACACACAATACAGCAGAAAAATCTCTCACTGAAATGAATAGAAAACAAAACGTTTGTAAGAAAAATGCATGAAGTCAGACAAGCAAAGCACAATATCCAAATGTACAAAACATAAACATAACTTGAAAGTTGCAAAAATGTACTCACCGAAACTCCTACAATCACAAAATGGCGGCCACACCACGTGCAAAAAAGAAAGCAAAATGTAAGCCTGTTTGGGGCTTCTATAATTAAGACACAATAACACGCCGAATAAATACTAATTCAGAAGTCAAACAACAAAAATCAGCGTTATATTCACAAAATTTTCACAGGACTAGTTTCGATGGTTTTACCGAACCATCATCTTCAGCTGCAAAACCGCAAATGAACAAGATAGGAAATAATGATTAGATAAGATAAGAAAGCCTGGACAAGAATAAGCAAGTGGCGCCATCTGTTGGCGAAACCAGAACTAAAACATAATTTCTCTAAAAGCCGAAGGCAAATTTGGATTGGAATTAGGATCGTTAACTAGAACAGAAAGATTTTTATGAATGTGAAATGCCTCTACAAAATCCAGTTCTCCAATGGAAGATGTTTTTTGAATAATTTTGGCAGCAGAAAAATTGAAAGTGTGATTTTCGGACCAACAATGTTGAGCAACAGAAGACTTCTGTGTTTCCTTTTTTCTAACATATGCCTCATGTTCTTTGACGCGAAATTTTAAGGCTCTCTTAGTTTGACCAATGTAAATTAAACCACACTGGCAAGGAATCCTATAAATACCCCAGGAATTCATATCCGGAATGGGGTCCTTGAGTATAGAAGTTGGAATTTTATTGATGGGAGAATAAACAACCCGAAAGTTAAATTTCTGCAAAATATGTGCAACTTTATAGCTAATTGATGGAAAGAAGGGAATGACAACAGAATTTTTATAATCTCCTAAAATAAGAGTGTGGCTTTTAGTGTGTTGAGATGACAATTTTTTAACTGCTTGATTAATAATGTTGGGTGAAAAGCCCCTGTCAATAGCTATTGCTTTTAAATAATTTAGTTCTTCATCAAGGGCTAGTTTGGAGGAGCAAACTTGAAGAGCACGGAAAACATAGGAATAAAATGAAGCTAACTTTTGTTTAGTCGGATGACATGATTTAAAGTGTGGTGGAAGGCAAACCGATGAAGGTTTACGGTAAACTGTAGTACTGAAGTTGGACGTGTTACGTGTGACCAGATCATCGAGAAACGGAAGAGAATTGCAAGTCTCAAGTTCAAAAGTGAACTGAATAGCAGGATCAATAGAATTCATTCTTGAAAGAACTTTATTTAAATCATCTTTATTACCTTCAAACAGGGTAAAAGTATCGTCTACGTAGCGGAACCATGCCGGGAAGTTTAAAGTTTCAAACAATTTTGATTCATAATAATGCATGTAGATATCAGCCAGGATGGGACTGAGGGGGCTTCCCATGGCTAATCCCTCAGTTTGCTTGTAATATTTATTTTGGAAAACAAAATGTGTTTGTTTCAAACAGAGTTGAGTGAGAGAAATTAGCTCATCAATTTCGATGCAAGAGAAATGAAATTCGCGAAGTCTGGTTTCTAGACATCTTAATGCACCCTCCACTGGGACATTGGTGAATAATGATTTTACATCAAAAGAAACCATGAGTAAATTACTAGGAGAAATGTTTTTAACATTTTTTACAAACTCTATTGAACTTTTTATGGTGTAAATGTTATTGTCTAATAGAGTGGAAAATCTAGAAACTAAATATTTAGCTAATGGATACGAGGAAGTACCTAAATTTGATACAATAGGGCGGAAAGGAATACCACTTTTATGAATTTTGGGAAGAGCATATAATCTGGCACAATTCGCAACAGATGGGATAAGCGAATGTTTTAAGTTGCTTGAAATGATTTGCGAAGATTTGATCGCAGTTTTTATTTTGGATAAGTCCGAAGGTGAAGGATCTTTAGGGATCGGATTATATGGTCCTTCGTTTAAGAGTTTAGTGACACCATCGATGTAAGTGTTCTTATCCATGACGACTATCTGGCCACCTTTGTCGGCCTTTGAAATGATAATATCCGGGTTAGAATGAATTTCGCGCATTGTAGCTCTTTCTCTCGCAGTTAGATTTGGTTTCAAAGGTTTATTATTGAATTTCACATTATGAGCGATAATCATTTCTTTCTGTGAATCTGAAACTTAACTGAACTTGAAAGCTTTTTCGATAGGAGCCAAAATCTTTGGAATCGAGGGTTTACAGGTTTGTGAGTAGTTAAAATTATATTTTAGAATTCTCTCTTGTTCTTCTGAAAGACTAACATTAGAAATATTAACTACCGGCTTGATGTTTACAATGGGAAGATTTTTTGAGCTACTTGAACTGGAAGACTGTAAAAGAAGTTTTTCGAATTTAACTGCAAGGGTGTTTTTATGACGGATAACTGCATTCTCCGTTCTAGACCAAGACTTTTGTTCAAGGGCAGTGAATTTTGGATAGGATTTAGCGAGTTCCAGATGAAGCTTATAGAGTTCATGTTCAATTTTGGACAATTGTTGACGTGTATCCCTTATCACGGACCGAAGTAAGGCAAGCTTGCAATTTAACAGAATTCTTGAAACGCGACTCGAAGGTTTTTGATTAGATTTGATTTGAATAAAATTGGGGATCAATTTTTTACATTTACATTTAAGTAAAAAGTCAAGATGATTCAGGAATTTTTGCCGTTTCAGGCGTAATTTAGTGAAACGATTAACGGATGAAGGCATGATAAACAATGCAGAAAATCAAACTAAATTAACTGAGCATAAACATAATTAAATTAACTTAAATAATAAAGTACACACAATACAGCAGAAAAATCCCTCACTGAAATGAATAGAAAACAAAACGTTTGTAAGAAAAATGCATGAAGTCAGACAAGCAAAGCACAATATCCAAATGTACAAAACATAAACATAACTTGAAAGTTGCAAAAATGTACTCACCGAAACTCCTACAATCACAAAATGGCGGCCACACCACGTGCAAAAAAGAAAGCAAAATGTAAGCCTGTTTGGGGCTTCTATAATTAAGACACAATAACACGCCGAATAAATACTAATTCAGAAGTCAAACAACAAAAATCAGCGTTATATTCACAAAATTTTCACAGGACTAGTTTCGATGGTTTTACCGAACCATCATCTTCAGCTGCAAAACCGCAAATGAACAAGATAGGAAATAATGATTAGATAAGATAAGAAAGCCTGGACAAGAATAAGCAAGTGGCGCCATCTGTTGGCGAAACCAGAACTAAAACATAATTTCTCTAAAAGCCGAAGGCAAATTTGGATTGGAATTAGGATCGTTAACTAGAACAGAAAGATTTTTATGAATGTGAAATGCCTCTAGAAAATCCAGTTCTCCAATGGAAGATGTTTTTTGAATAATTTTGGCAGCAGAAAAATTGAAAGTGTGATTTTCGGACCAACAATGTTGAGCAACAGAAGACTTCTGTGTTTCCTTTTTTCTAACATATGCCTCATGTTCTTTGACGCGAAATTTTAAGGCTCTCTTAGTTTGACCAATGTAAATTAAACCACACTGGCAAGGAATCCTATAAATGCCCCAGGAATTCATATCCGGAATGGGGTCCTTGAGTATAGAAGTTGGAATTTTATTGATGGGAGAATAAACAACCCGAAAGTTAAATTTCTGCAAAATATGTGCAACTTTATAGCTAATTGATGGAAAGAAGGGAATGACAACAGAAATTTTATAATCTCCTAAAATAAGAGTGTGGCTTTTAGTGTGTTGAGATGACAATTTTTTAACTGCTTGATTAATAATGTTGGGTGAAAAGCCCCTGTCAATAGCTATTGCTTTTAAATAATTTAGTTCTTCATCAAGGGCTAGTTTGGAGGAGCAAACTTGAAGAGCACGGAAAACATAGGAATAAAATGAAGCTAACTTTTGTTTAGTCGGATGACATGATTTAAAGTGTGGTGGAAGGCAAACCGATGAAGGTTTACGGTAAACTGTAGTACTGAAGTTGGACGTGTTACGTGTGACCAGATCATCGAGAAACGGAAGAGAATTGCAAGTCTCAAGTTCAAAAGTGAACTGAATAGCAGGATCAATAGAATTCATTCTTGAAAGAACTTTATTTAAATCATCTTTATTACCTTCAAACAGGGTAAAAGTATCGTCTACGTAGCGGAACCATGCCGGGAAGTTTAAAGTTTCAAACAATTTTGATTCATAATAATGCATGTAGATATCAGCCAGGATGGGACTGAGGGGGCTTCCCATGGCTAATCCCTCAGTTTGCTTGTAATATTTATTTTGGAAAACAAAATGTGTTTGTTTCAAACAGAGTTGAGTGAGAGAAATTAGCTCATCAATTTCGATGCAAGAGAAATGAAATTCGCGAAGTCTGGTTTCTAGACATCTTAATGCACCCTCCACTGGGACATTGGTGAATAATGATTTTACATCAAAAGAAACCATGAGTAAATTACTAGGAGAAATGTTTTTAACATTTTTTACAAACTCTATTGAACTTTTTATGGTGTAAATGTTATTGTCTAATAGAGTGGAAAATCTAGAAACTAAATATTTAGCTAATGGATACGAGGAAGTACCTAAATTTGATACAATAGGGCGGAAAGGAATACCACTTTTATGAATTTTGGGAAGAGCATATAATCTGGCACAATTCGCAACAGATGGGATAAGCGAATGTTTTAAGTTGCTTGAAATGATTTGCGAAGATTTGATCGCAGTTTTTATTTTGGATAAGTCCGAAGGTGAAGGATCTTTAGGGATCGGATTATATGGTCCTTCGTTTAAGAGTTTAGTGACACCATCGATGTAAGTGTTCTTATCCATGACGACTATCTGGCCACCTTTGTCGGCCTTTGAAATGATAATATCCGGGTTAGAATGAATTTCGCGCATTGTAGCTCTTTCTCTCGCAGTTAGATTTGGTTTCAAAGGTTTATTATTGAATTTCACATTATGAGCGATAATCATTTCTTTCTGTGAATCTGAAACTTAACTGAACTTGAAAGCTTTTTCGATAGGAGCCAAAATCTTTGGAATCGAGGGTTTACAGGTTTGTGAGTAGTTAAAATTATATTTTAGAATTCTCTCTTGTTCTTCTGAAAGACTAACATTAGAAATATTAACTACCGGCTTGATGTTTACAATGGGAAGATTTTTTGAGCTACTTGAACTGGAAGACTGTAAAAGAAGTTTTTCGAATTTAACTGCAAGGGTGTTTTTATGACGGATAACTGCATTCTCCGTTCTAGACCAAGACTTTTGTTCAAGGGCAGTGAATTTTGGATAGGATTTAGCGAGTTCCAGATGAAGCTTATAGAGTTCATGTTCAATTTTGGACAATTGTTGACGTGTATCCCTTATCACGGACCGAAGTAAGGCAAGCTTGCAATTTAACAGAATTCTTGAAACGCGACTCGAAGGTTTTTGATTAGATTTGATTTGAATAAAATTGGGGATCAATTTTTTACATTTACATTTAAGTAAAAAGTCAAGATGATTCAGGAATTTTTGCCGTTTCAGGCGTAATTTAGTGAAACGATTAACGGATGAAGGCATGATAAACAATGCAGAAAATCAAACTAAATTAACTGAGCATAAACATAATTAAATTAACTTAAATAATAAAGTACACACAATACAGCAGAAAAATCCCTCACTGAAATGAATAGAAAACAAAACGTTTGTAAGAAAAATGCATGAAGTCAGACAAGCAAAGCACAATATCCAAATGTACAAAACATAAACATAACTTGAAAGTTGCAAAAATGTACTCACCGAAACTCCTACAATCACAAAATGGCGGCCACACCACGTGCAAAAAAGAAAGCAAAATGTAAGCCTGTTTGGGGCTTCTATAATTAAGACACAATAACACGCCGAATAAATACTAATTCAGAAGTCAAACAACAAAAATCAGCGTTATATTCACAAAATTTTCACAGGACTAGTTTCGATGGTTTTACCGAACCATCATCTTCAGCTGCAAAACCGCAAATGAACAAGATAGGAAATAATGATTAGATAAGATAAGAAAGCCTGGACAAGAATAAGCAAGTGGCGCCATCTGTTGGCGAAACCAGAACTAAAACATAATTTCTCTAAAAGCCGAAGGCAAATTTGGATTGGAATTAGGATCGTTAACTAGAACAGAAAGATTTTTATGAATGTGAAATGCCTCTAGAAAATCCAGTTCTCCAATGGAAGATGTTTTTTGAATAATTTTGGCAGCAGAAAAATTGAAAGTGTGATTTTCGGACCAACAATGTTGAGCAACAGAAGACTTCTGTGTTTCCTTTTTTCTAACATATGCCTCATGTTCTTTGACGCGAAATTTTAAGGCTCTCTTAGTTTGACCAATGTAAATTAAACCACACTGGCAAGGAATCCTATAAATGCCCCAGGAATTCATATCCGGAATGGGGTCCTTGAGTATAGAAGTTGGAATTTTATTGATGGGAGAATAAACAACCCGAAAGTTAAATTTCTGCAAAATATGTGCAACTTTATAGCTAATTGATGGAAAGAAGGGAATGACAACAGAAATTTTATAATCTCCTAAAATAAGAGTGTGGCTTTTAGTGTGTTGAGATGACAATTTTTTAACTGCTTGATTAATAATGTTGGGTGAAAAGCCCCTGTCAATAGCTATTGCTTTTAAATAATTTAGTTCTTCATCAAGGGCTAGTTTGGAGGAGCAAACTTGAAGAGCACGGAAAACATAGGAATAAAATGAAGCTAATTTTTGTTTAGTCGGATGACATGATTTAAAGTGTGGTGGAAGGCAAACCGATGAAGGTTTACGGTAAACTGTAGTACTGAAGTTGGACGTGTTACGTGTGACCAGATCATCGAGAAACGGAAGAGAATTGCAAGTCTCAAGTTCAAAAGTGAACTGAATAGCAGGATCAATAGAATTCATTCTTGAAAGAACTTTATTTAAATCATCTTTATTACCTTCAAACAGGGTAAAAGTATCGTCTACGTAGCGGAACCATGCCGGGAAGTTTAAAGTTTCAAACAATTTTGATTCATAATAATGCATGTAGATATCAGCCAGGATGGGACTGAGGGGGCTTCCCATGGCTAATCCCTCAGTTTGCTTGTAATATTTATTTTGGAAAACAAAATGTGTTTGTTTCAAACAGAGTTGAGTGAGAGAAATTAGCTCATCAATTTCGATGCAAGAGAAATGAAATTCGCGAAGTCTGGTTTCTAGACATCTTAATGCACCCTCCACTGGGACATTGGTGAATAATGATTTTACATCAAAAGAAACCATGAGTAAATTACTAGGAGAAATGTTTTTAACATTTTTTACAAACTCTATTGAACTTTTTATGGTGTAAATGTTATTGTCTAATAGAGTAGAAAATATAGAAACTAAATATTTAGCTAATGGATAGGAGGCAGTACCTAAATTTGATACAATAGGGCGGAAAGGAATACCACTTTTATGAATTTTGGGAAGAGCATATAATCTGGCACAATTCGCAACAGATGGGATAAGCGAATGTTTTAAGTTGCTTGAAATGATTTGCGAAGATTTGATCGCAGTTTTTATTTTGGATAAGTCCGAAGGTGAAGGATCTTTAGGGATCGGATTATATGGTCCTTCGTTTAAGAGTTTAGTGACACCATCGATGTAAGTGTTCTTATCCATGACGACTATCTGGCCACCTTTGTCGGCCTTTGAAATGATAATATCCGGGTTAGAATGAATTTCGCGCATTGTAGCTCTTTCTCTCGCAGTTAGATTTGGTTTCAAAGGTTTATTATTGAATTTCACATTATGAGCGATAATCATTTCTTTCTGTGAATCTGAAACTTAACTGAACTTGAAAGCTTTTTCGATAGGAGCCAAAATCTTTGGAATCGAGGGTTTACAGGTTTGTGAGAAGTTAAAATTATATTTTAGAATTCTCTCTTGTTCTTCTGAAAGACTAACATTAGAAATATTAACTACCGGCTTGATGTTTACAATGGGAAGATTTTTTGAGCTACTTGAACTGGAAGACTGTAAAAGAAGTTTTTCGAATTTAACTGCAAGGGTGTTTTTATGACGGATAACTGCATTCTCCGTTCTAGACCAAGACTTTTGTTCAAGGGCAGTGAATTTTGGATAGGATTTAGCGAGTTCCAGATGAAGCTTATAGAGTTCATGTTCAATTTTGGACAATTGTTGACGTGTATCCCTTATCACGGACCGAAGTAAGGCAAGCTTGCAATTTAACAGAATTCTTGAAACGCGACTCGAAGGTTTTTGATTAGATTTGATTTGAATAAAATTGGGGATCAATTTTTTACATTTACATTTAAGTAAAAAGTCAAGATGATTCAGGAATTTTTGCCGTTTCAGGCGTAATTTAGTGAAACGATTAACGGATGAAGGCATGATAAACAATGCAGAAAATCAAACTAAATTAACTGAGCATAAACATAATTAAATTAACTTAAATAATAAAGTACACACAATACAGCAGAAAAATCCCTCACTGAAATGAATAGAAAACAAAACGTTTGTAAGAAAAATGCATGAAGTCAGACAAGCAAAGCACAATATCCAAATGTACAAAACATAAACATAACTTGAAAGTTGCAAAAATGTACTCACCGAAACTCCTACAATCACAAAATGGCGGCCACACCACGTGCAAAAAAGAAAGCAAAATGTAAGCCTGTTTGGGGCTTCTATAATTAAGACACAATAACACGCCGAATAAATACTAATTCAGAAGTCAAACAACAAAAATCAGCGTTATATTCACAAAATTTTCACAGGACTAGTTTCGATGGTTTTACCGAACCATCATCTTCAGCTGCAAAACCGCAAATGAACAAGATAGGAAATAATGATTAGATAAGATAAGAAAGCCTGGACAAGAATAAGCAAGTGGCGCCATCTGTTGGCGAAACCAGAACTAAAACATAATTTCTCTAAAAGCCGAAGGCAAATTTGGATTGGAATTAGGATCGTTAACTAGAACAGAAAGATTTTTATGAATGTGAAATGCCTCTAGAAAATCCAGTTCTCCAATGGAAGATGTTTTTTGAATAATTTTGGCAGCAGAAAAATTGAAAGTGTGATTTTCGGACCAACAATGTTGAGCAACAGAAGACTTCTGTGTTTCCTTTTTTCTAACATATGCCTCATGTTCTTTGACGCGAAATTTTAAGGCTCTCTTAGTTTGACCAATGTAAATTAAACCACACTGGCAAGGAATCCTATAAATACCCCAGGAATTCATATCCGGAATGGGGTCCTTGAGTATAGAAGTTGGAATTTTATTGATGGGAGAATAAACAACCCGAAAGTTAAATTTCTGCAAAATATGTGCAACTTTATAGCTAATTGATGGAAAGAAGGGAATGACAACAGAATTTTTATAATCTCCTAAAATAAGAGTGTGGCTTTTAGTGTGTTGAGATGACAATTTTTTAACTGCTTGATTAATAATGTTGGGTGAAAAGCCCCTGTCAATAGCTATTGCTTTTAAATAATTTAGTTCTTCATCAAGGGCTAGTTTGGAGGAGCAAACTTGAAGAGCACGGAAAACATAGGAATAAAATGAAGCTAACTTTTGTTTAGTCGGATGACATGATTTAAAGTGTGGTGGAAGCAAACCGATGAAGGTTTACGGTAAACTGTAGTACTGAAGTTGGACGTGTTACGTGTGACCAGAATATCGAGAAACGGAAGAGAATTGCAAGTCTCAAGTTCAAAAGTGAACTGAATAGCAGGATCAATAGAATTCATTCTTGAAAGAACTTTATTTAAATCATCTTTATTACCTTCAAACAGGGTAAAAGTATCGTCTACGTAGCGGAACCATGCCGGGAAGTTTAAAGTTTCAAACAATTTTGATTCATAATAATGCATGTAGATATCAGCCAGGATGGGACTGAGGGGGCTTCCCATGGCTAATCCCTCAGTTTGCTTGTAATATTTATTTTGGAAAACAAAATGTGTTTGTTTCAAACAGAGTTGAGTGAGAGAAATTAGCTCATCAATTTCGATGCAAGAGAAATGAAATTCGCGATGTCTGGTTTCTAGACATCTTAATGCACCCTCCACTGGGACATTGGTGAATAATGATTTTACATCAAAAGAAACCATGAGTAAATTACTAGGAGAAATGTTTTTAACATTTTTTACAAACTCTATTGAACTTTTTATGGTGTAAATGTTATTGTCTAATAGAGTGGAAAATCTAGAAACTAAATATTTAGCTAATGGATACGAGGCAGTACCTAAATTTGATACAATAGGGCGGAAAGGAATACCACTTTTATGAATTTTGGGAAGAGCATATAATCTGGCACAATTCGCAACAGATGGGATAAGCGAATGTTTTAAGTTGCTTGAAATGATTTGCGAAGATTTGATCGCAGTTTTTATTTTGGATAAGTCCGAAGGTGAAGGATCTTTAGGGATCGGATTATATGGTCCTTCGTTTAAGAGTTTAGTGACACCATCGATGTAAGTGTTCTTATCCATGACGACTATCTGGCCACCTTTGTCGGCCTTTGAAATGATAATATCCGGGTTAGAATGAATTTCGCGCATTGTAGCTCTTTCTCTCGCAGTTAGATTTGGTTTCAAAGGTTTATTATTGAATTTCACATTATGAGCGATAATCATTTCTTTCTGTGAATCTGAAACTTAACTGAACTTGAAAGCTTTTTCGATAGGAGCCAAAATCTTTGGAATCGAGGGTTTACAGGTTTGTGAGAAGTTAAAATTATATTTTAGAATTCTCTCTTGTTCTTCTGAAAGACTAACATTAGAAATATTAACTACCGGCTTGATGTTTACAATGGGAAGATTTTTTGAGCTACTTGAACTGGAAGACTGTAAAAGAAGTTTTTCGAATTTAACTGCAAGGGTGTTTTTATGACGGATAACTGCATTCTCCGTTCTAGACCAAGACTTTTGTTCAAGGGCAGTGAATTTTGGATAGGATTTAGCGAGTTCCAGATGAAGCTTATAGAGTTCATGTTCAATTTTGGACAATTGTTGACGTGTATCCCTTATCACGGACCGAAGTAAGGCAAGCTTGCAATTTAACAGAATTCTTGAAACGCGACTCGAAGGTTTTTGATTAGATTTGATTTGAATAAAATTGGGGATCAATTTTTTACATTTACATTTAAGTAAAAAGTCAAGATGATTCAGGAATTTTTGCCGTTTCAGGCGTAATTTAGTGAAACAGATTAACGGATGAAGGCATGATAAACAATGCAGAAAATCAAACTAAATTAACTGAGCATAAACATAATTAAATTAACTTAAATAATAAAGTACACACAATACAGCAGAAAAATCCCTCACTGAAATGAATAGAAAACAAAACGTTTGTAAGAAAAATGCATGAAGTCAGACAAGCAAAGCACAATATCCAAATGTACAAAACATAAACATAACTTGAAAGTTGCAAAAATGTACTCACCGAAACTCCTACAATCACAAAATGGCGGCCACACCACGTGCAAAAAAGAAAGCAAAATGTAAGCCTGTTTGGGGCTTCTATAATTAAGACACAATAACACGCCGAATAAATACTAATTCAGAAGTCAAACAACAAAAATCAGCGTTATATTCACAAAATTTTCACAGGACTAGTTTCGATGGTTTTACCGAACCATCATCTTCAGCTGCAAAACCGCAAATGAACAAGATAGGAAATAATGATTAGATAAGATAAGAAAGCCTGGACAAGAATAAGCAAGTGGCGCCATCTGTTGGCGAAACCAGAACTAAAACATAATTTCTCTAAAAGCCGAAGGCAAATTTGGATTGGAATTAGGATCGTTAACTAGAACAGAAAGATTTTTATGAATGTGAAATGCCTCTAGAAAATCCAGTTCTCCAATGGAAGATGTTTTTTGAATAATTTTGGCAGCAGAAAAATTGAAAGTGTGATTTTCGGACCAACAATGTTGAGCAACAGAAGACTTCTGTGTTTCCTTTTTCCTAACATATGCCTCATGTTCTTTGACGCGAAATTTTAAGGCTCTCTTAGTTTGACCAATGTAAATTAAACCACACTGGCAAGGAATCCTATAAATACCCCAGGAATTCATATCCGGAATGGGGTCCTTGAGTATAGAAGTTGGAATTTTATTGATGGGAGAATAAACAACCCGAAAGTTAAATTTCTGCAAAATATGTGCAACTTTATAGCTAATTGATGGAAAGAAGGGAATGACAACAGAATTTTTATAATCTCCTAAAATAAGAGTGTGGCTTTTAGTGTGTTGAGATGACAATTTTTTAACTGCTTGATTAATAATGTTGGGTGAAAAGCCCCTGTCAATAGTTATTGCTTTTAAATAATTTAGTTCTTCATCAAGGGCTAGTTTGGAGGAGCAAACTTGAAGAGCACGGAAAACATAGGAATAAAATGAAGCTAACTTTTGTTTAGTCGGATGACATGATTTAAAGTGTGGTGGAAGGCAAACCGATGAAGGTTTACGGTAAACTGTAGTACTGAAGTTGGACGTGTTACGTGTGACCAGATCATCGAGAAACGGAAGAGAATTGCAAGTCTCAAGTTCAAAAGTGAACTGAATAGCAGGATCAATAGAATTCATTCTTGAAAGAACTTTATTTAAATCATCTTTATTACCTTCAAACAGGGTAAAAGTATCGTCTACGTAGCGGAACCATGCCGGGAAGTTTAAAGTTTCAAACAATTTTGATTCATAATAATGCATGTAGATATCAGCCAGGATGGGACTGAGGGGGCTTCCCATGGCTAATCCCTCAGTTTGCTTGTAATATTTATTTTGGAAAACAAAATGTGTTTGTTTCAAACAGAGTTGAGTGAGAGAAATTAGCTCATCAATTTCGATGCAAGAGAAATGAAATTCGCGATGTCTGGTTTCTAGACATCTTAATGCACCCTCCACTGGGACATTGGTGAATAATGATTTTACATCAAAAGAAACCATGAGTAAATTACTAGGAGAAATGTTTTTAACATTTTTTACAAACTCTATTGAACTTTTTATGGTGTAAATGTTATTGTCTAATAGAGTGGAAAATCTAGAAACTAAATATTTAGCTAATGGATACGAGGCAGTACCTAAATTTGATACAATAGGGCGGAAAGGAATACCACTTTTATGAATTTTGGGAAGAGCATATAATCTGGCACAATTCGCAACAGATGGGATAAGCGAATGTTTTAAGTTGCTTGAAATGATTTGCGAAGATTTGATCGCAGTTTTTATTTTGGATAAGTCCGAAGGTGAAGGATCTTTAGGGATCGGATTATATGGTCCTTCGTTTAAGAGTTTAGTGACACCATCGATGTAAGTGTTCTTATCCATGACGACTATCTGGCCACCTTTGTCGGCCTTTGAAATGATAATATCCGGGTTAGAATGAATTTCGCGCATTGTAGCTCTTTCTCTCGCAGTTAGATTTGGTTTCAAAGGTTTATTATTGAATTTCACATTATGAGCGATAATCATTTCTTTCTGTGAATCTGAAACTTAACTGAACTTGAAAGCTTTTTCGATAGGAGCCAAAATCTTTGGAATCGAGGGTTTACAGGTTTGTGAGAAGTTAAAATTATATTTTAGAATTCTCTCTTGTTCTTCTGAAAGACTAACATTAGAAATATTAACTACCGGCTTGATGTTTACAATGGGAAGATTTTTTGAGCTACTTGAACTGGAAGACTGTAAAAGAAGTTTTTCGAATTTAACTGCAAGGGTGTTTTTATGACGGATAACTGCATTCTCCGTTCTAGACCAAGACTTTTGTTCAAGGGCAGTGAATTTTGGATAGGATTTAGCGAGTTCCAGATGAAGCTTATAGAGTTCATGTTCAATTTTGGACAATTGTTGACGTGTATCCCTTATCACGGACCGAAGTAAGGCAAGCTTGCAATTTAACAGAATTCTTGAAACGCGACTCGAAGGTTTTTGATTAGATTTGATTTGAATAAAATTGGGGATCAATTTTTTACATTTACATTTAAGTAAAAAGTCAAGATGATTCAGGAATTTTTGCCGTTTCAGGCGTAATTTAGTGAAACAGATTAACGGATGAAGGCATGATAAACAATGCAGAAAATCAAACTAAATTAACTGAGCATAAACATAATTAAATTAACTTAAATAATAAAGTACACACAATACAGCAGAAAAATCCCTCACTGAAATGAATAGAAAACAAAACGTTTGTAAGAAAAATGCATGAAGTCAGACAAGCAAAGCACAATATCCAAATGTACAAAACATAAACATAACTTGAAAGTTGCAAAAATGTACTCACCGAAACTCCTACAATCACAAAATGGCGGCCACACCACGTGCAAAAAAAGAAAGCAAAATGTAAGCCTGTTTGGGGCTTCTATAATTAAGACACAATAACACGCCGAATAAATACTAATTCAGAAGTCAAACAACAAAAATCAGCGTTATATTCACAAAATTTTCACAGGACTAGTTTCGATGGTTTTACCGAACCATCATCTTCAGCTGCAAAACCGCAAATGAACAAGATAGGAAATAATGATTAGATAAGATAAGAAAGCCTGGACAAGAATAAGCAAGTGGCGCCATCTGTTGGCGAAACCAGAACTAAAACATAATTTCTCTAAAAGCCGAAGGCAAATTTGGATTGGAATTAGGATCGTTAACTAGAACAGAAAGATTTTTATGAATGTGAAATGCCTCTAGAAAATCCAGTTCTCCAATGGAAGATGTTTTTTGAATAATTTTGGCAGCAGAAAAATTGAAAGTGTGATTTTCGGACCAACAATGTTGAGCAACAGAAGACTTCTGTGTTTCCTTTTTCCTAACATATGCCTCATGTTCTTTGACGCGAAATTTTAAGGCTCTCTTAGTTTGACCAATGTAAATTAAACCACACTGGCAAGGAATCCTATAAATACCCCAGGAATTCATATCCGGAATGGGGTCCTTGAGTATAGAAGTTGGAATTTTATTGATGGGAGAATAAACAACCCGAAAGTTAAATTTCTGCAAAATATGTGCAACTTTATAGCTAATTGATGGAAAGAAGGGAATGACAACAGAATTTTTATAATCTCCTAAAATAAGAGTGTGGCTTTTAGTGTGTTGAGATGACAATTTTTTAACTGCTTGATTAATAATGTTGGGTGAAAAGCCCCTGTCAATAGTTATTGCTTTTAAATAATTTAGTTCTTCATCAAGGGCTAGTTTGGAGGAGCAAACTTGAAGAGCACGGAAAACATAGGAATAAAATGAAGCTAACTTTTGTTTAGTCGGATGACATGATTTAAAGTGTGGTGGAAGGCAAACCGATGAAGGTTTACGGTAAACTGTAGTACTGAAGTTGGACGTGTTACGTGTGACCAGATCATCGAGAAACGGAAGAGAATTGCAAGTCTCAAGTTCAAAAGTGAACTGAATAGCAGGATCAATAGAATTCATTCTTGAAAGAACTTTATTTAAATCATCTTTATTACCTTCAAACAGGGTAAAAGTATCGTCTACGTAGCGGAACCATGCCGGGAAGTTTAAAGTTTCAAACAATTTTGATTCATAATAATGCATGTAGATATCAGCCAGGATGGGACTGAGGGGGCTTCCCATGGCTAATCCCTCAGTTTACTTGTAATATTTATTTTGGAAAACAAAATGTGTTTGTTTCAAACAGAGTTGAGTGAGAGAAATTAGCTCATCAATTTCGATGCAAGAGAAATGAAATTCGCGAAGTCTGGTTTCTAGACATCTTAATGCACCCTCCACTGGGACATTGGTGAATAATGATTTTACATCAAAAGAAACCATGAGTAAATTACTAGGAGAAATGTTTTTAACATTTTTTACAAACTCTATTGAACTTTTTATGGTGTAAATGTTATTGTCTAATAGAGTGGAAAATCTAGAAACTAAATATTTAGCTAATGGATACGAGGCAGTACCTAAATTTGATACAATAGGGCGGAAAGGAATACCACTTTTATGAATTTTGGGAAGAGCATATAATCTGGCACAATTCGCAACAGATGGGATAAGCGAATGTTTTAAGTTGCTTGAAATGATTTGCGAAGATTTGATCGCAGTTTTTATTTTGGATAAGTCCGAAGGTGAAGGATCTTTAGGGATCGGATTATATGGTCCTTCGTTTAAGAGTTTAGTGACACCATCGATGTAAGTGTTCTTATTCATGACGACTATCTGGCCACCTTTGTCGGCCTTTGAAATGATAATATCCGGGTTAGAATGAATTTCGCGCATTGTAGCTCTTTCTCTCGCAGTTAGATTTGGTTTCAAAGGTTTATTATTGAATTTCACATTATGAGCGATAATCATTTCTTTCTGTGAATCTGAAACTTAACTGAACTTGAAAGCTTTTTCGATAGGAGCCAAAATCTTTGGAATCGAGGGTTTACAGGTTTGTGAGAAGTTAAAATTATATTTTAGAATTCTCTCTTGTTCTTCTGAAAGACTAACATTAGAAATATTAACTACCGGCTTGATGTTTACAATGGGAAGATTTTTTGAGCTACTTGAACTGGAAGACTGTAAAAGAAGTTTTTCGAATTTAACTGCAAGGGTGTTTTTATGACGGATAACTGCATTCTCCGTTCTAGACCAAGACTTTTGTTCAAGGGCAGTGAATTTTGGATAGGATTTAGCGAGTTCCAGATGAAGCTTATAGAGTTCATGTTCAATTTTGGACAATTGTTGACGTGTATCCCTTATCACGGACCGAAGTAAGGCAAGCTTGCAATTTAACAGAATTCTTGAAACGCGACTCGAAGGTTTTTGATTAGATTTGATTTGAATAAAATTGGGGATCAATTTTTTACATTTACATTTAAGTAAAAAGTCAAGATGATTCAGGAATTTTTGCCGTTTCAGGCGTAATTTAGTGAAACGATTAACGGATGAAGGCATGATAAACAATGCAGAAAATCAAACTAAATTAACTGAGCATAAACATAATTAAATTAACTTAAATAATAAAGTACACACAATACAGCAGAAAAATCCCTCACTGAAATGAATAGAAAACAAAACGTTTGTAAGAAAAATGCATGAAGTCAGACAAGCAAAGCACAATATCCAAATGTACAAAACATAAACATAACTTGAAAGTTGCAAAAATGTACTCACCGAAACTCCTACAATCACAAAATGGCGGCCACACCACGTGCAAAAAGAAAGCAAAATGTAAGCCTGTTTGGGGCTTCTATAATTAAGACACAATAACACGCCGAATAAATACTAATTCAGAAGTCAAACAACAAAAATCAGCGTTATATTCACAAAATTTTCACAGGACTAGTTTCGATGGTTTTACCGAACCATCATCTTCAGCTGCAAAACCGCAAATGAACAAGATAGGAAATAATGATTAGATAAGATAAGAAAGCCTGGACAAGAATAAGCAAGTGGCGCCATCTGTTGGCGAAACCAGAACTAAAACATAATTTCTCTAAAAGCCGAAGGCAAATTTGGATTGGAATTAGGATCGTTAACTAGAACAGAAAGATTTTTATGAATGTGAAATGCCTCTAGAAAATCCAGTTCTCCAATGGAAGATGTTTTTTGAATAATTTTGGCAGCAGAAAAATTGAAAGTGTGATTTTCGGACCAACAATGTTGAGCAACAGAAGACTTCTGTGTTTCCTTTTTTCTAACATATGCCTCATGTTCTTTGACGCGAAATTTTAAGGCTCTCTTAGTTTGACCAATGTAAATTAAACCACACTGGCAAGGAATCCTATAAATACCCCAGGAATTCATATCCGGAATGGGGTCCTTGAGTATAGAAGTTGGAATTTTATTGATGGGAGAATAAACAACCCGAAAGTTAAATTTCTGCAAAATATGTGCAACTTTATAGCTAATTGATGGAAAGAAGGGAATGACAACAGAATTTTTATAATCTCCTAAAATAAGAGTGTGGCTTTTAGTGTGTTGAGATGACAATTTTTTAACTGCTTGATTAATAATGTTGGGTGAAAAGCCCCTGTCAATAGTTATTGCTTTTAAATAATTTAGTTCTTCATCAAGGGCTAGTTTGGAGGAGCAAACTTGAAGAGCACGGAAAACATAGGAATAAAATGAAGCTAACTTTTGTTTAGTCGGATGACATGATTTAAAGTGTGGTGGAAGGCAAACCGATGAAGGTTTACGGTAAACTGTAGTACTGAAGTTGGACGTGTTACGTGTGACCAGATCATCGAGAAACGGAAGAGAATTGCAAGTCTCAAGTTCAAAAGTGAACTGAATAGCAGGATCAATAGAATTCATTCTTGAAAGAACTTTATTTAAATCATCTTTATTACCTTCAAACAGGGTAAAAGTATCGTCTACGTAGCGGAACCATGCCGGGAAGTTTAAAGTTTCAAACAATTTTGATTCATAATAATGCATGTAGATATCAGCCAGGATGGGACTGAGGGGGCTTCCCATGGCTAATCCCTCAGTTTGCTTGTAATATTTATTTTGGAAAACAAAATGTGTTTGTTTCAAACAGAGTTGAGTGAGAGAAATTAGCTCATCAATTTCGATGCAAGAGAAATGAAACTCGCGAAGTCTGGTTTCTAGACATCTTAATGCACCCTCCACTGGGACATTGGTGAATAATGATTTTACATCAAAAGAAACCATGAGTAAATTACTAGGAGAAATGTTTTTAACCTTTTTTACAAACTCGATTGAATTTTTTATGGTGTAAATGTTATTGTCTAATAGAGTGGAAAATCTAGAAACTAAATATTTAGCTAATGGATACGAGGAAGTACCTAAATTTGATACAATAGGGCGGAAAGGAATACTACTTTTATGAATTTTGGGAAGAGCATATAATCTGGCACAATTCGCAACAGATGGGATAAGCGAATGTTTTAAGTTGCTTGAAATGATTTGCGAAGATTTGATCGCAGTTTTTATTTTGGATAAGTCCGAAGGTGAAGGATCTTTAGGGATCGGATTATATGGTCCTTCGTTTAAGAGTTTAGTGACACCATCGATGTAAGTGTTCTTATCCATGACGACTATCTGGCCACCTTTGTCGGCCTTTGAAATGATAATATCCGGGTTAGAATGAATTTCGCGCATTGTAGCTCTTTCTCTCGCAGTTAGATTTGGTTTCAAAGGTTTATTATTGAATTTCACATTATGAGCGATAATCATTTCTTTCTGTGAATCTGAAACTTAACTGAACTTGAAAGCTTTTTCGATAGGAGCCAAAATCTTTGGAATCGAGGGTTTACAGGTTTGTGAGAAGTTAAAATTATATTTTAGAATTCTCTCTTGTTCTTCTGAAAGACTAACATTAGAAATATTAACTACCGGCTTGATGTTTACAATGGGAAGATTTTTTGAGCTACTTGAACTGGAAGACTGTAAAAGAAGTTTTTCGAATTTAACTGCAAGGGTGTTTTTATGACGGATAACTGCATTCTCCGTTCTAGACCAAGACTTTTGTTCAAGGGCAGTGAATTTTGGATAGGATTTAGCGAGTTCCAGATGAAGCTTATAGAGTTCATGTTCAATTTTGGACAATTGTTGACGTGTATCCCTTATCACGGACCGAAGTAAGGCAAGCTTGCAATTTAACAGAATTCTTGAAACGCGACTCGAAGGTTTTTGATTAGATTTGATTTGAATAAAATTGGGGATCAATTTTTTACATTTACATTTAAGTAAAAAGTCAAGATGATTCAGGAATTTTTGCCGTTTCAGGCGTAATTTAGTGAAACGATTAACGGATGAAGGCATGATAAACAATGCAGAAAATCAAACTAAATTAACTGAGCATAAACATAATTAAATTAACTTAAATAATAAAGTACACACAATACAGCAGAAAAATCCCTCACTGAAATGAATAGAAAACAAAACGTTTGTAAGAAAAATGCATGAAGTCAGACAAGCAAAGCACAATATCCAAATGTACAAAACATAAACATAACTTGAAAGTTGCAAAAATGTACTCACCGAAACTCCTACAATCACAAAATGGCGGCCACACCACGTGCAAAAAGAAAGCAAAATGTAAGCCTGTTTGGGGCTTCTATAATTAAGACACAATAACACGCCGAATAAATACTAATTCAGAAGTCAAACAACAAAAATCAGCGTTATATTCACAAAATTTTCACAGGACTAGTTTCGATGGTTTTACCGAACCATCATCTTCAGCTGCAAAACCGCAAATGAACAAGATAGGAAATAATGATTAGATAAGATAAGAAAGCCTGGACAAGAATAAGCAAGTGGCGCCATCTGTTGGCGAAACCAGAACTAAAACATAATTTCTCTAAAAGCCGAAGGCAAATTTGGATTGGAATTAGGATCGTTAACTAGAACAGAAAGATTTTTATGAATGTGAAATGCCTCTAGAAAATCCAGTTCTCCAATGGAAGATGTTTTTTGAATAATTTTGGCAGCAGAAAAATTGAAAGTGTGATTTTCGGACCAACAATGTTGAGCAACAGAAGACTTCTGTGTTTCCTTTTTTCTAACATATGCCTCATGTTCTTTGACGCGAAATTTTAAGGCTCTCTTAGTTTGACCAATGTAAATTAAACCACACTGGCAAGGAATCCTATAAATACCCCAGGAATTCATATCCGGAATGGGGTCCTTGAGTATAGAAGTTGGAATTTTATTGATGGGAGAATAAACAACCCGAAAGTTAAATTTCTGCAAAATATGTGCAACTTTATAGCTAATTGATGGAAAGAAGGGAATGACAACAGAATTTTTATAATCTCCTAAAATAAGAGTGTGGCTTTTAGTGTGTTGAGATGACAATTTTTTAACTGCTTGATTAATAATGTTGGGTGAAAAGCCCCTGTCAATAGTTATTGCTTTTAAATAATTTAGTTCTTCATCAAGGGCTAGTTTGGAGGAGCAAACTTGAAGAGCACGGAAAACATAGGAATAAAATGAAGCTAACTTTTGTTTAGTCGGATGACATGATTTAAAGTGTGGTGGAAGGCAAACCGATGAAGGTTTACGGTAAACTGTAGTACTGAAGTTGGACGTGTTACGTGTGACCAGATCATCGAGAAACGGAAGAGAATTGCAAGTCTCAAGTTCAAAAGTGAACTGAATAGCAGGATCAATAGAATTCATTCTTGAAAGAACTTTATTTAAATCATCTTTATTACCTTCAAACAGGGTAAAAGTATCGTCTACGTAGCGGAACCATGCCGGGAAGTTTAAAGTTTCAAACAATTTTGATTCATAATAATGCATGTAGATATCAGCCAGGATGGGACTGAGGGGGCTTCCCATGGCTAATCCCTCAGTTTGCTTGTAATATTTATTTTGGAAAACAAAATGTGTTTGTTTCAAACAGAGTTGAGTGAGAGAAATTAGCTCATCAATTTCGATGCAAGAGAAATGAAACTCGCGAAGTCTGGTTTCTAGACATCTTAATGCACCCTCCACTGGGACATTGGTGAATAATGATTTTACATCAAAAGAAACCATGAGTAAATTACTAGGAGAAATGTTTTTAACCTTTTTTACAAACTCGATTGAATTTTTTATGGTGTAAATGTTATTGTCTAATAGAGTGGAAAATCTAGAAACTAAATATTTAGCTAATGGATACGAGGAAGTACCTAAATTTGATACAATAGGGCGGAAAGGAATACCACTTTTATGAATTTTGGGAAGAGCATATAATCTGGCACAATTCGCAACAGATGGGATAAGCGAATGTTTTAAGTTGCTTGAAATGATTTGCGAAGATTTGATCGCAGTTTTTATTTTGGATAAGTCCGAAGGTGAAGGATCTTTAGGGATCGGATTATATGGTCCTTCGTTTAAGAGTTTAGTGACACCATCGATGTAAGTGTTCTTATCCATGACGACTATCTGGCCACCTTTGTCGGCCTTTGAAATGATAATATCCGGGTTAGAATGAATTTCGCGCATTGTAGCTCTTTCTCTCGCAGTTAGATTTGGTTTCAAAGGTTTATTATTGAATTTCACATTATGAGCGATAATCATTTCTTTCTGTGAATCTGAAACTTAACTGAACTTGAAAGCTTTTTCGATAGGAGCCAAAATCTTTGGAATCGAGGGTTTACAGGTTTGTGAGAAGTTAAAATTATATTTTAGAATTCTCTCTTGTTCTTCTGAAAGACTAACATTAGAAATATTAACTACCGGCTTGATGTTTACAATGGGAAGATTTTTTGAGCTACTTGAACTGGAAGACTGTAAAAGAAGTTTTTCGAATTTAACTGCAAGGGTGTTTTTATGACGGATAACTGCATTCTCCGTTCTAGACCAAGACTTTTGTTCAAGGGCAGTGAATTTTGGATAGGATTTAGCGAGTTCCAGATGAAGCTTATAGAGTTCATGTTCAATTTTGGACAATTGTTGACGTGTATCCCTTATCACGGACCGAAGTAAGGCAAGCTTGCAATTTAACAGAATTCTTGAAACGCGACTCGAAGGTTTTTGATTAGATTTGATTTGAATAAAATTGGGGATCAATTTTTTACATTTACATTTAAGTAAAAAGTCAAGATGATTCAGGAATTTTTGCCGTTTCAGGCGTAATTTAGTGAAACGATTAACGGATGAAGGCATGATAAACAATGCAGAAAATCAAACTAAATTAACTGAGCATAAACATAATTAAATTAACTTAAATAATAAAGTACACACAATACAGCAGAAAAATCCCTCACTGAAATGAATAGAAAACAAAACGTTTGTAAGAAAAATGCATGAAGTCAGACAAGCAAAGCACAATATCCAAATGTACAAAACATAAACATAACTTGAAAGTTGCAAAAATGTACTCACCGAAACTCCTACAATCACAAAATGGCGGCCACACCACGTGCAAAAAAGAAAGCAAAATGTAAGCCTGTTTGGGGCTTCTATAATTAAGACACAATAACACGCCGAATAAATACTAATTCAGAAGTCAAACAACAAAAATCAGCGTTATATTCACAAAATTTTCACAGGACTAGTTTCGATGGTTTTACCGAACCATCATCTTCAGCTGCAAAACCGCAAATGAACAAGATAGGAAATAATGATTAGATAAGATAAGAAAGCCTGGACAAGAATAAGCAAGTGGCGCCATCTGTTGGCGAAACCAGAACTAAAACATAATTTCTCTAAAAGCCGAAGGCAAATTTGGATTGGAATTAGGATCGTTAACTAGAACAGAAAGATTTTTATGAATGTGAAATGCCTCTAGAAAATCCAGTTCTCCAATGGAAGATGTTTTTTGAATAATTTTGGCAGCAGAAAAATTGAAAGTGTGATTTTCGGACCAACAATGTTGAGCAACAGAAGACTTCTGTGTTTCCTTTTTTCTAACATATGCCTCATGTTCTTTGACGCGAAATTTTAAGGCTCTCTTAGTTTGACCAATGTAAATTAAACCACACTGGCAAGGAATCCTATAAATACCCCAGGAATTCATATCCGGAATGGGGTCCTTGAGTATAGAAGTTGGAATTTTATTGATGGGAGAATAAACAACCCGAAAGTTAAATTTCTGCAAAATATGTGCAACTTTATAGCTAATTGATGGAAAGAAGGGAATGACAACAGAATTTTTATAATCTCCTAAAATAAGAGTGTGGCTTTTAGTGTGTTGAGATGACAATTTTTTAACTGCTTGATTAATAATGTTGGGTGAAAAGCCCCTGTCAATAGTTATTGCTTTTAAATAATTTAGTTCTTCATCAAGGGCTAGTTTGGAGAAGCAAACTTGAAGAGCACGGAAAACATAGGAATAAAATGAAGCTAACTTTTGTTTAGTCGGATGACATGATTTAAAGTGTGGTGGAAGGCAAACCGATGAAGGTTTACGGTAAACTGTAGTACTGAAGTTGGACGTGTTACGTGTGACCAGATCATCGAGAAACGGAAGAGAATTGCAAGTCTCAAGTTCAAAAGTGAACTGAATAGCAGGATCAATAGAATTCATTCTTGAAAGAACTTTATTTAAATCATCTTTATTACCTTCAAACAGGGTAAAAGTATCGTCTACGTAGCGGAACCATGCCGGGAAGTTTAAAGTTTCAAACAATTTTGATTCATAATAATGCATGTAGATATCAGCCAGGATGGGACTGAGGGGGCTTCCCATGGCTAATCCCTCAGTTTGCTTGTAATATTTATTTTGGAAAACAAAATGTGTTTGTTTCAAACAGAGTTGAGTGAGAGAAATTAGCTCATCAATTTCGATGCAAGAGAAATGAAATTCGCGAAGTCTGGTTTCTAGACATCTTAATGCACCCTCCACTGGGACATTGGTGAATAATGATTTTACATCAAAAGAAACCATGAGTAAATTACTAGGAGAAATGTTTTTAACATTTTTTACAAACTCTATTGAACTTTTTATGGTGTAAATGTTATTGTCTAATAGAGTGGAAAATCTAGAAACTAAATATTTAGCTAATGGATACGAGGCAGTACCTAAATTTGATACAATAGGGCGGAAAGGAATACCACTTTTATGAATTTTGGGAAGAGCATATAATCTGGCACAATTCGCAACAGATGGGATAAGCGAATGTTTTAAGTTGCTTGAAATGATTTGCGAAGATTTGATCGCAGTTTTTATTTTGGATAAGTCCGAAGGTGAAGGATCTTTAGGGATCGGATTATATGGTCCTTCGTTTAAGAGTTTAGTGACACCATCGATGTAAGTGTTCTTATCCATGACGACTATCTGGCCACCTTTGTCGGCCTTTGAAATGATAATATCCGGGTTAGAATGAATTTCGCGCATTGTAGCTCTTTCTCTCGCAGTTAGATTTGGTTTCAAAGGTTTATTATTGAATTTCACATTATGAGCGATAATCATTTCTTTCTGTGAATCTGAAACTTAACTGAACTTGAAAGCTTTTTCGATAGGAGCCAAAATCTTTGGAATCGAGGGTTTACAGGTTTGTGAGAAGTTAAAATTATATTTTAGAATTCTCTCTTGTTCTTCTGAAAGACTAACATTAGAAATATTAACTACCGGCTTGATGTTTACAATGGGAAGATTTTTTGAGCTACTTGAACTGGAAGACTGTAAAAGAAGTTTTTCGAATTTAACTGCAAGGGTGTTTTTATGACGGATAACTGCATTCTCCGTTCTAGACCAAGACTTTTGTTCAAGGGCAGTGAATTTTGGATAGGATTTAGCGAGTTCCAGATGAAGCTTATAGAGTTCATGTTCAATTTTGGACAATTGTTGACGTGTATCCCTTATCACGGACCGAAGTAAGGCAAGCTTGCAATTTAACAGAATTCTTGAAACGCGACTCGAAGGTTTTTGATTAGATTTGATTTGAATAAAATTGGGGATCAATTTTTTACATTTACATTTAAGTAAAAAGTCAAGATGATTCAGGAATTTTTGCCGTTTCAGGCGTAATTTAGTGAAACGATTAACGGATGAAGGCATGATAAACAATGCAGAAAATCAAACTAAATTAACTGAGCATAAACATAATTAAATTAACTTAAATAATAAAGTACACACAATACAGCAGAAAAATCCCTCACTGAAATGAATAGAAAACAAAACGTTTGTAAGAAAAATGCATGAAGTCAGACAAGCAAAGCACAATATCCAAATGTACAAAACATAAACATAACTTGAAAGTTGCAAAAATGTACTCACCGAAACTCCTACAATCACAAAATGGCGGCCACACCACGTGCAAAAAAGAAAGCAAAATGTAAGCCTGTTTGGGGCTTCTATAATTAAGACACAATAACACGCCGAATAAATACTAATTCAGAAGTCAAACAACAAAAATCAGCGTTATATTCACAAAATTTTCACAGGACTAGTTTCGATGGTTTTACCGAACCATCATCTTCAGCTGCAAAACCGCAAATGAACAAGATAGGAAATAATGATTAGATAAGATAAGAAAGCCTGGACAAGAATAAGCAAGTGGCGCCATCTGTTGGCGAAACCAGAACTAAAACATAATTTCTCTAAAAGCCGAAGGCAAATTTGGATTGGAATTAGGATCGTTAACTAGAACAGAAAGATTTTTATGAATGTGAAATGCCTCTAGAAAATCCAGTTCTCCAATGGAAGATGTTTTTTGAATAATTTTGGCAGCAGAAAAATTGAAAGTGTGATTTTCGGACCAACAATGTTGAGCAACAGAAGACTTCTGTGTTTCCTTTTTTCTAACATATGCCTCATGTTCTTTGACGCGAAATTTTAAGGCTCTCTTAGTTTGACCAATGTAAATTAAACCACACTGGCAAGGAATCCTATAAATACCCCAGGAATTCATATCCGGAATGGGGTCCTTGAGTATAGAAGTTGGAATTTTATTGATGGGAGAATAAACAACCCGAAAGTTAAATTTCTGCAAAATATGTGCAACTTTATAGCTAATTGATGGAAAGAAGGGAATGACAACAGAATTTTTATAATCTCCTAAAATAAGAGTGTGGCTTTTAGTGTGTTGAGATGACAATTTTTTAACTGCTTGATTAATAATGTTGGGTGAAAAGCCCCTGTCAATAGTTATTGCTTTTAAATAATTTAGTTCTTCATCAAGGGCTAGTTTGGAGGAGCAAACTTGAAGAGCACGGAAAACATAGGAATAAAATGAAGCTAACTTTTGTTTAGTCGGATGACATGATTTAAAGTGTGGTGGAAGGCAAACCGATGAAGGTTTACGGTAAACTGTAGTACTGAAGTTGGACGTGTTACGTGTGACCAGATCATCGAGAAACGGAAGAGAATTGCAAGTCTCAAGTTCAAAAGTGAACTGAATAGCAGGATCAATAGAATTCATTCTTGAAAGAACTTTATTTAAATCATCTTTATTACCTTCAAACAGGGTAAAAGTATCGTCTACGTAGCGGAACCATGCCGGGAAGTTTAAAGTTTCAAACAATTTTGATTCATAATAATGCATGTAGATATCAGCCAGGATGGGACTGAGGGGGCTTCCCATGGCTAATCCCTCAGTTTGCTTGTAATATTTATTTTGGAAAACAAAATGTGTTTGTTTCAAACAGAGTTGAGTGAGAGAAATTAGCTCATCAATTTCGATGCAAGAGAAATGAAATTCGCGAAGTCTGGTTTCTAGACATCTTAATGCACCCTCCACTGGGACATTGGTGAATAATGATTTTACATCAAAAGAAACCATGAGTAAATTACTAGGAGAAATGTTTTTAACCTTTTTTACAAACTCGATTGAATTTTTTATGGTGTAAATGTTATTGTCTAATAGAGTGGAAAATCTAGAAACTAAATATTTAGCTAATGGATACGAGGAAGTACCTAAATTTGATACAAAAGGGCGGAAAGGAATACCACTTTTATGAATTTTGGGAAGAGCATATAATCTGGCACAATTCGCAACAGATGGGATAAGCGAATGTTTTAAGTTGCTTGAAATGATTTGCGAAGATTTGATCGCAGTTTTTATTTTGGATAAGTCCGAAGGTGAAGGATCTTTAGGGATCGGATTATATGGTCCTTCGTTTAAGAGTTTAGTGACACCATCGATGTAAGTGTTCTTATCCATGACGACTATCTGGCCACCTTTGTCGGCCTTTGAAATGATAATATCCGGGTTAGAATGAATTTCGCGCATTGTAGCTCTTTCTCTCGCAGTTAGATTTGGTTTCAAAGGTTTATTATTGAATTTCACATTATGAGCGATAATCATTTCTTTCTGTGAATCTGAAACTTAACTGAACTTGAAAGCTTTTTCGATAGGAGCCAAAATCTTTGGAATCGAGGGTTTACAGGTTTGTGAGAAGTTAAAATTATATTTTAGAATTCTCTCTTGTTCTTCTGAAAGACTAACATTAGAAATATTAACTACCGGCTTGATGTTTACAATGGGAAGATTTTTTGAGCTACTTGAACTGGAAGACTGTAAAAGAAGTTTTTCGAATTTAACTGCAAGGGTGTTTTTATGACGGATAACTGCATTCTCCGTTCTAGACCAAGACTTTTGTTCAAGGGCAGTGAATTTTGGATAGGATTTAGCGAGTTCCAGATGAAGCTTATAGAGTTCATGTTCAATTTTGGACAATTGTTGACGTGTATCCCTTATCACGGACCGAAGTAAGGCAAGCTTGCAATTTAACAGAATTCTTGAAACGCGACTCGAAGGTTTTTGATTAGATTTGATTTGAATAAAATTGGGGATCAATTTTTTACATTTACATTTAAGTAAAAAGTCAAGATGATTCAGGAATTTTTGCCGTTTCAGGCGTAATTTAGTGAAACGATTAACGGATGAAGGCATGATAAACAATGCAGAAAATCAAACTAAATTAACTGAGCATAAACATAATTAAATTAACTTAAATAATAAAGTACACACAATACAGCAGAAAAATCCCTCACTGAAATGAATAGAAAACAAAACGTTTGTAAGAAAAATGCATGAAGTCAGACAAGCAAAGCACAATATCCAAATGTACAAAACATAAACATAACTTGAAAGTTGCAAAAATGTACTCACCGAAACTCCTACAATCACAAAATGGCGGCCACACCACGTGCAAAAAAGAAAGCAAAATGTAAGCCTGTTTGGGGCTTCTATAATTAAGACACAATAACACGCCGAATAAATACTAATTCAGAAGTCAAACAACAAAAATCAGCGTTATATTCACAAAATTTTCACAGGACTAGTTTCGATGGTTTTACCGAACCATCATCTTCAGCTGCAAAACCGCAAATGAACAAGATAGGAAATAATGATTAGATAAGATAAGAAAGCCTGGACAAGAATAAGCAAGTGGCGCCATCTGTTGGCGAAACCAGAACTAAAACATAATTTCTCTAAAAGCCGAAGGCAAATTTGGATTGGAATTAGGATCGTTAACTAGAACAGAAAGATTTTTATGAATGTGAAATGCCTCTAGAAAATCCAGTTCTCCAATGGAAGATGTTTTTTGAATAATTTTGGCAGCAGAAAAATTGAAAGTGTGATTTTCGGACCAACAATGTTGAGCAACAGAAGACTTCTGTGTTTCCTTTTTTCTAACATATGCCTCATGTTCTTTGACGCGAAATTTTAAGGCTCTCTTAGTTTGACCAATGTAAATTAAACCACACTGGCAAGGAATCCTATAAATACCCCAGGAATTCATATCCGGAATGGGGTCCTTGAGTATAGAAGTTGGAATTTTATTGATGGGAGAATAAACAACCCGAAAGTTAAATTTCTGCAAAATATGTGCAACTTTATAGCTAATTGATGGAAAGAAGGGAATGACAACAGAATTTTTATAATCTCCTAAAATAAGAGTGTGGCTTTTAGTGTGTTGAGATGACAATTTTTTAACTGCTTGATTAATAATGTTGGGTGAAAAGCCCCTGTCAATAGTTATTGCTTTTAAATAATTTAGTTCTTCATCAAGGGCTAGTTTGGAGAAGCAAACTTGAAGAGCACGGAAAACATAGGAATAAAATGAAGCTAACTTTTGTTTAGTCGGATGACATGATTTAAAGTGTGGTGGAAGGCAAACCGATGAAGGTTTACGGTAAACTGTAGTACTGAAGTTGGACGTGTTACGTGTGACCAGATCATCGAGAAACGGAAGAGAATTGCAAGTCTCAAGTTCAAAAGTGAACTGAATAGCAGGATCAATAGAATTCATTCTTGAAAGAACTTTATTTAAATCATCTTTATTACCTTCAAACAGGGTAAAAGTATCGTCTACGTAGCGGAACCATGCCGGGAAGTTTAAAGTTTCAAACAATTTTGATTCATAATAATGCATGTAGATATCAGCCAGGATGGGACTGAGGGGGCTTCCCATGGCTAATCCCTCAGTTTGCTTGTAATATTTATTTTGGAAAACAAAATGTGTTTGTTTCAAACAGAGTTGAGTGAGAGAAATTAGCTCATCAATTTCGATGCAAGAGAAATGAAATTCGCGAAGTCTGGTTTCTAGACATCTTAATGCACCCTCCACTGGGACATTGGTGAATAATGATTTTACATCAAAAGAAACCATGAGTAAATTACTAGGAGAAATGTTTTTAACATTTTTTACAAACTCTATTGAACTTTTTATGGTGTAAATGTTATTGTCTAATAGAGTGGAAAATCTAGAAACTAAATATTTAGCTAATGGATACGAGGCAGTACCTAAATTTGATACAATAGGGCGGAAAGGAATACCACTTTTATGAATTTTGGGAAGAGCATATAATCTGGCACAATTCGCAACAGATGGGATAAGCGAATGTTTTAAGTTGCTTGAAATGATTTGCGAAGATTTGATCGCAGTTTTTATTTTGGATAAGTCCGAAGGTGAAGGATCTTTAGGGATCGGATTATATGGTCCTTCGTTTAAGAGTTTAGTGACACCATCGATGTAAGTGTTCTTATCCATGACGACTATCTGGCCACCTTTGTCGGCCTTTGAAATGATAATATCCGGGTTAGAATGAATTTCGCGCATTGTAGCTCTTTCTCTCGCAGTTAGATTTGGTTTCAAAGGTTTATTATTGAATTTCACATTATGAGCGATAATCATTTCTTTCTGTGAATCTGAAACTTAACTGAACTTGAAAGCTTTTTCGATAGGAGCCAAAATCTTTGGAATCGAGGGTTTACAGCTTTGTGAGAAGTTAAAATTATATTTTAGAATTCTCTCTTGTTCTTCTGAAAGACTAACATTAGAAATATTAACTACCGGCTTGATGTTTACAATGGGAAGATTTTTTGAGCTACTTGAACTGGAAGACTGTAAAAGAAGTTTTTCGAATTTAACTGCAAGGGTGTTTTTATGACGGATAACTGCATTCTCCGTTCTAGACCAAGACTTTTGTTCAAGGGCAGTGAATTTTGGATAGGATTTAGCGAGTTCCAGATGAAGCTTATAGAGTTCATGTTCAATTTTGGACAATTGTTGACGTGTATCCCTTATCACGGACCGAAGTAAGGCAAGCTTGCAATTTAACAGAATTCTTGAAACGCGACTCGAAGGTTTTTGATTAGATTTGATTTGAATAAAATTGGGGATCAATTTTTTACATTTACATTTAAGTAAAAAGTCAAGATGATTCAGGAATTTTTGCCGTTTCAGGCGTAATTTAGTGAAACGATTAACGGATGAAGGCATGATAAACAATGCAGAAAATCAAACTAAATTAACTGAGCATAAACATAATTAAATTAACTTAAATAATAAAGTACACACAATACAGCAGAAAAATCCCTCACTGAAATGAATAGAAAACAAAACGTTTGTAAGAAAAATGCATGAAGTCAGACAAGCAAAGCACAATATCCAAATGTACAAAACATAAACATAACTTGAAAGTTGCAAAAATGTACTCACCGAAACTCCTACAATCACAAAATGGCGGCCACACCACGTGCAAAAAGAAAGCAAAATGTAAGCCTGTTTGGGGCTTCTATAATTAAGACACAATAACACGCCGAATAAATACTAATTCAGAAGTCAAACAACAAAAATCAGCGTTATATTCACAAAATTTTCACAGGACTAGTTTCGATGGTTTTACCGAACCATCATCTTCAGCTGCAAAACCGCAAATGAACAAGATAGGAAATAATGATTAGATAAGATAAGAAAGCCTGGACAAGAATAAGCAAGTGGCGCCATCTGTTGGCGAAACCAGAACTAAAACATAATTTCTCTAAAAGCCGAAGGCAAATTTGGATTGGAATTAGGATCGTTAACTAGAACAGAAAGATTTTTATGAATGTGAAATGCCTCTAGAAAATCCAGTTCTCCAATGGAAGATGTTTTTTGAATAATTTTGGCAGCAGAAAAATTGAAAGTGTGATTTTCGGACCAACAATGTTGAGCAACAGAAGACTTCTGTGTTTCCTTTTTTCTAACATATGCCTCATGTTCTTTGACGCGAAATTTTAAGGCTCTCTTAGTTTGACCAATGTAAATTAAACCACACTGGCAAGGAATCCTATAAATACCCCAGGAATTCATATCCGGAATGGGGTCCTTGAGTATAGAAGTTGGAATTTTATTGATGGGAGAATAAACAACCCGAAAGTTAAATTTCTGCAAAATATGTGCAACTTTATAGCTAATTGATGGAAAGAAGGGAATGACAACAGAATTTTTATAATCTCCTAAAATAAGAGTGTGGCTTTTAGTGTGTTGAGATGACAATTTTTTAACTGCTTGATTAATAATATTGGGTGAAAAGCCCCTGTCAATAGTTATTGCTTTTAAATAATTTAGTTCTTCATCAAGGGCTAGTTTGGAGGAGCAAACTTGAAGAGCACGGAAAACATAGGAATAAAATGAAGCTAACTTTTGTTTAGTCGGATGACATGATTTAAAGTGTGGTGGAAGGCAAACCGATGAAGGTTTACGGTAAACTGTAGTACTGAAGTTGGACGTGTTACGTGTGACCAGATCATCGAGAAACGGAAGAGAATTGCAAGTCTCAAGTTCAAAAGTGAACTGAATAGCAGGATCAATAGAATTCATTCTTGAAAGAACTTTATTTAAATCATCTTTATTACCTTCAAACAGGGTAAAAGTATCGTCTACGTAGCGGAACCATGCCGGGAAGTTTAAAGTTTCAAACAATTTTGATTCATAATAATGCATGTAGATATCAGCCAGGATGGGACTGAGGGGGCTTCCCATGGCTAATCCCTCAGTTTGCTTGTAATATTTATTTTGGAAAACAAAATGTGTTTGTTTCAAACAGAGTTGAGTGAGAGAAATTAGCTCATCAATTTCGATGCAAGAGAAATGAAATTCGCGAAGTCTGGTTTCTAGACATCTTAATGCACCCTCCACTGGGACATTGGTGAATAATGATTTTACATCAAAAGAAACCATGAGTAAATTACTAGGAGAAATGTTTTTAACATTTTTTACAAACTCTATTGAACTTTTTATGGTGTAAATGTTATTGTCTAATAGAGTGGAAAATCTAGAAACTAAATATTTAGCTAATGGATACGAGGCAGTACCTAAATTTGATACAATAGGGCGGAAAGGAATACCACTTTTATGAATTTTGGGAAGAGCATATAATCTGGCACAATTCGCAACAGATGGGATAAGCGAATGTTTTAAGTTGCTTGAAATGATTTGCGAAGATTTGATCGCAGTTTTTATTTTGGATAAGTCCGAAGGTGAAGGATCTTTAGGGATCGGATTATATGGTCCTTCGTTTAAGAGTTTAGTGACACCATCGATGTAAGTGTTCTTATCCATGACGACTATCTGGCCACCTTTGTCGGCCTTTGAAATGATAATATCCGGGTTAGAATGAATTTCGCGCATTGTAGCTCTTTCTCTCGCAGTTAGATTTGGTTTCAAAGGTTTATTATTGAATTTCACATTATGAGCGATAATCATTTCTTTCTGTGAATCTGAAACTTAACTGAACTTGAAAGCTTTTTCGATAGGAGCCAAAATCTTTGGAATCGAGGGTTTACAGGTTTGTGAGAAGTTAAAATTATATTTTAGAATTCTCTCTTGTTCTTCTGAAAGACTAACATTAGAAATATTAACTACCGGCTTGATGTTTACAATGGGAAGATTTTTTGAGCTACTTGAACTGGAAGACTGTAAAAGAAGTTTTTCGAATTTAACTGCAAGGGTGTTTTTATGACGGATAACTGCATTCTCCGTTCTAGACCAAGACTTTTGTTCAAGGGCAGTGAATTTTGGATAGGATTTAGCGAGTTCCAGATGAAGCTTATAGAGTTCATGTTCAATTTTGGACAATTGTTGACGTGTATCCCTTATCACGGACCGAAGTAAGGCAAGCTTGCAATTTAACAGAATTCTTGAAACGCGACTCGAAGGTTTTTGATTAGATTTGATTTGAATAAAATTGGGGATCAATTTTTTACATTTACATTTAAGTAAAAAGTCAAGATGATTCAGGAATTTTTGCCGTTTCAGGCGTAATTTAGTGAAACGATTAACGGATGAAGGCATGATAAACAATGCAGAAAATCAAACTAAATTAACTGAGCATAAACATAATTAAATTAACTTAAATAATAAAGTACACACAATACAGCAGAAAAATCCCTCACTGAAATGAATAGAAAACAAAACGTTTGTAAGAAAAATGCATGAAGTCAGACAAGCAAAGCACAATATCCAAATGTACAAAACATAAACATAACTTGAAAGTTGCAAAAATGTACTCACCGAAACTCCTACAATCACAAAATGGCGGCCACACCACGTGCAAAAAAGAAAGCAAAATGTAAGCCTGTTTGGGGCTTCTATAATTAAGACACAATAACACGCCGAATAAATACTAATTCAGAAGTCAAACAACAAAAATCAGCGTTATATTCACAAAATTTTCACAGGACTAGTTTCGATGGTTTTACCGAACCATCATCTTCAGCTGCAAAACCGCAAATGAACAAGATAGGAAATAATGATTAGATAAGATAAGAAAGCCTGGACAAGAATAAGCAAGTGGCGCCATCTGTTGGCGAAACCAGAACTAAAACATAATTTCTCTAAAAGCCGAAGGCAAATTTGGATTGGAATTAGGATCGTTAACTAGAACAGAAAGATTTTTATGAATGTGAAATGCCTCTAGAAAATCCAGTTCTCCAATGGAAGATGTTTTTTGAATAATTTTGGCAGCAGAAAAATTGAAAGTGTGATTTTCGGACCAACAATGTTGAGCAACAGAAGACTTCTGTGTTTCCTTTTTTCTAACATATGCCTCATGTTCTTTGACGCGAAATTTTAAGGCTCTCTTAGTTTGACCAATGTAAATTAAACCACACTGGCAAGGAATCCTATAAATACCCCAGGAATTCATATCCGGAATGGGGTCCTTGAGTATAGAAGTTGGAATTTTATTGATGGGAGAATAAACAACCCGAAAGTTAAATTTCTGCAAAATATGTGCAACTTTATAGCTAATTGATGGAAAGAAGGGAATGACAACAGAATTTTTATAATCTCCTAAAATAAGAGTGTGGCTTTTAGTGTGTTGAGATGACAATTTTTTAACTGCTTGATTAATAATATTGGGTGAAAAGCCCCTGTCAATAGTTATTGCTTTTAAATAATTTAGTTCTTCATCAAGGGCTAGTTTGGAGGAGCAAACTTGAAGAGCACGGAAAACATAGGAATAAAATGAAGCTAACTTTTGTTTAGTCGGATGACATGATTTAAAGTGTGGTGGAAGGCAAACCGATGAAGGTTTACGGTAAACTGTAGTACTGAAGTTGGACGTGTTACGTGTGACCAGATCATCGAGAAACGGAAGAGAATTGCAAGTCTCAAGTTCAAAAGTGAACTGAATAGCAGGATCAATAGAATTCATTCTTGAAAGAACTTTATTTAAATCATCTTTATTACCTTCAAACAGGGTAAAAGTATCGTCTACGTAGCGGAACCATGCCGGGAAGTTTAAAGTTTCAAACAATTTTGATTCATAATAATGCATGTAGATATCAGCCAGGATGGGACTGAGGGGGCTTCCCATGGCTAATCCCTCAGTTTGCTTGTAATATTTATTTTGGAAAACAAAATGTGTTTGTTTCAAACAGAGTTGAGTGAGAGAAATTAGCTCATCAATTTCGATGCAAGAGAAATGAAATTCGCGAAGTCTGGTTTCTAGACATCTTAATGCACCCTCCACTGGGACATTGGTGAATAATGATTTTACATCAAAAGAAACCATGAGTAAATTACTAGGAGAAATGTTTTTAACATTTTTTACAAACTCTATTGAACTTTTTATGGTGTAAATGTTATTGTCTAATAGAGTGGAAAATCTAGAAACTAAATATTTAGCTAATGGATACGAGGCAGTACCTAAATTTGATACAATAGGGCGGAAAGGAATACCACTTTTATGAATTTTGGGAAGAGCATATAATCTGGCACAATTCGCAACAGATGGGATAAGCGAATGTTTTAAGTTGCTTGAAATGATTTGCGAAGATTTGATCGCAGTTTTTATTTTGGATAAGTCCGAAGGTGAAGGATCTTTAGGGATCGGATTATATGGTCCTTCGTTTAAGAGTTTAGTGACACCATCGATGTAAGTGTTCTTATCCATGACGACTATCTGGCCACCTTTGTCGGCCTTTGAAATGATAATATCCGGGTTAGAATGAATTTCGCGCATTGTAGCTCTTTCTCTCGCAGTTAGATTTGGTTTCAAAGGTTTATTATTGAATTTCACATTATGAGCGATAATCATTTCTTTCTGTGAATCTGAAACTTAACTGAACTTGAAAGCTTTTTCGATAGGAGCCAAAATCTTTGGAATCGAGGGTTTACAGCTTTGTGAGAAGTTAAAATTATATTTTAGAATTCTCTCTTGTTCTTCTGAAAGACTAACATTAGAAATATTAACTACCGGCTTGATGTTTACAATGGGAAGATTTTTTGAGCTACTTGAACTGGAAGACTGTAAAAGAAGTTTTTCGAATTTAACTGCAAGGGTGTTTTTATGACGGATAACTGCATTCTCCGTTCTAGACCAAGACTTTTGTTCAAGGGCAGTGAATTTTGGATAGGATTTAGCGAGTTCCAGATGAAGCTTATAGAGTTCATGTTCAATTTTGGACAATTGTTGACGTGTATCCCTTATCACGGACCGAAGTAAGGCAAGCTTGCAATTTAACAGAATTCTTGAAACGCGACTCGAAGGTTTTTGATTAGATTTGATTTGAATAAAATTGGGGATCAATTTTTTACATTTACATTTAAGTAAAAAGTCAAGATGATTCAGGAATTTTTGCCGTTTCAGGCGTAATTTAGTGAAACGATTAACGGATGAAGGCATGATAAACAATGCAGAAAATCAAACTAAATTAACTGAGCATAAACATAATTAAATTAACTTAAATAATAAAGTACACACAATACAGCAGAAAAATCCCTCACTGAAATGAATAGAAAACAAAACGTTTGTAAGAAAAATGCATGAAGTCAGACAAGCAAAGCACAATATCCAAATGTACAAAACATAAACATAACTTGAAAGTTGCAAAAATGTACTCACCGAAACTCCTACAATCACAAAATGGCGGCCACACCACGTGCAAAAAAGAAAGCAAAATGTAAGCCTGTTTGGGGCTTCTATAATTAAGACACAATAACACGCCGAATAAATACTAATTCAGAAGTCAAACAACAAAAATCAGCGTTATATTCACAAAATTTTCACAGGACTAGTTTCGATGGTTTTACCGAACCATCATCTTCAGCTGCAAAACCGCAAATGAACAAGATAGGAAATAATGATTAGATAAGATAAGAAAGCCTGGACAAGAATAAGCAAGTGGCGCCATCTGTTGGCGAAACCAGAACTAAAACATAATTTCTCTAAAAGCCGAAGGCAAATTTGGATTGGAATTAGGATCGTTAACTAGAACAGAAAGATTTTTATGAATGTGAAATGCCTCTAGAAAATCCAGTTCTCCAATGGAAGATGTTTTTTGAATAATTTTGGCAGCAGAAAAATTGAAAGTGTGATTTTCGGACCAACAATGTTGAGCAACAGAAGACTTCTGTGTTTCCTTTTTTCTAACATATGCCTCATGTTCTTTGACGCGAAATTTTAAGGCTCTCTTAGTTTGACCAATGTAAATTAAACCACACTGGCAAGGAATCCTATAAATACCCCAGGAATTCATATCCGGAATGGGGTCCTTGAGTATAGAAGTTGGAATTTTATTGATGGGAGAATAAACAACCCGAAAGTTAAATTTCTGCAAAATATGTGCAACTTTATAGCTAATTGATGGAAAGAAGGGAATGACAACAGAATTTTTATAATCTCCTAAAATAAGAGTGTGGCTTTTAGTGTGTTGAGATGACAATTTTTTAACTGCTTGATTAATAATGTTGGGTGAAAAGCCCCTGTCAATAGTTATTGCTTTTAAATAATTTAGTTCTTCATCAAGGGCTAGTTTGGAGGAGCAAACTTGAAGAGCACGGAAAACATAGGAATAAAATGAAGCTAACTTTTGTTTAGTCGGATGACATGATTTAAAGTGTGGTGGAAGGCAAACCGATGAAGGTTTACGGTAAACTGTAGTACTGAAGTTGGACGTGTTACGTGTGACCAGATCATCGAGAAACGGAAGAGAATTGCAAGTCTCAAGTTCAAAAGTGAACTGAATAGCAGGATCAATAGAATTCATTCTTGAAAGAACTTTATTTAAATCATCTTTATTACCTTCAAACAGGGTAAAAGTATCGTCTACGTAGCGGAACCATGCCGGGAAGTTTAAAGTTTCAAACAATTTTGATTCATAATAATGCATGTAGATATCAGCCAGGATGGGACTGAGGGGGCTTCCCATGGCTAATCCCTCAGTTTGCTTGTAATATTTATTTTGGAAAACAAAATGTGTTTGTTTCAAACAGAGTTGAGTGAGAGAAATTAGCTCATCAATTTCGATGCAAGAGAAATGAAATTCGCGAAGTCTGGTTTCTAGACATCTTAATGCACCCTCCACTGGGACATTGGTGAATAATGATTTTACATCAAAAGAAACCATGAGTAAATTACTAGGAGAAATGTTTTTAACCTTTTTTACAAACTCGATTGAATTTTTTATGGTGTAAATGTTATTGTCTAATAGAGTGGAAAATCTAGAAACTAAATATTTATCTAATGGATACGAGGAAGTACCTAAATTTGATACAATAGGGCGGAAAGGAATACCACTTTTATGAATTTTGGGAAGAGCATATAATCTGGCACAATTCGCAACAGATGGGATAAGCGAATGTTTTAAGTTGCTTGAAATGATTTGCGAAGATTTGATCGCAGTTTTTATTTTGGATAAGTCCGAAGGTGAAGGATCTTTAGGGATCGGATTATATGGTCCTTCGTTTAAGAGTTTAGTGACACCATCGATGTAAGTGTTCTTATCCATGACGACTATCTGGCCACCTTTGTCGGCCTTTGAAATGATAATATCCGGGTTAGAATGAATTTCGCGCATTGTAGCTCTTTCTCTCGCAGTTAGATTTGGTTTCAAAGGTTTATTATTGAATTTCACATTATGAGCGATAATCATTTCTTTCTGTGAATCTGAAACTTAACTGAACTTGAAAGCTTTTTCGATAGGAGCCAAAATCTTTGGAATCGAGGGTTTACAGGTTTGTGAGAAGTTAAAATTATATTTTAGAATTCTCTCTTGTTCTTCTGAAAGACTAACATTAGAAATATTAACTACCGGCTTGATGTTTACAATGGGAAGATTTTTTGAGCTACTTGAACTGGAAGACTGTAAAAGAAGTTTTTCGAATTTAACTGCAAGGGTGTTTTTATGACGGATAACTGCATTCTCCGTTCTAGACCAAGACTTTTGTTCAAGGGCAGTGAATTTTGGATAGGATTTAGCGAGTTCCAGATGAAGCTTATAGAGTTCATGTTCAATTTTGGACAATTGTTGACGTGTATCCCTTATCACGGACCGAAGTAAGGCAAGCTTGCAATTTAACAGAATTCTTGAAACGCGACTCGAAGGTTTTTGATTAGATTTGATTTGAATAAAATTGGGGATCAATTTTTTACATTTACATTTAAGTAAAAAGTCAAGATGATTCAGGAATTTTTGCCGTTTCAGGCGTAATTTAGTGAAACGATTAACGGATGAAGGCATGATAAACAATGCAGAAAATCAAACTAAATTAACTGAGCATAAACATAATTAAATTAACTTAAATAATAAAGTACACACAATACAGCAGAAAAATCCCTCACTGAAATGAATAGAAAACAAAACGTTTGTAAGAAAAATGCATGAAGTCAGACAAGCAAAGCACAATATCCAAATGTACAAAACATAAACATAACTTGAAAGTTGCAAAAATGTACTCACCGAAACTCCTACAATCACAAAATGGCGGCCACACCACGTGCAAAAAAGAAAGCAAAATGTAAGCCTGTTTGGGGCTTCTATAATTAAGACACAATAACACGCCGAATAAATACTAATTCAGAAGTCAAACAACAAAAATCAGCGTTATATTCACAAAATTTTCACAGGACTAGTTTCGATGGTTTTACCGAACCATCATCTTCAGCTGCAAAACCGCAAATGAACAAGATAGGAAATAATGATTAGATAAGATAAGAAAGCCTGGACAAGAATAAGCAAGTGGCGCCATCTGTTGGCGAAACCAGAACTAAAACATAATTTCTCTAAAAGCCGAAGGCAAATTTGGATTGGAATTAGGATCGTTAACTAGAACAGAAAGATTTTTATGAATGTGAAATGCCTCTAGAAAATCCAGTTCTCCAATGGAAGATGTTTTTTGAATAATTTTGGCAGCAGAAAAATTGAAAGTGTGATTTTCGGACCAACAATGTTGAGCAACAGAAGACTTCTGTGTTTCCTTTTTTCTAACATATGCCTCATGTTCTTTGACGCGAAATTTTAAGGCTCTCTTAGTTTGACCAATGTAAATTAAACCACACTGGCAAGGAATCCTATAAATACCCCAGGAATTCATATCCGGAATGGGGTCCTTGAGTATAGAAGTTGGAATTTTATTGATGGGAGAATAAACAACCCGAAAGTTAAATTTCTGCAAAATATGTGCAACTTTATAGCTAATTGATGGAAAGAAGGGAATGACAACAGAATTTTTATAATCTCCTAAAATAAGAGTGTGGCTTTTAGTGTGTTGAGATGACAATTTTTTAACTGCTTGATTAATAATATTGGGTGAAAAGCCCCTGTCAATAGTTATTGCTTTTAAATAATTTAGTTCTTCATCAAGGGCTAGTTTGGAGGAGCAAACTTGAAGAGCACGGAAAACATAGGAATAAAATGAAGCTAACTTTTGTTTAGTCGGATGACATGATTTAAAGTGTGGTGGAAGGCAAACCGATGAAGGTTTACGGTAAACTGTAGTACTGAAGTTGGACGTGTTACGTGTGACCAGATCATCGAGAAACGGAAGAGAATTGCAAGTCTCAAGTTCAAAAGTGAACTGAATAGCAGGATCAATAGAATTCATTCTTGAAAGAACTTTATTTAAATCATCTTTATTACATTCAAACAGGGTAAAAGTATCGTCTACGTAGCGGAACCATGCCGGGAAGTTTAAAGTTTCAAACAATTTTGATTCATAATAATGCATGTAGATATCAGCCAGGATGGGACTGAGGGGGCTTCCCATGGCTAATCCCTCAGTTTGCTTGTAATATTTATTTTGGAAAACAAAATGTGTTTGTTTCAAACAGAGTTGAGTGAGAGAAATTAGCTCATCAATTTCGATGCAAGAGAAATGAAATTCGCGAAGTCTGGTTTCTAGACATCTTAATGCACCCTCCACTGGGACATTGGTGAATAATGATTTTACATCAAAAGAAACCATGAGTAAATTACTAGGAGAAATGTTTTTAACATTTTTTACAAACTCTATTGAACTTTTTATGGTGTAAATGTTATTGTCTAATAGAGTGGAAAATCTAGAAACTAAATATTTAGCTAATGGATACGAGGCAGTACCTAAATTTGATACAATAGGGCGGAAAGGAATACCACTTTTATGAATTTTGGGAAGAGCATATAATCTGGCACAATTCGCAACAGATGGGATAAGCGAATGTTTTAAGTTGCTTGAAATGATTTGCGAAGATTTGATCGCAGTTTTTATTTTGGATAAGTCCGAAGGTGAAGGATCTTTAGGGATCGGATTATATGGTCCTTCGTTTAAGAGTTTAGTGACACCATCGATGTAAGTGTTCTTATCCATGACGACTATCTGGCCACCTTTGTCGGCCTTTGAAATGATAATATCCGGGTTAGAATGAATTTCGCGCATTGTAGCTCTTTCTCTCGCAGTTAGATTTGGTTTCAAAGGTTTATTATTGAATTTCACATTATGAGCGATAATCATTTCTTTCTGTGAATCTGAAACTTAACTGAACTTGAAAGCTTTTTCGATAGGAGCCAAAATCTTTGGAATCGAGGGTTTACAGGTTTGTGAGAAGTTAAAATTATATTTTAGAATTCTCTCTTGTTCTTCTGAAAGACTAACATTAGAAATATTAACTACCGGCTTGATGTTTACAATGGGAAGATTTTTTGAGCTACTTGAACTGGAAGACTGTAAAAGAAGTTTTTCGAATTTAACTGCAAGGGTGTTTTTATGACGGATAACTGCATTCTCCGTTCTAGACCAAGACTTTTGTTCAAGGGCAGTGAATTTTGGATAGGATTTAGCGAGTTCCAGATGAAGCTTATAGAGTTCATGTTCAATTTTGGACAATTGTTGACGTGTATCCCTTATCACGGACCGAAGTAAGGCAAGCTTGCAATTTAACAGAATTCTTGAAACGCGACTCGAAGGTTTTTGATTAGATTTGATTTGAATAAAATTGGGGATCAATTTTTTACATTTACATTTAAGTAAAAAGTCAAGATGATTCAGGAATTTTTGCCGTTTCAGGCGTAATTTAGTGAAACGATTAACGGATGAAGGCATGATAAACAATGCAGAAAATCAAACTAAATTAACTGAGCATAAACATAATTAAATTAACTTAAATAATAAAGTACACACAATACAGCAGAAAAATCCCTCACTGAAATGAATAGAAAACAAAACGTTTGTAAGAAAAATGCATGAAGTCAGACAAGCAAAGCACAATATCCAAATGTACAAAACATAAACATAACTTGAAAGTTGCAAAAATGTACTCACCGAAACTCCTACAATCACAAAATGGCGGCCACACCACGTGCAAAAAAGAAAGCAAAATGTAAGCCTGTTTGGGGCTTCTATAATTAAGACACAATAACACGCCGAATAAATACTAATTCAGAAGTCAAACAACAAAAATCAGCGTTATATTCACAAAATTTTCACAGGACTAGTTTCGATGGTTTTACCGAACCATCATCTTCAGCTGCAAAACCGCAAATGAACAAGATAGGAAATAATGATTAGATAAGATAAGAAAGCCTGGACAAGAATAAGCAAGTGGCGCCATCTGTTGGCGAAACCAGAACTAAAACATAATTTCTCTAAAAGCCGAAGGCAAATTTGGATTGGAATTAGGATCGTTAACTAGAACAGAAAGATTTTTATGAATGTGAAATGCCTCTAGAAAATCCAGTTCTCCAATGGAAGATGTTTTTTGAATAATTTTGGCAGCAGAAAAATTGAAAGTGTGATTTTCGGACCAACAATGTTGAGCAACAGAAGACTTCTGTGTTTCCTTTTTTCTAACATATGCCTCATGTTCTTTGACGCGAAATTTTAAGGCTCTCTTAGTTTGACCAATGTAAATTAAACCACACTGGCAAGGAATCCTATAAATACCCCAGGAATTCATATCCGGAATGGGGTCCTTGAGTATAGAAGTTGGAATTTTATTGATGGGAGAATAAACAACCCGAAAGTTAAATTTCTGCAAAATATGTGCAACTTTATAGCTAATTGATGGAAAGAAGGGAATGACAACAGAATTTTTATAATCTCCTAAAATAAGAGTGTGGCTTTTAGTGTGTTGAGATGACAATTTTTTAACTGCTTGATTAATAATGTTGGGTGAAAAGCCCCTGTCAATAGTTATTGCTTTTAAATAATTTAGTTCTTCATCAAGGGCTAGTTTGGAGAAGCAAACTTGAAGAGCACGGAAAACATAGGAATAAAATGAAGCTAACTTTTGTTTAGTCGGATGACATGATTTAAAGTGTGGTGGAAAGCAAACCGATGAAGGTTTACGGTAAACTGTAGTACTGAAGTTGGACGTGTTACGTGTGACCAGATCATCGAGAAACGGAAGAGAATTGCAAGTCTCAAGTTCAAAAGTGAACTGAATAGCAGGATCAATAGAATTCATTCTTGAAAGAACTTTATTTAAATCATCTTTATTACCTTCAAACAGGGTAAAAGTATCGTCTACGTAGCGGAACCATGCCGGGAAGTTTAAAGTTTCAAACAATTTTGATTCATAATAATGCATGTAGATATCAGCCAGGATGGGACTGAGGGGGCTTCCCATGGCTAATCCCTCAGTTTGCTTGTAATATTTATTTTGGAAAACAAAATGTGTTTGTTTCAAACAGAGTTGAGTGAGAGAAATTAGCTCATCAATTTCGATGCAAGAGAAATGAAATTCGCGAAGTCTGGTTTCTAGACATCTTAATGCACCCTCCACTGGGACATTGGTGAATAATGATTTTACATCAAAAGAAACCATGAGTAAATTACTAGGAGAAATGTTTTTAACATTTTTTACAAACTCTATTGAACTTTTTATGGTGTAAATGTTATTGTCTAATAGAGTGGAAAATCTAGAAACTAAATATTTAGCTAATGGATACGAGGCAGTACCTAAATTTGATACAATAGGGCGGAAAGGAATACCACTTTTATGAATTTTGGGAAGAGCATATAATCTGGCACAATTCGCAACAGATGGGATAAGCGAATGTTTTAAGTTGCTTGAAATGATTTGCGAAGATTTGATCGCAGTTTTTATTTTGGATAAGTCCGAAGGTGAAGGATCTTTAGGGATCGGATTATATGGTCCTTCGTTTAAGAGTTTAGTGACACCATCGATGTAAGTGTTCTTATCCATGACGACTATCTGGCCACCTTTGTCGGCCTTTGAAATGATAATATCCGGGTTAGAATGAATTTCGCGCATTGTAGCTCTTTCTCTCGCAGTTAGATTTGGTTTCAAAGGTTTATTATTGAATTTCACATTATGAGCGATAATCATTTCTTTCTGTGAATCTGAAACTTAACTGAACTTGAAAGCTTTTTCGATAGGAGCCAAAATCTTTGGAATCGAGGGTTTACAGGTTTGTGAGAAGTTAAAATTATATTTTAGAATTCTCTCTTGTTCTTCTGAAAGACTAACATTAGAAATATTAACTACCGGCTTGATGTTTACAATGGGAAGATTTTTTGAGCTACTTGAACTGGAAGACTGTAAAAGAAGTTTTTCGAATTTAACTGCAAGGGTGTTTTTATGACGGATAACTGCATTCTCCGTTCTAGACCAAGACTTTTGTTCAAGGGCAGTGAATTTTGGATAGGATTTAGCGAGTTCCAGATGAAGCTTATAGAGTTCATGTTCAATTTTGGACAATTGTTGACGTGTATCCCTTATCACGGACCGAAGTAAGGCAAGCTTGCAATTTAACAGAATTCTTGAAACGCGACTCGAAGGTTTTTGATTAGATTTGATTTGAATAAAATTGGGGATCAATTTTTTACATTTACATTTAAGTAAAAAGTCAAGATGATTCAGGAATTTTTGCCGTTTCAGGCGTAATTTAGTGAAACGATTAACGGATGAAGGCATGATAAACAATGCAGAAAATCAAACTAAATTAACTGAGCATAAACATAATTAAATTAACTTAAATAATAAAGTACACACAATACAGCAGAAAAATCCCTCACTGAAATGAATAGAAAACAAAACGTTTGTAAGAAAAATGCATGAAGTCAGACAAGCAAAGCACAATATCCAAATGTACAAAACATAAACATAACTTGAAAGTTGCAAAAATGTACTCACCGAAACTCCTACAATCACAAAATGGCGGCCACACCACGTGCAAAAAAGAAAGCAAAATGTAAGCCTGTTTGGGGCTTCTATAATTAAGACACAATAACACGCCGAATAAATACTAATTCAGAAGTCAAACAACAAAAATCAGCGTTATATTCACAAAATTTTCACAGGACTAGTTTCGATGGTTTTACCGAACCATCATCTTCAGCTGCAAAACCGCAAATGAACAAGATAGGAAATAATGATTAGATAAGATAAGAAAGCCTGGACAAGAATAAGCAAGTGGCGCCATCTGTTGGCGAAACCAGAACTAAAACATAATTTCTCTAAAAGCCGAAGGCAAATTTGGATTGGAATTAGGATCGTTAACTAGAACAGAAAGATTTTTATGAATGTGAAATGCCTCTAGAAAATCCAGTTCTCCAATGGAAGATGTTTTTTGAATAATTTTGGCAGCAGAAAAATTGAAAGTGTGATTTTCGGACCAACAATGTTGAGCAACAGAAGACTTCTGTGTTTCCTTTTTTCTAACATATGCCTCATGTTCTTTGACGCGAAATTTTAAGGCTCTCTTAGTTTGACCAATGTAAATTAAACCACACTGGCAAGGAATCCTATAAATACCCCAGGAATTCATATCCGGAATGGGGTCCTTGAGTATAGAAGTTGGAATTTTATTGATGGGAGAATAAACAACCCGAAAGTTAAATTTCTGCAAAATATGTGCAACTTTATAGCTAATTGATGGAAAGAAGGGAATGACAACAGAATTTTTATAATCTCCTAAAATAAGAGTGTGGCTTTTAGTGTGTTGAGATGACAATTTTTTAACTGCTTGATTAATAATGTTGGGTGAAAAGCCCCTGTCAATAGTTATTGCTTTTAAATAATTTAGTTCTTCATCAAGGGCTAGTTTGGAGAAGCAAACTTGAAGAGCACGGAAAACAGGAATAAAATGAAGCTAACTTTTGTTTAGTCGGATGACATGATTTAAAGTGTGGTGGAAAGCAAACCGATGAAGGTTTACGGTAAACTGTAGTACTGAAGTTGGACGTGTTACGTGTGACCAGATCATCGAGAAACGGAAGAGAATTGCAAGTCTCAAGTTCAAAAGTGAACTGAATAGCAGGATCAATAGAATTCATTCTTGAAAGAACTTTATTTAAATCATCTTTATTACCTTCAAACAGGGTAAAAGTATCGTCTACGTAGCGGAACCATGCCGGGAAGTTTAAAGTTTCAAACAATTTTGATTCATAATAATGCATGTAGATATCAGCCAGGATGGGACTGAGGGGGCTTCCCATGGCTAATCCCTCAGTTTGCTTGTAATATTTATTTTGGAAAACAAAATGTGTTTGTTTCAAACAGAGTTGAGTGAGAGAAATTAGCTCATCAATTTCGATGCAAGAGAAATGAAATTCGCGAAGTCTGGTTTCTAGACATCTTAATGCACCCTCCACTGGGACATTGGTGAATAATGATTTTACATCAAAAGAAACCATGAGTAAATTACTAGGAGAAATGTTTTTAACATTTTTTACAAACTCTATTGAACTTTTTATGGTGTAAATGTTATTGTCTAATAGAGTGGAAAATCTAGAAACTAAATATTTAGCTAATGGATACGAGGCAGTACCTAAATTTGATACAATAGGGCGGAAAGGAATACCACTTTTATGAATTTTGGGAAGAGCATATAATCTGGCACAATTCGCAACAGATGGGATAAGCGAATGTTTTAAGTTGCTTGAAATGATTTGCGAAGATTTGATCGCAGTTTTTATTTTGGATAAGTCCGAAGGTGAAGGATCTTTAGGGATCGGATTATATGGTCCTTCGTTTAAGAGTTTAGTGACACCATCGATGTAAGTGTTCTTATCCATGACGACTATCTGGCCACCTTTGTCGGCCTTTGAAATGATAATATCCGGGTTAGAATGAATTTCGCGCATTGTAGCTCTTTCTCTCGCAGTTAGATTTGGTTTCAAAGGTTTATTATTGAATTTCACATTATGAGCGATAATCATTTCTTTCTGTGAATCTGAAACTTAACTGAACTTGAAAGCTTTTTCGATAGGAGCCAAAATCTTTGGAATCGAGGGTTTACAGCTTTGTGAGAAGTTAAAATTATATTTTAGAATTCTCTCTTGTTCTTCTGAAAGACTAACATTAGAAATATTAACTACCGGCTTGATGTTTACAATGGGAAGATTTTTTGAGCTACTTGAACTGGAAGACTGTAAAAGAAGTTTTTCGAATTTAACTGCAAGGGTGTTTTTATGACGGATAACTGCATTCTCCGTTCTAGACCAAGACTTTTGTTCAAGGGCAGTGAATTTTGGATAGGATTTAGCGAGTTCCAGATGAAGCTTATAGAGTTCATGTTCAATTTTGGACAATTGTTGACGTGTATCCCTTATCACGGACCGAAGTAAGGCAAGCTTGCAATTTAACAGAATTCTTGAAACGCGACTCGAAGGTTTTTGATTAGATTTGATTTGAATAAAATTGGGGATCAATTTTTTACATTTACATTTAAGTAAAAAGTCAAGATGATTCAGGAATTTTTGCCGTTTCAGGCGTAATTTAGTGAAACGATTAACGGATGAAGGCATGATAAACAATGCAGAAAATCAAACTAAATTAACTGAGCATAAACATAATTAAATTAACTTAAATAATAAAGTACACACAATACAGCAGAAAAATCCCTCACTGAAATGAATAGAAAACAAAACGTTTGTAAGAAAAATGCATGAAGTCAGACAAGCAAAGCACAATATCCAAATGTACAAAACATAAACATAACTTGAAAGTTGCAAAAATGTACTCACCGAAACTCCTACAATCACAAAATGGCGGCCACACCACGTGCAAAAAAGAAAGCAAAATGTAAGCCTGTTTGGGGCTTCTATAATTAAGACACAATAACACGCCGAATAAATACTAATTCAGAAGTCAAACAACAAAAATCAGCGTTATATTCACAAAATTTTCACAGGACTAGTTTCGATGGTTTTACCGAACCATCATCTTCAGCTGCAAAACCGCAAATGAACAAGATAGGAAATAATGATTAGATAAGATAAGAAAGCCTGGACAAGAATAAGCAAGTGGCGCCATCTGTTGGCGAAACCAGAACTAAAACATAATTTCTCTAAAAGCCGAAGGCAAATTTGGATTGGAATTAGGATCGTTAACTAGAACAGAAAGATTTTTATGAATGTGAAATGCCTCTAGAAAATCCAGTTCTCCAATGGAAGATGTTTTTTGAATAATTTTGGCAGCAGAAAAATTGAAAGTGTGATTTTCGGACCAACAATGTTGAGCAACAGAAGACTTCTGTGTTTCCTTTTTTCTAACATATGCCTCATGTTCTTTGACGCGAAATTTTAAGGCTCTCTTAGTTTGACCAATGTAAATTAAACCACACTGGCAAGGAATCCTATAAATACCCCAGGAATTCATATCCGGAATGGGGTCCTTGAGTATAGAAGTTGGAATTTTATTGATGGGAGAATAAACAACCCGAAAGTTAAATTTCTGCAAAATATGTGCAACTTTATAGCTAATTGATGGAAAGAAGGGAATGACAACAGAATTTTTATAATCTCCTAAAATAAGAGTGTGGCTTTTAGTGTGTTGAGATGACAATTTTTTAACTGCTTGATTAATAATGTTGGGTGAAAAGCCCCTGTCAATAGTTATTGCTTTTAAATAATTTAGTTCTTCATCAAGGGCTAGTTTGGAGAAGCAAACTTGAAGAGCACGGAAAACATAGGAATAAAATGAAGCTAACTTTTGTTTAGTCGGATGACATGATTTAAAGTGTGGTGGAAGGCAAACCGATGAAGGTTTACGGTAAACTGTAGTACTGAAGTTGGACGTGTTACGTGTGACCAGATCATCGAGAAACGGAAGAGAATTGCAAGTCTCAAGTTCAAAAGTGAACTGAATAGCAGGATCAATAGAATTCATTCTTGAAAGAACTTTATTTAAATCATCTTTATTACCTTCAAACAGGGTAAAAGTATCGTCTACGTAGCGGAACCATGCCGGGAAGTTTAAAGTTTCAAACAATTTTGATTCATAATAATGCATGTAGATATCAGCCAGGATGGGACTGAGGGGGCTTCCCATGGCTAATCCCTCAGTTTGCTTGTAATATTTATTTTGGAAAACAAAATGTGTTTGTTTCAAACAGAGTTGAGTGAGAGAAATTAGCTCATCAATTTCGATGCAAGAGAAATGAAATTCGCGAAGTCTGGTTTCTAGACATCTTAATGCACCCTCCACTGGGACATTGGTGAATAATGATTTTACATCAAAAGAAACCATGAGTAAATTACTAGGAGAAATGTTTTTAACATTTTTTACAAACTCTATTGAACTTTTTATGGTGTAAATGTTATTGTCTAATAGAGTGGAAAATCTAGAAACTAAATATTTAGCTAATGGATACGAGGCAGTACCTAAATTTGATACAATAGGGCGGAAAGGAATACCACTTTTATGAATTTTGGGAAGAGCATATAATCTGGCACAATTCGCAACAGATGGGATAAGCGAATGTTTTAAGTTGCTTGAAATGATTTGCGAAGATTTGATCGCAGTTTTTATTTTGGATAAGTCCGAAGGTGAAGGATCTTTAGGGATCGGATTATATGGTCCTTCGTTTAAGAGTTTAGTGACACCATCGATGTAAGTGTTCTTATCCATGACGACTATCTGGCCACCTTTGTCGGCCTTTGAAATGATAATATCCGGGTTAGAATGAATTTCGCGCATTGTAGCTCTTTCTCTCGCAGTTAGATTTGGTTTCAAAGGTTTATTATTGAATTTCACATTATGAGCGATAATCATTTCTTTCTGTGAATCTGAAACTTAACTGAACTTGAAAGCTTTTTCGATAGGAGCCAAAATCTTTGGAATCGAGGGTTTACAGGTTTGTGAGAAGTTAAAATTATATTTTAGAATTCTCTCTTGTTCTTCTGAAAGACTAACATTAGAAATATTAACTACCGGCTTGATGTTTACAATGGGAAGATTTTTTGAGCTACTTGAACTGGAAGACTGTAAAAGAAGTTTTTCGAATTTAACTGCAAGGGTGTTTTTATGACGGATAACTGCATTCTCCGTTCTAGACCAAGACTTTTGTTCAAGGGCAGTGAATTTTGGATAGGATTTAGCGAGTTCCAGATGAAGCTTATAGAGTTCATGTTCAATTTTGGACAATTGTTGACGTGTATCCCTTATCACGGACCGAAGTAAGGCAAGCTTGCAATTTAACAGAATTCTTGAAACGCGACTCGAAGGTTTTTGATTAGATTTGATTTGAATAAAATTGGGGATCAATTTTTTACATTTACATTTAAGTAAAAAGTCAAGATGATTCAGGAATTTTTGCCGTTTCAGGCGTAATTTAGTGAAACGATTAACGGATGAAGGCATGATAAACAATGCAGAAAATCAAACTAAATTAACTGAGCATAAACATAATTAAATTAACTTAAATAATAAAGTACACACAATACAGCAGAAAAATCCCTCACTGAAATGAATAGAAAACAAAACGTTTGTAAGAAAAATGCATGAAGTCAGACAAGCAAAGCACAATATCCAAATGTACAAAACATAAACATAACTTGAAAGTTGCAAAAATGTACTCACCGAAACTCCTACAATCACAAAATGGCGGCCACACCACGTGCAAAAAAGAAAGCAAAATGTAAGCCTGTTTGGGGCTTCTATAATTAAGACACAATAACACGCCGAATAAATACTAATTCAGAAGTCAAACAACAAAAATCAGCGTTATATTCACAAAATTTTCACAGGACTAGTTTCGATGGTTTTACCGAACCATCATCTTCAGCTGCAAAACCGCAAATGAACAAGATAGGAAATAATGATTAGATAAGATAAGAAAGCCTGGACAAGAATAAGCAAGTGGCGCCATCTGTTGGCGAAACCAGAACTAAAACATAATTTCTCTAAAAGCCGAAGGCAAATTTGGATTGGAATTAGGATCGTTAACTAGAACAGAAAGATTTTTATGAATGTGAAATGCCTCTAGAAAATCCAGTTCTCCAATGGAAGATGTTTTTTGAATAATTTTGGCAGCAGAAAAATTGAAAGTGTGATTTTCGGACCAACAATGTTGAGCAACAGAAGACTTCTGTGTTTCCTTTTTTCTAACATATGCCTCATGTTCTTTGACGCGAAATTTTAAGGCTCTCTTAGTTTGACCAATGTAAATTAAACCACACTGGCAAGGAATCCTATAAATACCCCAGGAATTCATATCCGGAATGGGGTCCTTGAGTATAGAAGTTGGAATTTTATTGATGGGAGAATAAACAACCCGAAAGTTAAATTTCTGCAAAATATGTGCAACTTTATAGCTAATTGATGGAAAGAAGGGAATGACAACAGAATTTTTATAATCTCCTAAAATAAGAGTGTGGCTTTTAGTGTGTTGAGATGACAATTTTTTAACTGCTTGATTAATAATGTTGGGTGAAAAGCCCCTGTCAATAGCTATTGCTTTTAAATAATTTAGTTCTTCATCAAGGGCTAGTTTGGAGGAGCAAACTTGAAGAGCACGGAAAACATAGGAATAAAATGAAGCTAACTTTTGTTTAGTCGGATGACATGATTTAAAGTGTGGTGGAAGGCAAACCGATGAAGGTTTACGGTAAACTGTAGTACTGAAGTTGGACGTGTTACGTGTGACCAGAATATCGAGAAACGGAAGAGAATTGCAAGTCTCAAGTTCAAAAGTGAACTGAATAGCAGGATCAATAGAATTCATTCTTGAAAGAACTTTATTTAAATCATCTTTATTACCTTCAAACAGGGTAAAAGTATCGTCTACGTAGCGGAACCATGCCGGGAAGTTTAAAGTTTCAAACAATTTTGATTCATAATAATGCATGTAGATATCAGCCAGGATGGGACTGAGGGGGCTTCCCATGGCTAATCCCTCAGTTTGATTGTAATATTTATTTTGGAAAACAAAATGTGTTTGTTTCAAACAGAGTTGAGTGAGAGAAATTAGCTCATCAATTTCGATGCAAGAGAAATGAAATTCGCGAAGTCTGGTTTCTAGACATCTTAATGCACCCTCCACTGGGACATTGGTGAATAATGATTTTACATCAAAAGAAACCATGAGTAAATTACTAGGAGAAATGTTTTTAACCTTTTTTACAAACTCTATTGAATTTTTTATTAAATGTTATTATTTAAATTAGTATTAGTATTATTTAAATGTTATTGTCTAACAGAGTGGAAAATCTAGAAACTAAATATTTAGCTAATGGATACGAGGAAGTACCTAAATTTGATACAATAGGGCGGAAAGGAATACCACTTTTATGAATTTTGGGAAGAGCATATAATCTGGCACAATTCGCAACAGATGGGATAAGCGAATGTTTTAAGTTGCTTGAAATGATTTGCGAAGATTTGATCGCAGTTTTTATTTTGGATAAGTCCGAAGGTGAAGGATCTTTAGGGATCGGATTATATGGTCCTTCGTTTAAGAGTTTAGTGACACCATCGATGTAAGTGTTCTTATCCATGACGACTATCTGGCCACCTTTGTCGGCCTTTGAAATGATAATATCCGGGTTAGAATGAATTTCGCGCATTGTAGCTCTTTCTCTCGCAGTTAGATTTGGTTTCAAAGGTTTATTATTGAATTTCACATTATGAGCGATAATCATTTCTTTCTGTGAATCTGAAACTTAACTGAACTTGAAAGCTTTTTCGATAGGAGCCAAAATCTTTGGAATCGAGGGTTTACAGGTTTGTGAGAAGTTAAAATTATATTTTAGAATTCTCTCTTGTTCTTCTGAAAGACTAACATTAGAAATATTAACTACCGGCTTGATGTTTACAATGGGAAGATTTTTTGAGCTACTTGAACTGGAAGACTGTAAAAGAAGTTTTTCGAATTTAACTGCAAGGGTGTTTTTATGACGGATAACTGCATTCTCCGTTCTAGACCAAGACTTTTGTTCAAGGGCAGTGAATTTTGGATAGGATTTAGCGAGTTCCAGATGAAGCTTATAGAGTTCATGTTCAATTTTGGACAATTGTTGACGTGTATCCCTTATCACGGACCGAAGTAAGGCAAGCTTGCAATTTAACAGAATTCTTGAAACGCGACTCGAAGGTTTTTGATTAGATTTGATTTGAATAAAATTGGGGATCAATTTTTTACATTTACATTTAAGTAAAAAGTCAAGATGATTCAGGAATTTTTGCCGTTTCAGGCGTAATTTAGTGAAACGATTAACGGATGAAGGCATGATAAACAATGCAGAAAATCAAACTAAATTAACTGAGCATAAACATAATTAAATTAACTTAAATAATAAAGTACACACAATACAGCAGAAAAATCCCTCACTGAAATGAATAGAAAACAAAACGTTTGTAAGAAAAATGCATGAAGTCAGACAAGCAAAGCACAATATCCAAATGTACAAAACATAAACATAACTTGAAAGTTGCAAAAATGTACTCACCGAAACTCCTACAATCACAAAATGGCGGCCACACCACGTGCAAAAAAGAAAGCAAAATGTAAGCCTGTTTGGGGCTTCTATAATTAAGACACAATAACACGCCGAATAAATACTAATTCAGAAGTCAAACAACAAAAATCAGCGTTATATTCACAAAATTTTCACAGGACTAGTTTCGATGGTTTTACCGAACCATCATCTTCAGCTGCAAAACCGCAAATGAACAAGATAGGAAATAATGATTAGATAAGATAAGAAAGCCTGGACAAGAATAAGCAAGTGGCGCCATCTGTTGGCGAAACCAGAACTAAAACATAATTTCTCTAAAAGCCGAAGGCAAATTTGGATTGGAATTAGGATCGTTAACTAGAACAGAAAGATTTTTATGAATGTGAAATGCCTCTAGAAAATCCAGTTCTCCAATGGAAGATGTTTTTTGAATAATTTTGGCAGCAGAAAAATTGAAAGTGTGATTTTCGGACCAACAATGTTGAGCAACAGAAGACTTCTGTGTTTCCTTTTTTCTAACATATGCCTCATGTTCTTTGACGCGAAATTTTAAGGCTCTCTTAGTTTGACCAATGTAAATTAAACCACACTGGCAAGGAATCCTATAAATACCCCAGGAATTCATATCCGGAATGGGGTCCTTGAGTATAGAAGTTGGAATTTTATTGATGGGAGAATAAACAACCCGAAAGTTAAATTTCTGCAAAATATGTGCAACTTTATAGCTAATTGATGGAAAGAAGGGAATGACAACAGAATTTTTATAATCTCCTAAAATAAGAGTGTGGCTTTTAGTGTGTTGAGATGACAATTTTTTAACTGCTTGATTAATAATGTTGGGTGAAAAGCCCCTGTCAATAGCTATTGCTTTTAAATAATTTAGTTCTTCATCAAGGGCTAGTTTGGAGGAGCAAACTTGAAGAGCACGGAAAACATAGGAATAAAATGAAGCTAACTTTTGTTTAGTCGGATGACATGATTTAAAGTGTGGTGGAAGGCAAACCGATGAAGGTTTACGGTAAACTGTAGTACTGAAGTTGGACGTGTTACGTGTGACCAGAATATCGAGAAACGGAAGAGAATTGCAAGTCTCAAGTTCAAAAGTGAACTGAATAGCAGGATCAATAGAATTCATTCTTGAAAGAACTTTATTTAAATCATCTTTATTACCTTCAAACAGGGTAAAAGTATCGTCTACGTAGCGGAACCATGCCGGGAAGTTTAAAGTTTCAAACAATTTTGATTCATAATAATGCATGTAGATATCAGCCAGGATGGGACTGAGGGGGCTTCCCATGGCTAATCCCTCAGTTTGCTTGTAATATTTATTTTGGAAAACAAAATGTGTTTGTTTCAAACAGAGTTGAGTGAGAGAAATTAGCTCATCAATTTCGATGCAAGAGAAATGAAATTCGCGAAGTCTGGTTTCTAGACATCTTAATGCACCCTCCACTGGGACATTGGTGAATAATGATTTTACATCAAAAGAAACCATGAGTAAATTACTAGGAGAAATGTTTTTAACATTTTTTACAAACTCTATTGAACTTTTTATGGTGTAAATGTTATTGTCTAATAGAGTGGAAAATCTAGAAACTAAATATTTAGCTAATGGATACGAGGCAGTACCTAAATTTGATACAATAGGGCGGAAAGGAATACCACTTTTATGAATTTTGGGAAGAGCATATAATCTGGCACAATTCGCAACAGATGGGATAAGCGAATGTTTTAAGTTGCTTGAAATGATTTGCGAAGATTTGATCGCAGTTTTTATTTTGGATAAGTCCGAAGGTGAAGGATCTTTAGGGATCGGATTATATGGTCCTTCGTTTAAGAGTTTAGTGACACCATCGATGTAAGTGTTCTTATCCATGACGACTATCTGGCCACCTTTGTCGGCCTTTGAAATGATAATATCCGGGTTAGAATGAATTTCGCGCATTGTAGCTCTTTCTCTCGCAGTTAGATTTGGTTTCAAAGGTTTATTATTGAATTTCACATTATGAGCGATAATCATTTCTTTCTGTGAATCTGAAACTTAACTGAACTTGAAAGCTTTTTCGATAGGAGCCAAAATCTTTGGAATCGAGGGTTTACAGGTTTGTGAGAAGTTAAAATTATATTTTAGAATTCTCTCTTGTTCTTCTGAAAGACTAACATTAGAAATATTAACTACCGGCTTGATGTTTACAATGGGAAGATTTTTTGAGCTACTTGAACTGGAAGACTGTAAAAGAAGTTTTTCGAATTTAACTGCAAGGGTGTTTTTATGACGGATAACTGCATTCTCCGTTCTAGACCAAGACTTTTGTTCAAGGGCAGTGAATTTTGGATAGGATTTAGCGAGTTCCAGATGAAGCTTATAGAGTTCATGTTCAATTTTGGACAATTGTTGACGTGTATCCCTTATCACGGACCGAAGTAAGGCAAGCTTGCAATTTAACAGAATTCTTGAAACGCGACTCGAAGGTTTTTGATTAGATTTGATTTGAATAAAATTGGGGATCAATTTTTTACATTTACATTTAAGTAAAAAGTCAAGATGATTCAGGAATTTTTGCCGTTTCAGGCGTAATTTAGTGAAACGATTAACGGATGAAGGCATGATAAACAATGCAGAAAATCAAACTAAATTAACTGAGCATAAACATAATTAAATTAACTTAAATAATAAAGTACACACAATACAGCAGAAAAATCCCTCACTGAAATGAATAGAAAACAAAACGTTTGTAAGAAAAATGCATGAAGTCAGACAAGCAAAGCACAATATCCAAATGTACAAAACATAAACATAACTTGAAAGTTGCAAAAATGTACTCACCGAAACTCCTACAATCACAAAATGGCGGCCACACCACGTGCAAAAAAGAAAGCAAAATGTAAGCCTGTTTGGGGCTTCTATAATTAAGACACAATAACACGCCGAATAAATACTAATTCAGAAGTCAAACAACAAAAATCAGCGTTATATTCACAAAATTTTCACAGGACTAGTTTCGATGGTTTTACCGAACCATCATCTTCAGCTGCAAAACCGCAAATGAACAAGATAGGAAATAATGATTAGATAAGATAAGAAAGCCTGGACAAGAATAAGCAAGTGGCGCCATCTGTTGGCGAAACCAGAACTAAAACATAATTTCTCTAAAAGCCGAAGGCAAATTTGGATTGGAATTAGGATCGTTAACTAGAACAGAAAGATTTTTATGAATGTGAAATGCCTCTAGAAAATCCAGTTCTCCAATGGAAGATGTTTTTTGAATAATTTTGGCAGCAGAAAAATTGAAAGTGTGATTTTCGGACCAACAATGTTGAGCAACAGAAGACTTCTGTGTTTCCTTTTTTCTAACATATGCCTCATGTTCTTTGACGCGAAATTTTAAGGCTCTCTTAGTTTGACCAATGTAAATTAAACCACACTGGCAAGGAATCATATCCGGAATTCATATCCGGAATGGGGTCCTTGAGTATAGGATTTCCTTGAGTCCTTGAGTATTTCGGGTTGTTTATTCTCCCATCAATAAAATTCCAACTTCTATACTCAAGGACCCCATTCCGGATATGAATTCCTGGGGTATTTATAGGATTCCTTGCCAGTGTGGTTTAATTTACATTGGTCAAACATCAAGCCAGTAGTTAATATTTCTAATGTTAGTCTTTCAGAAGAACAAGAGAGAATTCTAAAATATAATTTTAACTTCTCACAAACCTGTAAACCCTCGATTCCAAAGATTTTTGCTCCTATCGAAAAAGCTTTCAAGTTCAGTTAAGTTTCAGATTCACAGAAAGAAATGATTATCGCTCATAATGTGAAATTCAATAATAAACCTTTGAAACCAAATCTAACTGCGAGAGAAAGAGCTACAATGCGCGAAATTCATTCTAACCCGGATATTATCATTTCAAAGGCCGACAAAGGTGGCCAGATAGTCGTCATGGATAAGAACACTTACATCGATGGTGTCACTAAACTCTTAAACGAAGGACCATATAATCCGATCCCTAAAGATCCTTCACCTTCGGACTTATCCAAAATAAAAACTGCGATCAAATCTTCGCAAATCATTTCAAGCAACATAAAACATTCGCTTATCCCATCTGTTGCGAATTGTGCCAGATTATATGCTCTTCCCAAAATTCATAAAAGTGGTATTCCTTTCCGCCCTATTGTATCAAATTTAGGTACTTCCTCGTATCCATTAGCTAAATATTTAGTTTCTAGATTTTCCACTCTATTAGACAATAACATTTACACCATAAAAAATTCAATAGAGTTTGTAAAAAAGGTTAAAAACATTTCTCCTAGTAATTTACTCATGGTTTCTTTTGATGTAAAATCATTATTCACCAATGTCCCAGTGGAGGGTGCATTAAGATGTCTAGAAACCAGACTTCCCGAATTTCATTTCTCTTGCATCGAAATTGATGAGCTAATTTCTCTCACTCAACTCTGTTTGAAACAAACACATTTTGTTTTCCAAAATAAATATTACAAGCAAACTGAGGGATTAGCCATGGGAAGCCCCCTCAGTCCCATCCTGGCTGATATCTACATGCATTATTATGAATCAAAATTGTTTGAAACTTTAAACTTCCCGGCATGGTTCCGCTACGTAGACGATACTTTTACCCTGTTTGAAGGTAATAAAGATGATTTAAATAAAGTTCTTTCAAGAATGAATTCTATTGATCCTGCTATTCAGTTCACTTTTGAACTTGAGACTTGCAATTCTCTTCCGTTTCTCGATATTCTGGTCACACGTAACACGTCCAACTTCAGTACTACAGTTTACCGTAAACCTTCATCGGTTTGCCTTCCACCACACTTTAAATCATGTCATCCGACTAAACAAAAGTTAGCTTCATTTTATTCCTATGTTTTCCGTGCTCTTCAAGATTGCTCCTCCAAACTAGCCCTTGATGAAGAACTAAATTATTTAAAAGCAATAGCTATTGACAGGGGCTTTTCACCCAACATTATTAATCAAGCAGTTAAAAAATTGTCATCTCAACACACTAAAAGCCACACTCTTATTTTAGGAGATTATAAAAATTCTGTTGTCATTCCCTTCTTTCCATCAATTAGCTATAAAGTTGCACATATTTTGCAGAAATTTAACTTTCGGGTTGTTTATTCTCCCATCAATAAAATTCCAACTTCTATACTCAAGGACCCCATTCCGGATATGAATTCCTGGGGTAGTTATAGGATTCCTTGCCAGTGTGGTTTAATTTACATTGGTCAAACTAAGAGAGCCTTAAAATTTCGCGTCAAAGAACATGAGGCATATGTTAGAAAAAAGGAAACACAGAAGTCTTCTGTTGCTCAACATTGTTGGTCCGAAAATCACACTTTCAATTTTTCTGCTGCCAAAATTATTCAAAAAACATCTTCCATTGGAGAACTGGATTTTCTAGAGGCATTTCACATTCATAAAAATCTTTCTGTTCTAGTTAACGATCCTAATTCCAATCCAAATTTGCCTTCGGCTTTTAGAGAAATTATGTTTTAGTTCTGGTTTCGCCAACAGATGGCGCCACTTGCTTATTCTTGTCCAGGCTTTCTTATCTTATCTAATCATTATTTCCTATCTTGTTCATTTGCGGTTTTGCAGCTGAAGATGATGGTTCGGTAAAACCATCGAAACTAGTCCTGTGAAAATTTTGTGAATATAACGCTGATTTTTGTTGTTTGACTTCTGAATTAGTTTAGAGCTATTTTGCTGCCCAACATATTTAAACTTTTGTACCCCGTATTGCTGCCTCTCTTCAGCTGCACCAGTTGCCTCGACTCTGATACCAGCATTACACTTCTTTTAATCTGTTGATATTTTCTACAAATTATTAAAACGACAAACAACGTCGCAGTCTCTCATACTTGTATTTCATACAGCTTCAGTATTTTCAAAGATTTTTAAGATTTAGCATTTATACCAATAAAAAAAAAAGATTTTTTTTTTTAAATTTAAATTCATCTTGTGAAACATTTTAATTTTATTGTTTTTACAAACTATCTTATTGCTACGTATCGATATTATGCAGATCCTTACATACCAGTAAGTAGACAGTCTTTATTATTTTCTAAATATTTTAAACTTTACATTAATAAAAAAGAACATTTTTTTAATGCATATAAACATTATACACACCTTTCATATCAGTTTCTTAAATTCCTAAATCACATCATATTCTCTGTAGGCATATTAGAATTCTACACATTAATAAATAAAAAAGTATAATTTCTCACAATGAAAGAAAATAAGATAAGAAAATAAGGCTAATCTTTGGAATATGGTAACAGGTAGTTTGGCAACATTTTAAAGGCGATAAAGGTTACTACCTAGGACTTTGGGAATAATGTGAGAAGTACTCAGTTCCGATTACGCATTATTTTGTGTGAGGGAAATGAGAGATCATGAGATATGTCATGTGACATTAATGGACGAATTACAGTTCTTTAATCGGAAAAGGGGGGGGAATCTGGAAAAAATCTGGAAATTTTGTATTTAGCTTTAGTTGTGTGAGACAGTGTTGGTTAATTTTTGGATCCCATGGCCCTATCTAAAGTGAATTCGAAATGGGTATTTAGTGAGATTGAAAGGGGTAGTAATAAGTGTTTTTTTAAGGTTGTGCGAGATAGAAGTAAAGATTGCTTATTAAGTTTTATTAAGTCTATTTGGAGGATGAAGGTTTTCAACATCTTGCTGTGAACTATAAGTATGATTTTAAAGATCCTGAAACAGGCGCACATACGATTGCTTTTTATTTAGCGGAGGAAATAAGAAAAGTTTATCCGCCACGTAATCAAGATTCTGAAGAAGATTAGGTAAGTTAGTATTTTTAATTATTTGAGGATATTATTTTTATGCATTGTTCTAAATGTAAGGAGTAAATAAAGTAATATGGTATTATTGGAAAATTGTTATTAGCAATGATTTAATTTAAAGTAATTAGGATTGTAAGCTAATTTTTATTAATTTAATGTATGTGCTTATTTATATTTTAAGTAGTGTTTTTTAATTTAATTATATTTTAATTAAATGATAGTTCTTTTGTGAATTATATATTTGTAGGAATTTGGTATACGTTTCAGTGGAAGTAAATGTGCATGGAAATAATTTAAATATTTGACACTAAGTATTTGTAACCATTTTTAATGTTTGCGGTAAGAATTCGGTGGTGACGTTTATAATATAATAGATAATTTAGAGGTAAAATTTTTTGGATATTTTATTTATTTTATACGTGGAAATGTTCATCCTTGGAAAGGGTATATACTTTTTCGCGATCAGGTAATTTCATATATGTGCTTTTTACCGAGTTTAAAGATTCACAAAATTTTCCAGCATTTTCGTGCAAATTTTTGTAATTTATGAGAAAATAGCAGTGTAGATGGATAAAGTTAAGAGTGTGTGCAATGCCATTTTTGTGCAATTCTGAGATTTTTTTAAGTAAAAATAAGTCGACGCGTACATGGTTTATGTGTATGTGCGATTTTGAAAAACGCGGCATAGAGTTTGAGATTCTGCACTTTTTCCCAATTTTGCAGTTAATATTTGTCATGATTAAGCAGTTCCATAAAATTTCTAGCATAAGTGTAATTCGGATAGCAGATTGTTGGAAAAAGTGTTCAGTAAATAAAAAGAAAAGAAACATGTATTTACTTCGTGAAGACAAAATGGCGGCGAAAAAAGAATAGAGGGTTGCTGTAGCAGAGTCGGTCGCCAAATTTTCGCCAAAAAATCGCCAAGTTACCATAATCTAAAGATTAACCGAAAATAAATACTACACATTTGAAACACTAAGCAATGCTTCACATACACACATATTATCAATGAACTCATATTATCAATTGCAATTACGAGCAAACACTTAATGAGGTAAAAGTTACTTATAGGCTCAAAGTTTACAGTTTTGCTACTGTTTAGTAGATCGTCGGACTATCGATATTTATTGTAAATAGGAAAGCATTATCAAAATATCAAATCCAAACAATTAAAAATACAATTTAAATTAAAAAAAGATGTATAAAATATAATTTACAATTAAAACAAAAATAAAAATTTTAAATACACAAACGATATATTAAACATTGCACATAAAATAAGTTACTTTAGTACTCGGCATCACACACAATCTCGCTTTTCCCATGTGCATAACTCCCATCGCTCGAAAAAATCAAAGAATTTCACAAACTCGGTGTCAATGTACACATTGACCTATTTTCACTTAAAAAAAATCAGAGAATTGCACAAACTCGGCATTGTACCTTGGCTTTGTCCATGTACACATCGATCTATTTTCACTTAAAATATCAGGGAATTGCACAAATTCGACATCGAGCACAACCTCGTTATTGTGAAGTGTACTCCACTTTAAAAACTTCAGAGAATTGCACAAGCTCGGCATTGCGCACTACCTTGTCTTTGCCCATGTACACAGCTATTTCTTTTCAGTTAAAAAAATTAGACATAGAATACACTCTGCATTACTCATATACTCAGAAACCTGTATTCTCTTTAAAAAAATCGGAGAATTGCAAAAACTTGCGCATTACCAACTCCGTTGATAAAAGTTGAAAAAAAAAATGGTTCTAGAAAAATGACGCAAAACGAAACTAAAGCACCAGAATAAAGAAATTACCGAAAATCCAAATTGCCATATTTGACAAGCAGCTGATATTTGGTTTAAGTCAATAGTAATAAATGAAACTTACCTTCAGTCCTCTCCTTTCTCAGCAATCGAACTTTTCTCCATACACCATTCAATCACGCGTTTTTTACCTTTTCGCTCCAACTGCAAACAAAATATCCATATTCAGATACACATTGCAGGATGCACTAACCGCGATATACTAAGAACTCGTTGCCCGGCTGTCAACTCGATCGACTCCGCAGGGATTGAGTCGCTAGAAGAGACACCAACTCGAGACACACTCACTCCCTGGCTACGGACCAGCAGGGTTTATATAGCTTACGGCTTGTGTTCGAGAACATTCTGGGCTAAACCGGTAATAATTCGTTCCAGAAGGTTCTCCATCCGTCCATGGTATATCGTCAATTTTGTCGCAAAATAGGCAATTTCTTGCCAAATATGGCAGCCCTACCTTCCCTTGCTATTTTATGGCAACCCTAAAACGGCTTTGCAGGGAAGCCATCTTACCTGGCCTGTACATTTCGTAACAATATATATAATTATTGTCAACATTATAATATTTGTTGTGAGTGAGAATGCTGTTATAAATTCCTTTTGTTGAATGAACTGTTCACTGCCCCCCTCCCAGAGTTTGATAATCTTTTTAGAACTGCATCTAATTTTTGAATAATTTACATTCATATTTTTTATATTCTTTCATCTGTTTCACACCAATAAAAAAGATGAATAGATTTTTTTTAGTGTTTATGTATACTGTTCTTTTTCTACTGTAATATATCATAGCAAACACATAAATGTGCTCATTTATTCATACTTTATTTAATAACTAGTTTGTTGTGTTTCGTAAGAGAAATTGTACTATTTGGATATGGGGAGGGGCCAAAAGTTAAATTTTGGTGAAAACTCTGCTATAACATTCTGATGTAGCAAACAATTTTAATTTGAATTTTATAGGTACAGTGTTCATATACACAGTCAGATATATGCATAGAATGCATTTTCCATAAATTACTTAACATTATTATTACATTAATTATTCTGAAAAAATTTGAAGAAAAGATTTAAATGATTTTGAGTGCAATTTAACATTATTTTCATTACTATTGTAAACAAGCTTGAGTAATGCCCCAGAAAATTGGTAAATGGAGTTCATTATTTTACACTGTGATATAAATCTTGTTCAAAGATTTGTAGATACAGATTTGATTAACCCTGTTGTATTCTTGTCAAAAGATAAACACCCATTGCAGGTGATCCAGTCTGCAGAAAACAACACTTATCATTAATCAAAACATTATTTTGAGCAATTACGGTTATAATTTTTAAATCATGCATTCAATAACATTAATCGTTTGGTAAATATCGTTTTCAATCTTTTGGTTTCTTAATAATAATTTATTGAGTGATAACTCGTTGCTAACAGTAGAAAAAAACACACAAAAGTAGATTTATAACAAAAAAAAAAATCTCGCGTAGAACATTATAAACCTAACATTTCAACTCAGTAAAAATATAATTTAAATTATCTATAAATGTGAAACTATAGGATCAAGGAGGTTAGTATTCTAACCTCCTTGGTTGTAATACATCAAGACCCTTACCTAGCAGGTCTGCCGAACTTCTACTCTTGTTCGCTTGGCCATTGGTAGGGCGCATGCTACTTAAAGTAATATTTAACAATTTGAAATTTTACTTCCTTGCGCGAAGTAAAGGAAGTATTGTAATCACGAAAAATTCCGGCTACCATATTTCAACAAAAATTGAATCAATCCATTTTGATCACTATCGAATGCAATTTACCAATGTTTTTGCGTGACATCTGTACGTAAGGACAGAATAAAGGACTCTTTTCCTCAAACAAATTATAAAACTAATTTAAAATGGGTTCGGAAGAGGTTTTTTCGTGGCGTCAGTACGTACATGTGTACGTATGTATGTGTCTCTCATAACACAAAAACGAAAAGCCTCAGAATATTTAAATTTTGTACGTTGCACTGCTGTAACATGTAGATTTGGTAGCAATCGGTCGCACTAAAAGTATATAAATATATGTAGACATATATCCACTCTGTTGCTCGGTTCAGTCAATTCAGTTTTTTTATCCTTATATGTTTGTAAATTGTGCATTTTTTGGTTTAAAAGTGATTGAATTATGTTGTTCTTATCTTCCGGTTAAGATATTTATGCCATTAGTTAACCTGCATGTTATAGCTGTAGAATTATCAACAAATAAAAAGTTGTTTAAGTGCGGCTAGGCTTAAATTTTTACCATAGCAGCATCACTTGAAACTTAGCAGAATAGTGGATTTATTGGCAATCTAGAAAAACTAAGTAACAACAAAGTAACGTCTTCTTTTATTATTGCGAATTAAATTATGTTTAATCGATTCTGCAATTATCATTTAGTGTGTGTGTGTATTTAATTATGGCAAAGCACACGAGGGCTATCTGCCTTTATCATTTAAGTTATTAAATTATCTCGTATAGCGCCCACAACAAATGAAATAAGTTTCTACGCTTTCAGTGTCTTTTTGTCGAGGGAGACCAAAATTAAAATTTCAGTATTGTGCACCGAAAAATCTATCTTCTTTCCCGCTGGGCGAATTGCTTGTTTAATACATGTTTTTCCATGTGTTATGCAGTCTTTTTGATTATGCGCCCTCAATGAAATTATTTATCTGAGCTTATTACGGTCTGAATTTAGTGTCATTTACGCAGATCCATTAAAATCGGTCGCGGACATTTAGCCGACGACCACTTAACCGAGGAGACACTAAACCGACAGCAGGTAGCCGGCAGGACATTTAGTCCACGTGGACATTTAGTCGACAGAACATTTAGCCGACACGTAGACTTAGGGGTCTATTCTGGACACCGGTCGAGATCGATACCAGTCGGGTAAACCAGTCGGGATTCTCTTTCCACTCGACAGCAGAAAGGAAATGCAAGTCTGGCCCCTTCAAATTCCGGAAAGTGAAGTGGACATTCCGTACGGAAGTGACGTTTATTGCATAGCAACCAATCTATCCCACCTCTACATTGCTCCAGGCTCAAGGGAAGGGGGTAGTTTGTTGTCAAAGGGGCTGTTTCGCACGTGCTTATTACTGAGGATGGCGGTAGAAAAAAAAAATTGAGTTCGAGTAAATGGTGAAATTTTTCAAAAAAATACGCTGCTGGATTTAGTAAAGAGTATGGAAAAAAGAAATGGGGAACGTAAATGGATATTTTTAATGCAGAAAGAGATGGCCTTTTCAAAACTTCAGGTATGTGAAGAAACGTAAACATAATTTTACGTATGATCTTTTGCAAAATGGAAATTTTCTAAAAGGTTACATGTTTGTAAACTATTTGTTAACAGGAATTTTATGATATAAATACATTATTTTGTCTGAAAAGGTTATGCAACAAAGTCATAAGTCAAATCATTGAAATATAGCACCGCGTACGCGTGTTTAATATTCCGGTACTATTCGGTTTCGAGGGCCGTAAAAAAATTGTAGCGAAAAAGTATGCGCGAAAGCGCCAAATCTAGCAAACACGCCCATTTAACAGCATGCCAAATCTCGCGTACGCGCTGATTTCAGATTGCGCAAGTTTATATAGTTCTATATTTCTTAAGACGCCATTGAAATACTAGTTTAATTTTTAATTCCTTTTTTGATATCCTATGGATTTAACAATTTGGGACTTGCCTATGATGAAAAGTCTGCGATAGAATTTTGGGTAAAGTGCAGAATCACCCACTGCTTGACGCGTTTTTAAGAATTGCACATACTCGGTATCCATGTACACATCGACTTATTTTCACTTAAAAATAATCCCAGAATTGCACAAAAGTGGCACTGCGCCCACCCTTGACTTTATCTATGTACACATCGACCTATTGTCACTTAAAAAGTAAAAGAAAATTGACAAAATTCCAATTGTTTTTACCCTTGTAAAAAGCGGCAAAGAAATAAGCGGGCGATTCCGCACTTTACCGAAAATGTTTTCAAAGAAAAGGCGTCATTCATTATAGAAAATTATATTTGAACAACCAACGAGATGACATTATGCTTTAGCGATAACTCGGCAGCGAAATATTATATGAAATTAAACGTTCATCTAAATTCATCAATATTTAGATAGTTGTTTACTATTATACTTCCTTTCTTGCGTTAGGGTTGCCGCAATTACTTTTGGCAGCACTGGCATCAACAATAGTTTGGCGATTTTTTACGGCCCTCCAAACCGAATAGTAACAATATTCCTAATGAATTTGAATAAAAAAAAAATTTAATTTTTAGCAACCCATGATTATATCAATAATTTTATTTATTCAGGAATTATACCTATCCATCACTAGTTTACTACATAACTTAATATATTTTCATATTTTGTTGCCAGCTCTAACAGTTTCCCAGATGCACTTCTAAATTCTAAATTTCATTGTGTACTCATGTACTATTCTAGCTCCGCCTATAGAGGCGCGGCGGTTACCGCCTTATTCTCATTTTTCCAAGCCTTAGGGCAATACCATGACAGGCAGTTAAAGCAGTGGGCTGCTAAATGCTGTCTAAATCAGATAACTGAACTGAACTGAACGTAGCTACAAATGTGCTCTGTATCGTAGCTACCAATAAGCAGTGAGTAAAAATATAACAAACTTTTAACAAAAGTAATAGGAAGAAAAATATAAAAAAATTAAATAACTATACGTCAAATCATAAAACATATTATCTTGCACACACACACATATATATATATATTTTAACATATGCAGTGAAAGGAAACTGCAATACATATTCCTATTTATACCCTTTTTAAATCGATCTCACCAGTGACCGTGTGGTAAAATCGCTGAACACTGGTAGTTCGGTCCAAATACTGGGAACGGGTTTGTTGCATTACCAACATATCTCTGATAACCAATATATCTGTCATTACCAACATATTTCTCGTAATTTCCAAAAGGATAAAAAAATAAGGCAAACAAAACCTGTTTTAAATAAATAATTATATGTATATATAAATGTATTATTAATATATTAATATATGCAGTGAAAGGAAATTGCAGTACATATTCCTATTTATGCCCTTTTTAAGTCGATCCCACTAGTGGCCGAGCGGTAAAATCTCCGAACACTGGTAGTGCGGTCCGAGGTTAGAACCCCGCGAACGGGCTGGACGCATGGGCGTCATTACAGATATATCATTGGTAACTTCCAGAAGCATAGAAGTTTAGGGCACAGAAAATCTGTTTTAAATATATATCTGTTTTAAATATATGTGGGTGTGTGCTTGTATAACTGTATAAATATACGTATTATCAGATGCAGTGAAAGAAATTGCAGTACATATATATTTATACCCTTTTTAAATTGATCTCACCAGCGGCGGTAAAATCGCTGAACACTAGAAGTTCGGTCCAAGGTTGGAATCCCGCGAACGGGCTGATTGCATGTATTCTAACCTACTTGTATAGGATAACTAACTTGATTTTAAGAGCAGTAGCGAATATTACGTCAGCAGAAGGCGTGTCCAAGCGCAAGACAATTCAACAACTTATCGACTGGTGCGGTGCATTCTAGGATTGAGCTGTTTATTTCTATAAAAATTAAAGTAACTTTCTAAAGCGAAAGGCGTGGTCAATAAAAAAGGATGTTACAGATCCAAGACTTAATTTCACAAAGGTGACGAGGATTTGCTTTGTTTTAGCGTAGAAATAGAGGAATGAGTCTGCTCATTAGGTTTTACTGCATACAAAAAAGTCTATTACTAGATAATCCTAGTGTACATACTTTACCGAATTAAACTGTTGCATAACACGAAATTAAAAGTAAAATATTTTCAAAAGTTTTGTTTTATTCAAAACTGAATACATTTTTGAAAAAACTAATTTTTTTTCTCTTTGCATTTCCTAAAACGTCCGGATACCCAACTTTGTCTATACTTACTTTCATATCCCAAACCCGCCCAGTAAACAATTTAGTTCCGTGCGCATTTTGAGTATTATTTACAGAAATTCAAGGGAAGAATTTTGGCACCATTATGAATATCCTCATTTGTGACAAGCCAAGGAGCTTTAAATATTTGCCGTAGCATTTCATTTTGGAAAATCTCGATAAGTTTCCTGTTAGTCAGGGCTGTTGCGCTCCAAACGGCACTTGCATATGTTAAAATAGGCCTTATCATTGATTTATAGAGCAAAATCTTGTTTTGGGTGAACAGGCCGTTACTCTAGCGAAAAATGGCAGTAGTTGGGATTCGACAACCATCGCATTGCTATATAGAATTAGGCTTGTTTTTTGAAGCAATCGCTTAAGAAATTTTTAACTTTTTTATTATTATTTTATTATTTGGAAGTTTCACAGTAATTTCCTTGTAAGTTCTCTTTGGAACTTTTAAAATAAATTGTCATTCTGCATGTATCTCTATTAATCTTTAGCATATGTTGAGAAATGCTGCATGTTAAAAAACTATTCATAACTGATTTTATTAAAATAAATGCATCTCTCTTTTCAAAACGGAATACATAATGATACGTAAAAAAACAATTAGGAATAGGAAGTAATCTGCTTATTATTTTTTATTTTACAAAGTACTCATAATCAAATTTCCAAAAAAATTCAAAACATTGTACTGTTTGGTGGCCACAAGTCAGGAGACACTGGCTCCTAGTTGAAGGAAGCCCTGTCCCAGAATAAAATTAAATGTCATAAAGAACGTTATGAAAGCTTTTCAGATATGAATGATAACAAATTTGAAGTGAGGAAGTTTGCAGGTTGGTAATAACAGCCGAAGTTTATTAAATGTGAGATGAAAGTGCGAAAGTCCAAGTTAACAAAAGTCAAAACATTGGGTACGCAACGCACTGCGTCTCGTAGTAGGCGTGGCTTTAAAATGAGGTGTCGCTAAAGTTTGATGTTAAAGTTCCTTTTTGCGAAATACAGAACTTGAAGATTTAGAGCAGGGATGGGCAAACTACGGCCCGCCAGAAGTTTCTATTTGGCCCGCGGATTGAATTTTAATTTGCCGGTCGGAGCCTAATTAAAAGAAGTATATAATTATATATTATACATCATCTCCTTTTCTGTTTTGTTTAAATATATTTTTTCTTCCTTCTTTTCAAAGGACTGATGATATTTTTACATTCTTTATTTTTGTTCTACAAAACATAATCGACGGAAATTGCAAGCACAGACAGCTTTCAGTCGGTAAAGTGTTCAATCGGTTTTTTGTTAGTTATAGCTGTAGATTGGCGCCAACAAGCGTTATCTCTTTCTCGACCAGACATATCGGAATCGAATATAGGTGAATTAGACCTCTTAGAAAAAACTTTATCTTAACTTAATATGTTTGCTGGGCATCTAGCTAAGAACGACTTGTCTCATTTCCCGAGGTTCAATTCAGTACCCTCAGTAAATGAAGAGAAGCTTAAGAATTATGAAGATAGCTTGAAAAACTGCATTTTGAGTTTGAAAGCAGATTTCAGTGTCATTCAAACAGAACTGGATATTTTTACCATGGCTTTCAACATAAACTGTGAAGCAGTGAGGTCATATTTACAGCTTGAATTAAATGATTTGCAATCTAACAATTATCTCAAGCAATTCTAAAATATGCCAAAGTATGAGTTTTACAAATAATTACCGAAAGTAAGTTTCCCACATTTAATATCTCACACACAGAAAATCAGTGCTATGTTTGCTTCATCTTATACTATATGTGAACAAGTGTTTTCAACTATAAACCTTAGAAAGAATAATTTCAGAAGTAGACTGATAACTGAGCATTTAGCTTCGTCCCTTATAATCAGTACATCTCACTTGGAACATCAATATAAGGAACTTTTAAAAATGAAATCGCAATTTCATTCATCTCATTAACATATTTAACTTGTAATACTTGTATATTATTTTTAAAATTTTAGAAAAACTTATCTTGGCCTGCGAAACTCTTTTCTTTCGATTTTTGGTCCGCGACCGAAAAAGTTTGCCCATCCCTGGTTTAGAGTTTGCAAAGCTTTAAACCCAGTACTCTAAAAAACATGGGAAAAAAAATCTTTAATTAATAGCGTATAAGAGTTTAGTTCTTCCAACGTTAACCATTAAAATTATGTCTAAGCGCAGAAGCGGAGTCAGTGAAATAAGGTACAGGAAGGCTGCTTTGCAACACTTTTAATTCCATCCCAAAGATATGAGAAGGAGTATCTCCACCATGGAGTCTTTTTTAATTTAATAATGTAGTCCATTTGAATGGCTTGTTTGCTAGAAATAAATTTAAAAAATTTCTCTAGGAAATAGCATTAAATTTCCCTATTTAATTTCAAATTTTTGATAATATGCCACTTTGCTAAGTTTACCTATGTACAGTGTCTCACGAAAGTGATGGGACACTTGTGCTTTACAAAAGCAAACTGTAATAAAATAAATTAAAAAACATGTAAGCACTTTTTGGGGGTGTGTTTCATACTTAAATTTAGTAACAATTATTACATAACATACATTTTCTCAAAATATTAAAATATTAATTTAATAAAAATACAATTGTTTAGAACGGAGCAAAAAATGGCTCACATAAGTGATTAGATACTACTACCTACTACAATAGAAATATTTTTTGGGGTTTTTATTTTTACTCAAAAGCATTTGACAATAATTTATAAAATCGTCTGTAGTATTTCTGTCCAGTTTGTTTTGGAATTTTTGTGTTTTTTAGCCCTGTGCAGCCATGAATGCTAAACGAAAAGAAACTTTGCCTGAAATTTGAAAATTAGTTATTAATTTGCACATTGAACGTGGAAAATCTATTAGAGAAACTGCTGAAACAGTGAACATGAGTCATTCAACAGTTTTAAATGTCATTAAACAATAAAAAGAATCATATGATTCAGGATAAAAGAAGACGTGGCTGACCATCAAAGCTATGCAATGGAAAAAAGCGAATTATTGTTCAAAATATTAAAAAAAATCCAAGAATGAGTGCTCCTAAAGTTGCTGCTGATTTATAAGCATTATATGGAGTAATTGTTAATCCTGAGACTATTAGAAGAGTAATTCGATCTGCTGGATATCACGGTAGAGCAGCCAGGAAAAAATTTTTCGTAAGTGAAAAGAATAGAAAACTCAGACTGGCTTTCGCAAAATCCAACATAAATAAGAATTCTGATTACTGGAATGATGAGAGTAAATTTAATATATTTGGTTCTGATGGTAGAATCTTGGTGTGGAGAAAACACAGGGAAGAATTTCGCAACCAGAACTTGGTGCTAACAGTAAAACATGGTGGAGAAGGAGTTATGGTATGGGGGTATATGTCATCCGCTGGAGTTGGTAATCTTGTTTTTATTGACAGTATAATGGATCAGTACAAGTAGACTGACATTTTAAATCAAAATTTGAAATCTTCAGCATGAAAATTGATCCTTCATAACGATTTTAAATTCTACCAGGACAAATGACCACAAGCACACTGCTTTGAACGTTAGACTCTGGCTGCTGTATAACTGTCCTGAAAAAATAAAAACACCACCACAATCTCCAGACTTAAATCCCATAGAGAATATTTGGCAAGAATTGGAATCAAGAATTCGCAAACGCACCATTTCTTCAAAACAACAATTAAAATCATTGCTTCAAGAAGAATGGGGTAAAATCACTCCAGAAATCACAAAAAAATTAGTCGAATCCATCCTGAGAAGATTAAATCACGTTTTAAAAGTAAAAGGAAATCCAACAAAATATTAAAACATTTTAAGAAGTAAAATTTTTGGATAAATATTTGATGGAAAAGTAAGTGTCCCATCACTTATGTGAGCCATTTTTTGCTCCATTCTAAACAATTGTATTTTTATTAAATTACTATTTTAATATTTTGAGAAAATGTATGTTATGTAATAATTGTTACTAAATTTAAGTATGAAACACACCCACAAAAAATTTTTACATTTTTTAAAAATTTATTTTACTACAGTTTCCCTTCGTAAAGCACAAGTGTCCCATCACTTTTGTGAGACACTGTATGTATATATACATTAAATTTGCAAACACGCACCATCTCTCCTTTAGAGACCTTTATTCATAGTACATACTCAAACATTTATAAGGATTTTTTTGTTATGCTTTATATGCAAAAAACGAAATGCTTAACAATACTACCTACACACATTTAACAGTTTAAGGAAATAAAGAGTTAAGTACAATTGCCATACTCTCCCTACGTCCTATATATTTAGCATATTTATCGCCTGCTAAGAGCATACTTTCTCCTCTTTTGGGGTTCAGTGTAACTGCAAGTGAGATGTTTCTATACGTATCCTTGCTTTGGTAAAACAAAATTAAACGCTTTATGAAAAGATTTATAAACTCACCGCGGGTTTTCATCCGCAGAGAACCCGTTGGCGCTTCGGGAAAGAACCCATTGGCGCCGTTGCATTTTTACTCGCCAAGCTCGCCGTTCATCGACGATGAGCCGAGCCGTAAACGTGATATTTTGTAAACGTGACTTTTAGTGCATGTAAATTCAAATTAGCAGACAAAACAATATACAAGCATATGGTAGTAAAAATTCACAGATAATAAATAAGCATGTAGATGTAAAACTAACCGGTTAAACGTGATATGCGAAAATAAATTTGTATTAAATTCAAGTTAGCACAGAAAAGAATATATTAAGCATAAGACAATATATAAGGATTTATAACGAAAATAAAAGTTCATTTAAAAATATAAATTAGTATTAATATACTGAAAGTAAGCGGTTAAGCGTGATATACGAAAAAAATTTGTCTTAAATTCCATTTAACACAGAAAGCAATACATTCCTTACACCAGCAGTGGTTTGCTAATTTTGATGACCATGGTGATGCATCGAACTATTCTGTCATTTTAGATAATCAATATTTTTTATTTCAATTTAATCATCTATTTATGTCACACCTGCCATCCTCTGAAAGGTTATTGTTAGAAAAGCATTACAATATATTTTCTTGTTAAAATTTTACGCCATAAAAATTTATTTATTCACATAATTTTAGATGACAATAACCAATAATAAAAATAAAAGCATTTCTTAATTATTTAAAATGCACATTTAGGCGGCCTACGAAAACAAATTTTAGCGGTTGGAAACCTCATCGTTCTTAGAGCTGTTAATAATTAAGGAACACAACGTGAACAGTCGTGTTACAAATTAGCTTTCACCCCTCCCGCCGTATTTTCTTCCTTTCATCGCGAATCGAGAACCGGCATATATCTACGAAAATATTTCTATCTATTCGTTGTTAAAAAATTCAGAAAAAATAATAATAAATAAGAGAAGAAGAATATAATTCTGCAAATGCGAACAACGACAGTGATAATTCAACAACATGAACGCATGAGGAATGGTTGCAAACTTCGAACAAGAGAATAGGATAAATTCGATGGGTTACCAGGTTTGAACTATTATCGCCAAAATTGGCGATGTTTACATTTACCGGGTTCTCTGCGGAAGTGCTTCCCTCACCGCTATAATATTTAAAAAAATTATATTTCTAAAATAATTTTAAAAAAAAGGTACATTTATATAACACAGAAATGTTGAATTAGTGTCGTTCTACATACGCAGCGAGGCATGTTGTACGACTAGCGGGCACGAGCATCGACCTTATAAGAGATAGACTAACCCAGTCGACGGGGCGCACGTCACAGACATGTCCGCAGGATAAAGTAGGGACGATCTGTTTTACCTTAACAGTGAAACCTATGGCGTTTGTACCACATATCTGATTTTAATTATTAAATGTGATACGTTGTCATGGACCTTATAAAAAATGACTAACCCAATCGGGTTTTCTCCCTCGACTGAGGCGTTACCGGCTGTCACCTTGATCACATCCGGAGGAGTAGGGACGACTTGCAGAAATTTAACATTCATTGCCTATTGCAGCGTGTATAATAATTGTCAAGAAAAAGCTGGTTCTAACGCCTCATTTCACAAATCAGAATTTCTACATAGTTTTATTTTTGAAATTGAGATTGATTTTTAAAAATTTAGCATATTTATCAAGCCTAATTAGCGTTCCAAATAATTATAAAGCTATTGCATGCTTTCAGGAATGGATATTTTTTTAGCTTTTCCTATCCTGTAAGGAAATTTGTAACTACTTCTTTTAGAAAATAATATTTTAAGTCTGAACTAATAGAAAAGTTTTAACAAGCAATTTTCTCTTGCAATTTTTATGCTTCTTATTGGTGTAAATAAGTAAAAAATACTAAAATATTTAAAAACGAATTTTTGAAAGTTTTGTTTAAAATTCTAAATTGTGCTGCTTTTTTAAAATTATATATGAGTACTATAGCACAATTTCTATAAAGGAATTTTATTTCAATTATATTTCATGATACATCATAGTGGTAAAGACTTTTGACTCCTTAAAAATTTTTATACATTTTATTCTAATATTAAAATTGTATTTAACAGTAATAATTAATTTTGCTTTTATTTTATAGTGATTACTTTTTTTAATTTATTTTTAGTTCGGCATAAGTTTTTTTTCTTATTTTTTTATTTACTGTTAATTTAATTTATTAGTCCAAAGGGGCGGTAGCCTAGAAAGGCTGTGAGTTTTGAAGCGGTATTTTGCGCTGTTTTACTATAAATCTCCGTGTCTCCTTGCAAATTGTTGTTACCAAATATTATCGCCCTGTATTATATGTAAAGAAATTAAATAATGAAGGTTCAGTATGAATACATGTATGTTTCTCGCACTGTGACAAAAACGACAGTATCTAGAGCCATCAAATTTTGAATAATGTAATCCTCCACTCGAACATAGGCATCTGGACAGTCGAATTTGTTTTAATCTATTTCATATTTTGTAAAACTTTAACGAATTTTTGATTCACAAACTCAATGAGTTCAGAGCGAGCACTGTACGGAAAATAACAGTAACTCCAGTGCGGAAAATCTAAAGATATGCTGTTTTCAAATGTATGTGGTTTACGGTCGAAGAACATGACATTCAATAAATATAGGTAACACACAAAACGTTAAAAAAAGAGCGCTTCTAGATTTTATTTTATCTTTTTTTTTTTTTTTTTTTTCTCCTTCATTACGCTCAGAAAATTTTATGCTCTGAATTTTATGAATTATTAAAATAACTAATCCACTTTAATGTTAATAATTTAATGATCATATAATCAAATAAATATGATCTTTTTGTAATGTTATTATAGTTGTAATCACTGCCTGAAAATGTTCAGATGTTGTTTAATTTTACCTTATTTTTTTCAAAGCAACGTGTATTATCAATCTTATTTAATTTTACTTTATTTTTACGCAAAATAAAGTTCATAAATTGTGTGCTTAGAGATTTTACTGTTTTACCAAAGTAAATATGTTTGTACAAGCATTAGGCGTGAAAAAAAATGCGCGAAATGCAGTAAAAAGTGCTTTAATGAAATATATTAAATCCTATTTTAAAAAAACTGTGGCTTTCATAATCTCATCACTATACAACGTATCAAATTTAATAATTAAAAACAGTTATATGATACAAACGCCCATGGAGGTAGGAAAGGGAGGAGGGGCTAACCCGCGCTAAAAGTGAAGCACTGCTTTGAAGCTTGGCTCACCAGATGGGGTGTTCTTTGTTTACATTCAGAAGCTCGCTTGACAAGATTCTGATAGTATTTCGACACACGACAGTTCCATAGAAATTGAAAAAGGGACACTTTCTCATGAAAGAAACATTCATAGTGTGATGGATAATAGCAATTTGTATAGTTTAGTGACATATTATCCCATTCATCATTCGAGGGGTGGACACCATAGGAGAAGGTTCGTCGTTGATATTGTGCCTGCCTCTGATCCTGTATCACGTGTACGCCATGTCCGATCTACGTGTGTTGCGGAGTGCGACCACGTGCAAACTCTTATCCGCATGCATCAGCATTTTTAAATGCTAATCTTCGGTTTGTATTTATTTTTAAAAGCCTGGATGCTTTTATAATTTTATTATTTTGTATTATTTTAGGAATTTTCATGATATTTTGCCTTTTCTTGCGAATTATGCCCAATTGCTGGTACGAGTGATACCGCGCTACGCTATTGTTACTGATTTTTCTGCGCTATTTTTGCGTATTAATTTTGCAATTTAAATTATTTATCAGATTTTAAATTAATTGCGTGCGCGTAATTAAATTTTTCGGATTTTGGTCGTTGTGTCTGCTTAGTTACCCCCAGGCTCACGCTGTCAGGTGTGAGATAGGGGCCTAGTAGACTTTCGCCCGCTCATCCGCCTGCCGGAACTGGGTCTGGTTCCGGGGCGCGGGACTCTGGACTGCTGATTGGGCGCAGGATTTCTTAATTCTGTATTGCGATTATGGATACGATTTTGGATGCCGTGAGGGTACAGATTAGTGAACTTGATACCATCCGCCAGCAGAATGGTACACTCACTGATACTGAAAATAAGATGTACAATTTCTTACAAAGTATGATTGAAATGCTAGTTGCTGTTAACACACACAACAGGATAAAACTCAGGATAAATCCTCACAAAGTAAAAATCCAGATAATGATAGGGACAGAAGTTCTATTAAATTACACAACAACTTTAATACTCTGAATGAAATACCATTGGATCAGCCCACGAGTTCAGATGATGATTTACCAAAGACTAAAGGTGATCAAACAGTCAGAATTAGATCTCAAAGACAAAATTTTAAGAAAATTAAGCTTAGTAGTTCCCCTAAAAGTACTACACAAAAACAACAAAGTCAGGACAGTATCCCAGACACACCAACTACTGAGGTAGCAGTTAATCAAAATACTCATACACAAATTAATGAGACAATGGATACCACCTCACCAGATAACGAAAACCTCACTGACATGAATACAAATAAGCAAAAACAAAATAATAGGAATTCAAAAATTCCGCCAATTACTCTTAAAGAAAATAAATTGAAATGGAGTGAAATTCGATCTATCTTCCTACAGCGAAAAATCAAATTTCACGGGGAGCATATTCCTTCGGGAAGTATCAAAGTCATTACTGAAACACCTGACGATTATCGGACTGTAGTCCAAATTCTTAAGGAAAAACAAGTAGAACACCATTCGTACATCCTCCCGGAAGACCGATATTTAAAAGTTGTCCTTCGAGGACTTACTGAACATACTCTGTTTGATGATAACAAATCTGAACTTGAACAACTTGATTATCAAATCAAAGATGTTAAACATATGACAAGACGGCGTAACGGAGAGGTTACCAAACTTCCTCTGTTTTTAATTTCGCTACCAAAAAGTGACAAGTCCAAGGAAATATACAATGAGAGATTTCTGTGTCACATGAAAATTAAGATCAAAGAGTATTTAGGTCGACAAGGACCCCTGCAATATTTTCGTTGCCAGGGGTTTAATCATACACAAGCGGGCTGCAATTATGCACCCAAATGTGTCAGATGTGGCAAAGGACATTTTGTTAATGAATGCCCTGATAAAAATAACAATGACAAGCCTCCAGTCTGTGCAAATTGCGGGGGTTCCCACACTTCCAGTTTCAGGGGGTGTGAGAAATTCCCCAAAAGAAAATCTGAGAAACCAATCAATTTCCCCAGTAGGGTGATTGAAAATAAATCCTATTCACAGGCGCTCTCCACAGGCCTATACTCTGATATATTGAGTGAAGCTTACAAGTTTTCACGGACCTTGGGGAACTTGTTTCCGTAATAAAAAATGCGGGATTTCAAATCTTGCAACAAGTCAAAGAAATAAAAGGAAATAACCAAGAGAAAAATACTTCTACTACTATAGTCAATGGGTCAAACTAGACCAACAAAAGTTCCCATCTCTATCATGACTTGGAATGCCCGTAGCATTCATTATAAGCTCACTGAACTGTCAAACTTCATCACGTGTCATAATATTGACGTGGCGCTCATTACTGAAACCTTCACTACGTCAAGCACCCCGATGAAGATTCCTAATTATTTATGTTATCCATGCGACCGTCTAAGTCACCGAGGTGGGGGGGTCGCGATTTTTGTACGCAACTCTCTCCAATCTTGTCTGATCTGCGAAGAGCGATATAATGGGCATGAAATTGTGACTGTGTCTGTATTTCTGCCGCATTATGGTAACGTATACTTCACTTCTATGTACAATCCTCCACAGAATATGCTTGATATAAATTATCTCGCAAAAATACTTGACATCAATAAACAAGTCATTCTTGCAGGGGATTTAAATGCCAAAAGTCAGGAATGGAACTGCAGGAGAACAAATAAAAATGGAATCAAGCTTTCCGAATTCATTAATAATCACCCTATTTATTTTCATGTACCAAGCGAGTACACGTATTTGCCGAATAATCCCAATACAGGTGACAGTTTGGATATTTTCATTTCGACCATCTCCCTCTCTTTCAATCTAGAGGTGATTCAAGATTTAGATTCAGACCACTGCCCGGTCATTGCGACCCTAGGTACTAACAAAGATATTATGGATGAACAAATTAATTCAACTAACTGGAAAGTTTTCAATGAAATTCTCTCAGAATGTAAAAATAACAGTATATTACGCACTCCGGAGGATATTGAGATTGCGACCCAGCATCTTACAAATGACATACAATGTGCCTACCATGCGGCCATGAGAAAAATTCCTAGAAGACAGGTTACTAATAAGTTACCACAAAGGATTAAAAGTCTCATCAGAGATCGAAATAAGCTCAGGAAAAGGTATCATCTCACTTGCAATCCTGATACCAAAAAAGAGATGAATAGACTTGGTAAGGAAATTAAAATACAGATAAACTCCCACCGTAAAGAGCTCTCGGATGAGAAAATTGAGAGTTTTAACGAGCCTAGTAGCTCATTCTGGTCGTTTGTAAAACGTCTTAAAAATAAACCCACAGTTAATAGGCCGATTTACCATGAGCATGGCATTGCACTCACAAATTTTGAAAAATGCAATACGCTCGCTGAGCACTTTGAAAAACAATTCATCACAAACACTTATCCATGCAATCAGGATTTTACTACTCATGTGAACTCCACAGTGTCAGAATGGCTTTGCAAAAATAACCTGCAAAATCACTTAGAACTTACCTCACCACAAGAAATCATGAATATAATTAAAAAGCTCAGGAATAGAAAGGCCCCCGGGCAGGATAATGTTAATAATGTAGCACTGAAATGGCTGCCAATAAATATGATTAATCGACTTACATGTATTCTGAATGCTTGCCTGTACAATAGTTATTTTCCGAATATATGGAAGTCTGCTAAAATGATTGTGATCCCAAAACCGGGAAAGAATCTGATGAAAACGGATGGGTACAGGCCCATTAGCCTGCTGCCCAGTATGGGGAAAATACTTGAAAGAATTGTCCTCAGCAGAATTCAACCGCACCTGGATAAATTACCACTTGAACAGTTTGGATTCAGGAAAGCCCTATCCATGATGACAAAGCAACTGGTTAGACTTAATGAGTTCATAGGTAGTGCACTGCACAACAAAAGATATGTTGCCTTACTCATGCTAGACGTGGCGAAGGCGTTCGACCGCGTCTGGCATGAGGGGTTAATTTATAAATTAATCAGTTTGCAGTTCAGCACTGAGTTAATCAAAATTATTCACTCGTTTCTCTAAAACAGAACATTCAGTATTCACATTGATGATAGCACTTCAGATAAGAAGCAAGTACAGGCCGGGGTCCCTCAAGGATCTATTTTAGGGCCCGTGCTCTATTTATTCTACGTGGCAGATCTACCTGCAGAACATCTAGATCCAAATTTTTTCATGGGCTGCTATGCAGACGACACAGCTTTTGCTGTCAAGTCTGGGTCGCCAAATTTTGCTATTAAGAAACTTCAAAAATTTATGCCGAAACTTGAAACCTGGTGTGCCAATTGGAAAATTGCAATTAATGCAGATAAATCTAAGCTTATGATTTTTAAAAAGAATAAAATGAATCACCCATTAACTGTACAACTGTTGTTATTGGATACTGTTGTACCAGTTGTAAAAACTGCTACTTACTTAGGTTTAAAATATAGTGCTAATTTCCTTTGGAAAGAGCATGTAAAATGTGTCAGAGGTAAGACTATTGGAGTAATTCAAAGTCTTAAGCCGCTCCTGTCTGCGACCTCCAAATTAGACATCAAGAGGAAGAGACATATTTATAACTCCATTATACGTCCTATTTTTGTGTACGCTTCTCCGGCCTGGGCAACTGTTCAGAAAAAGGAGTTGAACACGCTACAAATTATTCAAAATAAAGTACTTAGATTGATAACAAATGCTCACTATTATGTCTCGAATCAAACCCTGCACAATGATCTGAAAATGGAATCTGTAGAAACATATCTACACAAAGCAAATAATAAATTCTTCAATAAAGCACAGGAATGCAACCATATGACCAATTTAAATGTGTTAGATTATGTAATTCTTGAAGAAGATGTTGCACTAAGACCGCTCGCGGCCCACCTCGCCAGGAACTTAAATTTTCTCACTTAAAATTATCATGATGGGAATGCACAGTGCCTGTATATATTGTATATAGTGTATAGTGTATTTTATTTTATTTCTCATTTATTATATTGTATGCTTTGTTTGTATGTTCTTTTCACTTGTTTTTATATAATAATGTATGCTTATGTTTAATTGTTATGATATATATTAATTCAGATATCATGATTGAATCTATTGGATTAAGTCTGTGACTTCTTTTATGATACAACGCAAACATATCATACAGATCCTCACGGCTCCTGCTTTGCAAATTTCTTGATGCGAGCGCCAATCTTTGGCCTTGCGACTCATGGTCGCCCCCTGTTGCCACCTTTGACCTCCTTGAAACTTGTCATGAAAAATTCAAAGTCTTGCGCCCTTCGGGCTTAATTTTCAAGAGCCAGATAAGTTGCGCAGCTGCGCGACACTTCGGCAATAACCGTGCAGACTAGACTAGATCCATATATTATTGTAACATGTACCTTTTAAAATTTTTTAGAGGAGAGGCTTTACTGCTGCTCATTTTAAACCCATCGTTTTAATTTTATATATCTGAAAAATAATCACTTTGGGCTTACATGTTTTATAAATATAAAATTATGTATGTTAAAATATTTGTAATTAGGCACATAGGTCAGATTAAGTTTTTATTAAATAGAGTAACGCATGCAAGGGCTATCTGCCTAAAGAAAGAGGAATTAGCGAAATACGTATTTAAAGTATTTCGCTAATTCCTAATAATTCTCTAATTTAAATGAACCGAATAGAGCATTAATTATAAATTGACCTACATTTTTCGATTTAAAAGATGCCTCAGAAGCCAAAAAATCATGTCATATTTAAGAAAGTATTTTAGGCAGAAGCTCTATAAATAGAAAAGAAATAATAATACAATAAACTTTGATCTTAATTTTTGTACCTTAACTGAATAAAATCGAATTACCTTAATTTTTTTTTCTATTGTAATTAACGAAAACTTGTGAAAATATTTCATTCAAATTAAACCATTCTGAGAAAAACGTCCTGTGAAAAATACAGCATTTAATTCCGTTCAGAAGGAAATGTTGTTTAAAAATATGTTTTCACATACTTAGGACTCTGAAATGTTGTAGAAAAAGAAAATATATACATTTATATGTATATTTACGACGTAATTACAAAATATTTACATCCGAACGCGTCATATCCCATAGAACTCAGTGTTAAATGACCCAATGTTTTGGTCACCACGTAGGGATCACCGGTGCTTCAGAGCAGGATACGGGAGAAACTTGTTTAGGGCGACTCCATCTTACTTCCTACCTCCATTCAAACGCCATAGGTTTCAGTGTTAAAGTAAACCAGATCGTCCCTACTCTTTCTTTGCCGACATGTCGGTGATGCACGCCCCACCCACTAGGTTAGTCTAACGTCCAGAAATCTGATGCCATCCTCTTCACCAGACAAAGAAAGGATATCAAGCTCCATATGTATGGAGAACAAATCCCTTGGACTAAGCAGACCCTTTACCTAGGCGTCATTTTCGACGACCAACTCACTTGGGCCCCACACATTACACATATTCTTTCTAAGTTCCGAGCACATAAAAGTACACTTACCCCCTTAATTGCTCGGAGCTCAGCGTTGTCTCTTGAATGTAAGTTACTGATCTATAAGGCTATTTTGCGTTCTGTGCTCACTTATGCCTCTCCTGTATGGGGATACGCCAGTCCCACAGCCATCAAAAGAATACAAACACTACAAAATGTTCTGCTTCGAGAACTAAAAAAAAGCCGCTGGTTCATACAAAACAAAGCCATACACCAAGAGTTTGAAATCTTAGAAATACAAACCTACATTGACAAACTGGCAAAAAGATTCTTTGACAATATTAATAAAGTCAACAACCCAACCATACCCATACTGCATTATGACCTAGCCATCAATGTTAATAAAAAAAGACCTCAAGCGGTGCTTCGGCACCTCCTCTAGGCCACGTGTTACAGTGTAACTAATTTTGGGGAGGAAAAAAAAAAGAAAAAATAATATGTATATATATTTTCATATTCCTTTTACTGCATCGTATTTCATGTATTTAATTTGTATTACCTATCTCTGTAAAATGTGTATTCAAATAATGTTCTGTACATGTATGTAAACCTATTGTAAACCTATAACACACTGTGGCAAACTTCTTTGGGAAGCAACTTAAGGCATTTCTTTACCTGCTACTTGATATCATACTGTGCACATTACTTGCACTTTTCTCTCTTCAAGCGTACTGTCATCAGGAGTGGCATTGATATCCTCGGTTCGTTAGGTGTTCGAAAATTTCCATACAATTATGCCGGTCACCTCAATACGTCATACACTTCCAAGGACTTATGGAACTCTGTTTACAATTTCTTTTTACGTATTAGAAAATTGGACATTGTGTTACTCACAGGGTAACGCTCCTGCGTAGGAACCCGAACTGCAAGACCCCAGCCTTGCCTGGACCGACGGTTATATATGAAAAAAGAAAAATGGGATAACTTGAAATTTCATGCTTTCTTTCTAAATAAAAATATTTTTAATAAAAGGAAATGTATAATTTCCAACTACTACAGATTTATCGTTTTTAAATTTTTGATATAACAAGACAATTATTTGTCTTGGGTAACATTCTGCTCATTGTTAACTTCGCAAAGCGTAGCAGAATAGTAGTGCAATCTTGCGGTCAGTAGAAATTTCACAGAGGCCACCGAAAACACAAAAGAATATTTTCACAATGGCAGGCCTTGAGTATAAGTTGGCTTTGGCCCAAGGCGTACCTTTGCAAATTAATGCAATTACCTCCACAATTTCGTTAAGAAAACTGAAACAATTAAGAAAAGGCAATGGCTGAAGAGAAATGAACGAGACGTTAAACCTTTGATGGTTATGAACGAGTTCAGCTCGCAATCGAATCGTGCTTCATAATGCGTGCAAACGAGTTCCTCTCGGGAGCAAGATTATGACCGAAATGGTTAGTAACGAGCACTACTCGCGTAGTGAAATTTTTCCCCAATGCGCGCTGACAAGCTGACTTCGTTCGCTATTATTATTCTGCACTGATTGTTTCAAACGTTGTGTTTCAAACGAACGCTACTCGCGAAATTTAGTTAGTTTTACTGTCTACAGATAGCAGTACGAGTTCCATGAATTTCTTTGCATAATGAAGGTGGATTTTTTTTTTTTTTTGACCTTGTTCATTTTATACGTATTTTGGAGCGGTTTTTAGGGTGTTTGTACAGTAAAATGGCTCAAAAGCGAAAGTTAGATAGTTATGATGATGATTATGATTGTGATACAGAAAGCTTATCAAGTTTGGAATCTGATGAAGACTTTGTTCACAGTATTTCAAGCTCAGAAGACGATTCAAGCGATGAGGAAGATTTTTCGAGTGTTCGACAGTGGTGTATAATTGATTCAAGTTCTCACGCTCCTAGCCGATTTAGTTTTACTGGTGATGTAGGATGAAAGCTTGCGTGACAAATATTTCTGATCCACTAGAGTATTTTGAGCTGTTTTTTACTGATGAGATTATAAATCATATTGTTACGGAAACCAACATTTTTGCATAATGCCCCATTATGTGCAATTCCATGTTTTAAAGTATATCACACACAAAAAGATTTTTAGGTAATTACTGTATTTATACTGTGCTTCATAAAGTTTTACATTAGTTGTATTTATTTAGTCCTTTCAATTTAATATTTGTCTATATAAATAATAATTAACTATTATTATTTATATAATTGGTTATAATCATTTATAATTTACTGTTTAATAATTATTTTAAGGTACGTAAAACGCGCGAGGCGAGCTATCTACGGCATCGCCAGAGAAAGGTGGCATTTTCGGAAGAACGGCGAGGGAAAACAGCTGCCACTTTCGACTACTGTTTACTCCTAATGCTGCGCGAATTAAGTAAACGGAAACTGCTGGTTTCCATAACCGTCAAAGGGTTAAGGGTTTACAGAGAGAGGAGTGAATAAGTCCACACAATGGACGAAAAATTCTTTCCGCTTTCAACTTGTTTTACAAGATTGAAAGAGAGAGAGGTGATAATTAAGGCGAATTCCTGAACGCACAGCGTTAATGGAATCGAAAAGGTTGGAAGACAATCGGCCGAGAAACATATTGTTCCAAGGCCTAGGAAAGATAAGTTAGGTAATACAGAAAGTGCAGAGCTAATGCCTTGGGGATGAGCGGGGGGGGGAAGTAGTCTTGCGACTAAAAACTTGGATCCATGGGAGGAAGAGCGCTCGGTGAAAGGGGGGGGCGAGAGTTAGTCCATTCTTTAGATGCGAAAAGTTCTCCAAACACCCGTGGCGAACCGCGAGGGTTGTTCACTGTAGCATTAACTGGAGAAACTTTTTCGAAGGCGCTGATAACCATGAGAGGATTTCATTTGTGTTTGTTTTCTTCCTGTATTTCGAAGTGAGATGTGGCTTGTTTACCGTCAATCATCAAGAGGGCTGTGTGATCACCGAGGCAAGCGGCAGCACGATCGCTGCGCTCCGTAAAAAAGTGAAAATTTTTCCTTTCCTCTTGGTGATTATCAATTAAATTTCTTTGAAAAATGTTTATTTTTCCCCTACAAAACCTATTTCATTTCAATGAATTTCGGCTCCGATGTTGACGAGAATAAAACAGCCGACAATGTAAGGATATACTCCAAAAGCCTGGAATTTTAAGATAAGTACTTTTCTTTCATCTAAACTAAATCAAATTTCTATAAATAAGTGCCTTTAAATCAATAAATCTTAATTTTTCATCAGTTTAAAGCATTAAAAAATACTTGAAATTGCCATTGCTTGTGGCTTCCTTTGTGTATCAACTCGAAACAGACGCCAGCGTTATCAGTTCACGTCTGTCAACACTTACAAAGGAATCTCGAGAGAGGGAAAATTTGGGGATGAGAGGGATAATTTGGGCATCGCGCTATTTCCCTCTCGGATCTTCTGGATTCACTTTTCCTTCTAGATCGCTTGAATATAGTTTCGCCTTTAAATAATATTATACCTCACCGATTTTTTCTCATACTGTTCTTTGCTATCTGTTAAATAAATCTTCAGTACCTAAAATCAAATCTCTTATAGAAATACTTTTTTCTCTTATGTATTAACAAATTATAGATCATCATTTATTAATTTCCTAATTATATATTTAATAGTCGCTCCAAATTATTTTGTTCCTCGATGAAAATTTTGCGCTGAAATAGTTTATGTTCTGAAGCTACCTGCTAACTTCTTACTATATAAATAATTTAAAACTAAAACTTGCGCCCTAAATTATCCTTAAATTAGAATAGGTAACTCTAATAAGTACAATTAAAATTAGCGTATATCTAGATGTAAGCAGGAATTAAAATCAGAATCAGGTAGCTGACGGTTATATATGAAAAAAAGAAAAATGGGATAACTTGAAATTTCATGCTTTCTTTCTAAATAAAAGTATTTTTAAGAAAGAAAGATATGTATAATTTCTTACTGCTACAGATTAATCGTTTTTAAATTTTTGATATAACAAGACAATTATTTGTTTCGGGTACCTTTCTGCTCATTGTTAACGTCGCAAAGCGTTGCAAAATAGTAGCGACATCTAGCGGTCAGTAGAAATTTCACAGATGCCACCAAAAACACAAAAGAATATTTTCACAGTGGCAGGCTTTGAGTATAAGTGGGCTTTGCTTCGATCAACGAACTTGTTTCCCAACAGATTTGAGGCGTATATAATGTGTCTCTTCGGTCTGACGGATCCACATTTGTCTTGGTGAACCTTTACTTCTTCTCCTTAGAGATTCTTTGGCCTACCAGTAGCCGAGCGATAAAGTCGCTGAACACTGGTGTTTCGGTCCGAGATTAGAATCCCTTGAACGGGCTGGCTGTATGTGCGTTTTCCCCATATGTAACGTGTGCACGAGCCAGTTTCCCTTAGAAAGTACTCTACGAAGTCGTCCTTCCCCTTAGGCAGATGGCCCTATTGTGCTTTTCCAAATTAAATAAACCAAACGCAAACCTTGAACATTCTTTGGTCGCTGAGCCAGAGCCAGAAGCCTATGATTAGGTATTCAACCCCCAGTGGGTTTTTACCTATACATTTCAAGTTTCTTGCAATCACTTCCGAAGAAGACTGCTAGGTTTGAGTCGTGAAAATACAGACGTAATGACATCTGTAGCAAGGATAAGGCAATTATGTGTATGGCAATCTTTCTTTTGGCAGCTGCAAGTTGAAGTACAGGGGTGACTTCCATATACATGAGTAAAAATATAAAAAATGAAATAAACATGAAAAATAAAATACTAAAAATCCTGATTAAATATGTGGAATTGAGAAATAATATTTAAAAGAACTTGATTTTATTTTTTTAAAAAAACGAGTACGGCCAAGGCCCGAACTCGCAATCTTCATAAGTGGTATCGGAGACAGGACTTAGCCCGCTCGGATGCTCTTCTCTATGCACATGCGTTCCAAAAATTAAATGAAGACTTCTAATGCTTTCAAGGCGAAGTCAATCTTGCTATTTTCGTCGTTGATACCTTTAAACTGATTGTAGAGATCTTTTAGCTTGAAAATTAAATTTTTAAAATCTTCGAAAGTTTCAGTAGAATTATTTTTCGTTGCTGTAGGTTGTTTTTCAGGTAAATTTCTGAGAGCTGCTGAATAATTTCTTATTGTAGGTTGGGATTTATGTTCGTTATTAGGAGTTTCTTCGTTTTTAGGATTTTTCTTAGGGAGATCAGGGAAATCATCTTCTAACTTTACGGTTTTTTCTGGTCTTTGTGGTTTTTTGAAAAGCTTCTGATGATTATCTTTATTGCCCGGTCTCTTTGGGCATTCGGAGCTGCTAGCGGGATGCGATCCTAGGTACAATACACATTGTGCTGTTACTTCTTTTTTGTTCTTGATAGGACATTCAAATGAGTGATGAGTTTCTAAGCATTTGACACATCTAGGAATGTTGTCCGTAACGCTGGCATTTAAAACATTGTGTTGGGCCTGGTTGCTGAGCCTTCTGCCTCCTCTCCTCATATACTGCACAACGCGGAAGGTTACTGGCACTTTCCCTATTGAGAAAAAAGCAGCGGGTTTGTCGTACGTCTCGCTCTATCTTGTAGCCCTTCCTTGCAATCCTCATGAGGATCCACTGCATAGCAGGAGTCTACCTCATTTTCAAGACGTAACGAATTATTTAAAACCGTTGCCTTAACAGTACTTTTAGTATATATTTTATTCAATACTTATTTTACTACAGTACTGGTAGATACAAGCACTTTCAGTTATCTATATACCGTTGCCGTTTTTTATGAGTATAATATTGTTTTCCCAATGTAAATTCGCTTGGAAATGTTAAAAATTATCAGATATCATGCAAAATTAAATTGCAGAATGTCTACAAAAAATCTTTAAGATTGCTGGAACTTTTCGGGAGAAGCAAATGATCGGAGCTTGTGCTTCTCTTCGCTTAGAGAAACTACTGCAGAGAACAGATTAAAATGCGTTTTTTCTTGTACGATTATTTAAAACTTTCGATAACATAGCTGATTTTGAAGCCCAGAAAAAATTATGAAATAAAATGTTATTGAGAAGAAATGGAACATGAAAACAAACCTACTTATTAGATGTTTATTTTAAAGTGTGCCGTTCCCTCACTAGATGGTGCTAAGGGCTCCACTAGTGAGAGAAATTTTAAAACTTTGCACAAAGCCAACTTATACGCCACGGTGAATTTAAAAACAATTAATTTGTAGTAGTCAGAAATTCTACATTTGTTTTTAATAAAAGTATTTTTATTTAGAAAGAGACCATGAAATTTCAAGTTTTCCCATTTTTCTTTTTTTCATATATAACCGTCAGCTACTTGATTCTGATTTTAATTCCTGCTTTCATCTAGATATACGCTAATTTTAATTGTACTTATTAGAGTTACCTATTCTAATTTAAGGATAATTTAGGGCACATGTTTTAGTTTTAAATTATTTATATAGTAAGAAGTTAGCAGATAGCTTCAAAACATAAACTATTTGAGCGCAAAATTTTCATTGTATTAATATCAGTTGTCCTGTGCAACAAAACAATGTGGAGCCACTATTAAATATGTAATTAAGAAATTAATAAACGATGATTTAAAATTTGTTAATACCTAAGAGAAAAAAGTATTTCTTAAAGAGTTTTGGTTTTAGGTATTGAAGATTTTTTTTCTCTTTTTTAATTAATATAAAATACTTTTTTGGGAAATACGAGGTTTGGCGCCCTCGTATTTTAATGTGAACGTATCACAAAACGTATATGTGTCGTGAGGAAGTTCTGCAGGCATAGTGTGTATGCAGAACAACAGATGGCTCTGTGATAGCTCTCTCTGTGTTAGCGAGGGCTCTGAAATCAGTCGGTGAGTGTCGTGCGAGATGTAAGTAACCCATGTTGAGCAGCACGCTTACATCAAAATAACCGTTCTCCGGGAGAGAAATGCGATAGAATGCCACAGTGAATTTGTAGAAGCCCTTGGGAATAATGCCTACTATATCGTACAGTAGCATGGTGGGTAGAAAAGTTTCAGCAAGGACGTGTGTCAAACAATGATGAGCAACGTTTGGGATGATCGGTGACTGTGCAGACTTTGCACCATGGACCTTATAAGAGATAGACTAACCTAGTGGGCGGGGCGAGCGTCACCGACATGTCGGCATGGTCTTATAAGGTCCATGCATGTCGGCAAGAAAGAGTACGGACGATCTGGTTTATTTTAACACTGAAACATATGGCGTTTGTATCACATAACTCTTTTTAATTATTAAATGTGATACGTTGTATAGTGATGAGATTATGAAAAACACAGTTTTTTCCAAATAGGATTTAATATGTCTCATTAAAGCTCTTTTTACTGCATTTCGACATTCAGAGGTTAGTGTCGCTGCGCGACGCACGCATCCTGATTTGCTTTGTAAGTATTTTTGCTTTCTCTCCTCATGGCGGCCAAAAAACCACCAGATCGTTTTTGGAATAGGCATGAAAGTGACAGCGACATGGATCACGACTCAGATTATTCCAACTAATCTAAGAATAGCGGAAAATTAAAATTTAAAGATTTTCTAAAACCCTCCAGCTTAGTTCAAAATTTTACTTCTTGTTACTTCCTGATGTTCCAATAGATGGCGACACGCATGCGACGATGTTTTCACCAGAAACTTTCCACTTTAAATAAAGTGGATTTACTTCTCACAAGGAGGTTAGAATACAAGGAGATGGCGTCCCTGCTATTGGATTACAAAGAAAGTGAAGCAGGGGGAAGGAAATAAGCCACGCCACGTGAGGGCAAGAAAACGATTACCTTACTAAGGGAAGTGAGGTAAAACGCCAGCTGGTTTCAAGTTCTCAGTGTGTTTTCTGATTTTGTATGCGTAGATGTGAAACGCCTAAAAGACACAGAATTGTTGCAGCGAAATAATGTCTACATTTCTGACTTCATGTCCATGTAAAAGAATGTTTTAAAACGTGCATAAACAAGTAGAATAATCAATATGTGTGTTTCAATGGCCTTCAAGAAAGAGTTTGAGTATTTTCTTTGTGTAAAGTACACGAAGAAACATATATAGTTCTCATATTTACCTTTTCATAGTAATAATAAAACTGATATTCGTAATTAACTTATATGAGATGGCAAAACGATAAGTAAACAAGTGGAGGGGGCGTGGCTAGCTCTCCATGGAAAAGAAAACAGTTTACTTTAATGTCTGATCATAATTACATTACAGGTTGTACTTTTTATGTGTTTAACTACATTTTAATTTTTGCTCAAGTAAATATATGATAACTGGATTTGATTTTTAGTCAAATTTGTTGTGTGAATTTTAAAATAACAACGTAAAATTTACATATTTCTATCATTGTTTATTCAAATTAAGTTTTTTTCGAAACATAAGTAATATTTATAACATGAAAAATTTGAGAATTATATATACTTAGAAAAAGTAAATTATAATCAAGTACATAGTTGAGTACATAGTTACTGTTCTGTGTTCACAATACTTTTAATGCTAGCATTCATTAATTACAGCATGCAATTACATAATGTAGAAATTATTGCGATTACATAAATTAGAAATTATATTAATTACATAATGTAGAAATAAAATGAAATGGCGAGAAAAGTAAAGGAAAGAGGACCTGAAGAATCTGCGATCCTTTACGACTACCAGAAACAAAATTGGGTGTTGTTAGAGCACGTCAATCTTTCTGAGCCACGACTACTAAGGGCATGCTTTCCCCCTTTTTTGGCTTCACTTTGACTGCGTGCAGGGCATCTCCATGTATTCTAACCTCCTTTGACTTCTCACTAAGACTTACCCCGCAGGGTAAATAATTTCTGAGTAAAAGTCCCCAGGACTATTACTAATAGATACCTCAATTCATACCAAATTCATACCAATTACTGCATTTCGCGCATTTTTTTCACGCGTAATTCTTGTACAAACATCTTTACTTTGGTAAAACGGTAAAAACTCTAGGCAGAAAATTTATGAACTTAATTTTGCGTACAAATAACGTAAAATTAAATAAGATTGATAGTACGTGATGCTTATAAAAATAAATAAGGTAAAATTAAACAAGATCTAATAACTAAAAAAATTAATGACCATTTTTAGGCAGTGATTTTCAAAACTATAATAACATTACAAAACAATCATTTATTTGATTTATATCATCATTAACTTATTAACATTAAAGTGGAATATTTATTTTAGTAATTTATAAAATTTGGAGCATAAAATTTTCTGAGCGTAATGAAAGAAAAAAAAAAACATAAAATAAAATCTAGAAGCACTCATCATTTGCAATAATTACACCCAAAAGAAACTTTCTTTAAAGTTTTGTATGCTACCTATATTTATTCAATATCATGTTCTTCGCCCGTAAACCAGATACACTTGAAAACAGCCTATCTTTAGAATTTCCGCACTGGAGATAAAACTGTTATTTTCCGCACAGTGCTCGCTCTGAACTCGTTGAGTTTGTTAATCAAAAATTCGTTAAAGTGTTACATTCGGCCGTCCCAATGCCCATGTTCGGGTGGAGGATTACATTATTCAAAATTTGCTGTCGTATTTGTCACAGTGCGAGAAACATACATGTATTCATGCAGAGTCTTCATTATTTAATTTCTTTACATATAATACAGGGTAATAATATTTGGTAATAAGTAAATAAAAAAAATCTTATGCAGAACTAAAGATAAATTTAAAAAAAATAATCACTAGAAAATACAAGCAAAATTAATTATTATGGTTAAATACAATTTTAATATTAGAGTTAAATGTATAAAAATTTTTAAGGAGTCAAAAGTGTTTATCACTATGATGTATTATGAAATATAATTGAAATAAAATTGCTTTATAGAAATTTTGCTATAATACTCATCTATAATTTTAAAAAAAACAGCACAATTTAGAATTTTAAACAAAACTTTGAAAAATTCGTTTTTAAATATTTTAGTATTTTTTCTTATTTACACCAATAAAAAGCATAAAATTGCAAAAGAAAATTCCTTGTTTGAAATTTTCTATTAGTTCAGATTTAAAATATTATTTTCTAAAAGAAGTAGGTACAAATTTCCTTACAGCATAGGAAAAGCTAAAAAAATATCCAGTCCTGAAAACATGCAATAGCTTTATAATTATTTGGAACGTTAATTATGCTTGATAAATATGCTAAATTTTTAAAAATCAATCTCAATTTCAAAAATAAAAATATGTAGAAATTCTAATTTGTGAAATGAGGCGCTACAACCAGCTTTTTCTTGACAATTATACACGCTGCAATAGGCAACCAATGTTAAATTTCTGCAAGTCGTCCCTACTCCTCCGGATGTGATCAAGGTGACAGCCGGCAGCGCCTCAGATGAGGGAGAAAACCCATTTTGGTTAGTCTATTTGTTATAAGGTCTATGGTATTCTCTATAGATATAGAAATAAGTATAATAAATTCTTTATATTTTAAGTTATAATAATGCAGTAAGTGAATTGTACCAGTTATTAAAGCGGTAAACAAAGTCGCAGTCTCTCATATTTGTATTTCATACAGCTTCAGTATTTTCAAAGATTTTAGAATTTATACAAATAAAAAAAAAAAAAGATTTTTATTATTAAATTTATTGCGGCAACTGTAACAGAAAGTTGCAAATTATTGCGTGTCTTTTAAATAAAATAGTATATACTTCAATTTACGTTTAATGTATTAATAAAAGGGCTTAATAAATTTCAAGACTTACCCTTTTGATGATTTTTTTTGATGCTGGATTATATTCCGGATAGCTCCTAGAAAAATACTAACTTCTTCTTTTGTGAATGATTCAAGGTAAAATAAATCGTATACATGATTTAATTTTTTTGGGGGGGGTTATATTGACATAATATTATTTACATTTTTAGTTTAAAAGGGTAATCATTTAAAGAACAATATCAGAATACAGCCGATTCAAAAACTACCAAAAATCGAGTTCAAGTTCTAAAAAAAAAGTGCTAGTTCTACGGTTTTCGTCTGGTTTATATCTGTTGCCAATATGCTCGAATCAAAAAACTATTTCCCTCTTTTTTTTTTTTTTTTTCCTTTCTTTTACCGGAGTAGTTGCCAACAAATTTAAATTCATATTATCGAACATTTTAATTTATCATTTTTACAAATTGCCTTGTTGCTACGTAACGACACAATCCCTTAGGTACTTGTAAGTAGACAATCTTCATTATTTTCTAAAAATTTTAAACTTTACATTAATAAAAAAAAATAAATATTTTTATTGCAGATCAACATCACACACAGCTTTCATATCACTGTTTCTTATTTTCTTAAATCACGTCCTATTCTATAGTCTTACTAGAATTCTATATATTCTACAATTAAAAAAAATCTAATTTCTCACAATGAAAGAAAATAAACACTACAAATTTGGAACACTAAGCAATGCTTCACACACACACACACATATTATCAATGAACTCATATTATCAAGTGCAACTGCGATAGCAAATACTACGTATTAAAATAAAAAAAAATCTGATGTGTACACCACATGACTTCCTTATACGGAAAATTAAATTGTACGCATGTTTTCTTGCATTTTATTTAAACTTATTAGATTGAATTAAACCTACTTCGCCGACAGCGCATAAACCACAACAGAATAAATGCATTCTTTAAAATTCACTTTGTTTACCATAGCGACACTCTGGCGCTAGGTTTACTTAACAGTATTACATTTTATTCATATTATAACTCAGAATGCACAAAATGTATATCATTTAAAGAATTATCTAATCGTTGCCACATGTTCTATTCAAATACTAAAATAAAACTCGAACTATGTATAAAAGAAATTAAGTAAACAAAACAAAAAAGAAAGTTTTTCACAGACGATTGAGTATTTCTCATTTAATTAATTCAGTTCTCACTTCGCGAGAAGGCAAAAATACATAAAAACTCAAAATATCTGTATTAAAAATTACGAAGTAAATCTCAAACGCTTATTTCCTCGAAAAAATTCCAGAAAGAATTAAGCATGATTTAATTGGTAATAATAAATGATTGCGTTATCTTTGTTGTTGCGAAGCTAAGTTTCTCTAGATTGGCAACAAATCCACTAGTCTCCTGTTTCAAATGTAAACATTAATGGCCGCCATTAAAACAGGCTTAGCGGCAATTAAACAACTTTAAAATTGCTGATAATTCTAAAAATATTGCACACAGATTTACCAAAGGCATAAAATACTTAACCGGAAGATAAAAACAACATAATTCAATCATTTTTAAAGCAAAAAATGTACAAATTACAAACATATAAGAGTAAAGAAACTAAGATCACTGAGCGGGTAATAGAGTGGATATATATATAAATATATTTATATACGTTTGGTGCGGCCGATTGCAACCAAAATACGAGGTGCACATCTACATGTTATAGCAGTCCTCTATGCAAAATTTCAACGTTCTGAGGCTACTCATTTTTGAGTTATGCGAGATACGTACGTACGCACGAACGTACAGACGCCAAGAAAAATTCTCTTCAGAATTATTGAAGGAAAAGAGTATTTTATTCTGTCCTTACGTACAGATATCACGCAAAAACGTCGTTAAATTGCATTCGATAGCGGTTAAATACTTCCTTTTTACTTCGTACAAGGAAGTAAAAAGTATAAGTTATTTATAGGGTCAAATTTTGCTACTAAAAATACAATAAAAATGATGTCTAAAGTATAACTTGCAATTAAAACAACAATGAAAATTTAAAATACACAAACGACACATTAAACATTGCATATAAAATACGTTACATTACAGCTCAGTATAACATACAGCCTCGCTTTGTTCAGGTGCACAACGATCTGTATTTGCTCGAAAAACTTCAAAGAATTTCAAAAACTTGGTGTCGATGTACACATCCATCTATTTTCACTAAAAGAAAATCAGAGAATTGCACAAACTTGGCATTGCACATTGCCTCGGCTTTGTCCATGTGCAAGTCGATTTATTTTTACTTAGAATACATTAGAGAATTGCACAAACTTGGCATTGCGTGCTACATAGGCTTTGCCCATGTACACATCGATCAATTTTCACTTAAAAAAATCAGAGATTTGCACAAACTCAGCATCGCGCACAACCTCGGCTTTGCGAACTGCATTGGCTTTGCCCATGTACACATCGATCTATTTTCACTTAAAAAAAATCAGAGAATTGCACAAACTCGGCATTGCGCACTGCATTGGCTTTGCCCATGTACACATCGATCTATTTTTCACTTAAAAAAATCCCAGAGTTGCACAAACTCGGCATTGCGCACAATCTCGACATTGCGCACAACATTGGCTTTGCCCATGTGCACATCGATCTAATTTCACTTAAAAGAACATCCCAGAATTGAACAAATTCGGCGTTGCGCACCACATTCGATTTGCCCATGTGCACATCCATCTATTTTCACTTCATGAAAGTCCCAGAATTGCACAAACTCGGCATCGCGCACAACATCGGCATTGCGTACTGCATTCGCTTTACCCATGTACACATCGATCTATTTTCATTTAAAAAAATCAGAGAATTGCACAAATTCGGCATCGCACACAACCTCGGCCTTGCGCAGTGCATTGGCTTTACCCATGTACACATCGATCTATTTTCACTTATAAAAACATCAGAGAATTGCACAAACTCGGCATCGCGGATAACCTCGGCTTTGCGCACTGCACTGGCTTTGTCCATGTACACATTGATCTATTTTCACTTAAAAATACATCAGAGAATTGCACAAACTCGGTATTGCGCACTGCATTGGTTTTGCGCATGTACCTATCGATCTATTTTCACTTTAAAAACATCGGAGAATTGCACAACCTTAGCTTTTCCAATCTTCTAGGATCGAGCCAAAAAGAAATACAAAATATTAAAAATAAGCAACTTTAAAACGAACCACACAAGAAAATTTTTTTCACTTACCCTTTTCAAGAAAAATGTAAAATCTTTTTGAGGGGTTTTATATATGTATATTGAATTTATCTCAGGGAGAAACCCTTTTGGATCCCCCTCCCTCATCTTTAAATAAATTTACTGACGTTTTATACTCCGTTTCCGTAATATATGCAGAAAAAAGGCAAAAACCCCCAGGGGGGAAAATACTCGATTGAAAAAAGAACCACCACATAAGGGCATTCAGACCGCAACATAATTAACTGCTCAAATTAACAAGTAAAAATATAAAAAAATACAGTCAAAAGTCGTTAATTCGGACGGAATGATCTATAATCCGGACCTCAAAGCTAAAAACTTTCTGCGCATGCACTGCGTTGACACATGCGCATAGGCGTTTACGCGTGTGCGTAAGACCTTTACGCGCATATGCGTGTGCGCAAGTGCAGAATACGTTTTCGCGTGCGCGTTTAATGTATAACGGACAGTGCAAGCTAAAATTATATAATTATCTATTTAAGTTAATGTTGATGATTGCGTTGTTCCTTAATCTTCGAATTGGATGCGGCTTATTATTTTTTGCAGACTGTAAGAGCAATTTTATAAAAGTAAACTTGAACTTTCGATTATGTCAATTTCCGATTCTGGAGCTCCCAAAGGATATACAAAACGAAAGTATGTCTCGATGCCCGTCAAACAAAAAGTGGAATTGCTGCAAAAAATGGATAAAGACATGAAGAAGGTGACAGAGAGGTTAGTGAAAACGAAAAAATTTCGATTGACAAGTTAGTCGGTATTCTCGGCACAGCAATTACGGGACTTGTAACTGAACAAGAAATTATGTCTGTTTATGGAATTAAAGAGAAAGTATTATCACATAAAACGAAACAACTTACATTGAAAGAAATGTTTAATAAAGTAAACAAATAAATATTAAACTTCTTTTTTTGTAAATTTTGATACCCTTTAATTGTTAGAGCAAAGACAAATTGAAAAGGATAAGCTGGATTATGAACTTCAAAAATTGAGAATAGAGCAAGAACTTCGAAAAACAAAAATGGATTATGACCTGGAGTTGGCAAGAATCCAAGCACAGAATCAAAGTGAGTCATTTCCATCTATTTCTGTTTCTGATGTAAATAGTTCGAAACGAAAGTTTACTTTGCCTAGATTAGAATTTAGACAATTTGGGGATGATATTAAAGAGTGGCTTCCCTTCTGGAGTCAATTTGAACAAATTCATAAAGATAATGATATTGCCCCTGAGGATAAATTCCAGTATTTAATTCAAGCTACTGTGTCGGGTTCCCGCGCTAGAGAAGTTGTCGAGAGTTTTCCGCCTATCGGTGCTAATTATGAAAAGGCGGTGGAAAGTTTGTAGTATCGTGTGGCCCCAACTTGTCAGCATCTGTGATAGTGATTGCTACTAAGTGTAAATTTACACAGACTCGTAAGAAGGGTTTAAAGCCCTTTTTATTCAACTTTAAAAATAACAGCTGCGTCCACCTGACGCTTACAAACTACGCCGACTCGGCGGTTTAACTGAAACAGAACGTAAAACTGAACAATAATGACTGGATGAATAAAATATCGAGATCACTATCCACGAGGCTCTGAGATCTTAAACTAATCTAACCGCGTTCTAAAATACCGCTGAGATTCAGCGAGCTTACTAATTAAGCAGTTGAGAGATTCACCAAAAACTACCGAGATAGGCACACAGGCCGAAACGCGCGGTTCTTAAATTTCTACCTACCAACCTTCACGTTCGCGATTCAAGAAGCACACCTACAATCTCGTTTTCCTTCTATTTAAACTCAACTTACTTCTGCTAAATTTGAATATACTGCGCGCTCTACTACAATTTACATACTCTAGCATTGGCAATTCTAGGGGAAAGTAAAGGCTTGACAGGAAAGATAGCTTAAAATAAATGTTAGTTAAAATAAATATAAACCCTACAAGTTTAAAATTCCGTTTTGGTAGGGAAGATATTTTAGTCGAAGTATACGTAACAGAATTATTGAAATTAATCACAACTGTCCAAACTAAGGAAAAGTTTTCATTAACTTCTTTGTACGATAAACTTGAATCGGCCAGCTTCCCCCAACCATGGATAAACGCGCAGAACGTTACCTCCAAGATACCGGAACTTCATGAATTTATCCAGCAAAATGACGTAGACATCTGCTTAATTACAGAAACCCATGCTAACCCTTCGCACTCCTTAAGGATAGCCAATTATTTCAGTTACCGTAGTGACAGACTCCACCACCGTGGTGGCGGAGTGCTCATTTATGTTAAAAGGACATTTGATTCATATCTGAAAAGTGCAGCAAATTGTGATGGAATGGAAAGTGTTAAAGTGATGGGGAATCTACCCAACATTGGGGATGTCACTTTCTGTGCGGTGTATAACCGCCCTGGGAACAAGCTCAGTGCTGAAATTCTGGATAGACTTATTAACTCAGACTCCCCCACCTTTCTAGGTGGCGATTTAAACGCCAAGCATCTCGACTGGGGATGCCGCAACTCGAATTATAATGGACGCATAGTGCATGATTTTGTGTGTAATTACCCTGTCTTTCTGCATGTGCCGGATGAGCCTACCTATAGGCCAAATATACTCAACCATCGGCCTGACATTCTGGATATTTTTATTACGACGTTCAATATTCCAATGGCTATTACGGTAACATGTGACATGTCTTCTGATCATGTACCTGTGCTTGCTTACCTTGGAGTGGAAAATGCTAAGAACCTACCACCAATTAAGCATACTGATTGGAATCTTTATCATAATACTTTGATGACCACTGATTTTAATTGTGTCTCGTTACAAAGCACTTCGGATATTGAACGTGCTATAACAGACTTTACTTCGTACTTGCATTCTGCTAAGTCCCTAGCTACGACTGAGGTTGACCGTGTCAGACATGAGCACACGCTTCCTGCCAATATTCGCGAAATAATCTGCTTTCGAAATCATCTCCGAAAGGAATTTAATCTCACCTGGGATCCTGCTATCAAAACTCAAATTAACAGGCTTAATAGGAAAATCAAGCAAAAGATTCAGGACCATCGTTCTAGCTTATGGCAGGATAAGATGGAAAAGATCAACGACGAACCTGGCGCCATTTGGCGTCACACAAGGACACTAAAACGCCCCTGCTCTGCCAGAAAACCGCTTAAATGAGCATAACGGATTTGCTTACTCCGATCAAGATAAAGCGGAACTTTTTGCGGAACACCTTTCTAAACAGTTCATTCCAAATTCCTTTCCCTCAGATCATAGTTCGGACATTTAAGTTCATTACCTTAACGATCAATGGCTGCACTCCCCTTCTACGGAACCTTCTATCAAACTAACCACGCCGCACACATTATTAAGGGACTTAAATTAAAGAAAAAACATTATTAAGGGACTTAAATTAAAGAAAGCTCCAGGAAAGGACAAGATCACGAACCAGATGCTGAAAAAACATGCCTTTTAAGACCGTATGCAAATTAACAGGCATTCTCAATGCATGTTTGTATCAAAATTATTTCCCGCTTTTCTGGAAGCAAGCAAGCATCCTGATGATTCCTAAGCCAGGGAAAACACAGGATTACCCGGCAAACTTTAGACCCATCAGCCTGCTGTCCTCCATAAGCAAGATCCTGAAACGTATTATTTATCTCAGAATGCAAGAAAACTTGGACTTTCTCGTTGATCACCAGCACGGTTTCCAGAAAGGACTTTCGACCACAACGCAGTTAGTCAGGCTCACGGAGTTCATCGGCGCGGCTATGCACAACAGAATGAGTGTTGCTATCCTGATGCTAGACGTGGCAAAGGCTTTTGACCGCGTCTGGCATCCAGGGCTAATCTATAAGCTAATTCATCTCGGTTTCCCCAGAAATCTGATACTCATTATCAAGTCCTTCCTTGAAAATAGAACTTGCACCGTTGGAGTTGGAAATGCAGCTTCATGTGTCAAAAATATTTACGCAGGTATTCCTCAAGGGTCAATTTTAGGCCCGCTTTTTTACATCATCTATACGAACGATTTCCCTTGCTTTTCCGAGGATACAAATGTTCTCGCAGCCAGCTACGCTGATGATACAGCGATAGCCACCAAGTCTCTAAACCCAGAGTATGCATTGTCAAGAATTCAGGCCAAAACCCCTGCTATTGAGGGGTGGTGCAGTCGCTGGAAAACGTGCATTCAGCCAGAAATGTCCAAGATTCTACTCATTCGAAATCGCAGACAGAGGAAACGGGTCAGAACTGAGGTTAAACTTTTTGGTAAAATCATCCCTACAGTTGATAAAGCTAATTACCTGGGAGTTACCCTTAACAAGAACTACAATTGGAAGGATCATATGCTTAGAGTAAGCGGAAAAGCACACGGGATCATTTTCAGGCTTTTCCCTCTCCTAAAGAATGAAACCTCACCCTCATACTGAAAAAGAGGATTTATGAAACTGTAATCCGACCCATTCTCACGTATGCTTCCCCAGCCTGGGCAAGCTACAATGCAAACGAAATTAGAAAACTCCAAGTGCTTCAAAATAAGGTGCTAAGAATCATCACAAAAGCTCCTTACTATGTTCGGAATAGGACTCTCCACTCCGACTTGAAAATAGATACTATTCAGGACTACCTCAACAGAATAAACAACAACTTTTTTAATAATATTATCAATGTGAATCCCGCTAATTTCACAGACATTCTTGGCCCACCAGCGGCCGAGCGGTAACGTCGCTGAACACTGGTAGTTAGGTCCGAGGTTCGAATCCTGCGAACGGGCTGGCTGCATGGGTGTTTTCGTGGTTTTCCCCATGTGTAACGTGTATACGAGCCAGTTTCCCTTAAAAAGACCTCCACGAAGGCATCCCTCCCTTAAGGCAGATAGTCCTCGAGTGCTTTGCCGTAATCTAGTAAACCAAACCAAACCAAACCAACCACGGACATTCTTATCTACGAAATCCTAGCTGAAGACAAAAACCTCCGCCCATTTGCCGCCCACCTCTTGAGTTCAGAATTCTAAGTTCCAGTTTTCTGGTTTTCAAGCAGCATCGATCGGGGTCAGTTTCCGGGAGGGTGACCTCCCACGTGACTGGCTCCGACGAATGAACAGTTAGTATTCGGGCTATCCTACACAGGTCATCCGAAGTTTCTTTCTCCGGCCCCTGCTTGGCGGATTCCATCCAAGATGTAGCAGTACAGGAGCAAAGTGCTTCTTTTTCTCTCTCCAGCACACTTCTACCTCCACGAGAGAAAATTTCTTTCAGGTTTCTACTCTGTCAGGCCCCATATGGGATCACATCAGGAACTGGCAAGAGCAGGACTTTAATTTCCTGCTGAAAGCCAGTATAACCGCAAAGTTCCAAACTTGAATCTTATTTAAGTGCTTTGGAAACATTAAATGTGACAACTGATAAATGTGCTTCTATATTATATCCAATGGTTGAGTCATGCTTTCCAGCAGATTTTTTAAAAGCGTGGAATCGTAGTAATTTTTCAGATTCTAAAACGGAAGCGATCTGAGGTAGAGGGAAAGGAAAGAATATGCTTAGCTGTAGCTGGTTTCGGTTTGGGGAAGCATCAAGATAATAATAATAAGCGAGCAAAAAAGAAACATTGTAGTGCAGAATTTTTACGTAACAAGACACCGACAGCTGCAGCGCTATTAACAGCTGCTTCTGTTTCCAAGGATACGAAATCGTGCACTTTTTGTGATGGTAAACATTTGAGTTCTGACTGTTTTCCCGCGCAAAAAAATGAGTTTATTGGAGAAACAAAAAAATTTAAAAGATAGGCTTTGCTGCTACGCTTGTTTATCACCTGGTCACACAGTTAAGAAATGCCGAGTTTTCTTAAAGTGCTTGATTTGCTCTAAAAAACATGTGCCTCTTATGTGTGATGTGCTTGATATACAAATCAAAGCTGTACAACCGAAAAACGAAGAAAAACCGATAGAGGGCGAAATTAACTTGTCCAATTTCAAAAGATATAGCCCTAGAGTTTTTCTTCAAACTTTGAAAGCGAACCTTATTTCTGCCGGTACACAGAAGACTGTAAGATTTCTTTTAGATTCAGCTTCGCATAAAGCATACATTTTAAAGACTGTAGCCGAAGAAATGAAATATTTGCCGGTTCGTCAGGAAAGTATGGTACATTCTCTTTTCGGGGGTGTTTTGACAAATGAGTTGAAGCATAATTGCTATAAAATAAAATTGAGAAGTTTGAATGAAAAGTTTACGTGCAATTTCGAAGTCCTAGATCAAGCTACAATTTGTGACAATGTTCGGCCTGTGTGTAAAGGCCCTTGGATTAAAGAGCTAGAAGAAAATGGCATAATTTTAACAGATGTCACGGTTAATTGCGAAACCATTCATATTCTCGTCGGAGCCGACATAATGGGAAGGTTGTTAACCGGAAATAGGAAACTTTTGTCTTCGGGTCTCGTTGCTGTAGAAACTAGTTTAGGATGGACATTAAGGGGTAAGGTAACAGTAGAAGAAGCTCCTAATGAAAACTTAGCAATGGCGGTGACATCAGTGTTTATAAATGAAGCTGAAGTTTCAAGTCTATGGAGATTGGATTTAATAGGGATTAATGATCCTGTAGAAAAGAAATCTAAACATGAGATTGATCTTCAGACCAAAGAACATTTTTTAGGAACCGTTACAGTGAATAATGATGGTCAGTATGAAATTTGCTTACCTTGGGCTGATGATAAGTCACCTTTACCTGATAATTTTAGTTTAGCTAAAAAGAGGCTCGAGTACTCTACTTCGAAACTTTTAGCTATGAATTTGTATCAACAATATGAAACTGTAATTTTAAGTTGGATTGATGAAGGCATCATAGAAATTGTGCCCAGTTCTGAAGTGAACTCTTATGGTAATTACTTAACTCATCGCCTTGTCCTGAAGGCAAGCAGCAGTAGCACACCTATTCGTCCAGTGTTTGATGCTTCAACGAGGTTGACAAACCATCCTTCTCTAAACCAATGCTTGCAGTGCGGTCCTAATTTGATCGAACTTATTCCAGACGTCCTACTGTGATTCACAGAACAAAGATACGGTGTCATAGCGGACATTAGAAAAGCCTTTTTACAAATAAGTATTCGACAGATGCCTTTTTAATGGCATTTAGATTTATAGCTCGCAGAGGAAGATGTATATTGTGGCAATGGATCTGATTTTGTTGGAACAGCCAATTCATTAAAACAAGTGGATCGGAACCGTATACAGAAACATGGAGTCGTCAATTCGATTGATTGGAAGTTTAACCCACCGACTGCCGCATGGTGGGGCGGTTGGTGGGAGCGACTAATAAGAATATTGAAAAATCTCTTAAAAAGAGTGTTAGGTAAGGCACATCTCAATTATGAAGAAATGGCAACTGCTCTGGCAGACTGTGAGAGCGTAATCAACTCAAGACCTCTGACTTATATCTCTGAAGCAGATGTGATAAAACCCATTTCTCCATCGATGCAAGACATTCATGAATGCAGTGTTCCAGATATTGATGCTGTAGAACAAAATTCTTTGTCCAAGAGACTCAAATACAGACAAATCATACTTAAAGAATTGAAGAACCGATTTCGGTCGGAATACTTAGGTGCTCTCATTCAACGAGGGAACAATAAAATTCTATGACGCCCAGTGGCTATGGGTGATATTGTTCTAGTGAAAGCTGATAACAAAAAGAGAATTAACTGGCCTTTAGGTCGTATTAGTGAGCTTGTTCCAAGTAAAGACGGTAATGTGCGGCTTGTGAAAGTGCAGACTTTACACCAAGAACTTCTTCGTCCTATTCAGAGAATATATCCTCTTGAGATAGCATCTCCTACTGACTGTCCTAAGCCTGTGGAATCCAATAATTTGACCAAGTTCTCAAAGCAGCCTGTTAAACAGGATAATGAAGCGTTTGACAACAAGCCAAAATTTATTAGGACTGGTATAAAGATTAAGATTCGAGAAAACTGGACTTCTATTTTAAATAAGTGCTTTAGTGAAATATATTTTTATTGGCTGTTATTATTATTCCTTATACTTGAGTATATTTCTGTGTTTTATTTATTTAGTATATTTAATGGTAATTTTATGTTTTGATTATGGTTTATAATCGAGAGGTTGGAGGATGTTAACAAAGCCTTACTTATTTTGTTAGTATAATTTAGCTACTTGTGTATGGCAACAGTAGGAGACATTCAAGTTTGAGAACGATGTAACGACGCGAGGAGCGTCATTGTTTCTTTTGTGATAATAAAGTTTGCTTTCGTTGAAACTGATTCTATTGGTTAAATAATCACCGCAGTTATAGTGTTTGATTGATAGAGACTATCTTTAAATCTATGATGCGAGTCTTTAATTAAAGGCTACTTCGTGCTGAAGTGTGATTTATTATTTTAAGTACTGAAAGCAGAAAAAGTCGTTTTTTTTTCTAGTAAGCTTTAACATCTTCTGCACTCTGAAGACATTCTTTTAAAAATTCTTCATCAGTAAATGGTCCACGCTTAGCAATTTTTTCTGCTATCATATAACTAACACTAACCCTATTTTCAGATTGGCAATTTCTATTCCCTGTCGTGAAGAAACACTGCTGAAAATTTAGTTTTGAATTTAATTCACTGACCTAATCACTTTGAAAATTATTTTCTAATGCAGAATATTTCTCATTGTGCTTAGTATCATAATGTCTCTTAATGGTACATTCCTTCATCACAGATACACTGTCATTGCAAATAAGGCAAACTGCTTTACCGTTATGTACAACAAAAAAATAAACATCTGACAACTTTACTAGAACAAATCTCACTTTTCCTTCAACTTTTCTCTTTTTGTTATCACGTCTTGCCATTGTGTACTCATTCAAAGATCATAAACGCTTCTGAATTTTTAGAATGTAGAATGAGTGTGAGTAATCTAGCTTAAACTCAGCTGTAGAAAATCTGCTTATCGCCAAATCACACAAGATGTTTACGATCATAGTTACCTTTGACAACTAATTGCAACATTAGGAGAAATAGAATTCTATTTAATTTATTCGCCCTCCCCTCTATAGTAGGGGCCTTTGGCGAAGTATTGACGAAAGATTGGTATCTGTTGCAAATCTGTTATATATATGGAATTGTATGCCCAGTCAAATTTTTTATTTTTTAAATTACATAAAATAAACAGAAAATTTTGGAAAATTTTATCTCAAATAATATCAGTTATGTCAATAAATTGCTTTAAATTTCAAAAATAAGAGGAAATAATTTTTTTTTTTTTTTTTTTTTCCACGACAAGAAACTTACAAGGTAATGTTTCTTGAAATCAAAATTTCTTCAAATTCAAATGTGGGGGCACTAAAATACCTCCAGTGGACCACGGGTTGAAGAATCCTAGTTTAAATGATATTTTTGTTTTTAATGTAGTAATAGAAAGGTACACACCCAGGAAACGCCCAGTTCAGTGTTTCAATTGAATTTGGTCATTCTGAGTAAAATTGCTAGTCAAACCAGTTAGATGTTGCAAATACACACAAAATCTTGGCAGTAATACACGCACTTTAAAAGATAACGAACAGCCTAAAATGTACAAACACACTTATAAGAAATAGATTAACCCAAACTAGTTTCCTCCCTCGTCTAGGCGTTCCCGGCTGTCGCGATAATGAAAATTGTACTATCACAACTAGGTCCCAACTACGTAATGAGTTTTTACCTAGAACTCTAGTTAAGGTCGCGGCCTTAACTAGATTTATTTGGTTAAAAAAATCAAAGGTGCGCACCTTTGATTAATTTGGTTAAATAAATCAAAGGTGCGCTTAGCACCCCGCCCGCAGGCGAGAGAGTCATGGTCGTGGCGGGTAAAGAAGCAAGGCCAACTTATACTAGATATACGCTATTTTTAATTGTACTTATTAGAGTTACCTATTCTAATTTAAGGGAGTTTTAGAGTATAAACGTTTATTTATACTATATGATTCTAAAGAGGCCATGGGCATTAGCATGGACCTTATAAGGGCATTAGTTATTAAATCATGAAGAGGACATTAGTTTGATTAAATTTTAAATTAATCACTACTTTCCAAGAAAAGAAAAGTTTAGGTTATTAGTTATTTTTAAGCGCCCAGCAGCTTTCCATAATCCTTTGTCCAATCCTTTGTCACGTTGGGTGAAGGCTCATGTTATCCACGTTTGCCTTCGATAGTATGGGTAATAACTTACGTTTTTAACGGTCTTGTACCACATAAACCCCATCGGCCATAGTTCTGTAAAAGTAGCGGGAAAATGTACGGCCTATGTAATAATACATATTCTCTGGTTTACCATCGTATCGTTCGATACCCTTGGTAGGACCAAGGAGATTAGAATACATGGAGATGGCGTCTCTGCTACCACAGTACGAAGAAACTGAAGCCAGGGGAAGGAAATAAGCCACGATTACCTTACTTACTAAGCGAAGTGACGTAAAAAACCAGCTGGTGTAAAGTTCTCAGTGTGCTTTCTGATTTTGTGTGTCTAGATCTGAAAGGCACTGAATTGTTACAGCGAAATAATGTCCACATTTCCGACTTCATGGCCATGTAAAAGAATGTTTTAGAACGTGCATAAAAAAGTAGAATAATCGAAATGTGTGTTTAAATGGCCTTCAAGAAAGAGTTTGAGTATTTTCTTTGTGAAAAAACATATATAGTTCCCAGATTTACCTTTTCATAATAATAACAAATGTGATATTCGTAATTAACATATATGTGATGGCAAAACGATAAGTAAACAAGGGGAGGGGGAGTGGCTAGCTCTCCATGGAAAAGAAAACAGTTTACTTTAATGTCTGATCATAATTACATTACAGATCTTACCTTTTATGTGTTTAACTACATTTTATTTTGTGTTCAAGTAAATATATAATAACTGAATTTGATTTTTAGTCACATTTGTTGTCTGAGTTTTAAACTAACAACATAAAATTTACATTTTCTATCATTGTTTTTTCAAATTAAGTTTTTTCGAAACATAAGTAATATTTATAACATAAAAAATTAGGGAATTATATATACTTAGAATAAGTAAAATATAATCAAATTATAGTTTGAGTACATAGTTACTGTTTTGTGTTCACAATACTTTTAATGCTATTATTCATTAATTACAAAATGCAATTACATAATGTAGAAATTATTGCAATTACATACTGTAGAAATAAAATGAAATGGCAAAAGAGGACGTGAAGAATTTGCGATCCTTTTCGACTACCAGGAACAAAATTGGGTGCGGTTAGAGCACGTCAATCTTTTTAAGCCACGACTACTAAGGGCATGCTTTCCCCCCTTTTTTGGCTTCACTTTGACTGAGTGGAGGGCATCTCCATGAGTTCTAACCTCCTTGATATACTCCCTCTGTCCCAAATTAATTGCTACATTTGAGTACTGATTTTTGATACTGAAGATTTTATGATTTTGTTTGCACATTTACCAGATATTTCAAGGTGCTACGTTATCAATCAACAACAACGTTACTTACCAAGCATTCCCTCCTTAAATCAGTACCAAATTAATCTCAAAAATCCAGCTTTGCACACCCTTAAGCCACACCCCATTTTGTAAGGACTCTGCCATCAGTAATCGCTTAAAATCTTCAGGCTAATTAAATGTAAATTCAATTATCTGGCTTGTCTATACGAGCCAGTTCGCCTTAGAATCTCTTCCACAATGGTGTCCCTTACCTTAAGCAGACAGCCCTCGAAGCCGTAATCACATAAACACGATCTTTCTAAAATACTGTCGGTATAGTACTTACAAAATGGCGCGTGGTTTAAGGGCCTGGAAACCCTCTAAATTTGCGTGGATAAAATTGTCCCAAAGTAAATGCTACATTTGTGGAAAGTAAAAACTGAGAATGAAAACCTAGTATGCAGGCATTACATTCCTTGTAGTACACCTTATAATTTTACTGATGTCCATGTACTAAACCGCATCGAAAGTTACTTATGACTCCACCTACTTGAAATGTAGCACCATTTAAGACAAAATTTTTAACCGAAGTGTAGCAACTAGTTTCGGACGAAGGGAAAAAACAATTTTGAGACTGCTAATTTCAATATCATTGACAGTATATTTAAAAAAATAAAACCATATTCCCTAAAACAAAAAAGTATTACCTCTATTAATTACATATATCTATGGATTCGACATGAATCTCTATTACTTCAAGTGCAATCACAAAACACTCAACCAGGTAGACAGAAATTCATGTACAGCATCACACTAATTAAAATGAGACATGCGCTTTAAAATTTTGAAGTTAGTACACACAGCATTCAAATGTTTCTGGATCAAAGGTAACGAATATGGGAGCTAAAATGTAATAAATTTCATAAAAAAGCTGACGCAATTAGTATTTCTTATAAAATATATACGTGGATGCATCCTAAAATTTTAATTGCATTAAATTAATATATATATAGATATGTGAAAGGTTAAAATATCCTTTGTGCAGAAAACAGAGATTATCTCCGGAATGATAAAAAAAATTATGATATTTTTATTTCAGGAAGACGAAAACGTAACATGAAGCTGAACACACATACACACACATATTAAGAAGCTTGTTTATATTCAAAAGCTGAGTGAAAGAAACATGTGAAAAGAATTTTAAAGCTTTAAAATTTTACGTGATGATTGCTTTTGTTTAAGAAATTTTGTATTATGTATTTGTATTAAATCTGTATAGCATGAAGCAGATGGAAATGCTTCCAACAATTATATGTTGCGAATGATTATTTAAATACAATCCTAAAATGTTTTTAAAAGGAAGAAAACTTTGCTGTAAAGCATGCAAGAATATACCATTCTATGTTACTATTAGTTACAGCGGTACGTTTTAATAAAATACACTTTTTGTCAATAACGAGCCACATTACAAATAGAGAACGTATAGCAAAAGTGTAGCAGAATTCGAGCGCCGCCTAGTGATGAATTTCGCGAAAGCCACTGAAAACTGGGAACCGGAATTTCGTTCAGTCTCGCAGGCCTTGAGTAGAAGTTGGTGTTGCTTCAACTCATTCAGCCTTCATCCGCCATCCCTGCTGCCTGGGCGTTCCTCCGATCCACACTCTCCGATAGTATTCATCCTAATTTGCCGTTCCCGTTGCCATATTGCTTATTTTACTTCCCAAACTCGAATTGTATCTCAAGACTTTTCTACAAAATACATGAAAAGGAAACTTATGCCTTACTTCAATGCTTATCACTTCTATTTTTCACTTCACGATCAACAATGTTCGGAAACAGATCCACGTATTCGACTGGGATGAGGGTTTCTTTCTTACCCAGGCGACCACAGAAACCTGAACTTCGTTCACGTATCAGAAGGCATTGCTCATCTTAGGCAGACAGCCCTCAAGGCTTCGCCTGAATCACATCAACACAATCTTAATGAAATACGGACTTACAAAAAAGGGGGCGTGGCTTAAGAGGGCGCGAACCCTCTAAATTTGCATCGATAAAATTGCCCCAAAATAAGTGCTAGATTTGTAGAAAGTGAAAACTAAGAATGAAAAACGTAGTATGCACATGAACCTTATAAGAAATAGACTAACCCAGTTGCGTTTTCTTCCTTGTCTGGCGCGTTCCTGGCTGTCACCTTGATCACATCCGGAGGAGTAGGGACGACTTCCAGAAATTAGCAATGGTTGGCTATTGCAGCGCGTACAATTGTCACGAAAAAGCTGGTGGTAGTGCCTCATTTCACAAGTAAGAATTTTTAAATATTTTTATTTTAAGAAAAAATTTTACGCCTACAAAGTATTCGAAGCTATGTTCAAAACATTTTTCAGAAGATGCATTTGAAAAAGGATACCAAGATATAGAATTTAAAACAAAAGTGCTGTTCCATCAATTTTTGATTTTCCAAGCCACATTGGTCTGGATATAAAATTTTGACTTCTCCTTCCAACGACGTCCGAATGATCTGCAAAAATGCAGAAATAATTTTTAGGCAGACTGAAAAGGAGTTTAAATTGAATAAAAAAATATTATAAATTTCATGACTCTAAAAGTCTTAAAAGCATAGGAACACATCTATTTCCTTCTCTTCAAGACGATATTTATGATGATGCGCCAGATAAAAACCACCTGATTAAATTAATTAAAGAAGTGATATTTCAAGATTTAAAAATCAGAATGCATCATGCAGTTGCATGTTACAATGAATCTAAACAGAGAGAAAATATTCGAAGCAGATTTACTAAATTAATTTTATTTAAGCATCAATAAACCATATTATCTGCTTCCCTTCCTCTCTCTCTCTAAATATATATATATAGATGTGTGTATTTACATTAATAGATAAATAGATATAATCTTGTTTCGCAAATATTTGAAATTAAAAATGAAGTAAGCAAATTTTTCAATGCAACAAATATCCTAAATTGTTTACTTATGTATTTATGGATATACATATGTATTTATGGATGTATAGTCATTCTGCTTAAAGTATATAAAATTATACGTATATAAACATGTATATAAACATTACAAGGTCACTTTAGGCGCATTAATAAAAATTTAAGAATGGACATATAATATCTTGTCTTTTATAGTAATTATTTACTTCAATTTATTTCTAGTTCCGCATAAGATTTTTTTATTTACTGCGAATTTTTTAAAAAAATTTTTCATTACACTCAGAAAAGTTTATGCTCCGAATTTTATGAGTTATTAATATTGTCATAAATGATCATCTTTTAATACCGTAATAATTTTGAAAACAGAAAAAATAAATAAAACAATCCTTGGTTTCTATAAACATTTGAAATGAAAAACATTTGCTACTACTGCCTGAAAATGTTCATAAAATTAAAATAAATTAACAAATCTGGTTTAATTTTACCTTAGTTGTTTCATAGCATCATGTACTACTTTGTAGGTAAAAGTAAATTAAAAAATTTTGCGTTTAGAGTTTTTACCGTTTTATCAGATTAATGATGTTTAGACAAGAATTACGCTTATGCTCAAAATGCAGTAAAAAATATACTCAAAATGCACTAAAAAGTGGTTTCATGAGATACATAAAATCTTATTAGCAAAAATAGTGATTTTTATTATCTCATCATTTATACAACGTATCACATTTAATAATTAAAAAGAGTTATGTGATACAAACGCCATATGTTTCAATGTAAATGATTATAAACTAAAACGTCCCTACTCTCTCTTCCGGACATGTGTGTGACGCTCGCCCCGCCCACCGCGCTAGTCTATTTCTTACAAGGTCCATGTACTAAGCGAAGTGATGTAAAACGCCAGGTGCTTTCAAGTTCTCAGTGTGTTTTCTGATTTTGTACGCATAGATGTGAAAGGCCTAAAAGACACTGAATTGTTACAGCGAAATAATGTCTACATTTCCGACTTCATGTCCATGTAAAAGAATGTTTTAGAACTTGCATAAAAAAGTAGAATAATCGAAATGTGTGTTTGAATGGCCTTCAAGAAAGAGTTTGGGTATTTTCTTTGTGTAAATTACACGAAGAAACATATATAGTTCTCAGATTTACCTTTTCATAATAATAATAAAAGTGATATTCGTAATTAACTTATATGTGATGGCAAAAGGATAAGTAAACAAGGGGAGGGGGAGTGGCTAGCTCTCCATGGAAAAGAAAACAGTTTACTTTAATGTCTGATCATAATTACATTACATGTGTGTTACCTTTTATGTGTTTAACTACATTTTATTTTGTGCTCAAGTAAATATATAATAACTGAACTTGATTTTTAGTCATATTTGTTGTGTGAGTTTTAAAATAACAACGTAAAATTTACATATTTCTATGATTGTTTATTAAACTAAGTTTTCCCGAAACATGAGTAATATTTATAACTTGACAAAATTTGAGAATTATATATAGAATAAGTATAATCAAATTATAGTTTGAGTACATAGTTAATGTTTCGTGTTCACAATACTTTTAATGCTAGCATTCATTAAATACAGGATGCAATTACATAATGTAGAAATTATTCCAATTACATAATGTATAAATTATAGCAATTACATAATGTAGAAATAAAATGAAAGAGCGAGAAGAGTGAAGAGGGCGTGAAGAATCTGCGATTACAGGGAACAAAATTGGGTGCGGTTAGAGTACGTCAGTCTTTCTAAGCCACGACATGCTTACCCCCTTTTTTTGCTTCACTTGTACTGTTTGGAAAACATCTGCATGAATTTAACCTCCTTGCACCGCTAATATGAGAAAGTTTGCCTTGCTGAAAGAGCGCTCTTCCTCAAATATCGCAACAAATCCGATTGCTGAATTATGGCTCCAACTGTTACCAGCTGTAGCTACCTTGATTTATTTATTCTACCTTTTTGAGAAAACAGATGCGTAGCAGTTGGTAAAATTTTATTTGTAAACATTGATTTATGTTTTTGCCGGTTGGTATAATTATTTAGTTTTTACGTATTTTTCGTTATATTATCTAAACACATGATGTTGTGAAATGAACTGAAGTAATAACCGGCGCGAGGCGCTGCTGTTTTGTGACGTCAGCCTGCGTGCTGAGTGTTTCGAATTTTTTGCTTGTGGACGAACGAAAGCTGATCTCGGAAGAGTGATACTGTTTTGATGGAAATAAAGAATGACTTATTAAGAATTTTTTGTCTTTATTCATAATGCACCCAGCCTCGGGTAGAGGCAGGCCCACAACTGAACGAACTGTTTTAAATATATTTTATTTATATATTTTCTGTGTTCTTCGTAACATAGTGGTACCCTCGGCGGGACCGGGTGCTTTGAATTAGAATTTTCCGATTGATCTTTTGATATTGAATTTCGATTTTGAATATACTTTGGAGATGGATTTGATCGCTTTAAAGGCTCAAAGAAAAGGACTTAGAATTGCGTTTTTGCAAACCTCAAGGAAAACCGAAAGTGAATTAACTAAAGAAGTAAGAGATTTAAAAATACGGTTGATCTTTACAATATGGTAACTGGTAGTTTGGCGACATTTTGGAGGCAATAAAGGTTACTACCTGGGACTTTGGTAATAATGTGAGCAGTACTCAGTTCCGATTACGCATTATTTTGTGTGAGGGAAATGAGAAATCGTGGGATATGTCATGTGATATTAATGGACCAATTACGGTTCTTTAATCGGAAAAGGGGGAAAATCGGGAAAAAATCTGGAAATTTTGTAATTGGCTTTATTCTGCGTTGTGTGAAACAGTGTTCATGAATTTTTGGATCCCATGGCCGTAACTAAAGAAAAGTTTATCGGACACGTAATCAAGATTCTGAAGAAGATAAGGTAAGTTAGTATTTTTAATTATTTGAGGATATTATTTTTATGCATTGTTCTAAATGTAAGGTGGAAGTAAAGGAATTTGGTATTATTGGGAAAATTGTTATTAGCAATGATTTAGTTTAAAGTAATTAGGATTGTAAGGTAATTTTTATTAATTTAATGTATGTGCTCATTTATATTTTAAGTAGTGTTTTTGAATTTAATTATTTTTTAATTAAATGATAGTTATTTTGTGAATTTTATGTTTGTAGGAATTTGGTATACGTTTCAGTTGAAGTAAACGTGCATGGAAATAATTTAAATATCTGACACTAAGTATTTTTAATGGTTGCGGTATGAATTCGTTGGTGACGTTTATAATATAATAGATGATTTAGAGGTAAAAGTTTTTGGATATTTTATTTATTTTATATGTGGAAATGTTCATATTTGGAAAGGGTAAATACTTTTTCGCGATGAGGTAATTTCATATATGTTCTTCTTACCGGGTTTAAAGATTGAGAAAATTGTCATGTATTTTCGTGAATTTTTTCTAATTTATGAGAAAAAAGCAGTGTACATGGATATAGTGAAGAGTGTGCGCAATGCCATTTTTGTGCAATTCTGGGATGTTTTTTTAAGCAAAAATAAGTTGGCGTGTACATGGCTTATGTGTATGTGTTATTTTGAAAAACGCGTAAGGAGTATGGTATTGTGCACTTTTCCCCAATTTTGCAGTGAATATTTGTCATGATTAAGCAGTTTTGTTAGATAAAATTTCTAGCATAAGTGTAATTCGGCTAGTAGATTGTTGGAAGAAGTGTTCAGTAGATAAAAAGAAAAGAAACATGTGTTTACTTCGTGAAGACAAAATGGCGGCGAGGAAAAAAAAAATAGAGGGTTGCTGTAGGAGAGTTGGTCGCCAAAAAATCGCCAAGTTACCATAATGTAAAGTTCAACGAAAAATACTTTCGATTTTGAAGTGTCAACTTTGTGATAAATTCCAGAGACTTGACGTATGCCAGAGTGCTATATCGCAGCAAATTTTGCAGACTGAAGATGGAGAAAAATTATTTAGTGATGATTTTCAAGAAGCGGAGAATTATCGAGTTAAGTTTCTAGAACAGTGTGCTCAAATAGATGCGGAAATACAAGCCTCCTCTCCTTCAAATAATTCCGAATCTAGGAAATTTAAATTGCCTAAAATTGAGCTTAAAAAATTCAGTGGTGAAGCTAAAGATTACCTGACTTTTTGGAGTCAGTTCCAGAATATCCACGATGACAAAAGTATCGCCGATGAAGATAAAATGCAGTATCTATTGCAGGCCATGGAACCCAAATCGAAAGCAGAACGCCTCTTCCTTAGCTTCCCGGCAACGGCAGCTAATTATCCTAATGCTGTTATCACATCTGCTGTTTGCTGCCGGGACAAAACGTTTGCAGCAACAGTTCTGAGAAACGGCCTTTGGCGAAATAGGGTTACCATCTTCACTTGGTAAACAGGCTGCAAGGCAAACAAGAATCATTTATCGCTCAGATTGGCGAAAGTGACGTTTCCTTTCACGTGACGTTTGCTTCGTGTTGTTTTGTATCGCTCACCTTCTTCGCGTTCTTTTGTATCGCTTTCATCGTTTCCAATAAGTTATGGAAGATAACAGAAAGGTGATTGCTGTTAAATTAATCACTTTAATCTCCACTCTGGCGATTATAAAAGCGAAGAAAAAAAAACCTGCAAAGAGAAGTACCTGGTCAAGGAAATGGCTCTTAAGAAGGAAACAGCTAGGATGCTACGAAAATTTGATGAGAGAATTAGCATTGGAGGTAGGAATATTTTATTTATATTTTTCAATAAATTTTCTTTTCCAAACTTATATTTCAGTTTACAATTTGTTAAACGTTTTAATAGATTTCAATATTGTGAACTTTATGTTATGCATTCTAATTTAAAACGTTTGTATTAATATGCATCAAGATTATAATGAATTCTAATCATGTACTGTTTACATAATTAAAATATTATTATTAAGCGGAATTAAATATCGAATTTCAAGGGTGAGAAACATGTAATCCTGTTTATATTAAGTCATGGTAAACGTATTACAGAATGATAAATTGTATAATTGGTAAATTAAAATAGTACTATAAAATGTGGACTAAGTAGGGGCTATTTAACGAATGGGATATGAATAACAGTTAAAGGTTGTAAAATAAAATGCTTAATTGAAATCCATCTCTATGTTTAAGAAATTTAAGCATGTTAATTTAGCTGAAATAGTAAAATCAAAAGAGTAATTACAATCCAAAATTATAAAACAGAGTTAAACTTTAGAGTATGTTGGAAACTAGAAAATATAAAATGTAATAAAAAAGTTCAAATTTAGAGTACTTAAATTACGAAGGTAATAAATGTACGAAACAAGTTGAAAATAACATCTAGAATTAAATAAAGCTCATATACATATACATGGTAAGAAAATAGAGGAATTAGGCTAAAATTAAGAGCCTGTTTGAAATTAGGAATGTATGTTTTGCTTTTTATTTAGTTCTGTGTTCGATGGGAACTTATTAATTTTCAGTTATTGATGTGCATTTAAATATATGTATATGTGTGTGGGTATTAACATAAGTTTCGCCTATAAGGCATGATATTGTACAAATTTGTTTATAGTTTAAAATTAAAATTATGTATATAGTTAATTATTCCAAGGTTATACAAATACTTAATGTTACAGATGTTTAATAGCTTTTAATCAATATCCCGGATATTAATGTTTTAAAAATTTAAGTAAAGCTTCCACTCCATGTGCATGGTAATATTAGCAACTAGCAAAATTAAATAATGCAGTTATTTATTATAAGCATTTCATGAAATCTTATTTTGTTGTTTAAGGATGCTTTCATTTATGTTTAGGATTCCGAGGGATATCGACGATGGATTCGGATGGATACAAATGCATTTGAGTTTTTACTCAATGGCATCTCAGCGCTAATTGCCAAAAGTAATACTCGATTCAGAGAAGCAATTCCTCCTGGAGAAAGATTAGCTGTTACTCTTCGATTTTTGGCAACAGGTAATTAATTTTTGTATCTGCATGTAATTTGGTTACCTAGCAGCTAATATATATACAGTGTAAATCGTTTAACACGAAACTGAGGGCACTGAAGTATTTTTTCGTTTTAAAGGATATTGGGGAGGGAAAAAAACATACAATCAACAAAATTAAGAACATGTTACTTATATGAATGAAACAAAAAAATATGCAAGAATTTAATTTAATACAAAAATTTCAATTTTTTTGAAAAACAAAACATTTCTTGAGTTTTTTAGAAAATAATCTGATATTTTTCTTTGCATTGTATTTATTAGCATCAAACTGTCAACAAATTGTTCGATGTTGTCCATTTAGTTATTAATTTAACCATTGGATTGTGCATCTAAATAACTGTTCATTACTTTTCATGATGTTTCTCATTTCCGAAATGTCTTTTTCAGCCATAATTTGGTCTGTACGCACATTATCATGTACTGCAATGAAATCTTCCGATGATACAGTAGGACAGGGCTGTAATACAGAAACTTTCTGAGACATTTCTTTAGGTGTTGGTTCAGTTCCAATATTGTTCTTCTCCGTTTCTTTTGGCTTGAACGAAACTCACTAATTTTTTACACACAGTACGATGTACTTGTTACCAAAATCCAAAGCCAACTGATGACACAGGATATGATTTTGTGTGGCGTTTGTTGGGGTGGAGGGTGAAAGTAGTTTAGATGAGCAAAATTGTATCATTTCATAGGCTATTCTGAGAGTATTTCAAAGCCAAGTTAGCCTTCTTTCTACGAAACATGTGAAACCACCTCTCTTTCATTTCGCACCCCTCTTAAATCTCACCTGCATGGCAGGTGTTTTCCGTATTTTGTTCATTCCCAGAAAAGAAATCTATTCCTGTTAAGTGATTTTCATTTCGTGTTAAAAAGAAAAAAAAAAAAAAAATGCATAAAAATACATATTAGTTTGTCAGGACCATTGTATTATTTTGTGTTAAGCGTTTCCGCATTAAACGTATTTCACTGTGTATATATATATATATATATATATGTATAATAATGATAATATAAATAAAAGGAGAGAAGGACTATTTAAGATTCTATTATGACTTTGTAGATTGAAATTTATGTAATTTTCAAATTGTAATTCATAGTTTTCTTCATTGGCATTTTTAATTTTTACTTTATTGGATTTTAATAGGCGTATCTGATTTTCATTCATTTGATTATGTATATAAATATATACCTAGCTTTATAATAATCGATACATGTATTGTTATAAAGAATTATCAGGTATTAATTTAAGACACATGCAAATAATTCATGTTTCTTATAACAGAAGCATAAGTTGTATATAAAAAAAAAACTACTAGTCATTGAAAAAATATTATGCTTATAATACAACAGTTTGTATCCATATTTGATATTTATCATTGATGACAATACTTTTTCCCCTTAGGAGAAACACAAAGCTCCTTATCATTCCAGTTCAGAATAGCACAAAATACCATCTCTGGCATAATTGTAGAAGTCTGCAAAGCTATTGCAGCATTTCTCCAGCCACTTTTTCTAAAGGTTCCAGACACTACAAAAGAGTGGTTGGAAATACAGAAAAACTTCTACAGATTGTGGAATTTCCCTATGTGCGTCGGAGCAATGGACGGAAAGCACGTCAAAATTCGTCCCCCACCCAAATCTGGATCATTATATTATAATTACAAAGGGGATTTCAGTATTGTTTTACTAGCACTTGTAGATGCAGATCTGAAATTCTTGTATGTTGACATCGGTACAAATGGGAGGGTTAGTGATGGTGGTGTTTGGGCAAAGAGTATGCTAAAAAAGGCTATTGATGATAATACCTTAAATATTCCTGAGGCAGATCAATTACCTTACAGTGAAGTGAAAGTTCCATATGTAATTGTTGCTGATGATGCATTTCCTCTTTGCCCAAATATAATGAAACCTTACCCTGGGCAAAAATTAAATCACCATAAAAGAATTTTTAATTACCGTTTGTCGAGAGCCAGAAGAGTCTCTGAAAATGCCTTTGGTATTCTGGCTGCAAGATTTCAGTTGTACAAGTCAAACATACTGTCTTCCCCTCAAAATGCCAAACATTTTGTGATGGCTACTTGTTGTCTGCACAATTTTTTAAGATCCACATCCTCAGCTGTTTATACTCCCAAGTACAGTATAGATGAAGAGGATGTGGCAAAGAAATGTTTGAACCTTGGTGATTGGCATAATGCACAAAATGCACTTGCTTCACTTCCAACAGTGAGTCACCGAGGAACTCAACAAGCCAAGTACATCCAAAACATATTTTGTGAGTATTTTAATACTGTTGGCTCTGTACCTTGGCAAAATGAAATGTGTTTATTGCATTAATTATTACTTTTAAATTATATATTTTTTTACTCCGATTCTTTGCAATATTTCATAAAGGCTACTTGCTAAATTTTTTTCTTTAAATTCCCAATACAAATGATTTCTATTTCTTTCCTGTCTTTGTTAAATTTCATACTTTATCCAAATAGCAGAATATTAATATTTTGACTTTTGAGAACTCCTTTTTGATTGTTTGTTACATCATTACTTAACATGTGTATAACAAATGCTTTGCTGTAATCAATATGAATTATATACAAATGATTTCTATTACTTTTGTGCCCTTTGTAAAATTTCATACTTCATCCAAATAGCAGAATATTTTGGAATTTTGAGAACTCCATTTTGATTGTTTGTTTCATCATTTGGTGATTACTTAACATGTGTATAACAAATGCTTTGCTGTAATCAATATGAATTATATACAAATGATTTCTATTACTTTTGTGCCCTTTGTAAAATTTCATACTTTATCCAAATAGCAGAATATTTTGGAATTTTGAGAACTCCATTTTTATTGTTTGTTTCATCATTTGGTGATTACTTAACATGTGTATAACAAATGCTTTGCTGTAATCAATATGAATGAAATACAAATGATTTCTATTACTTTTGTGCCCTTTGTAAAATTTCATACTTTATCCAAATAGCACAATATTTTGAATTTTGAGAACTCCTTTTTGATTGTTTGTTTCATCATTTGGTATAACAAAAGGAGTTCTAAAACATAACATGTGTATAACAAAGAATCTTTCGAATTATATATCCAGTTAAGAGAGCGCTTTGGACACGAAGATTTACTTGTGCAAATCTATGTGAGAGACTTGTTAAGCCTAGTGATGAAGAACGCTGTAACCGGAAGAGCAAAAACAAATCTACCCTCCCTGTAGGATGAACTAGAAGGAAAATTGCGAGCGTTGGAAAGTTTGGGAAGAACCCAAGAAAAATATGGGGATTTTTTGACCCCCTTAGTGGAAAGTTGCTTACCAGAAGAAGTACTGATGGCATGGGAAAGAAGCAGAAATCACGACTCCATTGAAACTAAAGGGAATCGATCTTTGAAATATTTAATGAATTTCTTAAAACAGGAATTTAAGGGGGAAGAGATAGTTCTCCTCGCAAGAACTGGTTTCGCTTCCCAACAGAACCATCGGAAGAAAGATTTTAACCACGAACAGGTAACGCAAAATGATCCCGTAACAGCATCAGCTCTAGTAAGTCTTGAGAATTCAGGTAAGAGTGTTCCAAACTGTAATTTTTGTGAAAAGAAACATTTTAGTGAAAAATGTTACTCTGCAAAAAAAAATGACTTTAGCTGAAAAACAACAATTGTTGTTGAAAAAAGGTGCTTGTTTTTCTTGTCTGAAAAGAGCGAGTCACATTAGTAAATTTTGTCCTTTCAAAGGTAAGTTAAGTTGTTCTATTTGCAAAAGTTGTAATCATTTTGATGTAATGTGTAATCAAAAGCTAAAAAATAATGATCAGATAAATGTTTCAAAAGAGAGTTCTCTTTCTAACTGTGGCAGGAGCGAAACTGTATTTTTGCAAACGCTTTGCGTTCGAATTCGGTGTCAAGGTCGCGAGAAAATTATTCGCTGCATAATTGATAGCGGAAGCCAAAGTAGCTACGTTAGTGAAAATATGATGAGTCAGCTTCGGGAGGAGACAGTTATACATGCACTGTTTGGGGGGGACGAAACAAAACCTAAACAACATGAAGTGTTTTCGGTCGAGGTCAGCAATTTAAAAGGAACATTCGCATGTAGTTTTGAGGCATTATCGGAAAAAAAGATTTGCAGTTTTATTCTTAAGGTTAAAGATAAAGAGATTTTGAATGAATTAAAAGAAAAAGAAATTGAATTTTCTGATCCATTGCGAAAGGAAATTGAAATTAACCTTTTAATCGAAGCAGATGTTATAGGAAAATTATTGACAGAAAATTCTATTGAATTACAATCCAGGGTAACGGCTGTCGAAACAAAACTTGGGTGGACGGTATTTGGAAAACGAAATTCGGGTGAAAAGGATAATATTTTGAAAACATTTTCAATGCATGTCAGGAGAATTCCTCTGAATGAGTTATGGGAACTTGAAAAAATAGGAATATGCGCTCCAAACGAAACTGTTAAAATGAATGAAAGTTTTAATTTATCTAAATTTGAGAACAAAATGAAAATTCTTCCAGATGGAAGATATGAAGTAGAACTTCCGTGGAAATGTGATACAACACATTTAACCGATAATAAAGAATTATCCTGGAAAAGGTATCAAAAGATGATCTATAAACTCAGATGTAGTAAATTTTTCGATGATTATCAAAATGTGTTCAAGGAATGGGAAAGGTTGAATATTATTGAACGCGTACCAGAAAACGAATTGAATAATGAATGTCATTATTTGCCGCATAGGCCTGTAATCAAATTAGGAAGTGAAACCACGAAAATTCATCCTGTTTTTGACGCTTCTGAGAAAGGGAAACTCTTTGAATGAATGTTTGTGTAAAGGAATAAATCTTATTGAATTAATACCTGATATTATAGATCGTTTTAGAATGTATCCGATTGGTATTAGTGCCAATATTGAAAAGGCTTTTTTAATGTTAGCCGTCGCATCTAAAGATAGAGATTTTCTCAGAATTTTTTTCCCATGCAATGAAGAGCAATTAATTTATAGGCATTGCAGAATTGTGTTTGGAGTTTCTTTGAGCCCCTACTTGTTGAACGCATCTATAATGCATCTATTAGAAAACTGTCCACGTCAATATAGTGAAGTTGCTCAAAAATTGAAATCGTCATTTTATGTGGATAATTGTTTATCTAGTGTTTTTAGTATTGATGAACAGTTTATGTTTATTGAACATTCCAAATTAATCATGTCAAATGGATGTTTTAACTTGCGCGGTTTTGAAAGCAATGTGGCTGGTACAAATGTTGACAAACATTCAGGGGATACTTCCGTTTTGGGGGTAATTTGGAATTTGGATAACGATACGCTGAGGTGCTGCACAGACACAGATACATTGACCTGTGATACGAAAATCACAAAGAGGACAATTTTGGCAATTGTGCTGACAATTTTTGATCCTATTGGTTTATTAACGCCAACTACATTGCTTCCGAAACTGTTGTTGCAAAAATTGTGGAAAGTGAAAATTGCATGGGATGATGAATTGTCTCCGAATGATGTAAATATATTTTTGAACTGGTTTAAAGAACTTAATGTTTTGAAAGATGTTACATTGCCTCGATACTTGTTTATCAATAACACGTCTGAACTACATGTATTTGTGGATGCTTGCAAGGGGGCGTATGCAGCGTGCGTCTTTGTTCGATCAGTATTTAATTCTGAAGTAAAAATAAATCTCGTACGGGCGAAGTCTAGAGTATCGCCTTTGAAATCTTTAAGCATTCCTCGCTTAGAATTAATGGCCTGTTGTATAGGTTCTAGACTTACAAATTCTATTATCAAAGCTCTCAGTTTGCCCGATTTAAAAGTTACCTTCTGGTCTGATTCAACCACTGACCTTTGGTGGATAACAGAGCAAGGAAATTAGTCCGTTTTCGTCGAAAATAGGGTTAAAGAGATTCGAGAGTTGACGCGAGGTCATTCATGGAGACATATCCCAGGAAAACTAAATATTGCCGACTTGTTGTCGCGCTGATGTTTTGCGAAGCAAGTGCTTCGGTCTAGATGGTGGGAAGGCCCCTTGTGGTTGCGAGAAGGCCCTGAAAACTGGCCCACTGGTGAGATTATTTATTTGCATGAAGAAGTAGAATTGGAGAGAAAAAAGATAAAAAGAGTGAATATTGATCTATCAAAAGACGCACCCCCTTGGCATCAAATCAGTGTATCCAATTATGATAAAATGATTAGAGTATTTGCATGGATATTTAGATTTGTAAATAATTGTAAAGGTGGTTCTGAAAAGAATGGAAACATTGAACTTTCACAGTATGAAATTGAAAATTCTGAGAAAAATTTAATTCGTTTGGTTCAAAATTATTATCTGACTGATAAGAAATATTATAATTTTATTGAAACGCTTATTGATGATGATGGTATTCTAAGAGTTAAAACGAGAATACTAAATAGAGATGACCATGAATCCTTTCTGTATCCAATACTGTTACCAGAAAAATGTGATTTCACTAAGTTATTAATCAGAAATGTGCATAATAAGAACTGTCATGCTGGTCTTCAGATGATGCAATGTATATTACGAGAAAGATTTTGGACAGACAGAGCTAGAAATGCCATTAAAAATGTCCTCTTTAACTGTATCATTTGTAAAAGATTTAAAACTAAGGCTACGTCAAGCGAACCGACACCTCTTCCACCAGACCGAGTTACGGATTGTGTGCCATTTGAAATCATAGGGATTGATTTGGCCGGACCGCTGTTTTTAAAAAATGGAGGAAAGGTGTGGATCGCGCTGTTCACCTGCGCTGTGTACCGTGCCATTCACCTTGAACTCGTAAATTCTCTTTCTACTGATGCGTTTCTCCTGGCGCTTCGATGATTTGTTGCTAGGCGCGGACGCCCTAGAATAATCTATAGTGATAATAGGACAAATTTTCGGGGTGCATCTAATGATTTATCAAAACTAAATTGGGCTAAAGTATTAAAGGAAACAGGCACTGAAAGGATAATCTGGAAATTTATTCCACCTACTGCAGCTTGGTGGGGTGGCTGGTGGGAGAGGTTGGTTCGTACAGTAAAAGAATTGCTGAAACGTACTTTAGGTAAATCAGTGTTATCATATGAAGAACTTTATACTATTATTTGTGATTGTGAAACTATAATTAATTCTAGACCCTTAACTTATGTTTCTGAAGATCCGCAAGAATTAGTACCTCTGACACCTGCCATGTTTCTTATCGAGAACAGAAATTCCAATGTTGAAGATCTTGATGAATTAAATTCGTCAAGTCTTAATAAGAGATTAAAGAATAGAACTAAATTGTTAAATGATCTGAGACAACGATTTAGAAAAGAATACCTTAGTCAACTGGTTCAAAAGCATAATGAAAAACGATCTCGGGAACCTGTAGTAGGAGAAATAGTTTATTTTGGCCTTTAGCCCGAATTACAGAATTGATCCCTGGACGTGATGGAAAGATTCGTACGGTTAAACTTAAGACCTGGCATGGAATAGTTATACGACCAATACAACGCATCTTTCCTCTGGAGATACAGTCCAATGATAGAAACATAATTCCTGATAACAAACTGGGTGCAGAGGAATCTAATTCTAGTGCTGGGTGTACGTTAAAAAAGGAAATTGCACGTGATAAAATGGTGATGCAACAATATTCCTCCTCTGGACGACTTGTAAAAGCTCCAAAAAGACTTGATCTTTTAAATAATGTTTGTTATGAGTTTGAGTCTCAAGGGGGGGAGGATGTTGTGAAATGAACTGAAGTAATAACCAGCGCGAGCCTGCGTGCTGAGTGTTTCGAATTTTTTGCTTGTGGATGAACGAAAGCTGATCTCGGAAGAGTGATACTGTTTTGATGGAAATAAAGAATGACTTATTAAGAATTTTTTGTCTTTATTCATAATGCACCCAGCCTCGGGTAGAGGCAGGCCCGCAACTGAACAAACTGTTTTAAATATATTTGATTTATATATTTTCTGTGTTCTTCGTAACACATACCGTCTGCTGTTATGGATCGAAGTCTGACATTTCACTAAACCGCTGTTCAGCAGCATATATCTCATTTATTTGCAAACTGTTCTGCAATTTGCACTGTAAAGATTAAAATTGAAATTTATCCAAGTTACTTACTCTTCTGTCATCAATCCATTTAAATTCGATCATAGTGTCTTTGAAGCAGGGAGAAATATATTGTGCTTTGTTTTACACTCCCAGATTACTGACATTCAGCTTTAAAGAACCATACTAATAACTTATCTATGGTTATTTTAATCATATTAATCGAATAATCAATATTATAAAAAGACTACAAAAATCTTTTTCATTCCATGAAGATTCTAAAAAATGAAAGAAGCATGTGATGGCAAAGCGATTATCATTAATTTCATTTCCACCCAATGGAGGTGGGTACATAATTTCATGATTTGTAGTGAATGTTCTTGATTTTAATTAAATGCACTCTTTAACGAATTTTAATTTGCAAACCATTGTATACTAATTGACTTTGAAATATGATCATCAAATTTTGAGCATTCATTATATTTTATGCCGAATTACTGCATTAAGATGCAATGTGTCCGGCCAAAGTTGGCCTTGGTCCCGCTCCATGATATTTAACCTCGACGATGGGCACATGATGTTCATTCATGGAACTTATAAGAAATAGACTAACCCAAACGGGTTTTCTCCCTCGTCTGAGGCGTTGCCAGCTGTCACCTTGATCACATTCGGAGGAGTAGGCATGACTTGCAGAAATTTAACATTGGTTTCCTAGTGCAGCGTGTATAATTGTCAAGAAAAAGCTGGTTATAGTGCCTCATTTCACAAATTAGAATTTCTACATATTTTTATTTTTGAAATTGGGATTGATTTTTAAAAATTTAGCATATTTATCAAGCATAATTAACGTACCAAATAATTATAAAGTTATTGCATGCTTTCAGGGCTGGATTTTTTTTTTTAGCTTTCCCTATGCTGTAAGAAAATTTGTAACTACCTCTTTTAGGAAATAATACTTTAAATCTGAACTAAGAAAATTTCAAACAAGCAATTTTTATGCTTTTCATTGGTGTGTAAATAAATAAAAAGTACTAAAATATTTAAAAACGAATTTTTCAAAGTTTTGTTTAAAATTATAAATTGTGCTGCTTTTTTAAAATTATAGATGAGTATTATAGCACAATTTCTATAAAGGAATTTTATTTCAATTATATTTCATAATACATCGTGATAAACACTTTTCACTCCTTAAAAATGTTTATACATTTAATTCTAATATTAAAATTGTATTTAACCTTAATAATTAATTTTGCAGTGATTATTTTTTTAATTTATTTTTAGTTCTGCATAAGATTTTTTTAATTTACTGTTAATTTAATTTATTAGCTCAAAGCGGCAATAGCCTAGAAAGGCTGTTAGTTTCGAAGCGGCATTTTGCGCTGTTTTACTATAAGTGTCCCTGTCTCCTTGCAAATTGTTGTTACCAAATATTATCGCCCTGTATTATATTTAAATAAATTAAATAATGAAGAATCTTCATGAATACATGTATGTGTCTCGCACTGTGACAAAAATGACAGTATCTAGAGCCGTCAATTTTTGAATAATGTAATCCTCCACCCGAACATGGGCATCTGCACAGCAGAATTTCGAATTTGTTTTCATCTATTTAATATTTTGGAAAACTTTAACGAATTTTTGATTAACAAACTCAACGAGTTCAGAGCGAGCACTGTACGGAAAATAACAATTTTATCTCTAGTGCGGAAATTCTAAAGATATGCTGTTTTCAAATCTATGTGGTTTACGGGCGAAGAAAATGATATTCAATAAATATAGGTAACACACAAAACATTAAAAAAAGGTTCCTCTTGGGCGTAATATAAAATCTGAGTGCTTCTAGATTTTATTTTATTTATTTATTTATTTTGTTGCTTCATTATGCTCCGAATTTTATGAATTATTAAAATAACTAATCCACTTTAATGTTAATAATTTAATGATTATATAATCAAATAAATATGATTGTTTTGTGATGTTATTATAGTTTGGAAAATCACAGCCTGAAAATGTTCATTAAATTTTTTAAAAAAATCATCAGATCTTGTTTAATTTTACCTTATTTATTTCAAAGCATCACCTACTATAAATCTTATTTAAATTTACGTTATTTGTACTCAAAATTAAGTTAATAAACTTTGTGCTTATAGTTTTTACCGTTTTACCAAAGTAAATCTGTTTGTACAAGAATTATGCGTGAAAAAAATGCACGAAATGCAGTAAAAAGTGCTTTATTGAGATATATTAAATCCTATTTGAAAAAACTGTGGCTTTCATAATCTCATCACTATACAACGTATCACATTTTAATAATTAAAAAGAGTTATGTGATACAAATGTCATGGTTTCAGTGTTGAAGTAAACCACATCGTGTATCTGATTTTAATCTTTTGAATAAAATTCAGGCATTTAAATCATGATTTTTAATTACGCTATTAAAAAAAATTACTGCATTATTAATAAATAGCATTTTACGAAACAAAAAATTATATTCCCTCTCCCAAATAATTTCCTACATTTGAATACTTTTGTACTGCTTATTGATGCTGATGATTTTATGATTTCGTTTGAACATTCTTCATAAATTTCAGAAGTGCTATGTTATCAATCAACAACTTTTACTTAGGAAGCATTCCCTCCTTAAATCAGTAACAAATTAGTTTAAAAAAATCAGGGTTCGCACACTCTTAAGCTCCATTTTGTAAAGATTGTTCTTCCACCAGCAATGATCTTTCTCTTGTAAATGAAACAGTTCCCTTAGTAAGTGCTCCACGAAGGCATCTCAACCATTAGGCAGACAGCCGTCGAGGTTTTGCTTTAATCACCAAATTGGTGGTAGAGAGCTTACAGAATGGGGCTTTGCGAGCCCTGTAAATTTGGTTCGAAAAAATTGCCCTAAAATAAGTAGTATATTTGTGGAAAGTAAAAATTGAGAATGCAAATACCAACAATGCCAATGATTAAAAATTATGGAGTGCCTATGGTTCCAAACCAAGTACCTCCTCATCAGATTTACATAAAAGCGAGCAGATATAGGAAAATTGCTCAAGTAGTAAACTTGATGCTCTCTAGAAAGAGCCACATGGCTCGAGAAAGTTTAGGATAGCAAGATTATATAAAACTTAAGAATACATAATTTTGTTGTAAGTTTTTAGATTTTTAATCATTTTTTTTAATTTTTAATTTTTAAATTTTTATTTTACATTTTTTTATATATATACACGATACAACATAAAAGCATAAAGTAGAGAGGAAAGATTTTACAATTAATAGGCTCATTGTCATGTGGCATAAAATGGGAATGCAAGTAAAATAATAAAGTTATCGCGAAAATTCTATCTCAGACATAACAATTTTAATTGATATATAATTTTATTTTATTTTACATTTTTTTATATATATACACGATACAACATAAAAGCATAAAGTAGAGAGGAAAGTTTTTACAATTAATAGGCTCATTGTCATGTGGCATAAAATGGGAATGCAAGTAAAATAATAAAGTTATCGCAAAAATTCTATCTCGGACATAACAATTTTAATTGATATATAATTTTACTGGCATCAGTCTACTAAACTGCATTGAAAGTTATTTATGTCTTCACCTACTTGAAACGTAGCAACTAATTTGGGACAAAATTTTCGACCTAAATGTAGCAAATAATTTGGGACGGAGGGAGTGTAATTTAATATCCTATTTTTATACCTTTTAAGAAATTTTGTGATCACTTATTGAAAAGCTATTATATTAAAAATTTCGCTATTTTCAGAGCCTTTTAAAGTATTATTATTATATTTATTGAACATTTCATCAAATTCGGATATTAAGAATAATAAATAGAAAAACGATTGAGATGACAACCCAAATCTCTTTCCAAGAATTTTGAATATAAATATATTACCGTAATTTCCGGAAGAAACGTCGCGGCGTTTACGTGTTTAAAACTTAAATTTTCAGCGGGTGCGGCGTTTCTACCCATGTGGCGTTTAGGTGCACTAAAAATAAAATATTTCCTATGATGGTCATTTTACATAGTTTGGATGGCCTTGTCATTGTGCATAGATCGGTGCTGTTCCCACACAAAAGACCACTCAGTTGCTTTTTGCGAACGTTATTTTGTTTACGTTCTTTCCCTTGAACGGACCTACATGCCTTATTCACCCTAAACGAGATTTCAGAACAATAACATTCTTCCCCCTTTCAAATCAACATTCTCATCAGTTTGAATAGTCTCTCTCCTCTGCCATTCGATGAATCTTCCAGGACCCATCCTCTTTCCACCCCTGCCTTTTCTGCAATTTTTTTCAAAGGCGGACACGATCCACCTGCCTCGCAATAACGAACTCTGACGTATTTCCCCTTCAGCATGAATGGATTTTTCTTGGCATTCTGCCAAATACAGATCCCATCAGTTAGGGTACAAGTACTTGTTGGATAGTTTTTAATTAGGGAGCGGAAAATTTTTGAAAATGTCTCTAAACGGCACAGAAGCTATACATTTCTTACCTTTAATTTATTTTTGAGTTATGGTTTCATTTCATGCATATTTCTTAACTGGTATGTCATATATCAGGACTTAGGTTGAGTTTTTGCATCTATACGGCCCACGACGATGTCACGCGCAATTTAATCTATTGCGGCGTTTCTGTGTAATTTTAATTTTTTTCCCGCCATTTTTCTCGAGTGCGGCGTTTACGCTGATGCGGCCTTTCTTCCGGAAATTACGGTAATTTCAATTAAAAATATTTTTAGTGTATTTTTAAAAAGTCTAAAATGAGATTGAATATTTTGAAATACTTTCATTTCTTGTAAAATTGCTTTTATTTTAATTTATATCACTTCATTATTTCATAACTCATTATTTTCATGATTTGATTTCATTGAAAAAAAATCAGATATTTAATAAATAAAATCTAATTAAAAAAATTGTTTTAGCACTCTGATTACAGGTTCAGTTTTTATTTTAATAACTAAATGTCTTGATTAATAATACGTATAAAAGCCAGATTCTTTTCCATGTTTTTGATTAAAAATAGAAATTAATTAAATTATGGAATTATTTCTTCTGTAAATAAATAATTAGCAATAAATTTATTATAAATGCTTACATTTATTTTTATCCAACTATAAATTTTCTAGTAATTAGCAATTTATTTTTCAAAAATATTCCAAATAAGTTGTTTTCAATGTTTCAAATAAGTTATGCAAGAGGTTTTTATCAAGAATTTTTCAGTGTAGATTTTTTTACACTATTCTTTTTATCTAAATTAAAAAAAAATGGTAGTGTAATTCTTAAGTAATTTATCTGTGCTTTGAAAATATGCTTCTGCGATTTTTCTTTTCATTACTTTCTCACTATTTATTTTTACTATCTTTCTTTTAGTATCTTAAACTGTGTATGATTCTTAGTTTAATAGTTTAATTAATTTTCTTTGAATCATCATTATAACAGCCTTTCTACGTGAGCCTAGAGCGAAAATATTTCCCATTTACTCATTTCTATGTAGGGCTGATGTATACTCAAAATCGCTATCAGTGTGTGTCTGGATTTGACTGAAATAAAATAAAAAGTGCTGTTTTAACAAATAAAAAACGCTATACAATCAAGAGCCTCATAACTGGGTATATTTAACCATGCACAACAATTTATTTATTTTTACTTAAAAGTAAACAGAGATATTAGGAAAAAACATATTAAATAAAAAGGGAAAAAAAAAAAAAAAAAAAAAAAAAACAGAAATAAGCTGTGTTGTCAAGAGGTAATGAGTGTAGTCATTAAGCTAGGTGGTTGAGTGGTGATTGTCACCAGGGTATCTGGGGATCGAGGACCCTACCCCTTATAGAATATGTACCCCACTTCGAATTTGTAAAGCAAATAATAGTTATAGACAGAAGTTATAAAACGTAATTTAAATAATATTTTTTTTAAATATAAATTTTAAGTAATTTGCAAAGAGCGAGATTAATCAATTAGAACAAAAGTAAACCTACACAATTTGACAGACTTGAAAATGCTCCGAGGCACCATTAAACGGTTTGAACTAGTGATTTTAAGGGTAAGTGTGAACCAGACATTTACAATCATACAAAGCAGAGTTATAAACATTTAGTAAGCATGTAAAAACATACAGCAAAGTAATTAAGGCTACTAATAAATAGTAAAATTTATGGTCATGTAAGAGACATTTATGGGCATGCAGTCATTCCTTAAGGACACTGAAGTGAATTATTGCTTTATGTGCACTTGTGCAGTGAGCAATAATAGAGTTTTATTTCAAAATCATTCACATTTGATTTATTATTGTCAGCTTCAATTTACTTTTCGGCCTCAAAATAAATTTTCTTTGGGCTTAATTCAAGTAGTCTTTCAAAAGCACTCTCCATTAGTTTTCTTTTCAAATGTCTCCGATTTCTTGGTGTTATTTCGTTTACTGCACATGATAAATTTACTTTCGGCACAGTATTTCAACAGTTTCTTTTGCGGCAATCCAAGCAAGCGATTTCTCATGTCATCTTCATAATCACCGCACAGAAAATGTTCGCGCAAATTCTTGCGCTTTTCACATTAATAGAATCCAGTCTTCGACATTTATGTATCCATTCTTTCGGCAAAAGCAAACTGTCCTTTGGGAAAGCATGAAATACAATCTCTCTTCCTTTCGTATTTCTATAAGTGTTACGGCATGTTGCTACAGCACATGAAGCCATATTACATAAAGGATACTTTAAATATGGAATTTAAAAGGAAAACTGTCTAAAACTATATATATATATATATATATACACACAAATCATTTTAAATATCAGCGTTATTAGAAAACAAATATGTATGATTAAAACTAATTTGGGATATGCGACCTTCAGAAAATCGTCTCGCTACTGAATGAAACTACAGTTTTAAACGAGGGAAATCAGAGCAGATGCAACACAGACACGTCAGATTACTTCTAGTTAATCCCCTTAATGAGGCTCGCGTCCAAGGAGGTAGAATTCGCAGGGTGACTCTCGTGGGGATAGGACGTGTTCCGATGAGCTCCGCACCAACAGCGACGCGACGCCGGAAATAATGGCCGGCAACCTACCCGATGCTAACACCGCCATGGATACATCGACGTCTTCGGACGCGGCGGTCCCTGTCTCGAATACGGATACCAGCCAACAACCCGATGACTTACTCCTTCAGATCAAGCAGCTTTATTTGTTAAAAGCACGCTTCACTGACTTAGAACAGAACCTGAGCCGAGCAAGACGAGCCACGCCACTCGCCAGCTTTGATATGAAGTGCGTCAAGCAAGAGTCGCAGGTAACGCTTTTGTCACTTACTACGCTTGCCAAGCGCCTAAACTTACCCCTTTTTGCAATTCCGCCTACTGAAGACGAATGCATAAAAAAATTACTAAAATCTGCTTGGGAAATTAGCGGTGCTAATGAAAATTCTCAAAAACCTAATGTTTCGGCCAAAAGTCAAAATTCTAATGTTTCGACTAAAAATCAAATTCAAATTCAATTCTAAAACCAGCAAAGCTTCAAGCAGAAAAATTAATTAGCAGTACTAAGAAAATCCATTCACGGAAGAGATAATAATGACTCACCTAAAAATAAAAAAATCAGGAAAATCGACGATGAAGGTTTCCAGCGGCCTCCTCGCCATCTTGTAACACGAGGTGCGCCGAGTTCACCTGAAAAACAGGTTTCAGACAAAGCCATACCTCCATTTTGCAGCGAGAGAACTGAGGAGGAATTACCTCCCACCCAATTAACAGCTAACCCCCCCTCAGAGGGAGAAAATCCAGAGGAGCAATCCGTTGACGGTACCTCCCCCTACTGAAAGCACTAACAACAACAAAAGAAAAATTCCTTTTTCTTCGTTGAGCCTAAGGACTTTGAATTTTTAACTTCCTTAGTGCAAGCAACTGTGCCTACGGCTATTTGCCGCATGAAAGATAAATTTTTGAGAACTGAAATGCAAAATGAAGCTGATTACAGCTCGGTCGCCCAAATACTTACTAATCAGGGAGCCGAGTATAAGTCATTCAACCTCAAGCAAGATAGGCCCGTAAAAGCCATTCTACGCGGCCTACCCAACACCGCTAAAGCGGAAAAAATCAAATCTCAATTACAGATGATGGGATATTCTGTGATTAATGTCACTCAGTTCCGTAGGCACAAATCCCGCTATCCCATGCCATTATTTTTGATCCAACTCAACTCCTCACTCAATGTTTACGATATTTTTGAAGCAAGGAGGTTAGAACTCATGGAGATGCCCTCCACGCAGTCCAAGTGAAGCCAAAAAAGGGGAGAAGCATGCCCTTAGTAGTCGTGGCTTAGAAAGATTGACGTGCTCTAACCACACCCAATTTTGTTCCTAGTAGTCGTAAAGGATCGCAGATTCTTCATGTCCTCTTTCCCTTACTTTTCTCGCCATTTCATTTTATTTCTGCATTATGTAATTGCATCCTGTAATTAATGAATGCTAGCATTAAAAGTATTGTGAACACAGAACAGTAACTATGTACTCAAACTATTATTTGATTATAATTTACTTATTCTGTGTATATATAATTCTCAACTTTTTCATGTTATAAATATTACTTATGTTTCGAAAAAACTTAATTTGAATAAACAATGATAGAAATATGTAAATTTTACGTTGTTATTTTAAAATTCACACAACAAATTTGACTAAAAATCAAATCCAGTTATCATATATCTACTTGAGCACAAAATAAAATGTAGTTAAACACATAAAAGGTAAGATCTGTAATGTAATTATGATCAGACATTAAAGCAAACTGTTTTCTTTTTCATGGAGAGCTAGCCACTCCCCCTCCCCTTGTTTACTTATCGTTTTGCCATCACATATAAGTTAATTACGAGTACCGCTTTTATTATTATTATGAAAAGGTAAATCTGAGAACTATATATGTTTCTTCGTGTACTTTACACAAAGAAAATACTCAAACTCTTTCTTGAAGGCCATTGAAACACAAGTTTCGATTATTCTATTTGTATATGCACGTTCTAAAACATTCTTTTGCATGGACATGAAGTCGGAAATGTAGACATTACTTCGCTGTAACAATTCAGTGCCTTTTAGGCATTTCAGATCTACGCATACAAAAACAGAAAACACACTGAGAACTTGAAACCAGCTGGCGTTTTACCTCACTTCGCTTAGTAAGGTAATCGCTTTCCTGCCCTCACGTAGCGTGGTTTATTTCCTTCCCCCTGGCTTCACTTTCTTCGTACTGCAATAAGCAGAGACGGCATGTCCATGTATTCTAACCTCCTTGTTATTCAACGTGCTGCAACTTCTACAGCATATTTTTTCTTTTGAAAAAGTGTTTGACAAAAATAGAATAAAAGATTTCCTGTCAAGCTGAAACTTTTATTTTATATAATTTTCCTTAAGCGGAAACCGGTGAAGAATTATCTAATATACTTATTATTAAAGAACAAATTCTTTGCTTATTATATATATATATATTTTGAAAGATTGCAATTCAGTGTTTTTAGACGGTCTTCCTTAACGTTTCAGGGCAAAAACGTATGAACATTCTGAGTCCCAATAAAATCATCGGTGGAAGTTCAAGTATCAGTTAACCCTTGTGTCAGTTCAAGGTGCACAGCCTCACAAACCGCATAGGTGATTCAGCTATCTGTCGCTCTTTTAGGTGAAGAGGTCAAGCTACGACCATTGCGTTACATCGAAAACTATAGCATCTCGGACCGTACCTTCAGACAGCGGGACTGGAACTTAAAACGTGGACCACATCCCCGTTTAACTTAAAATCATGATTATTTATGAGTACTTAAAAAAGGTACAGTAAAATTGGAATAATCCGTATTATAATTGACTTAAAACCGCTTTTTACAATTTAGTTGTCTAGTCAAATAATTTTTACTAGAAACAAACACATTTAGCTTTGTAAATTAAATCAACGGTCAAAGAAAAAACGGAATTAGAAACAGAAAGAACAATAGTTTGCTTATGCGATTTTGGATTTCCATAAATGTCAGTGAAAAAGAGAAGATTCCTGGGAATACATTTTTATTAATTTATACTGTTTAGCTTTCACCTTTGGTTTATTATTAAAAAATGTTTGATACTTATGGGTTTTCCCATCGATCATTTCGAGAAGATATATAGACTTTGTTTCTTCATACTGACAAAGATATGCAAAAATATGTGTATGTATTTTACTTATGTGTATATATTTTACTTACCAGAGACTTTGTTTATGCTTACGAAGATGTACTTTGTTTTCTAATACTGCCAAGGCTCTACTTGTATATAGTTTATTTCTTTACCCAATTGACGTATTTTACCTTCAAATGTGTTCCCACAACCAAAGTTATCCTAAAAGGAAAGAAAATACCTCAAATTTTCCCTAATATCAAGATCTGCAACAAATCTAAAACTGTAAAAAAATAATTATCATATAGGAGTGTCTACTCTAGATTATGCAACCTCACGTGACTAGTTTCTAACCACATTTATCTTACATTTAGTGCTCAAACTTTAAACTATTTATACTCTAAACCAGTGCCTGTTTACCTTCATCACGGAACAATTCTAATATACTCGGTTGCCTTTACCATCTTTCAAGCTTCTTTTCCAACAGCAATTAATTGCTGAGCTTATTTCTATCAAGCCTATCATCCTACAAGCTGAGCCTCTTCGCCATGTTGGAACAGCCAACTCTCCTACAACCTAAGCCTCTCCACCAGCCAACTCCATCTCCTTGGATTATGCCGTATTGGCGAGGCGTTTATCGCTTGCGTTAAACTCATTTAATACCATCGCCTCAAAGCAATTTTAAATTCCAAAGGAAAAAATGCCAATGTCAATGATTATAAAATACGGAGTGAATATGGTTCAAAACCAAGGAGGTTAGAATACATGGAGATGCCCTGCACGCAGTCCAAGTGAAGCCAAAAAAGGGGGAAAGCATGCCCTTAGTAGTCGTGGCTTAGAAAGATTGACGTGCTCTAACCACACCCAATTTTGTTTCTGGTAGTCGTAAAGGATCGCAGATTCTTCAGGTCCTCTTTCATTTACCTTTCTCGCCTACATTATGGAATTAATATAATTTCTAATTTATGTAATCGCAATAGTTTCTACATTATGTAATTGCATGCTGTAATTAATGAATGCTAGCATTAAAAGTATTGTGAACACAAGACAGTATCTATGTACTCAACTATGTACTAGATTATAATTTACTTTTTCTAAGTATATATAATTCTCAAATTTTTCATGTTATAAATATTACTTATGTTTCGAAAAAACTTAATTTGAATAAACAATGATAGAAATATGTAAATTTTACGTTGTTATTTTAAAATTCACACAACAAATTTGACTAAAAATCACATCCGGTTATTATATATTTACTTGAGCACAAATTAAAATGTAGTTAAACACATAAAAGGTACAACCTGTAATGTAATTATGATCAGACATTAAAGTAAACTGTTTTCTTTTCCATGGAGAGCTAGCCACGCCCCCTCCACTTGTTTACTTATCGTTTTGCCATCTCATATAAGTTAATTACGAATATCAGTTTTATTATTACTATGAAAAGGTAAATATGAGAACTATATATGTTTCTTCGTGTACTTTACACAAAGAAAATACTCAAACTCTTTCTTGAAGGCCATTGAAACACACATTTCGATTATTCTACTTGTTTATGCACGTTTTAAAACATTCTTTTACATGGACATGAAGTCAGAAATGTAGACATTATTTCGCTGCAACAATTCTGTGCCTTTTAGGCCTTTCACATCTACGCATACAAAATCAGCAAACACACTGAGAACTTGAAACCAGCTGGCGTTTTGCCTCACTTCCCTTAATGAGATAATCGTTTTCTTGCCCTCACGTGGCGTGGCTTATTTCCTTCCCCCTGCTTCACTTTCTTTGTACTCCAATAGCAGGGAGGCCATCTCCATGTATTCTAACCTCCTTGAGAAAAGCACATCGGGAAGAAGGGGCCGAGCCAGTGTTAGCGCTACCAAGCCTTCTTCCACAGTTCCGCAGTGTGTACACTGCCGATCAGGTGTAGTGATGAGTTGGTACTACGGAACCGGGTATTTTGTAACGGGTACTTAGTTGTAACGGGTACTGAAAATCGGTACATCAAAGTACCCATTACTTCAGTACCGAAATAGGTACTTTTCGGTATTCGTTACTTCTGTACCGAAACGGGTACTTTTCGGTATTCGTTACTTCTGTACCGAAACGAGTGCTTTTCGGTATTCGCTACTTTGTAACGAAAATATGCGTCTCTTCTCAGTATTTCGGTATTCGTTACTGGAGGATCGATGAGGGTGAAGCTCACTTCGGTTTTGGTACGAGGACAGTAGTATCTGGTTGTATTTGCGAAATGGTGATATGCGCTCCTTGTGTCCATGAATGACCTTGAAATAGGGCATGGAATGGGAAACGTGAAAGGGAGAAACTTCCGTTCCGTTCGTCACGTAGACTAGAGTTTGAGGTAGTATAATTAATTGTCTTTGTGTGCGCGGGAGGACGAGTGTGAAATAGTGGAAATTTTTCGAAAGGCCGTTCGTTGTGTGTGTGTGGGGGGGGGATAGTAGCAGTTGGAGTCACTGTCGCCGGCATTGCTCGCTTGTGATTGGAGTCGGTATAGTCAGGAGGGAAAGGGATGGGAGCGCTAGATGATTTGCAATCCGAATTGTGCATGTTTTAATTTTTCATCGTTTGTAGGAGAAAAACTGCGTGGATCTGAAATGATTGATTTGTTAAGTTGCTGTCGTTGGATTGGTGAATGGAATCAACTACCAACTAGATTACTTCCTTTTCCTCAACATATTTTTAGCATAAATCATGAAAAATACTTTTCGTTTGCTTGCTTAATAGGGCAACGTAAATCATATGATCCTTTTTAATTAAATATTATTTTTTATCCCGCTGTACCTACTTCAGAAAATGTGGCAGCATCTAGTGCAGTGGTTCTTAACCGGGGGTGCGGGAGAAGCCCCTTATATATCATTTATTAAATTTCTTATAATAAAATATTTGAAATCTGCAATAGTGTCCCCAATATTGAAGCTCATAAAAATTGGTAGCATCTAGCTCACTTATTGGCAAAAGACACAAGAAAGAGCCGGTGCCGATGGGCGTATACACTACGCTACGAAAAGGCATGAAACGCTACAAACGAACGCGAACAGGCAGCTAGGGGACGGAGAAAAGAAAAAACTTTGTGGGAATACAAGTAGAGAACGTTATCCCAGCTTGCGCATGCGCTGAGTTCAATATGTGCTACTCCAATGGAATCTACGGATTCACAGATTTGTATCTGCATCTACTGTGCCTGTATTAGGTTGAGTCAAGTTGAGTCAACTTTTGTGTCTGCGACATGTGTATTGTGTATTCTGACTTGTCCAGAAACATATTGAGACTAATACATTCTTAATTGCCCGTTCAACCCGAATAAGATTCAGTGATATTACAAACGTAAGAACATTATATATATAATATTACATTATTTCTAAATGATTAAATCGATTATAGTGAACCCCACTATGTCAAAAAAAAAAAAAAAAAAAAAAAAAAAAAAAGAAAGAAAGAAAGAAAGAAAGAAAACACCGCAATGGAACGATAAGTATGTCGGTTATGGATTTATCTGCACAATCGGAAAAGATTGCACGCAATGACCGCAATGCATCTTGTATTCCAAGATATTTTCAAACAGCAATCTCAAACCATTAAAGTTATTAGAGCATTTCAACAATCTGCATGGTGGCGAAAAAGCGCATAGCATGAACAGCTTGAAGTCAAAGGCTCGGTTTGATACCAGTGGAACTATCCTAAAATTGTGCTGACCAGCAATTTAAAAACCTTTATTAGAAGCGTCATATCAAGTGGCATATTTATATGCAAAAAAAAAAAAAAAAAACCTCACACTATCGCTGAAGAGTTGATTAAACCTTCTGCTTTAATTATTGCTAAAACAGTTTTAGATTCGGAAGCGCATAAAAAAATTCCAACAGATTCCATTATCGAATGATATTATACGATAGCGAATATAAGATCTTAGTGAAGATATTTTAATGCAAGTAACTGAAGACATAAAAATCAGTCTACTAAAAATAAGCATGCAACTGGATGAGTCAACTGATGTTGATAATTGTAGCCAACTTTTGGTATTTGTCAGGTATGTGAAGGAAAAAGAGGTGATAGAAGAATTTCTATTTTGTGAGTCACTGGAGGTGAATACGAGAGGAATTGATGTTCTCTATCGCATCAAAGATTTTTTTACTAAATATCAATTACCAATGAATGTGATTGGCTCAATATGCACTGATGGAGCCCCAGCAATGTTAGGCAAAAATTCAGGATATTTTTCACACATGAAAAGAGAATTACCGGAAGTTATAATAACGCATTGCATGTTGCATCGTTATGCACTTGCGTCGAAAGCATTGCCAGAAAGTTTAAAACTACATCTACCTACAGCAGTAAATGTATTAAAATACATCCGAGGGCGAGCGCTTAATCATCGCATTTTTCGTGCATTTTGCGAAGAAATCGGTGCTGGTTATACCGTGCTCCTAGATCACACCTAAATACGATGTTTATCTAAGGGTCGTATGCTTAACAGAGTTTTTGAATTGCGTGAGGAAATTATTCAATTAAGTCAAAGCTGTTATTTAGTAAAAGATTGAGGGTAATGATGCAATGCTGAGGCTGGCCTACTTAGCAGACATATCTAGCCATTTAAATGAATTGAATCTATCAATGCAAGGATTTGGTATAAATATAATAATATCTTGTGAAAAATTATCTTCATTTACCGCAAAATTAGAAATTTAGATACATCGAGTAGAAAAGGGGAATTTTGCAAACTTTCCCTTGCTTGATTCTGTTATTGCGAAAAATGAAAAGAATACAATTATACCCGACATTGTAATACATTTGAGACGATTGAGCGAATCATTTAATGGATATTGTTCTACCAGAAATATTAATAAAAATTAAGAGATGGATACTGGACCATTTCTATTTGACTTGAATTTGATGAATGATAATGATCTGAAAAAACATCAACTTATTGAAATGCGAGCAAGTGGACATGTTCAAATGGAATTCGAACAATTAGAATTGCAACAATTCTGGTGTTCACAGTTACAACGTTATCCAGAGTTGGCGAACGGAGCACTGCAATTACTCTTACCCTTTGCTACCACCTACTTGTGCGAAATGGGATTTTCATCGCTTTTGCATATAAAAACTAAAGCGAGAAATCGCTTAAATGCAAGTGATGACTTACGCGTATATCTTTCAAAAAAGGAACCTCGCTTCGCCAGTATAATAATAAACAAACAACATCAGACTAGTCATTAATAAAAATAATATTGTTTGCATTTATATAAAATGTAAAATGTTTTTCAATAAACAATAAGTTTCGCAAAAAATGTATTTTTCTAGACTAAAATAATTAAAACACATTTTCAGTGGGGTGCGGAGATATATTTTCAGATTCAATGGAGTGCGACTCGCTAGAAAGGTTAAGAAACACTGATCTACTGGATCACTAAGCCAATCAACATAAAATACAGACACAATTTTAAACTTTTCTAATGAAAGAACAAAGATAACTGATCCACTTATGATAATTCTTCCCCCTTCTAAAAACAGATTTTCATCTCGCCAAAAACTAAACCCAGGTCACGTGTCTAACGCAGGATTGTCAACGCCTGCTTTACCCCCCAGGACGTGACGACACCCCTCCGATAGGAAGAGAGGTGAACTTTGACCTGGCAGACCGAATCTTCTTTTTTTTTACTCCCTCTGGAGCTTATTTAAGGGGGGGGAAGTATCGAATGGAACACCGGAAATTATCCGGACATGTTTATGTAAACATACATGTCCCTCCCTTTTTTCCTTTGCATTTTTTGCTCTTTCATGCTTGATTAATAGAATCATTACTGGATATTACCCTTTTCACAGCGTAGTGCTCATTTTAGGATTTGCAGCTGGAGTGAACAGCGGAAGTCGTTAATAGAATTTTTTCTATGCTTATCTGACGATGCTGATGACCATCTGCCAATGCCAATGATTTGAAAATTTCGGAGTGCCTATGGTTCAAAACCATTTACCTCCACATCAGAATTACTAAAAGCGAGCAGAAATAGGAAAAATTTGGCATAAGTGATTTACTTGATGCACAATAGAGGGAGCCACTGGCTCGAGAAAGTTTAAGGATAGAGATGAGAAATAAAAAACTTAAGTATCATAATATTTTTTATAAGTTTTTAGGTTTTATAATTTTTTTGTATTTTATATTTTATACTTTTTTTGGTTTTTATAAATTTTTATACACAATACGGGTTTTCATCCGCAGAGAACCCGTTGGCGCTTCGGGAGCGAACCCGTTGGCGCCGTTCCATTTTTACTCGCCAAGCTCGCGTTTCATCGACGCTGAGGCGAGCCGTAAACGTGATACTTTGTAAACGTGATTTTTAGTGCATGTAAATTCTAGTTAGCAGACTAAACAATATATTAAGCATATGGTAGTAAAAATTCACAGATAATAAGCATGTAGATGTAAAACTAACAGGTTAAACGTGATATACGGGAATAAATTGGTATTAAATTTAAACAGAAATTAATTATTAAATTATTAACTTTTGTTATGAATTATGCTGATTATGATACTTCTCATTTTAACCTATGCCATTTGACATAATTCAACCTGCTACTTACTAAACCGCTAGCCTGACCAAGTATGTGACATTATGAGACATAAAAAAAAAGTTACATAAAGTTAGTAAAATGTAAATGTCACTTCTTTCAAATATGCCCAACTATTATAAGTGTAAAATATTTAATGCTACTTGATCAGTTACTTAAAGTTTATTTCATTTTCGAACTTTCGAATTTCAGTTTTTATTGAAGGGTCCCATGTTCTGTTGAAAAGTTTGCGGAGTCTATTGCGTTGAGTGATTATGTTACGAATGCTCTGAGGGAGGGTGCCGTATTTACAGGAAGTAATCTTCTCTGTCGTAGCCTGATTTAGGAAGTTATGAATAGTTTCAGTGAAGGCTATGGCTGCAGTTTCGATGTTATCTGGAGTATCTAGTCTTCCATATTGTATGGGAGTGGATATTGCGATGTTATGAAGTAGGTCCCAGTCAATAATTTTCTTGATGAGAGTTTCCTTTGGTTTGTTGTAACCTAATCGGGCGATTACCGGGACGTGGTCAGAAGAGAGCTCAGTGAGTACTTCTAATGTCATGGGGAAGTTGTAATTTGTTAAAAAGAAGTCCAGGATGTCTGGTCGTCTGTTAATAATATTTGGTCTGTAAGTAGGCTCATCTGGGGTGTACATGAAAATTGGGTTGTTTTCAACAAAGTTTCTGATTATTAGTCCATTTGGGTTGGAGTGATTGCACCCCCAGTCCGTGTGTTTTGAGTTGAAATCACCTCCTAGTATGGTGGGAGTTTGGTCGTCAAGATAGGTCTGGATATCCGCAGTATCGATATTGTTGTCTGGGGGGTTGTACATAACACAGAATTTGGTGTTCCCGAATTTGGGAATGTGTACATTGACGCAGACAAGTTCATGTCCTTTTGAATTATCTGAGGAGATCAGTCCAGAGTTCAAAGAACGTTTGACATAGATAATTACACCGCCGCCGCGATGTCTGACTCGATTATCAATCTGTTCAATTTTAAGGAATAAATTTTGACTATGTTTTTGATAAGGTAATCAACAGGTTTAATGTTAAGGTCCGAATGAATCACATCTGTACGGACGTACCAGGCTGCGTTTAGGGCCATACATAAAGTTTTACTTTGAAAAGATTGAAGTTTTTTCACATGAGTTTTTGCAGCAGTACCCCAGATTGTACATGCATACATAAAGACAGGTCTTATAATTGATGTATAGAGAAAGATTTTGTTTTTAATTGACAGATTGCTCTTTCGAGCTAAAAATGGGTAAAGTTGGGCTCTAGCACCTTTCGCTTTGTTGAGAACATTTTCAATGTGAAGGCGCCAGAGTAATTTTGAATCAAGTACAACTCCTAGGTACTTGTAAGAATTTGACCAGGGAACATAGTCATCAAAGAATTTAATATTAATGGAAGGGTACGGGAGGGGGCTACGTTTGAAGATCATAGCAGCACATTTAGCAACATTAATTTTTATTTTCCAAGTGATGAGCCAGTGCTCAAGGCTAGAGAGATATCTCTGAATGATTTGGACCAAGTTTTCAAGGCGTTTGTGTTGAGCTAGGATGGCCGTATCATCTGCATAAAGTGCAAGAGTGATACTAGGTGATTTTGGTATGTCATTTATGAAAATGTTGAACAAAATTGGGCCTAAAAGTGATCCTTGGGGGACGCCGCTTAGTATGGGACGGGGTGCCGAAATGAAAGAATTAATTCGTACAGAAAAAGATCTATTAGTGAGGTACGAATTAATTATATGAATTAAATGGGCCGAAACGTCAAGTCGTATGAGCTTGATAATAATTCCTATATGCCAAGTCCTATCAAATGCTTTGGCTATGTCAAGAAATAAAGCGCCAGTAAGCATTTTGTTACGAAACCCTTCGTGAATAAACTCCACTGTCCTCAGCAGCTGGTGCGTAGTGCAGTGTTTTGCTCGAAATCCAAATTGTTCATCAATAAGAACGTTGTGATTTCGGAGAAAATCATTCAGGCGTTTAAGTAACACAAACTCGTATATCTTAGATAACGATGATAGGAGGCTGATAGGTCTATAATTTTGAGGGTTAGAAAGGCTTTGGCCTGGTTTTGGAATAGGCACAATAAGTGCTTCTTTCCAGCTTTGAGGAAAATAGCAATGCTGTATCATAAAATTTATAAGCATTACTAAGAAAAATAGATAATTGGTGGGTACATTTTTAATCATACGATTAGAAATAGAGTCCATACCAGGGGCTTTTTTGGGTTTGAGCTTGGTAATGTATTCACTTACCACGCTCATGGATGTATAGTGTATTTCTCTCGCGAAAGGCGAGGAGAGGAAACGTTCAACATCTTGTGGGAAAGAACTTGCGCTGTTCGCAAAAATTCCTTCATTATGTGGTGTAAATTGAGTTTGAAGAGAATCCGCAATTAACTCGGATTTCTCAGCGTCTGTGTGAGCCACCGCTGCGTCCGTAGCTAAGGACGGAAAGTTAGATTTGTGTTTGCGTAGGCGGGCTGATGCGCGCCAAAGACTGTTATCATTGGTCGTTAGGGGCTGAATGTAATTCGTGTATTGTGATTGGAAGAACTGGTCACATGATGCCTTGATCTCATCTTGGAGAGTACGGAGTTGAATTTTTAATCCAGGATTTCTATTTCTTTGCCAAAGTCTCCGTACTTTATTCTTTTCTTTAATTTTGAGTTTAATTTCTTGAGGTAATTTACGAAAATTGGGTCTAAGGGTGGGTTTTGATACTTCCTTATAAGTATCTGTTAAAATGGTCGTTAAGTGATCAACTGCCGAATCTATATCATGGCTGGATTTAATTTCAAGGGAGGGCAAATTTTTACTTTTAAGTTTGAAACAAAAATTGTCCCAGTTTGTAGAGACGAGTGCCGGAGAATTTTGATTAAAAATAATACAGTTAAGGTCTATGATCACGGGGTTGTGATCTGAAGATAAACAGTTTTCAACAGTCACGTGATATCCAAAAGGGATGTTTCGAAAGAGTGCCAAATCAATGAATGAAGGGGCACCCCGTGAACCATATCTAGTAGGGGAATCCGGCGCAACAATTTTAATTTGGGCGCACTGAGCCCATTTTAGAAGGCCACGACCAGCAGGGTTTGATCTATGACAGCGCCAATGCTGATGGTGACAATTTAAATCACCAGCTATGATAAGATTATTTGAAAAATTGAGCAGTTTATTAAAATCAACCACAGGAAAATTTCCACCTGGTGGAAGATAGGCAGAGATCATAACTAGGGATGGCGAATTTTGAATAAAAATTTCGATAATCGTTGCTTCAAGTTAGCTCATATTTGGAGTGTCAATTCTGCGATGCGGGATTGAATTTTTTATGTAAATACAAGTGCCACCATGATAAACATCACGTGTATTTGAAGCTTGTCTGTCATTTTTATAAAGTGCATAATTTACAAGCTTGGGAGCTCTCCCTGGTTGGAGTTTGGTCTCTTGGACAAAAATAATATCAAAATCTTTCTCTTCTACATAGTCTCTAAACTCATGGAATTTGGATAGGATGCCATTTGCATTCCAGGTGCATAGTTTTAAGTTTTTCAATCCTTTCAAAGTATTGAATTTTACTGACTGGGGATGTCAGAGAATTGGAGAGTAATATAGCTCTCAAAGATGTAGTATGCCGCGTCAGCACCAGATGGAGCCACTCTGAGCTGCGGTAAGGCGTTTTTGAATGCCAGAAGTAATTTGCTCTGGTCAATGCCAGGTTGATTAGAAATTTGAATGATTGCCAAAAGGATTTCGGTACAATTTAGTGTCGAATTACCTCCTAAGGGGACCGATAAATTTGGAAGAATTTGAGGTGCAGCTTGTTGCATACCCGTAAGGGCTGCGGAGAATGAAACTCCAGGTCGAATATTATTTGCACTGGGTGTGGGTGCAGCCGACAGTGTTGGAAATTGTATGTTGTTTTTGAGATTAATATTGTTTGTGTTGGTTTTTTCAGTGGTCAGGCTGGGTTTGGTGCTCGGTTTTGGGTTTTGTCTATTTTTGGATCCAGGAAATCTTGGGCAGGAGCGCCAGTTAGCGGCGTGGTTCCCGGAGCAGTTGGCGCACTTGTTTGGTTCTTCAAATGGTTTTGGGCAGTCCTTGGCTTGATGTGGTCCAGCACATTTAACACAGCGTCTTGGGAGTGTGCATACCTCGGACGAGTGAAAGAACCCTTGACAGCGCCAGCACTGTGAAGGGCCTTTCTGGCCTTTGAAGTGCTCCATAGCAACTTCGGTCCCCAGTAGCTCAGTGATGCTGTAGATTTCAGCTGCTTTTAAACTATTATAAATTTGTAGGTAAAACAGGGGCATTGGCATCTTGGTTTTCCATCTTTTTAGCTGAGATATTTTGTGGATTTTAAAACCGAGAACTTCCACCGCAGTCTGCACAACACTGAGTGGTGTGTTTGAGGGTAATCCCCTAATAACTATTTTTAGTGGTCTGTCAGATTTGAGAGTGGGATTTAAATTCAATATTATTGTCCGTTAAAAATCTAACGACAGTCCTGTAGTCTGTTTCATTTAATGTGTTTAGTTTAAGAAAGTCAATGTCCTGTTTTGATTGGACTGTCGGTGCGTATCGTTTTAGTTGATTTAAGAGAAAGTACCAATCAGCAGGAGGCTTGATAAAAATTGGTGGAGGTGCCTGTACTTTTGGTTTTTGGGTGTCTGCCGGCTGCTGAGTATTATGTTCAGTATTATCAGTGTTTTTCTGTATAGCATTAAAAGAGTTTGTGGTATTAATGTTTGGATTAATTTCAGAAGAGATATTTTAGTTTGTGACTTTTTAGCGATTAGGTGTTTGGGTGGAATAACAAACCCTTCAGCATCAGTAGGGCGAGTGCGTTTTTTATTGTCAGGTTTTGAAGTTTCAGGGGTAATTTTAGGGTGTTCAGTAGTGGTGTTATTATTAGAATTTTGACTGATGGTTTCCGAAACATTAGGTTTGGAGGATTTGGATTGACATTCCTTAAAGAATTCGTCTTCGGTGGCAGGAAGGGTAAATAGGTTAACTCCTAGGTTTGTACAGAGAGTGTGTAGTGAAAATAAAATTTTCTCACCCTCATCTGTCATCTGCTTGATCATCATATCTTTAGCTGGGTTGTCGGAGCGTTGAAGTCTTTGTATATCAAAGAGTAAGTCCGTGTGCCGGTTTTTCAGTGCATAAATTTGAATGGCACTTTTGGATAATTCCATCGCAGAAGGTGAAGCAGGTGGAGGAGCAGTAGTGTCCATTTCCGTAGTTATTCGAAGTTGAGTAGAGGCAGGAGTAGAAATATTAGCTGGCGGCGCCGTATTCGTGTTATCAACGTGCAGGAGCTCACAGCTCTTGCGTCCATCGCTTTCTTCGTCCATGACGAGCTCTCGATGACCATCTCCCAACTTCGTCACTTTTCCCATAAGATTCATTCTTGTCTCGTACTGGTGAGTATCGGTACGTTATAGAATTGCTTACTCTCTATCAGTTTCTTACGCCTCAGAAAAAAAAATCGAATAAAAAATGTCTAGTAAGAAAAGGAAATTCAGCGTTTGGCAGCACTTTTCCTATACTAATGAAGACGAAAAAGTTATATGTGACATTTGTAAAGACCTTTTATCCATCAAAGGTGGTTCAACAGGAAATTTAAACATTTGCAAAGGAAGCATCCTTGTGTAAATCTGCACGAGAAACGCGCTTTGCCGAATCAAGATGTTGATGATATTGATGCCGCTCCAGCCCGTTCTGTCGTCACTAGCCCTGCAGATAGTGGGCAATCATGCACATCCCAGCAGACTACCCAACTTAAGGTAGACAACAGTGCTTGTGATATTGTTGGTGTATTTTCACAAAAATCCCAGTCCAGCATAATGCAGTTTGTCCAGAGAAATACGATGGATATACATAAAAAAAGTAATCGATCTCGCACTGATCAAAATGGTATATAAGGGTTTACAACCAATAAGTATCTTAGAAGTTGAGGGATTCCGAGAATACTCAAAGGCTTTGAATCCAACCTATTCTTTACTTTCACGGAAAACGGTTTCTAAATCCTTGCTTCCTGCTGCTTATGAAGAAAAAAAGAATAGTTTAAAAAACGTTCTTAGTGCTGTACAAAATATCTGTTTGACTGTAAACTGTTGGAGCAACCAAAAGGTTGAAAGTTACATGGCCGTGACAGGCCATTTTATTGACGAACACATGCAAAGGAAAACGGTACTGATTGACTGCTCAATTTTTGATGAACGTCATTCAGCCAAAAATATTGCAGAAAATATCATACACATTTGCCAACCCTACTTTCCGATGGAAAAAGTGTCTTTAATAGTGACTGACAATGCCAAAAGTATGATTAACGCTGTCGACAGCGAACTAAAGTTAAAACATTTAGGATGCATTGCACACTCTCTCAGTTTGGCTATCACAAATTCTCTAAACGAGGTTAACGACCTTCTAACAAAAATTAGGGATATTGTGATAATTTACAGGAGAAGTAATATCGCTGCAAAAAATCTGCGAAAATATGTGCTCTAGCGAGGAGCGAAAAGACTTAAAAGTCATCTTAGATGTGAAGACTCGTTGGAACAGCACGTTTTATATAATAAAATGTTTCCTTGAACTGAAAGACGCTATTCGTTCTACAATGGGTTTGATGAACGACCCCCCAGAGGCTCTTGATGTGCCAGAATGGGAACGTGTCCAACATCTTTGTGACGTTTTGAAACCTTTTAAAAAGGTGACTTGCGAGTTGAGTTCGGAAAAATACTTGTCAGCATCTATGGCGTCTGTGTTTATCGGCGGATTCAAAAAATCTGTGAAAATCTGCTTAGTAAAAGCGTTAATGAACAAGTACAAAATGTGGTACTAGTACTACAACGTGAATTGGGTAATAGATTTACAACTATCGATTCAAGAGAAGACATTGCTCAAGCCGCTTTCCTTGACCCACGAATAAAAAAATTGGGGTTCAAATGTGATGTCGCCAAAAAAATTGAAAGTGATATTATCTGTGAGTTATCGGTAGTGTTATCGTTTGTGAGTTATCGGCACTACGCTGTGATCTCCCCCCCACTTCCACCGAGCGCTCTTCCTCTCTTGGATTCAAGTTTTTGGTCGCAAGACTACTTCCCCCCTCGCCCATCTCCAAGACATTAGCAAACTCTGCGGTTTTCCGTATTACCTAATTTACCTTTCCCAGGCCTTGGAACAATGCGTTTCCCGGCCGATTGTCTTCCATCCTTTTCGATTCCATTAACGCTACGCGTTCACGAATTCGCCTTAATTATCTCTTCTATCCCTTTCAATCTTGCAAAACAAGTTGAAAGCGGAAAGAAATTTTTCGTCCCTAGTGTGGACTTCTTATTTACTTCTCTTTCGTTAAACCCTTAACGGTTTTGTTCGTTTCTCTTCAGCCATTGCTTTTTCTTAATTACTTCAGTTCTCTTAACGAAGTTGTGGAGGTAATTGCATTAATTTGCAAAGGTACTCCGGAAACTATCGCCTTGGGCCTTGGGCCAAGGAGGTAGAAAGGTTCTAACCTCCTTGCTTCACGTCGGCGAAGAGTCGAACAAAGGATACTTAGATACTTATTTGTGTTATACTGGGTTTCTACTGCACTGTGACAGTACTTCCCAGTAGCAATGAGAGAATTCCCTAGGGACCTGGCGTTGCGAAGAACTCAATTGAATCCTTTAGCAGGAGAACATCATAAGGAAGCTGAAAAGAAAAGAAAAAGCAAAGAGTTAGCTGATTTGCCGCCCTCTGGTGGCGGTGATGGAGGTTAGAAGAAATTCGAAGTCCGGAGGTGGAAAGCTGGAATCAGGAGGCTGCGTTGGTAGAGGAGAACAAGTTTCACTGATTTGTTCAGGCTGGTCACATGGGAGGTCACCCTCCTGGAAATTAACCCGAGTCGATGCTGCTTGAGTTTTCAAACATGAAGATAGAAAAAGTTCGTAAATTTCATCAGATTTAGTGGAGAAAAGAAAATTAATTCTCCTCTTCAGGAAAATTCATCAGGAATAGGGTAGCTTAAAATCCTACGGAGTTTTTCTGCAGGGGATTTTGCTTTATGTATTTTTTCGAGGAATTCAATAATGTTTCCCAGGAAATTTCTTATCTTCTTGTCTTGTAACCAAGACATAGCTTCTTCTGTTTCTCTCGGTATTGTTGATGGTTTTCTTTTCACTTTCTCGCTGTATTTTGGTAGGGGAGTTTTCTTTACTTCATCAGTTTCTGCATTTTTAAGTTTAGGAAAATCTTCAGGCTTATTTTGAAAGACTGCAGGTTTCTTAGGGGCGGTTTTCTGCTCGAATTTTTTTCTTGTACATAGCACATCCTCGGTAACTACATACGTGATTTTCTTTACAGAAAATGCACGTGGGTTTTTCATCTTTGCTCATCTGACACACATTACTTCGATGAGGTAGTCCGCATTTACAGCAGCGGTCTTGATTGAACAAAGGAATGACCTAGCCCTTCTATTTATCCCTGGTGGTGAAGTACCTCGACGGCTGCGCACGAGACCGATCTTAAGCAAAGATCATCTATGTAATGAAGCAAGGTTCTTTAATATACTAAAGGTTAGGCCAGGAACGGTAAAAGCATGCCATTGGTTACTGGTAGTGACGTCACTCGAGTGACAAGATACATCGGTCGACGCATCTGCTGCATGATTTCAGTAATGGAAAAAATGTAAACTTAAGCAAAATGATCATTTTATATGTAGTATGTATTGGAAATACCGGGTATATACTTTCCTATTAAATATTTTGTCAAAGCAAATGTTTATTTTATATTCAGAATTCGTATGAATGCTAATATAATTGTAAACATCCTTTTCTTAAAGGAAAGCATTAGAATATGAAAAATGATATTTCAGTTAATGAAACTAAATATTGTAAAACGCGATATTTACGTTGTATTGCCTGCACTTAATAGATCTTGTTGAATAGAATACATGAAGGCAGAACTGCCAAAATCATGGTAATAACATAATCAAAAGGTATTTTCCCATATGTTTCCATTGCTCATGCATTTTTTTAATACAAATGAATTTTGATACTCTGTGAGTAATATATGATTGTGATTTTCAGTTTAAACTACATATTTCAAGTAAAAAAATATATAAAATGATTTGAATCACCAAATTCATACTTAATTAATATAAAATTCTACAAATTTCTTTACCATGTCAGTATACTTTTTAAATAGACTTATATTCTTTTTAAGGTGAAAAGTGATTCACTTCAGATGTCAGCAGAAGTACATATATTTATATTAATAAACGATGTCAGTATACTTTTTAAATAGACTTATATTCTTTTTAAGGTGAAAAGTGATTCACTTCAGATGTCAGCAGAAGTACATATATTTTCAGTGCTATCTAAAAGTACTCATTCCCTAATTCTTAATTTCAATTAAGCCTGTGTACAAATTAAATATTTTTAATAACTACTGTATTTATATCACCTTGTTTCTTAAAATGCTTTTGTTATACTCGAAATACTGTTCAGTAGTTAAATAATTTTCTTTCTGTTATAATTAAAAACAAATTATATGGAATTAAAATTAAAAACATATGCAGCAGTTAAATAACACTGAAGAGAATATCTTACTCTTTTGCTATTTGTATTCCAACACAATACACGTATTTCTTTTCCTTCAGGGTCAAACATGGGGAAATTTACTTAGTTATGTTAATTAAATTACATCAGACATATGATTCAGTTAAATAACACTGATGGGAATATGTCACTCACTAATTCGATATTTGCATGGTAGTGTGGCCGAGAAACTGTTCTTTCCTCAGGGTGAAGCATATATCAGTTTACTTTGTACGCAATGCTTAACCCAAACACTGCTTTAATATATAGAATTACTTTTGGGATTTAAAGAAAGTAACCGAAACACATAGGCATGTGATTGAAGTTGTATAAGCAAATTTAATAATTAACTAATCATTTAGGTAGTCAATATTTGTAAACATGACACTGAGTTTAAATATCTCATTGTGATATAAGTCTCATTCACAAAATGAAGATTATGCTGAAAAGTGATTTAAGATGAAAAAAAATTTTAATTTAAATGTAAAATATTAGTAAAATGACCTATAAATGTACAATTACATATACTAATGTATCCATTCGATCACAGTTATGTATGAAAACAGAAATTCATTATAAAAATAAGCAGATATTTTATCTGGTTGTAATGACTAACTCAAATGTGTCACTGGATGCTGTTCACTTCAACTAAATCAGATGTGTTACTGGGTGTAAACTGAGTTGCACAGTCTATCTTATTAGCTTATAGCCTTTTCTTTTTTGAGGAAAGGAAAGCTAAATTTTCCAATGCTCGTTTGCTTGTTTCGCGAGCCTGACACCTGCTTGCACTATCTCTTTTTAGCATAAATTTGGATGAAACATTCGTGCTAGAAATATTTCTTAATGTGTTATTTTCACACGATGATGATGTAAGATGTAAAGTGGGAACAGCATTGGCTTTTCAGCACCCTTTTAGAAGTTGAACCAAGCAATTTTGCATTTAGATCTCGTACGTAGTTATCAGGTGTAAAATGAAGAGCACATATTCTTGCATTTTCGATGTTGGAATTATCTGCTTTTTTGCAGCGAACAATCCATAACTAAGTTCTGGATCACTTGGAAAACGATGGTATGTGATATCCTGACTTCTAGTTTTCCCTTCTAAATTCTGACATAACGATACAGCACAATTTGCAATTTCTAACCAGGTATAATAGCAAATCAACAACACAAATCAAATGAAGCTGTTGATGCAAGGAATGTAAACAAACGCCAAGAACTAACGACTGTCACTGGTTCATGCTGTCACTCACATGACTTCATGCGCACGCGGCATAATTTTCTCCCGGGACTACGCCAAAGAATATGTATTGTTAAGAAGGAAAGCTTCGCAGCAGCAGGAGTAGCTCCCTCCGAACGAAAAGGGACACAACTGCGCATGCGTGAAATATCTGTCGCCAAAAAGCGCCAAAGCTCGAAGCTGATGTCGAAGTTCGAACAGGTTCGACGGTCACGTTTATCAAGAGTTTAAAAGCTGTTTGACTCCATTTTTTCCCTACATATTGACAAATATAAAATCAGACATCAAACTGCGATATGGATAATACAAATTCAACTAGTAAAGCAAAAAAGCACGAAAATTCGAGTTTAAATTATCGCGAAAAGGCAAAGAACGATCCATCTTAACCCGTGTTCCTCAATTTCCTGTACACGTGGCCGAGGTGGGAAATCTCAGCCAGGTACATCACAAAGGGTGTGTGTATTTAATTATGGCAAAGCTCGCTAAGGCTATCCATCACAAAAGGGAAAATTCTCGCCAACAGGTTCCGTCGCCAAATCCCTTGGTGAATTGCCCCTCTTCTTTCTAGCGGCGTAGAAGACAAACTGGTTTACATTACGTCTATGGAGCCTTTCCTTCTTTACATAGACTTTCTTTGACTACGCATCGCTCTTGGGCCATCCCTGGTAAAGAAGGAAAGGTTCCATAGATGACAGATTTTATGTCCGTCAATATGGAGAGAAAGAAAGGGAGTCACACAGCTTTAAACTCTTGATAAACGTGACCGTCGAACTCTGACGTCAGCTTTTATGACTTATGACTTACTTTTTTCCGGTCATTAACTACTAAAGAGTTTTTGCCAGTAGATCGCATTAAAGTGCACTAGGCAAAGATATTTTCAAATAAATGGTACTAGGGAAGTACCAACACCCGTGGGCGAAGAAAATTCAGCTGCGTGAGCAGGCATATCTTAATACTTACGAAAGTAGGCGTTCATCATAAAAATTGTGCAGTGGTAAGCAATGGCATTAAATTGAAGCATGTAGGCAGGTTCAGTGAGTTGTATGGCAAATGCAGGTGGTGAGCTCAATATAGCTATTAAGAGTGCAGGATAAGCAATAGTGAGACATCATGAAAATAGCGCGAAGACAGTTTGAAGCTGTGAATGGCATAAGAGTTCAAAGTCCTTCAGAAGTATGCAGTAGTTAGATAGGCCGTAAAAAGTTCAAAAGTTCGTAGAATCATACGATAAAGTAAAAATTCATACAAAATAATTTTAAAAAATGAAATAGTAACATAATCTTGAATAAAAAATTTTCTTGATTAACATAAGTATAAGATGCAACACAAATAATAGGATAGAGTCCAATTAGAGTTCAAGTAAATTTTAAAATTAAATTTTACAAGTTACCACGATAACGAATTGTGATGAATTGTCCTTGGGCGTTTGACAGTATATTCAATGGTTGGATCATAATCCAACATTTGTTTAATTGCGTTATACTGACTATGCTTCATCTTCTCGAAGAAGTTGTGAGCTGTCATGAGTATAAAGTTATGCACAGATGGAATATCCAGGTCGTTATGAATTATAGAGTTTCTCACGTACCAAGGTGCATTCACAATGCTACGTACAATTTTATTTTGAAGTATATCCAATTTTTTGCGCTCAGTTTTATTGGCGATTGCCCATGCCGGCACTGCATATAGCATGATCGGTCGAATTAGAGATATGTAAAGCATTTTCTTTATTTTTAGACTGAGCTTCGATTTTTTGCCGATAATAGGATAAATTGCCACGTAGGCTGCATTTGCTTTGTTTAAGATATAAGAAATATGATCTTTGAAGTTGAGAGATTTATCTATGTAAACACCTAAATATTTATAGGAATTAGCTACGGGGATTAGAGTTCTATCTAAGTAGATATCAGTATTAACTCTTAATCTTGTTTTGTATCTCCGATAGAGCACAATACAACATTTAGAGGCGTTGAGCTTAATTTTCCAAGTCTTGCACCAGTGATTGATCATATTGAGATGCATTTGTAAATTACTTAGAGCGAGCTGGGGACTTCTGGATTCAGTCAGTACTACAGTGTCGTCAGCATATTTGAGTATTTTCGTGTTGAATGGGTGCGGGAAATCATTATACAGACGGCGGGAAAGAACGGATTCTTGCGGCATCCCGCTATGAATTCTTTTTCTGACAGATCAGGCGTCACCGCATCGAACTTGAAGTGGCTTTATCGCTCATACTTAAGCAATTTCATTTTGTGAGATACTGGTGGCAAATGGTATACTTTTTTTAATGGTTTATTAATAATATGCATATTTTTACTTTTACCTATCTTTTCCGTAGTAACATTTACATTATCGCTATACGAAGATAATGAAACAAACATGTTTTAAATTTAAAAGTTATTTTCGAGCATTCGCAACATTTTTGAGTGTAAGAAGAGGCAGACTTACTGAATTGCTTATTTGACTCATAACCACCCCCCTTTATTTTCTTTAAGTAAATTCTCGAAGAAAAATAGAGGAAAATGCCGTCAGAATATTCACATTTATCAGTTTATGTCTATGTCTTATCACTTAGTAAGAGGAAATCGACCATTAACGGCCTTTACCCATGGACCTTATAAGAGATAGACTAACCCAGTGGGCGGGGCGAGAGTCACCGACATGTCGGCAAGAGAGAGTAGGGACAATCTGGTTTGTAATAGATTTTGGAATATATTTATTGTTTGGACTTTTTGCATTTATTGAATTTAAAATGTTAGTGTTCCATTTTATATTTTCGTTTGATGTTATTCTTCCATCGCTTTTCCACGAAATATATGAATGAAAAATATACGTCATAAGAGAAATGAAATGGTTTTCAAGTTATTTAGTTTTTCTTTCATCCTAGTTTCTTGTAGAATAACAGTAATTTTCCTACTAACTGTTCATTTGTTTAATTAATATTTGTGACATATTTGGCAATTATATTATTTGAATTATATACATAGGTATCATGAATTAAAATTAATTTATTATTATGCAGCGGTTATTTTTATATTTTAACTGAAATACTTGCACACAACCTGAAAAGCAAACCTCTGGGAATTTGGGAGGGGGGAATTACACTCATTATTTATAGATTTAGTTATTCTTAATTTTGATCAATTTTTCAAAATGTTTCTGAAATTCAAATTGAGTCCTGACTGTAAAGCAGAATTTTAAATCTCCAGAGTGTAGTAAAAACGCACAAATTATAAGTTCGTTACTGAAGTATCTATCGGTTTGAGCTTGAAATCGGGCTCCTGGGTCAGACCACTATCCCAATATAGCAGTTTAATCTACTTTTCGTACATTGAGTATAGCATGTGAATGGCATAAAAGTAGTTTTGAAGTTGCTAGCAGAGATTGGCAGTAAAGAGTTAGCAGAGGTGGTAGGCATTAACTTTTGAGAAAGTTGAAGGCAACTGAGTAAGGTCGAAAGTTGAAGTGAAAAATGTGTGACAAGACGATTCGATATAAGATTTCCGCCTTCAGCCTTAACATTTTACGTGTTACCTTAATTTATTATATATTATGTTCTTCGCACTTAAACCATAAAATTCAATTCAACAGCAGTATCTCAAAATAATTTTAGAATGAGCATATGTTTAGATTTTCCGATACACAGCTCCGCGCGCTGGAGATAAAATGGTTCCCCGCACTCCGTACAGTGTTGCCATTGCTCGTTTTTAAATAGTTGGGTTTGTTAATCAAAAATTCGTCAAAGTTTTACAAAATATGAAATAGATACTAAAACAAAATTCCAAATTTGGGCTTCCAGATGCCCATATTCCAGTGAAAACGTACATTATTCTACATTGGATGACTCTGGATAGCACTGTTTTATCACAATGCGAGAATTAAACATACATTTATGCAGATTCTTCACTATTTAATTTCTTTAAATATAATGCAGAGCGATAATATTTGGTGGGAAAAATTTGAAAAGTGAATCGGACATTAATAATGAACCAACGTAAAATGCAAAACGAAATTAATAGAAATAGGAGCCATTTGCTTCAGGGCAAATGGCCCCTTTGGACTAAAAAAATATTTTGAACAGATTTTTTTTTGTTTAATTTTAATAATGCATTGTAATGTATCTCTTTCATTTAGAATATTTTATTTGACGGGTATTTACATTTGAAATATTAGAAATCAACAAATATATTGCAGCTACTTACGGTTTGAAAAATTACTATTAATAATACATAAGCACGCATAAGAAGGAAGTAGAATCACCCTTAGTGTTTCCGAATTGATAATTTACAGTCAAGGAGGTTAGAATACATGAAGATGGCGTCTCTGCTATTGCAGTACGAAGAAAGTGAAGCCAGGGGGAAGGAAATAAGCCACGCCACGTGAGGGCAAGAAAACAATTACCTTACTAAGGGACATGAGGTAAAACGCCAGCTGGTTTCAAGTTCTCAGTGTGTTTTCTGATTTTGTATGCGTAGATGTGAAAGGTCTAAAAGGCACTAAATTGTTTCAGCTAATAATGTCTACATTTCCGACTTCACGTCCATGTAAAAGAATGTTTTAAAACATGCGTAAAAAAGTAGAATATTCGAAATGTGTGTTTGAATGTTTTTCAAGAAAGAGTTTGAGTATTTTCTTTGTGTAAAGTACACGAAGAAGCATATATAGTTCTCAGATTTACCTTTTCATAATAATAATAAAAGTGATATTCGTAATTAACTTATATGTGATGGCAAAACGATAAGTAAATAAGGGGAAGGGCTAGCTCTCCTTGGAAAAGAAAACAGTTTACTTTAATGTCTGATCATAATTACATTACAGGTCTTACCTTTTATGTGTTTAACTACATTTTATTTTGTGCTCAAGTAAATATATAATAACTGGATTTGATTTTTAGTCAAATTTGTTGCGTGACTTTTAAAATAACAAAGTAAAATTTACGTATTTCTATCATTGTTTATTCAAATTAAGTTTTTTCGAAACATAAGTAATATTTATAACATGAAAAATTTGAGAATTATATATACTTAAGAATAAGTAAATTATAATCAAATTATAGTTTGATTGCATAGTTATTGTTCTCTGTTCACAATACTTTTAATGCCAGCATTCATTAATTACAGGATGCAATTAAATAATGTAGAAATTATTGCAATTACGTAATAAAGAAATAAAATGAAATGGCGAGAAAAGTAAAGTAAAGAGGACGTGAGGAATGTGCAATCCTTTACGACTACCAGGAACAAAATTTTGTATACCACTAATTCTTTACCACCAACAAGTTTAAATAAAATTCCATTTTTTCGTAGGAATCTTCATAACTAGAAATTTTAAGTAATTCTTTAATCGCTTTTATTCCGTTATCCTTATCGTGGACCGATTTTAACTTTGATATTCCGTTATCCTTATCGTGGACAGATTTTAACTTTGATAAGATGTTATCTACTGAAAACAGGATCTAAACTTAGGGCGTCGACATGAGCCATCGTAGCAGCAGAGCGATGCTCAATCACATAATTAAATTCTTGTAGTAATAAAGCCCAACGAGCAATACGAGTTGATAAGCCACGTTTCAACATAGTCTTTTCAAATGCAGAACAAGCACTCAGTAACAGTTTTAAAAGGAATTCCCAATAGGTATACACGTAATTTCTTTAATGCTTTTATAAATATTTTTATGGGTTGTTATACGGACGACACAACGCTTGCTGTCAAGTCTGCATCACCAAATTTTGCAACTTGTAAACTTCGCAGTTTCATACCGCAGCTTGAGGTTTGGTGCTCGAAGTGGAGGATCGCTATAAATGCTGACAATTCAAACCTCATTATCAAGAAAAAGCGAATGAACACCGCTCTGGCTAAGCAACTGAAGTTATTCAGGACTATTGTGCCCATTGTAAATAACTAAGGGCATGCTTTCCCCCTTTTTTGGCTTCACTTGGACTGCGTGGAGGGCGTCTCCATGAGTTCTAACCTCCTTGGTAATTATGATCAGACGTTAAAGTAAACTGTTTTCTTTTCCATGGAGAGCTAGCCGCGCCCCCTCCCCTTGTTTACTTATCGTTTTGCCATCACATATAAGTTAATTACGAATATTACTTTTATTATTATTATGATAAGGTAAATCTGAGAACTATATATGTTTCTTCTTGTACTTTACACAAAGAAGATACTCAAACCCTTTCTTGAAGGCCATTCAAACACACATTTCGATTATTCTATTTGTATATGCACGTTCTAAAACATTTTTTTACATAGACATGAAGTCGGAAATGTAGACATTATGTCGCTGTAACAATTCAGTGCCTTTTAGGCCTTTCACATCTACGCATACAAAATCAGAAAACACACTGAGAACTTGAAACCAGCTGGCGTTTTACCTCACTTCGCTTAGTAAGGTAACAGTTTTCTTGCCCTCACTTGGCGTGGCTTACTTCCTTTCCCTGGCTTCACTTTATTCGTACTGCAATAGCAGAGACGCCATCTCCATGTATTTTAACCTCCTTGATAATTACATTACAGGTCTTACCTTTTGTGAGTTTACATTTTATTTTGTGCTCAAGTAAATATATAATAACTGGACTTGATTTTTAATCACATTTGTTGTGTGAGTTTTAAAATAACGTAAAATTTACATATTTCTACCATTGTTTATTCAAATTAAGTTTTTTCGAAACACAAGTAATATTTATAACATGACAAATTGGAGAATTATATATACTTAAAATATGTAAAGTATAATCAAATTATAGTTTGAGTACATAGTTACTATTTCGTGTTCACAATACTTTTAATGCTAGCATTCATTAATTGCAGGATGCAATTGCATAATGTAGAAATTATAGCAATTACATAATGTAAAAATTATTGCAATTACATAATGTCGAAATAAAATGAAATGGCGAGAAAAGTAAGGGAAAGAGGGCGTGAAGAATCTGCGTTCCTTTACGACTACCGGGAACAAAATTGGATGTGGTTAGAGCACGTCAATCTTTCTAAGCCACGACTACTAAGGGCATGCTTTCCCCCTTTTTTTGGCTTCACTTGGACTGCGTGGAAGGCATCTCCATGAGTTCTAACCTCCTTGTTATCCGCGCTAGTATTGCCGGAATATCGCGCAACGCGCGACATGTCCGGCTCATGATGCAAAGCCCAGCGGGCATGTGACGATAAAGTTTCCCGACAAGTCGGTAAAGTCATTAAGGTGGTAAAAGGGGGTGACCATGCTTCACTTAGCCATAGAAGAGCCAGAATACAAGAAAGGCCAGATCCAGAAGCTGTGAAGAATACTGTGGTGCATGTTTGTGTTGTTGCTTTGAATATCAAAGACAATTCAAACACGTAATACAAAACATAATTTAATGAATACATAGGGAAGTAACATATAAAAATACAAGGCTATATACAATAATGACCCGGTATACACAATGAAATGAATACAAGTTACAAATTAGAATACAAGGTTACAATATGAGATGCGTATACAAATATACTAATATATATACAAAACGGTGAGATTAATTAAGTGGGAAAATTCAAGTCCCGAGTGAGGTGCGCCGTTAGCGGTCTAAAAGTGAAGTCCTCTTCAAGACCAATATACGTAATTGAAAACAGTAAGGTCTCCCATGTGCCTACAGTCCTGCGCATTTTTGAAGAATTTTGTATTCACTTTATGTGGATACTCTTCCACCGTCTCAAGTTTTAGGTCACTGTGGAGCGTCTGGTTTGAAACAAAGTAATGGGCCCTGGTCATCATTCTGAGTAGCTTATTCTGCATTACCTGTAATTTATTTAATTCCCTTTTATGGACCGAAGCGCAGGCCGGTGACACGTAGGCGAATATGAGGCAGATGACCGAAATATAAATATGTCTCTTGCGTCTCAAGTCCAATTTTGAGTCTGGAGAAAGTAGGGGAGTGAGGCATTGAATTACCCCCCACCATTTTGCCTCTGACATAGTTTATATGGCTTTTCCACTGAAAGTTGGAACTATACTTGATGCCGAGGTACGTGGTCTTATTTACAATGGGCACAACAGTCCTGAATAACTTCAGTTGCTTAGCCAGAGCGGTATTCATTCGCTTTTTCTTGATAATGAGGTTTGAATTGTCAGCATTTATAGCGATCCTCCACTTCGAGCACCAAACCTCAAGCTGCGGCATGAAACTGCGAAGTTTACAAGTTGCAAAATTTGGTGATGCAGACTTGACAGCAAGCGTTGTGTCGTAAATTTCTAGTTATGAAGATTCTTCCTACAAAAATGGAATATTATTTAAACTTGTTGATGGTAAAGAATTAGTGGTTGTGCCTGAAAGTATGCAAATAGAAATAATAAAAAATGCTCATGAGAAAGCACATTCAGGAGTCAAATATACTGAGAAAAACATCGAACGGTATTCTTTTATCCCTAAACTAAGACAGAAAGTAGAAAATATCATATCAAATTGTGTTTATTGTATTCTTGTGAATTATAAGAGAGGAAAGAAAGTTTCCTACATCCATTGCAGAAAGAAGATGTGCCGTTAAAAACGTATCATTTAGATCACCTACGACCTCTGAAGAGTATACTTAAAAATTGTAAGGGTATTTTAGTGGTTATTGATGCATTTAATAAATTTGTATGGATTTATCCGACGAAGTCCACAACATCTCCTGAAACCATAGCAAAGTTGGAGATACAAAAGGCTGTATTTGGCAGTCCTTCCCAAATAATTTCGGATAGCGATACAGCATTCACCTCCAATGAATTTGCCGATTAGTGTTCTAAAGAGAACATTAAGCATCATTTGATTACTACCGGCTTGCCTAGAACCGACTATCAAGTCGAACCTATCAATCAGACTATCATATTAGTTATTTCAAAGTTATCTTTAGAAAATCAGGCTCACTTTCTAGCTTAATGGCATTAGCGAGTCCATTTAATAGAAGTCCCTTAGTCAAAAATATTCAACGTCTGCTATTGAAAATTCCATTACAAATGAGACCTATATTATGCCGGATACCTGCGCTTAGGGGATTCGGGGGGAATTGAGTACGCTGATGAAATAGCCAAACAAGCAGCAACAGGTCGAATGCTCCCTGAAATTCCTCAACTAATTCCAGGTTCATTCATAAAAGCAGCCAACCTCAAGAGTCTCCTGCCACAGTGGCAATAAAGATGGGACACAGTAAACACTGGCAGGAGAACGCATACCTTCCTGTCTAAGGTCTCCGTGGACTTCATTTCATCTACTTCAGCTACGACAACTTTCCTCGCAGGACACAGTCCGTTTAAGCCTATTTGGAACGTCTCAGACACGACAATACATGCGATTGTGATGGAATTGGAGATCCTAAATCATTATGGGTTTACTTCCACTTTCACAGCTTTGTTACATCTAAAAGAACCAGCTAGCAACTACTGGCAGGCATGGACACAAAATTTGATGCGCCGGCCAAAAATACAGCAAAGATTAGCTGGAATAATTAAGTATTGCTCTGAACATTACGCATTTTGAAATGAGGGTAATATTCAATAATTTATTATTTACATATTCACCCAATTATTTGACTTTATAAAATAATACAATCTGACTGTAATACACTCCTAGTATAAAAGACCTAAATTCACACTAGCGCTCTGTAACTTTCAGTGCTATCATAAGTTTAAAATTGTATTATAAATTTGCTTAATATTCTAATGGTTTATTTTTATATAAAATTTTTATTACTTGTTTCAAAAATATAAATGTCATACAGTGTATTGTATCATACAGTATCATAAAGATAGATAATGTATAATGCGTTTCAGCATGGTCAGGATATGAGTGTACATGACAGATTTTACAATATGAGTAGTTTTGTAATTGTATAAACAATAGAGCATATATCAGTTGTGAAATCGTTTCACTGACATGTATTAAAAGTGCATTTATTCTGAATACGCTGAATGTGCTGACTTGATCATGCAGGATAAGTAGAATTTATTTACAGGATTATGATTATATCTCTTTTTATATTGCATGGTATAAAACACTACTTGAACAAAACCTGAAATGTATATAATGGAATATATAGTTTGTTATACTGTCTGAACAAAAACTAGAAATGTAAGTTATGGAATATATATGTCATACTATCGCTTTACTACAAGTGTACATCTATATGATAATTTTTCATAAGAAACATTACTGAGAAGTATGAGTGACTCAAGAATTTACGATTTACTACAACAATTATAGGACAGCTACATACTTCAGTATATGTAATTATTTAATGAAGAATTAATATGATGATTAACAGTCTTCTACTACATATGAGTGTTCTATGATAACAATTTGTCAGCTTGAATCGTTTAATAACTAGAATGATATCACTACTCTGAAATTGCATAATCTGTTTAAGAATCTATGAGTTTTTCTGTCTTGTCTATACATGAAAATGTCCTATATTAATCGTGATAAAAGGTTTGTCTACACAATATGAATGTGAAACAATAAGTGAATAATAACTTTGTTACACTGTCATATACTATATATAATCTGTCCTTAATACTATAATTGTAATTGATTTTAAATACAGTCAAAAGTCGTTAATTCGGACACCCATAATCCGGAATGATCTATAATTCGGACCTCAAAGCTGCAAACTTTCTGCGCATGCGTCGCGTTCACGCATGCGCACAGGCGTTTACGAGTGCGCGTAAGACCTTTACGGCTGCGAATATGTTTTTGCGCATGCGCGTTTAATGTGTAACGGACGGTATAATCTAAGCAATTATAAATTATTTAATTCAGTTAATGTTGCAGATTGCGTTGTTCCTTAATCTTCGAATTGGATCCGGCTTATTATTTTTTGCGGACTGTTAGAGAAATTTCATAAAAGTAAGCTTGAACTTTCGATTATGTCAAATAGAATTTCCGATATATATTTACTAATATGTAATTTGTATCTATAAAGCGAAAGTATGATTTGAAATCCGAAATCTGTTTATCAATTTCACGCCGCGGATTGGAAGTTGATCTGTCAGCACTATCCTTATCTTCAGGGCAGATGTTTTTATTTTATTTGGCTTATAATTCCTTACTAAGTGTAGTATTTCATCTCGATGTACTCCGTCTTTGATATGATTTAAATCAAGTTCCTCGTCATTATAATTCACTTCCGATAGTGAAGAAAGTGACCCACAGGTTATTGAGAACGAAAACATTTCGATTGACAAATTAGTCGGTATTCTCAACACAGCAATTATAGGACTTGAACAGCGGAACTTTGTAACTAAACAAGAAATTATGTCTGTTTAATAGAATTAAAGAGAAAGTATTATCACATGAAACGAAGCAACTTACATTGAAAGAAATGTTTAATAAAGTAAACAAATAAATATTAAGCTTTTTCTTTTTGTAAATTTTGATACCCTTTAGATCATAATTGTTCTTTATTTCATAGATTACGGTTTCATATTTTTCATTTTGTAATTTCTGCATGCCATCTTACCAGATTTAAACTGATGATTTACAATCCGGAAAAATCGATAATCCGGAATCGCCGAAGTCCCGACGAGTCCGGATTAACGACTTTTGACTGTATAATTCAGATCTGAATGTATGTATATGTATACAAATTTGAAGAAAACATAGTATTTTTGTACAGCATAGTATTGATTATACCTGAACCTGAGCTTTTAGGTCAAATATAGTGTGAAAATTATTCAAAATGGAACTTACTGGAATGGTTTTAGGACAATTACTTTATATGTCATGCAACAGTTCTGATATAAGAGTATGTCTATATGATATTCTGGCCACCTGAACAATGATCTGAATGTACATAATGTAATATACGTGTTATACTGTCTAAACAGTAACTTAAAATGTATGTTATGGAATTCATATGTCATGTAATCGTTAATATAATCGTATGCATTTATGATTTTTTTTTAGAAAACATTCTTGAGATGTATATATTTGCAAATAGGAAGGAATTAAGTATTTTCTGCAAAGCATTGTATTGATTGTACTAGTATTGAGTTTGTAGGTCAAATATAGTGGGAAATATCGTTCAAAATGGAACCTTCTGGAAGTCAATGATAATGTTAATAACTAAAGACAAAAACTTTGCAATAATAGGTATGACTCTTAACTGTAGACTTTATAAAATAGTTAACTTATCTATGAATAGTAACTGAGATGAATGCAAAGTTGATACCAATGTACAATTTGTGTTATTATTACTTTTGTTACCGCATATTAGTATATTATATACTGACCAGATTGAAAAACCAAAAATAGAAATATTATATAAATCATCTATGTCAATAGCATAAACTGTATTTTAAGTAGTAGCTTACATTAAGTAATTTTAGTAATAGTAGTTAGTGACTAAAACATTAATAAGGTTTTAAATGTATTCTGTTGAACTTATTTGTAGCTAATAGCAAATATGATCATGTACTATAGTATATCTATTGTAATCAAGCTTTGCAACCTTGAATTTTGAACAATAATTGCCCGTCTTATTCCACTGATTGAACACATATTCCGCTTGGTAATAATCTGGTCCGGATGTTCATTCAGTGGTGCTCTCTCTCTCTCAGTGGTACAAACACACAAATGAACTTCAGCAGGCTATTAACTTGATGTACCAGCGAAATATACATACCACACCCTTTGGATTGCTCTTTGGGACAAAAATGAATGTTAAAGTTATTGATCAGTTGATTGAAATGATCGAAGCTGAATTTCAAGCGAATTTTGGAGCTAAAAGAGACGAACTTAGAAAACATGCAAAGCAACAGCTATTTAAAATTTAGGAAGAAACTAGGAAGGCATACAATTTAAGAAGAAAACCAAGACCTTACAAAGTCGAAGATTTGGTAGCTATAAAAAGAAAACAGTTTGGTCCACATTTGAAATTAAAACCAAAATATCTTGGACCGTACAGAATAACTAACGTTAAAGGAGGGAATACTTACGACTTAGTCAAAGAAGGAAGTCACTTTTATTTAACTTTAATTTTTATTATCTTTCTTGTTTTGCTTTTGTCTTTTCTTTGTATTTGCAGTATCGCCTGGAGAACCCAGACGAGTGCAGGACGGCCGAATGATGAAGTGCCAATGTTGAATGCCAGATGGCGTACAGATTGCTCATCGTATAATTCTTTTAATGTTATAGTTTCCGTTTTGTAAGTTGGCAATCAGATGAGTTGGACTCAAGATGCAGTAAAGGAACGACGATGATAAAGGCGTAAATAAAAATGTATTGAAGAAGTTAATTCAGTGTATACAAACTTATTTGTTAAAAATGTAAATACTCGTACTTTAAATGTATTTTAAACGGGCTGTTCTGTCAAGTAGTTTTTTAAATGTCTTTTCTAAAAGGTATTACCACATATATATGTTACCGTGAAAAACCGAAATTGGAGAATGTCGACTTTCACCGGAGAATGTCAACATTCACCAAATACGCCGGTGAAAGATCGAATATTTCTTTACATTCTTGTACATTCGGGCCCTCACCGGTGTATGTCGACAATCACAGATATGCTCTGGTGTAGGTCGAAAAGAGAGGAGTATATGTACACGCTGCCATTCCAAAAGGAAGCGTTCCACAAATAAATGCAGTTGTAAAAAATAAATGCCTCTTGTGCAATTCAAAGTGTCATAATAGTTCAAGTTGTTGCCATAAATAAGATTTGAATCACATAATTTGGTAAGTTTATAACTTCTATTATTTTCCTTTCTCATTTTGAATGTAGTGTGTGTTTTAAGTTCTTATGTTCTTAAGTTCTTGTTCTGAGTGTCAAGTGAATGTTTTTCGCGAATGAATTACGGAGAAGGAAATATAATATTCTTATATGTTCAACATTCACCATTAGTACATGGTGAATGTCGACATTCACCGGTGTAAGTCAGAAATAAGAGTATTTGACATACACCAAGCGACTATGTGAATGTTGACATTCACCGGTGAAAGTCGACATTCTCCAGATTTCGGTGTTTCACCGTAACACATATATATATAACCACTCTCTTACTCGGCTCATTGAGCTCAGTTTCTTTATTTTTATATATTTGTAAATTGTGCATTTTTTTTCTTTAAAAATGATTGAATTATGTTGTTCTTATCTTCCAGTTAAGGTTTTTACGCCTTTAGTAAATATGCATGCAACATTTGTAGAATTATCAACAATTTAAAAGTTGTTTATGTGCAGCTAAGCTTAATTATTTTTGCCATGACCGCCATGTTTGTTTGCATTTAAAACTTAGCAGAATAGTGGATTTGTGGCCAATCCAGAGAAATTAAGCTTCGCTACAACAAAGATAATGCCTTCTTTCAGTATTGCGAAACAAATCATGCTTAATTCATTCTAGAATTTACTCTAGGAAATAAGTGTTTAAGATTTACTTTTAATTTTCAATGTAGATATTTTGAGTTTTTATGCATTTTTGCCTTGTCGCAAACTGAGAACTAAATTAACTGAATGAGAAATACTGAGTCGTCCGTGAAAGCTGTTTCTTTCTTTCTTTCTTTCTTTTTTTTTTTTTTTTTTGTTTGCTTAATTTCTTTTATACATCGTTTTAGATTTATTATAGTATTTGAATGGAAAATATGGCAACGATTGGATGATTCTTCAAATTATGTAAATTTTGCGCATTCTCAGTTATAAAATGAATGAAATATGTATAACTCTGTTAAGTGAATTTAGTTCTAGAGTATCGCTATGATAAACAAATATAGTAAATTTTAAAGAGTGCATTTATTTTATTGTGGTTTATGCGCTATCGACGAAGTAAATTTAATTCAATCCAATAAGTTTAAATGAAATGCAAGAAAAAATGCGTATAATTAAATATTCGGTACAAGGAAGTCATGTGGTGTACACATCAGATTTTTTTTATTTATTTACTCACCAAATGTTTTATAAGGTTCTGCAACTCGATAATTCGTTCGTAATTTTTTCCATCCCAACGGTGCACTAATGGTCAATCCGGCTAAATTCTAAGAGTTCGATCCCAAGCGAATGGGCTAGTTGGGCTACTTTTCGTGGTTTACTCCATGTATAACATTAATATCTACCAGTTGCCATTAGGAAATCCTTTGCAAAAGGTTTGGTTTGGTTTATTAGATTACGGCAAAGCACTCGAGGGCTATCTGCCTTAAGGGAAGGATGCCTTCGTGGAGGACTTTTTAAGGAAAACTGGCTCGTATACACGTTACACATGAGGTAAAACACGAAAATACCCATGCAGCTAACCCGTTCGCGGGATTCGAACTACCAGTGTTCAGCGACGTTACCGCTCGGCCGCTGGTGGGGCCCCCCTTTGCAAAAGGATTCTTTCTCCTAAGCAAAGTTTTATTCGTCACATTTAATCTATCCTAACTTTAAATTAAAATCGAAGACAATTCTCGAACACTGTAGTGTTTCCCAAAGTTTGCGAACGAACTCGAAAATGGGTTAAATGAGCCCACAATGCCTAAAGCACTGTAGAGGTACATTGCTTTTTCCATGCAAATGGGGTTTGAGAACAAAATGTGCCAACGACTTATTTTTGATTCACCCTTTGAAACAAACAAGCATTAAATTTCCATACAAAGAAGTTTAAGCAGAGCACCAGATGTCAGAATAAAGGTACGAGTTTATGTACGTATTCACCGTTTAAATTTCGGGTAATTTTGTTTGCTCTTGAAGAAGAGAGAAATATATGTGATTGCCAACAAAATTCCCAGAATTTTTTTTGTATTCTATACCAATCCATAGCTGCTTTTCTGCTGGATTCTGAATTTTAATTGGCGTGTTTCATTTCCGATTAGGTAATATCTGCCTGCCTGAGGAAGTAATTCCTGAAATAATTCGCAGTTTTTTTTTTTTTTTTTTTGGAATATGTACTTTATGCATTTAATTAATTTCATTATGTAATATTGTTTTGTTACTTTACTTATTTACCTTGCTCCTCATTCCATTTACATCTGACCGTGTTATTTTGACATTTGTAGATAAGTTTCGTTTCCCCCTCCCTTGCTTACAGGTTACAGCCGAAAACATCGCGGACGAAAACGTCGCGGAGAAAACAACGCAAGGCGAAAACGTCGTGCTGCAAAACATCGTGGGAGAAAACATCGCAACGAGAAAACATCGCAGTCCTAAAATATCGTGGTACAAAACATCGTCGTCGAAAATAAAGCGGTTCAAAAACTTGCAGTTTAAAAACATCGTCGTCGAAAATATCGTGGTAAAAAATAAAGTATCTACAAATCATCGCATGACGATAACATCGCAGATATGCTTTTTTCAGACATGCTTTTCGGAGACATTCTGTAAATGGATATTCACATAATGATTTGTGAGCGCAAGATGGAAAGAAGGATAATTTTTACTTTCATATTTTTTATTAACTAATAAATTTTTGCTGAGAAAATAAGAAGGAAACTTAAGCATAGAAAATTAATGCAACTTATAGCACTTAATGGAATTTTAAACCGACATAGTTAACTAACAAAGGCTATTAATAAATAATTTTTGTAATGCTTTTACTGGTAATTTTTCATGAAAAGTATAAGTTGCATTTAATTATTTATGCTTAAATTTCCTTCTTACTTTTTCAGTAAAAATTTATTAGTTAATTAAAAAATGTGAAAGTAAAAATTATCCTTCTTTACATCTTGCGCTCACAAATCATTATGGGAATATCCATTTCCAGTTATTAAAACCCGAAAAAAGAATGTCTGCGATGTTATCGTCATGCAATCATTTGTAGATACTTTATTTTTTACCACGATATTTTCGACGACGATGTTTTTAAACTGCGAAGTTTTTGAACCACTTTATTATCGACGACGATGTTTTGTACCACGATGTTTTAGAACTGCGATGTTTTCTCTTTGCGATCTTTTCTCCCACGATATTTTGTAGCACGACGTTTTCTCCTTGCGTTGTTTTCTCCGCGACGTTTTCGTCCGCGATGTTTTTGCCGCGATGTTATCGGCGGACACGAGTCAGTCTTCTGTTCTAAATTCAAAATTTCCCATTACATTATTACTATTTTGATTTAGATTGAATCGTTTATTGTAGTTCTTGAACACTTTTTGCTTTCTCGCATTTTCACATGTTTTCGATTTTTTCTAGTCTAAAATTTTCTTTTTCTAGTGTTAAATCTCATCCTAAATTATTCCAAAAGTTATGTTTTATGCTTTAAAAGTTTCATGGGAACAACATATCGTTTACTTTTTTATTTTTCTTTTACAGAAAAGTCTAATTTTGAGCCTTACATGGAAGATATCTTTCTGTTATCGTTCCTGAGATGGAAAAAGTACAATGTTCAGAAAGCATTCCAAGCCTTATATAACTTCTATAGTCTTAAGGAAAAACACTCTAGAGTGTTTCTTGATCGCAAGCCTTCAGAGCTGACACACGTACTGGAAATGAATCACTTGTCTGTAATGCCACTGCGAGATCCTGATGGTTGTAATGCGGGCATTTTAAGAATAGGTAAAATATTTTATTAATAAATGTTAAACTAGGATTCACGCTTACATTTAGAAGAAGAAATAAATAAGAATTTCTCTTTCATCTACACTGCGGGGGGGGGAGCAGTTCTATTCTCTCTACTGCGCTGATTGACGAAATTCAAGTTGCGTTTTTCATGTCTCGAAAGCGCGACTTAGGATATATATTAGATTTTTATATGGCATTGTTATAATATTATTTTGATACAAAATCGGACTTTTTCTGAAATGGCATGCCAATTTTTTTTCCATATTTCGATGCTACAACTCAAATTATGTCTAAATTTTAAATTTTGTAAAATTTGGTGCCAAATTTACGGAGAAATTCCAAAATTTGTCTTGGTGAACTTTTTTCAGTTTGCGCTAAGAATAATTCAATTGGCTTAATTCTTAATTTATAGCAACCTATTTTCCTTTCCTTTTTTTCATTGTAAACGAGCGGAGAAATGGTCATCGTTCATACTTTCAAGTAATTTTAACAAAGTGCGTAAGACCTATTTGGCGTTATTATCGCTTATAAGAAATATGCCAAATTTAAAACGCGTCAATAGTAAATTCACGTTTATCTTAGGAACTTTTGAATAAAAAACTGATTTTTTTAAAGTGTGCTTAGAAATACATCTACTTTAAGACAACAGTAAAAATGTTATAGCTTATAATTCAAACTTTTTGTCGAAAAATTTATAAAAATCATTTAAAAATATAAATTTAAAAAATAAATCATAAAAAAGGGGCAAATTTTATTTGGAATGAACCTAAATTTCGAAATGTGAAAGGATGAATCAAATAAATTAAATAAAAAAGGTGATATTGATAAATATATACCAAATTCAATTAACATGGTGAAGCTGCCCTTACAGCAGCAGTTAATTACCATGCCTACTTAAATCACGTACCCTTCAGGTCATCCAGATGAGTTCGTTGAAAAATGTGGGGAGAATGTTTATAATGTTTTGGATCGTCTGAGTATTTAAATTCCAGATAACGTGTTTTCAGATAACGTGTGTCACTATAAATTATTTTACGCTGGTTATATTATTGCTTTAAAAACTAGGAACTCCTGTGGCCAACTGCCTAAGGGAGTTATCATAAAACAAGTACAGTCAAAAGTCGTTAATTCGGACACCCATAATCCGGAATGATCTATAATCCGGACCTCAAAGCTAAAAACTTTCTGCGCATGCACCGCGTTGACACATGCGCATAGGCGTTTACGCGTGTGCGTAAGACCTTTATGCGCACGCGCATATGCGCATATGCGCATATGCGTGTGCGCAAGTGCAGAATACGTTTTCGCGTGCGCGTTTAATGTATAACGGACAGTGCAAGCTAAAATTATATAATTATCTGTTTAAGTTAATGTTGATGATTGCGTTGTTCCTTAATCTTCGAATTGGATGCGGCTTATTATTTTTTGCAGACTGTAAGAGCAATTTTATAAAAGTAAACTTGAACTTTCGATTATGTCAATTTCCGATTCTGGAGCTCCCAAAGGATATACAAAACGAAAGTATGTCTCGATGTCCGTCAAACAAAAAGTGGAATTGCTGCAAAAAATGGATAAAGACATGAAGAAGGTGACAGAGAGGTTAGTGAAAACGAAAAAATTTCGATTGACAAGTTAGTCGGTATTCTCGGCATAAAAATTACGGGACTTGTAACTGAACAAGAAATTATGTCTGTTTATAGAATTAAAGAGAAAGTATTTTCACATAAAACGAAACAACTTACATTGAAAGAAATGTTTAATAAAGTAAACAAATAAATATTAAGCTTCTTTTTTTGTATATTTTGATACCCTTTAGATCATAATTGTTCTTTATTTCATAAATTACGGTTTCATATTTTTAATTTTAGAATTTGTGCATGCCATCTTACGAGATTTAAACTGATGATCTATAATCCGGAAAAATCGATAATCCGGAATCGCCGAAGTCCCGACGAGTCCGGATTAACGACTTTTGACTGTATATAATAATTTTAATGAGGCCACCTAGCGGGATTGCAAAAAAATATTTACTATTACTGATTGGTCAATCCATGATTTAAAAACATTTTTGTTTAAAACAATAGTATTGAAAAGTAGAATTAATATTAATAGGAGCTGTGTTTAAAGCATTTAGTGTTTTAATCGGTATCCGTCTAGATTAAATATGTGTTAGCTGGTGATCTAGCTTTACTCGTTAGAAAGACATACATCATTATTAGACTAGATTTATTAAGGAACTAATTTTTATATATATTTACATCCAGCCGTATCCTGGGAATCAAAACTTCGCTAATACATTCGTTTGCGCAACTTCTGTGTCTCAAGCGTTTCACTATTTGGCTCCCACTAACGGCGGCTTCCCTACAACGGCATTTGTCGAAGCTTATATATGATAGTTAAATATGTTAGGCTTTAGCGAAAGGCATCAAGTTGGAAAATAAAAGTACTTTTTTCTGGTTGTGGCAACCCATCATTTTCAATTACACGAGTTTGTTGATTGAAAGTGAAAAATTAATATCTGACATTTTGTCCAATGTCAACACTCTAACGTACTGGAGATAAATTGTGTTTTTTCGAACAAAGCTGCCATTTCTCTCATTGAAATCCCGATTTTGTTGAACAAAAATTCGCTAAATTTGTACAAAATACGAAATAAACAGGGGCGTAGCTAGAGTTTCCAGCGCCCGGGGACAACTGAAGAATTTGCGCCCGTTTCTGTTTTCTGTTTCTGTGGTTACAGTTACATATAGGTTCAATTACAGTTATTCAATTACGACACCCATTACAGTTACACAGAGACCACATCAAAATATCACTAAATAGTCGCCAAATTCGGCTACTTTTGGCAATTTCTCGCCAAATTGTAACAGACATTAAGCGCCAAATCAATCGACAGCTTGGCGATAAATCGCCAATTTATAGAGATAGCCATGTATTCAATGTTAAAAAGATCTGCCCCTGTTTTCTTATTTTTCGGGAAAGCATCTTCTATTACAGGCATTTTATGTTACATTATACAAAAAATACTACACTTTCATACATAATTTCACTAAAATTATTTGATAAAGCATTGTATCCGGTAGAGTATCTGGTAGGTGGTGTGGTGTATTTAATTATGGCAAAGCACACTAGGACTATCTGCCTAAGGGGAGGGATGCCTTTCGTGGAGGACTTTCTAAGGGAAACTGGCTCGTATATACGTTACACATGGGAAAAACCACGAAAACACCCATGCAGCCAGCTCGTTCGCGGGATTCGAACCTCGGACCGAACTACCAGTGTTCAGCGACTTTACCGCTCGGCCACTGGTGGGCGTATCTGGTAGGATTGTCGTGATATTGTCCACAAAGAATGTCTGGAAAAAGTAAAACACTCGACGGTAAAGTGTATAGCGAGGTGCTAGTTCGCGTTAAAGCTGCTGTCAAAGGAAAACGTCGAACTGAGTTCAGGCGCAAATTGGTCCATGAAGATAATGCAAGAACATATGTGTCTGCATTCACCGGCTGGACTCTGTACGGTCTCGAATGGGATCTTTTCCCACACCCACCATATAGCCCCGGTATCGCTCCTTCGGACTTCTACCTTTTTTTACACCTGCAGCTACATCTGGCTGGTGCTATCTTCCATTCTGCACAGGACGTCCGAAATAAGGGTGATCTGTTTTTTGGGCTCGCGGCCAACAAGTTTCTGGGCCGAAGGGTTTGAAAAACTTTCCAAAATTTGACAGAAAATCATAGATTTGGTGTGGTAATTACTGCCTACACTAAAGGTACTGCTTTCGTGTTATTTTTTTAAACTTTATTAACAATGTCTTTTTGGCGGAAAACTTTCATTACAACCAGATAAATCATCCCTCACAGAAGGAATTTACAGTATCTACCTAATTTGCCTTAACGTTTCGAGTAGAATTTTGTTTTTTCTTTATTTCCAATTTACAATTTCCCAAATGTTTTTGCTTCAACATATAAACAGAATGATTTAGATAAATGATTTCTAATTGTCTGTTGATAATTTACTGATGAATATTTTATTTTTAGGTTTTCATGATTTCAAAGTTGCCACCGTTGAGGAACTATTAGCTACAATTTTGTGCATGGGTTTAGTGACAAATGATATAGAGGCTTACCAAGTGAGCGGCGTCGTTTTAATCCTGGATTGTAAAAACGTGTCTTATGACATAGCCCAAACAATGTTCAAACCTTATCGAATCTTATTTGCAGTTGCAGCACTGGTAAGTTTGTTTTCATACATTATATTCTAATCAATTTGGCCCCACCACCGGCCGAACGGTAAAGTCGCTAAACACTGGTAGTTCGGTCCGAGTTTCGAATCTCGAGAACGTGCTGGCTTTTTCGTGGTTTTCCCATGTGTAACTTGAATATGAGCCAGCTTGCCTTAGAAAGTCCTCAACGAAGGCAAACCTCCCCATAGACACATAACCCTCGAGTGCTTTACCGTAATCAAATTAACTAAGCAAATAACTGATAAATTTTTTCGGTACTTTTTCTGTATTTATTGAAAAGGAATACTTTATTCTAGTGTTTGTTTTTTTATAAATTTTGTTCTCCATTTCTGAATTTTAATTTTCAATATAATTTTCCGGAATGGAATGTCCAGGTAGACAAAAACGAATGTTTTCGATATTTGATTCTCTTTGATTTGAGTAAAGTTTTTAAAACTGCTTAAGATATATGTAATTTGGGAAAGGGAACTGTTCCAAGGAAGGGGGCCTGCCCAGGAATGGATTTTCATGTTTCAAAGACAGAAATCCGTGTTTGAAGTATCAGCCATGAGGATCCATGTTAATCCACTATAGAGTGAGCTCATGGCGTAGCCCGTATAGAGTCATAGGGCAAACTTTGTTCTGCAAGGTGGACCGGGCTGCGCCCTAACAAAACAGAGTGAGCTCAATATGTGGCATGTTTTCATTTTGCCTGTTTTCATCAATGCATATTTTGGTTACTCCGCTACCCAGAACCATCTTTTATCATCTTTATTTGACAGATATGTTCGAAACGGTCGGTGCATGGTTGCCACACGTTACCAACTTGCATATAGAGTTACAGTTATATAAAGGACCGGATACAACTACTGCTACAGGGATCAGAACAATTATAGTTATACAGAGATCGGATGTAAGTGTTGCCAAGTTTTGTGACTTTTGGTGATTTCTCGCCAAATTAATTAGTCGCCAAAACCATTGTGAACTTGACGCTGTCTCGCATATCAAGTGAGATAAACAGTTATCTCAATGTTAAAAATAGACTTAAGTACACCCGGTAATCTTATTTTTCCAACGAAGCTTTTCTCTCTTGAGGCCTTTCATGTGACATTATACAAGGGGTACTACAATTTTATCTGTAATTTCACTAAAATTATTTATAGCTATACAGAATTCGTAACACTTCCTTGAGATGATTTTCAAATATAAAGTGAAATTCTGTCTATAGTGAATGTCTGAGGAAAGATTTTTAGCGGATCATCACATGTATAAGCACACAGCTTTGAAAAACTGTTCCTCAGTAGCTTCCAATGAATTCAGTTCTTAATTTAAATTTAAGGCTAACTAAATAACTACAAGGAAAAAAATTCCGTATTGTAAATTTCCCCTTCCACAAATTAGACCATTTTAATTTTCTATATTATTGCTCCAGACACAAAAAGTACTCATTAAATATCCTTATTTCTGTCATACTTGGTAACTGTAAACGAAAGGGAAGTAAATAAAATTATTCTCCAGTTAAAGATCTTTGAGGCTTTGAAGCTTGCGTAATTATCCTACTAAACTGCCTTAGCAGTATTTTCTGGCTTCTTTGGATAATCCCACGATGCCCCCCAATAATATAATATGGGCCTGGTGATGAAGTTTACATGAGTAGTAGCTCAAAGAGAGTGAACATTAGGTCGGAGAAACGTTAAAACTCTAATGAAATTTAATTTGTATTATGGAACTAAGTTATATCCTTAGAGTAGCGTATTTGTTTCAAACTTCGACTTCCAGAACATGATAAGTGTTGTTATATATGTTATGATAAGTTAGTTTTGATACAAATATTTAACTTCCTGAGGATACTAAGTTATAATCAACATTTTGTTTCAGTGCTGATCCGATAGAAATCGCATGTTTCTATAGTTACTGAAAACTGCATGTACAAAGAATTATAACATTTTGTAAAACGACACAGATTTTAGGGCCGTTGTAGCAAGCTTAGAAATATTACTTTTAGACGATTCTTATGCGGAACAAATTTAAATTCTGAAGTGGAATAATTTATTTTATTTCAGCGTTGTCTTCCTTGCCGAATCAAAAGTATCCACATGGTGAACCTTCCACACTATTTTGGCATTTTTTACAACCTCCTAAAAATTCTGGTTCCACAAAAGATCTTAAAAAGGGTAAGTGATTTTATTGGCGGTAGAATTCTCTCTTAATGTTTAAGATTTTAAAGAGCTTTGGTAGTATATTTGAAAATTGCTTTATTATGACATTTTCGGAATATGTTCATGCTGATGCTAAAAGAGAAATGAAGAATGAAAGAATAACGGAAATATGTAGGAAGTATCTATTATTTTTTACTTTATTTAAAAGATGAATGAGATATTAACAACAAAAGAATACAAGTTGCATTAACCCTTTCCGGCGCAGTGTGTTCGGTGTAAACACACCAAAAGTATTCCCTCTTTAGACTCTAAAAATAATGTATAAATATCTCGAAAACTACACCAATGGTTACTTTAAATCTCTTTTATGAATAATAGATGGCAGCACCGCACAAGCAAATCATTAACGTTGAGATATATTCTGTTTTTAAAGACACTTAATTTTTATCTTTGAAATATTGCGTATAGTAAAGCCTTTAGTGTATGGTGTGTTCGGACTGAACACACTGTACTGGTAGCGCATGTCACGTGGGAGAGTGAGTCACAGAATCTGGTCTCGTGCTACAAACACGGGGGAGGTTGAGAGCGCGGATTTATTTATATTTATTTTTATTTTTTTCTGTTTTTGGTTTTGAAAACCCCGGTGCTTTGTTTTCACTTAGCTATTTGATTTTCAGCGAGAGCAGACCCTTTTCGTTTGCTTAGTTTTGATTTCTGTAGATTTTTATTTGTATATATATTTAATAATTATTTTTTTAGTCAATAATTAATTATAAATATATAGTATTTTAATTATTTTTCTTATAAATTTTAAAATTGTGTAAATGGCTCAGGATTGCCGAAGCAATGAGAGTTTCTTTTTTTTTCTCGTTTTTTTGGGGGGGGTGTAGAGTAGCAGGCCTTCCCGTGGTGCACCCTGGATTATGCTAAATCTGCTACAGAGATCAGCTTCTACTCCTTTTAAATCATAGACAAGGTACTTTACTGTAATACGTGCTTCACAGCAATGCTCACCTATCGCAGCTCGTGCAGCTCAGTGTGTCCGCTTCGGACACACCCACAAAATAGAAACGGTTTGTGCAATCTTTTCAAATTATACCTGCATACTCTCCTAGGCCTAACTAGACTGCCTACAAATTTTTTGATAAAATTCCAAAGAGTAGCGTGCCGGAAAGGGTTAACCATAACTCAGAGGGGCAGGTTAGGTCAGGGGTGCACAACTCAAATCTGTGAGGGACCATTTAAGAAATGTTGAAATTGGTAAGGGCCATACTCATTTTTTACAATTAACTTTAAATAGTTATTCGCAATTTATTGGGTAGATAATCACAAGAATATTACGAATAGTTATTAAATTTGTGGAAAATTGTATATGGGTATTAAATTTATACAACAATAATTCAAATCAAAAGGTTTGTCTCTGTTTTTTTTTTTTTTTTTTTTTTTTTTTTTTTTTAAGTTTTCTAATCTATCAAAATTGCAGAATTCAAATTATTATTAATATTATTTTTAATCATATATTGAAATTGTAATCAACCATACAGAGACAAGTTTAGAAAATAGCTGAATGTCAACTTTAGAATAAATATTTCATCACTAATTCTTGATTCATATTAATTAATTCACATTAACTACATATTAAAAGCAATCAAAAACTTGAAAAATGATGTACTGTTTTGATTTTGACTTGTAATATGAATATTAATATTTACGCAATTTCAAACGATGAATCTCAACTTTAGGTCAGTTGAGAAACAGAAAAGAGACTTATTTATGGTAAAAAAGCACACGATTCAAACTGTAAATGAGAAAACGAAAATTTAAAATTCTATCACCTTATCTTAACTATGTAATCAGACTGTACCAAATGATTTAAATTATTTTCACAACTTCGATGAGAGAAGAAGCTTTTGAATCATGTTGAAGCCAAACTTGAAAAGCGAGAAATGGTGTTTGGGCAGTAGTACAATCCTGGCTCATTTATCACTCTTTTGCAGCTAAAAAAATCTTTTTTTTTTTTTTTTTTTTTTTTTTTTTTTTTTTTTTTTTTTTTTTCCCCTTACAACGCAATTTGTTTTATAGATACTAAAATGAACTATTACCTTACAGTTAAGGACAAAAGTTGTGTTATTTAACACCTTTCGTTCAACTAAGATTACTGCAATGCAGTAAAGTTCATAATGAATGGTATAAAACTCAGATATGCCTACGAGGCTGTGATCATGAATTTATTTCACAAATGTAGATATCACCTGGAAATGAAATTTCCTAATTTTCATTTGGTAACACTGAAGAGCTTCTGAATAGCTACTGGCATGAATAAATTGAAATGACACTAAATTTTACGTAGTTTAAGTAAATAGAAAAAATAGGTCTGTTAATTGGACTTCTCGGTTCTGTGACGTTTCCAGCTAAATGACTTAGATAACATTTCTAGGATATTGCAGCTTTTTATTATACACAAAAAAATATTTACCATAAGTTTAATTATAGAAAATTTAAAATACATCTTCTATAAAGGAGCGACAGAAAAAAAGAAAACTAAGCGTCCATCTCGTTTCTTTGAATTCCAGTTTCTCTCTCAGCTGGCCGACACCCGTGACGCCGAAAAATCCGCCACTTTAGGCAGAGGACAGGGAAATGTCTCTGACATTTTCTGAAGTTAATACAAAGTTGTCCTTAAAACAAAAACTTACGGCCAACGGTTAGAAAGAAAATTCCATGTATGGCGATCTTAGGCAAGAGAGTTCTCTTAACTTCACCACGTTCCCTGAAAAAGGAATCGTTGCAATATCTGGGTTACAAATAAATAGATTTTGTCTCCGCAAGCAAAATGCTTTCTTTTCGTCTTCTTTCTCCGACTAAGCTTCTTCTCACATGGAGAATTTTCTTCAGGTTTTCCTCAAAAGTCAGGCACTTGAAAGTTCACCCTCAGTGAACTGGTAAGAGCAGGAAAAGTAATCTCTGCTGAACCCCAGTATATCACTCAAAGAATAAGTATAATGGATTTTATCTGTTAAGTAACTAAACGGTATTTCTAACAGTAAATTTTGAAAACTTTTACGTAAATAGGACTGCCAGAAAAGAAGACATTTTGATCCTCGACCACAGAAGTATTCTGTGATCACATTAACTCAAAATTGTTATAGTTGTATTGCCCAGTCTGTCGCGTCTTACCTCAGTCGAGATTAGAGTGGCCATTCCATAAAAGCGTGAAAATGCAACATGCTGATATGCCCGATTTTGCATATATTAACTAGACTAAGAAATGCATAACCTTAGCACATATGCACAAATAACGAAAATAAACATCACATGCAGGTCATTCAACAGAATCAAGAAAGAACCATAGGCGGAATTGCATAGTGGTAAAAAGTGTGCTAGTTGGAATGTTCGCCAATACGTTACTCCATTCTACATATGGTTAAGTCAATATCACGTGACATGAGCGAGGTCACTTTGACGCTTCACCGACGGCTGGCCAGAGGGGGATACTTTCTTGGATACTTATATATAGGCCAGCGTCAACGCGAAATTTATCACGTTATTTCTGGTATCTCAGAAAACCCCGGGTGGAGTACTCTCGCATACAAAACCTGAAATGGTGATTTCTTAGAATAGAATTAGGGAGGTTACGCCCATACCTACTGTAGCGGCTATCAAGTCTAACCAGTATGAAGAGACCAGAGAGGGACCGCCCTGTCCAGTCACAAATGTACCCTTACCTAACGAGAACTCAAACGGAGTACAGTGGACTCCCCATTATCTGGATGCGGATAATCCGCACCCGGCTATGCGCAAGAGTGTATGAAAACATACACACGCAAATTTGAGTTCGGAGAAAGACTTTTTTTAGTAACTTCTTCACAATTTGAAACCAGAGATTTATCTAATTGTGAAGAAGTTGAAGTAATAACTGAAGTTATTACTGTAACATATTTCCAATGCTTAAGGGATTCGGATATTGTTTCAAATGTCAGCAATAAAAAGGATTCAAACTACGCAAAATGTTGTCCTAAGAGAGTTAACTAAGACCCGCTGGTTCATACGAAATAAAGCAATTCATGAAGAAACAGACATATTAGAAATTCAAACTTATTTTGCCGAAATAGCGAAAAGATTTTTTGACAATATCAACAAAGTCAATAACCCCACAATTCCAATCTTATATTACGATCCTACAAGTAACGTAAACAAAAAGCGACCTCGAGCGGTGCTTCGGCACCTCCTCTAGGCCGTTTTATATTGCGTAGTTTCAAAAAAGAAAAAAAAAGAAAAAATATTATAAAATTTTTTGTATTCTCATATTCTTTTGTTTTATTGCATTATATCTCAGATTTATGTTGTCATATCTCATTGTATTACTTGTACGTATAATATATGTTCACATATGGATCTCACACTTCTTCGGGTAGCTTTATCTGGCATTTCTTAACTCGATATCATTCTGCGCACTTGCTTGTACTTCTCTCTCACCTCATGCGTACTGCCCCCCAGTGGATTAGCGAGCATAACTGACGCCCGGGGCAAAATACCTTTTTGGCGCCCCCCTTTCCCGAAAAGAACACAGTGATATGATGAAAAGCTTGTTTGAAGACCATTTGGCGCCCCTCTGCGAGCGGCGCCCCGGGCATCATACACCCCCTTGCCCCCCTTGCTACGCCACTGCTGCCCCCAGGGGTAGCAAGGTTTCTCCTCGGTTCTACAGACGTCCATCAACTCCTATGCCATCATGCCTGTCTACTAATTCTACCACTTTTATCCAAGGACTGTTATGCAACATTGTTTACTTTCCTCTTCTAAATGTTAGAAAATCGGACATTGTGTTATTCACGGGGTAACGCACCTGCGTAGGAACCCGAATTGCAAGCCCCAGCCTTGCCTGAACCGAAGAGGCCGAAAGTGATACTGAAAATACAAAGATCCTGATAATACATTACATCAGTTCCAAGACAGCAATGATTTATATTGAAACACTATTGAACTTCATCGACGACACAGAATGCGAAAAAAATAATAGTATTTCGAAAAATATGCAGCGAAATCAGACAGATATTTAAATGTTTTCAAAACGAAATTAATTACTGACTTTTTAAGAAGTAAATGTATAAAATATGCATGCAAATTGATAACTTGGATTATCCGTGTTTTTCACTTATCCGTGATCCTCTTCCCCGGCATTAACTCAAATAATTGAGAGTATGTGTTAATGGTGCAAAAGTTATCATACTGAGGCGTTATTAGAAAGTCTCATAGTGACTCCGGTTTAGAACAAGATATATGTATTTTCAAGGATGCTTCAGTCCCAAATTGATACCTTCTGCAAAATATTAAGAAATTAAGAGAAAAGGCAAACATTTGTAATCAATTATATAAGTCTTTACTAGGCTTCAAAAGAAATTTTAAATATTTTATTGAATTCAACAAACAATAATGAAAAAAAAATTATTATAAAATTTTTTGTATTCTCATATTCTTTTGTTTTATTGCATTATATCTCAGATTTATGTTGTCATATCTCATTGTATTACTTGTACGTATAATATATGTTCACATATGGATCTCACACTTCTTCGGGTAGCTTTATCCAATTTTTTGAATAACTTTTTCTTGGAAGCTAAAAACATTACATACATATATATGTGCATTATGTACTACTCTTTCTGTTTATATATAGATTTAAAAAAAAAAAAAAAAAAAAAAAAAAAAAAAAAAAAAAGAGAACATAATAAGAGGCAAAATTACAAGCCAATTTTTTTACTCAACCTGTGCTATAGCTGCAGGATTGAAGTAAGATAAACTTAAAGATTCTAAAGTTAAAAGTAAATTGGAATCAAAGCAAGATTATTAATATTAGCAATCGTCTACAAGAAGTTTAACACCAAACCCAAACATATCATAAATAAAATAAGAATTCATAGTAGTTACAAATTCAAAAAATAAAAATGAAAATGAAAAAGGGAAAAAATACAAAATAAAAATAATAATTAAACTCCTTTTACTGAAAATCTAATTCCGAACTCATCAGGGGAAAATGAATTAAGACACTAAAATTCATTTAAAACAGAAAATTTGAATTTCAAATGTACCAGGACTTTCCCTACGCGCCTTGGAAGCACTTGGTAAAATGCATAAAATATAACATTGCGCTAAACTGACAACTCAAAAAACCACAAAACTTTATATTATGTAAAAAGACATTCAAAAAAATCTAGTTGGTCTAAAATAATTATATGCAAATCCGAAATCAGAAGCAAATAAATATAAAGAGTAAAACTAAATTGTTTCACAAGAATATAGTAAAGTTCAATTAAATTTAAGTAATTCTCTTGCGCCATTGCTGCAAGTAATGAAATTTGAATTTAACAAATATTCTCAATTCGTATAAAGCTAATATAAAATATAATTTAATTAAGAAAATTTAAATTGCAAAAATAAAAATAAAATTTATTATTGCTGTGAACTAATTTATAATTTAATAATTTTGAAAAATTAGTAAGTAAATGACAAATTAATTAAATGTCAATTAAGAGTAGAAAACCAAATTTTTTAGAAAACCAAAGTAATTTAGAAACTCTTGCCTATAGAAAACTTCCCCTACACAAATTATGCATATAAACCTAATATAAACTATATACAACCTAATATAAACTATCAAAATATAAAAGTAATAATAATAATAATAAAAAGGCAAGTAAATAGCAAGCTTTAATTAAACATACCAGAACTACATATTTGAATTTCAGTGTTAGACTAACATTTGCTAAAACTAGGTGAAGTTTAGTAGTTTGCTACTACTAACTGTATAAATAGAGGGCGCTAATACAGTATAAAGTTGGATGTAAAGCTGCTACATGTAAGAGCTATTGTAAAGACATATGCTGTAAACTTTAATGTAAAATGTAAAATGCTTCTTTTGTGTGCAAAAATGTTGCTATCTCTGAGGCATTGCTAAAATGTGTTAAAAAGTACAAATTGTGAATTGGTACTTTTGTGAAAAAAGATGTTGCAAACTACTAAAGATGTAAAAATTTTGAAAAAATGTTTTTGAAAAAAATTTTGAAAAAATGTTTTTGAAAAAAATTTAGCAAAATTAAATTGAAATTAAATTAAACGTTCGAATAAACATTTTAATGAAAAATTTTAATTAGTTTGAATTTGAATTAGAAAATTACAAATTGAAATAGAGAATTATTTTAAGAAATTTTTCTGTACTAAACTGCATTATTTAAATAAAAATAATTCGTATAGGAGGAAGTTTTCTATAGGCAAGAGTTTCTAAATTACTTTGTTTTTCTAAAAAATTTGGTTTTCTACTCTTCATTCACATTTAACTAATTTGATCATTTACTTACTAATTTCTCAAAATTCCACTAGTTTAAATTTCGTTTTAGTAATTTACAACATTTGGTTTTACTTTTGGTTTTGAATTTTACTTTTACCTTTGCCCATATGGATGACAAAACACAAATTGAGTAATTGAAGAGTTAGGTTTGGAGGCAACTTCCCCTTGATATGTCTGTCTCCTGCCTGCTCAACAATTATTCACTTATGCAATTTATTTTTTCGGAATAATATATTATTTTCATGGTTTTAGATACGTGCACTTAATTTACATATGCTCTTAGAATATAAATGATATTGTAAATTAGTTCACAGCAATAATACATTTTATTTTAATTTTTGCAATTAAAATTTTCTTAATTAAATTTTATTTTATATTAGCACTATACGAATAGAAATATTTGTTAAAGAGTAAAACTAATATATTTTAAGCCAAATTCTCTTTTAAACAACACTCAAAAAATTGGGCGGTGCCTAATTATGCTAAACTAAACTTTTAATGCCTAGGAAACGAAAATGTTTTTGCAAAGAATTTTTAAATAATAAAATCAAATTTGAGCTTTATCAGCTAAAACTGGAAACCAATTGGAAACAAAAATTGAAAGAAAACGCAAACTTGGTGAAATCTTAGGACGACCATCTAAACGAAAATATATTTAATTCTTCAGATGACCAAATTGTGTTCCTTGAAGAATTCAAAGCTGCTCTGTAGATACAAAAAAAAAAAAAAAAAAAAAAAAAAAATGTAGTTCTTGAAAAAAGAATGCGATAAAGTTCAAAATGTCCAATATCAGAACTGAGTATTTAAATATATATATATATTGTATGTATCAAAATTATTATACTTTTCAACTTTTATATTCTTTTCAGTTGCATTTACATACAAGTGACTGGACAGAACTCCGCAAGCATGTGCCACCCGAAGTTCTCCCAGAAGAATTAGGAGGAACTTTAGGCCCAATTAATAATGAAGAATACATAAAATTTTTTCTTAGCAAGCAGAATTATGTTGAACAGATAAACAATGGTGGAATCAAGGTAAAAACCTGAGTTAAAATTCTATATTAATTTCATGACGTCATGCTTACAAGGAGAAACAGATGAAGAACACAAGGAGATTACCGAAGATAACGACTTTCCTCTTCTGTACATGCTGAAGTTTTGAATACTTATATTTCTTTTCCTTAAACTTGTGAAATATTTCTGTACTTTTCTGTTAATGGGGTGCCATACTAATCCTCTCTGTATCTTTTCAATTTTAGTATATGTACTGCCGAAGCGAGTGTCGAAAAATGTGGAGCAGGTTTCAAACCCGGTGGCCTATTTTTATCGAATCATGAAATAACAGTGCAATGTTCAATGTGTGCAATGCCAAGACTGTGTGCGATGCTGAATTTGTACAATTCTTTGATATTTTTAAACAAAACAAGATTCCTATATATATGGGGAGAACTGTTAAGTATAGCAATCTGTTGACGCCTGAAAATGTCACAAAAATGCACGAATTCGGCATCGCGCACAGCTTTCGCATTGCACACATTAGATGTTAAAAATGCATTTTTTTTGCATGAAGCGTTACGTATCGTTAGGGCTGCCGCCATCTAGTTAGACTACGCGACAACTTTTGGCGCAATGTTGTTCCCGATTAAGAGAAAAGTGCCAATATTTCTACAAACAATTTGGAGAACTTTTATAATAAGAAAAGAGAAAGAAAGAAGAAATTTTCTTTGAAAATATTCGAACTATCTTCTTGTAGGCAAGATTTATTGTTTTTTTCGTATGACATCAATTTTATTGGACTACGGAATGCAATTGAATTTTTGACAGAAACTGAATCCATTTCACAACACTTAAGTGTTTGTTTTTATAATCCTTATAGAATTAGATAAATTTATATTATTAAATGAAATAAAAACTACATGAAAGTTTCTGGAGTGCGTTCCTCATAAAAGATAGCTGATGTAAATAATTTTGATCAAAAATATCATTTATTTCCCCTGCGATTTAAATTTTTATCTCAAAATTTATATTATTTAAAAAAGTAATATAAATGTATATTATTAAATTATTAGTTATATTATTGAATTATAATTTATATTATTAAATGAAACTATGTGAAAATCTCCAAAGCGTGTTTCTTCATAACATACATCTGATCTGAATATTTCTGATAAAAAATATCCATTAACTTTCTCCACGAGTTTTCTGTATCAATTAGTGAATATGTATAACGCATATGTGTTAAGATTGCTAAGTTCTTTTTTCTCTTGTTTATTGATGGCATGCATTACCGAGCCAATGGTTAGGTCAAGCAGCTAGATATGAGCAAGCCAGAGGAGATAAATAATCTACGTAACCTGTACGAGCAGATACGTGAGAGTCATGGCTGTCAAATTCACTATGAAAATTTAGCTTTGCAAATTAATCGCTTACAAGTCGAATTAGTGAGTTTACAAAACTCAAACGTGCCTAAAGCAGATCCTAGGTTCATTCAAATGGAAGAGCGACTTAAACATCTTACTATCATTCACGATACACCCGCAGACGCCCATCCCCAAGGCATTAGCAACTACTGCGGTTTTCCGTAATACCTAATATACCTTTCCCAAGCCCTGGAAAATTATGTTTCCCGGCTGATTGTCTTCCAACCTTTCCGATTCCATTAATGCAATGCATTCAGGAATTCACCTTTAATCATCACCTCTCTCTCTTTCAATCTTGAATAACAAGTTGAAAGCAGAAAGAATTTCTCGTCCCCAGCGTGGACTTCTTATCCAATTCTTTCACAGTAAACCCTTAATGGTTTCGTTCACCCCCCTTTAGCCAATGCTCATTCTTAATTACTTCAGTTTTCTTAACGAATTTGTGGAGGTAATTGCATTAAGTTGCAAAGGTACTCCGGAAAATATCGCCTTGGGCCTTGGGCCAAAGAGCAAACATCTGATGATAGCCGGAACACATCAAGCAGAATGCTTGACAATCTCGGCATACGTGTAACTTGGAACTTGGAACAAATGCACCCTGGTTCGTACGGAACACCCAGATTTATCAAGATCTTAAAATACCTGAATTTCAAGATGCTATATTAATGTCAGCACACAATTTCTTTAAAAACATCACAAATTCTCAATATGAAAATATCCGGAATCTTTCTAATTATGATCCAGCTGAAGAGACACTGGTGAAACGTCCCCGCTCAATTCACCATAATTCAAAATGGTAACTGTGCATAATGTAAATATTTTCTTCATTTATTTCGTATTTAACCATAATTCAAGATTATGTGCTTATTGTGATTTAGTGTTTTTTTGCATCTGCAAAGCTATAGACTATTTTAGTGATTTCTGCAAAGAAAGGACTATTTTAGTGATTTCTGCAAAGAAAGGACTTTGTTTTTCACTTAGCCACAAGGACTCTGCCATATTTATTTATAATTATTTTCAATTGTTCATATTTTAATGATCGGGTGTCGCTTTCGCCATCTTCTACAGTACTAAGTGCCTCACTACTGGTTCACGTGACCGCCACGCCTACTTTGCTAGGACTTTAAATTTTAATTTAATTCTCAAGAATTACTGCGAATATTTGCAAGTTTTTCATGATTATATGTTAAGAAAAGACTGTGTTTTCATCTTACTGCAACTCATGCTTTGACTCTCAATTATTTGAGAAACTATGACTTAATGCTTACTTTGGCATCTCCAATAAGAACGTGACCGTTTAGTCATATGACCTACTTCAGCTACTCTTACGTATCTCTGCTCATTTCAGTCAACGTCATTTCAATCAGTTACTACCGGCGTCCCGCAAGGATCAAATTTAGGCCCGCTTATCTATTTATTTTACGTGGCGGACTTTCGTAAGGTCCATATCCCTGATAATCACTTTCTCGGCTACTACGCTGATGATACCGTGCAGTGGCGTAGCGACGGGGGGGGGCAAAGGGGTGCATGATGGCCCGGGCGCTGCTCCTAGAGGGGCGCCAAATGGTTTCCAAACAATACTTTCCGGAAAATTTCAGTTTTTGAGCCGTACGAAGACAAAATTTAAATGAAATAAATTTCTTAATTCTTTTCTTCTGTAAACTTAAAAAGGGAGGGAAACACATGCCATACGAAACGTAATAAATTTTTATGGATCCATAGTTAAAATTTTACAGTGAAATTTTAAAAGCAAAATTTGCAATAACTAACTGAAACAGAAAAAAATATTTAAAGACAATTAAAGGCACCCCTAAATAAATTGAAAACACTGAAATACATTATAATTATCCGACAACAACTTTAAAAACAAATTACCATGAAAACGTTTAGACAATTATTTGGAATGACCATTGTGAAAACCAAGAGCAAAGTTTTCACCCAATAGCCAAAACCATTTCACTTACAGCATTACATTTAAAAAGGCCTTTAAAAGAATTTCACATAGCTAAAACCAAGTACCTCTGACTACAACAACAAAGAACGTTTTCGAACAACGTGGTAAAAGATTGCTAACATGGCCGACGGCATGCTGCATTCTTTGATGCTGCTTTGTTGCCTCCTGATGTTATTTCGCACATGCGCAGTGAGGTACGGAGAGTGGATAGCTTTGGAATGGTTTTCCCCTTTAAAGTAAGCTTCATGGATATACATAATGTGTCTCTTCGGTCTGACGGAGCCACATTTGCTCCGGGGAACCTTTACTTCTTCTCCTTAGAGATTCTTTGGCTGAACACTGGTAGTTCGGTCCGAGGTTCGAATCCCGCGAACGTGCTGGCTGCATGGGTGTTTTCGTGGTTTTCCACATGTGTAACGTGTATACGAGCCAGTTTCCCTTAGAAAGTCCTCCACGAAGGCATCCCTCCTCTTAGGCAGATAGCCCTAGTGTGCTTTGCCATAATTAAATACACCACCACATCACTTTTCAATTGTTTTTAATCTCCTACTACGAAAGGAATGCTGCAGGTCGCTTGTCACTCCTTATCTTAAACACATAGTTTTCGACGTCACAGACTAAATTTGCCTATTCCCAACTTTGTAAACATTATAATTTTCCTTTATAATCTATTCTATTTCTTTTTGTTCAAAAAGATTGTCGATTATATGGTTATTTCATACCGAACCCACAATATCCCCTAATTGTTTTCAGCAGTGAATGTGACTGCATGACGTTACTCCGCAGTAGAAAAGAAACGGAACCTAAAACTCCACTACAGATCTATAGAGAAAATGTTTTTCCAAACCTAAGAGTCGCACTTCAAATACTACTTACTATTTCATTATCAAATGCTAGCTACGAACGTTCGTTCAGCTAATTAAAATACATTTTCACATATTTATAATCAACAATGGGACAAGATCCCCTAAGCCATCTAGCATTTTTAAGTGTGGAAGGAAAAAAATTTGAAAGGATCGACTTTGATGAAGTAATGATAAATTTGCTTTTCAAGACTTTGATGAAGTAAATGACAAATTGGTGGAAGATATGCTTTTCAAGAGGGTTTGTAGTTCTGAATCCAGGTGTTGTTCATCCGCAAGGGCAGCAAAGTTTATTCGCGAAGGAACGGCTAGTTGTTCAATACGAGACAAGGTGTCTGCAACAATATTCTGCGAACCCTCAATATAACGGATATCTTTTGAAAATTGCCCTATGAAGTCTAGGTGTCTCATTTGACGAGGAGAAGCTTTATCCTAACGCTGTTGAAAAGCATAGGTTAAGGGTTTGTGATCTGTTACGATCATGAAAACGCGTTCCTCTAGCATATGTCGAAAATATTTGACAGCTTCATAAACTCCTAACAATTCGCGATCGTGATTGCTGTATCTGGTTTGTGCTGGTGAGAGTTTTTTTAGAAAAATGTGAGTCTCCATAATTCTTGATCTTTCTAAAACTGCTCCTATAGCTGTTGTTGATCCACGCTGAGCAACGTCAACGTGGAGAGACATTAGGTTATTTCTGGGAAGCAGAGGATATGAAAAATATGCAACGCCTTCGCCGGGAATCGAACCGCGGACCTGTGGAGTACCGGCCCAGCGTGCAGAACCACTACACCACGAAGGCAGGCTAGGAAAGAGGGAAAAACACCTTATAAACGTAGAGTGATAATAGTTTAGATGCGGAAGGATACTGCAAAATTTGTTGCCGAAATTAAATCATTTTTGCATTTTTGAAACACTTCGCGGGATTCTGTGGTCCAGGTTATGTAACACGTTTATCGTTTTTCTTGCTTCAAACCAAAAAAGAATTTAGAGGAGCTGGTATGGTCGCTGCATAAGGTAAGAAACGTTGATAAAAATTGAGCTTAGCAAGATTCTTAAGTCCTTCACTGAAGATGGTACGGGTATATCGGGGATAGCGGTGACTCTGTCTGGAAGGGGTCGAACGCCATCAGCGGAAATTTCATGACCAAGAAAGGATACTCTTGGTTGGCCAAAAACGCATTTGGAAGGATTAAGACTGACATCGTACCTTTGAAAACGTTCAAAAACTGTTCTCAAATGTGATAGGTGTTCTTGCTCTGAAGAGGAGGCGATTAAGACGTCATCAAAATAAGGTACACAAAAGTCGAGGCCGATTAACATCTGATTCATGAAGCGTTGGAACGTTTGAGCAACATTGCATAAGCCGAAAGTCATGACCCGAAATTCAAATGGTCCAAAAGTCGTAATAACCGCAGTTTTTGGAATATCAGCTGGGTTAACGGGCAATTGGTGATACGCCCGCTCAAGATCAAGGGTTGTAAAAATAGCTCTTCCCTCTGAAACTTGCATACAGTCTTGAATGTGAGGGACTGGGTAACGATCAGGAATTGTAGCTGCATTTAACCGACGATAATGGCCACACGGGCGTCAGTTACCATTTCGTTTCCGAAATAGATAGAGCCCATGAACTTTTTGAAGGACGGCAAATTCCCTGTTCCATCATGTATTGAAATTCCTCTTTGGCAGCTTTAAGCTTGTCCGGAGGTAAGCGTCTTGGTTTAGCTGCAATTGGAGGTTCGGTAGTTTCAATATAATGTAGTACATCGTGCTTGGGTTCGAAAATACCTATAACTGGGCGCGTGTTTGTAGGGAATTCTTTGAGGAGTTGATGCCATGGGGAGTTACCCGAAATCAGTTTAATGCTCAAATCTTGACTAATGCGAATTACTCTCGAAATATATCTAACGGTGGATTCTTAAGATCGATAAGCAGAAAATTTTTGAAAAAAGTCAGCGCCACTAATAGGACTTGAAACAGTAGCAATAATGAATGGCCATTGGATGTTGCGGCGCAATTCTAAATCAACAGATATCAGGCGTTCATCAAAAGTTTGAATAGGAGTTCCATTTGCTACATAAAGTTGTAAGTTGGTAAGGCGCTTTTGTTCGTGAAAATGTGGTGGAATGACAGAAACATCAGCCCCGGTGTTTACAAGAAACCTCAAGCCCGAATTCTTTTCGATGACGAAAAGGCGTGCAAAATTCCGGCCGCTGTCGTTCACAACTTCGAGCAACGGCCCTTCTCGTTTCCCTGGTCGTTATAACGACACGGTGGGCGGCATTTGTTTGCCTTGTTTCCAAATTTGTGGTGGTAAAAACAAATACCCGGATTATGAATACCCGACTTTCATAACGTTTCCTCAGTGGGTTACGACGTGTATTTCGACCACGTGATGAGCGGTTGCGCTGAAAAGTTTCAGCTTGATGGCTACTAACTGAGCAACCTGTTTGGACAAATCATCAATTTGAGTCTGTAACGCCACAATAGCAGGAGCCTGCACTGAGTTTATTTGCGCTGGAATGGTCAGCTCGTGAATTTTATCAGCGGTTTCGGGAAGATTTTTAAGTGGCTTCGTACTGACCGCTAAAATGGTTTGCATGTTAGATGGGAATCTATTCATCCATATTGTTTTGAGAATGTTATCCGTTAGGTTACCGGCGGCTAGACATTTTACATTTTAGACAGCGATTGAGAAGGCCTCATATCACCCAACCGTAAATCGTGCAATAACTGCTTGATTCTGTCTCGGATTCTTCATAAACAGAAATTAGTTTTTTTTTTTTTTTAAAGATTTGTATTTGTCCGTCGCCGGTGAATTCAGAATTATTTCACGAGCTGATTGCAGTACCTCTGATTATAACGCGGCGATCGCTGTATAAAATTGAGTTTCGTTGGCAGTAATGTGACTCAACTGCGCATAAAATTGAATGAACCATAACGATGGGTCTCGGCGACAAAAAGGCGGTGGCTTGCGACTCGCGAAAATTGTAAAGCAGCATCGTTGTCATCCACTTTATATCAATCAAATATGCACAGTAATAATATGTATAGAAAAATAATCACTATGTATATAGTGACACAGTTTCTTGGTACTTGAAATCAGAGAAATTGGCGTCTCAAATGCAGCCGACGATACATATATCCGCTGAAATTATGACAGAAATATGTTGACTCGCCGGAATGCGGCACAACGCTTGAAATGACAGGTGAAATGTCTTACTTGCATCTCATCACACTGGATAACTTACTGCTGCTCAGAATCTTGACATATAAACTCCATATTCGTGCAACATTGAAGGTTGCTATTCGTAATAAATACGTGTCACCAATTATGGTAGTACAATTTTTTGAGACAGATCGTTAAATAATTATAACAATTGAATAGAATAAATATTATTTTGTTTTTGGTTGCTATGGGTTACCAGACTGGCAGAATTGAGTTGTAGTAGGCAAGTTGCCACATATCTATTTATCTGTAATGTATATTAAACTTTTAATTGTTTAAAAACTGTACTTTTAAAAAACACTTATATAAATATGTAAAATAAATAACACCTTTTTAACTAATTCTAGATCATCGTACGTCTGATTTTTGTGCCGACATAGATGCATTTCCTAATCCAAGGCTAGTTGTTAGGTAGTGATTATCCTTAATATATTTTTGAGTATTTTATGGCAGATTCAGCATTTTATTATTATTTGCATTATTTTCTTATTGAGAATATATTCTATATATTATATTACTGAAAGTTTTTTTTTCGGGGGGGGGGCGCCAAAAAGTATTTTGCCCCGGCCGCCAGTTATACTTGCTACGCCACTGATACCGTGCTAGCAATCAAATCTATGAGAGCGGAGCTTGCCATCCGTAAACTGCAGGATCTCATGCCTCAGACAGAAACATTGTACACAAAGTGGCGCATTGTTATAAATGCTCAGAAATCTCAACTGTTAATCGTCCGCAGAAAAATATTCAGAAGTCCTATAAATGCTAAATTAGAACTTTTTAAAACAGAAGTTTCAGTTGTCAAAAAGGCCAAATATTTGGGCATTACCTTAAATAATAGACTCACCTGGATAGATTACGTTACGAACGTGAAAAGAAAAGCTGTTGGTGTTATGACACAGCTTACGCCGTTAATTGGGAAGTACTCGTGCTTAGATCTGCACAAGAAAAGACATATTTATATTGCAATAATTAGGCCTGCATTTACCTACGCCTCGCCAGCTTGGGCTGCCTATACTAGGAAGCATGTGTCAAAATCACAAGTTCTGCAAAATAAGATTTTGAGGGGCATTACCAATGCCCATTATTATGTCTCGCACGAGACACTGCATAAAGACTTCAAGATTGAATACGTGAACCACTACTTACATAGAATGAACACTAATTTCTTCACCAAGGCTCAAAATTGTACACACATGCAATATTTTAAAGTCTTTGATTACTACGTACTAGAAGAAGATTATAATATTAGACCCTTCGCCGGGCATCTCACTAGGGATTTAAACTTCCCGACCTAATCTGTCTCCTAGGTTCTCTTGATTCTATACTGATACACTTAGGTATTTTCAGCATGTTTTCAAATTTATTAATGTTTGTATATAGTTGTAAATAGCTTGATTTTGAATGTAGATTAATTTTGTAAATAGCTTGTGAAGTATTTTTGTTATCGAAATTCCAACATTTTGACTTGTGCTTGCATGTCTTATGTCATCGGCCTCTAATGGCAACTACTCACAGAGCCGAATGCATCGCGCTTTGCGCGATATCCCGGCGATATTGGTACCGACTAGACTAGACATCAGTCAACGAGGCATTCCGCCCCTGATCCCCGTACGTGTAGGTTGCTCGTGTTGAACGAGGCATCGGCGATGGATAAGCCTGACAACGAGGATGATGGAAACGGCGTTGCTATGGATAAAAGTAGATTTAATACTGCTATCCCGCGTGAAAGCTGTGTCGGACTGCCGCTACCAAATATTAATATGGATAATGGATTAAATACGGACGATGACAATGTGAATTCAGAATTGGAAATAATGCGTGAAAGACTCCGGTATTTAGACATCGAAATTGATCAGATGAAAGCTTCAGTATTATATAGCTAACTAACTAAACTTTATACCGCCGTCCGTTCAATCAAGAACACTCGGGGATGAGCGTCACCCTAACGATGAATATTACACACCTGCTGCGCCCGAGATCCCACATCCTCGAGACACCAATAATTTTACAAGCTTCTCTGCTAAACGCTCAGCGTTCAGCCAACCCACCGCTAAACGCGGACCAGTCAAGACCACCGTCTGGGCTGTACCGACACCACGGTGGGGTGGGCGATGACAACTTGGAGCGATGACTGGCCGTTGATTGAGGCTACCTGCCAGCACTACACGGTATGCCCCTCTCTTCAGGCTTTACATGGAATACCAAGGACAGCAGTGACCAGACACTCAATGGTCCAGTTTGCTATTTGGCTACCAATACCCTGGTGGAGGGGACTGACACCTCCCGACCCATTAAGAGCAAGTATGGACTTACCCCATGGACCATCGGGAACCGCCATAAATTTTATACCCCCGTGGCCGACACTGCCTAGGTACAAATTCTAGCCAGTTCTTTGCAGAGTACTCTACGTCGACCCTCGGGGGGGGGAGGCTTCAGTATAGACTTACCAGGCGAGACGTGCCGTTACAGATAACGATGTGGTTACTGTTCCTATGATGAAGATAATTAAGCAGATGAAATCTCAAGCAAAGGAAATTAGGGCTAAGTACGATTTTTCTAGCATTTCAAGCATTAACCACCAGTAAATAGTAATAGCCAGGCTAATAATTCTAAAGCTAGAAATAAACGTAAGTTAAACTCTAATGTTACTAATGTGGATAATGAAGGTTTTAAACTTGCCACTAAAACTGCTAAGCAGCAGAAAAATGAGAAATTTAATGTTAAGATTGCTACTATCAATAAATTTAAGGCTTTGGAAAACAACGTAAATGGTGACACCCCAGACAATCAGGCTGTGCAGCAACAGACGACTGTTACCGGCTGATTATGGTTAACCCCGGCCAGGATACCCACGAAGAATTTTTGCAAAAATTATCGAAAAGTACAAAAGCTAAATTCCTTGGCTAAATTAGCGAGGAATTGTTAAAAATCTTGCCCCACAGTCCAGAAGACCACCGCACGTTGAATACATTATTTCAAAGTAAAAAAATAGAACATTATGTAATCAATGCAAAATACGAACAACCTATTAAGGTGGTAATAAGAGGTCTTAGTATTACGACTAACAAACAAAATGTTGTTAATGCTTTGACCGAAAAAGGTTTCTCAACTGCCAAAATCACGCAGCTCATGAGACGAAAGACCAGAGCACCTATGCCGCTGTTTATGATTGAAGTGGTTAAAAATGAAAATGCGGATAATATATTCAATATTAAGGACTTATTGCTTTTCTCTGTGGAGGTAGAAAAATATGTAGCCAAAAACCAGGTGCCCCAGTGTTACAATTGTCAACGCTGGCACTATTCATCGAAAAACTGTTTTTTCACGCCTCGATGTGTGAAGTGTTCGGAACCGCACAAAACCATGGATTGTCCCATAAAAGGACGAATTGAGGAGCCAAAGTGCAGTAACTGCAATGGAAATGACACAGCCTCATATCGAGGTTGCAGTAAATTCCCAAAAAACAAACCACCTATGAGCAGAAAAGATAATATGGTCAAAATTGAAATTTCTTACGCCCCAATGGCTAAAAGACAGAATGAACACCCGAAATTTAGACCATTCGAAAGAACCCCTATGTCGTCCTCTGCTACACTGAATGTAAACGAAACTGAAAATATGTTTGATATCAGTACTTAGAATAATATAATGTCTAATTCTCAGACCAATAATAATAGTATTTCTAATAGAAATTTAAACAGAAAAAGTATTATGCAAAATTCTACTGATAATAGCCAGGTATCTGAATTCGTTAACTTTATCAAGCATGTATCTAATTTGAGTAATATTTTTGTTATGCAAAATATATCTGTTATGAATAATGTTTTTAAAAAATATATGCCTAAGCGTAATGCTGTCAGGGATACCATGAACAGAATGTTCTTATTTTTTAAATCATGCGTGAAATTTCCGATAATGTATCAGAGTAATAATAACCAAACTTTAACAATTGTTACATGGAATGCAAATGGATTGCTCGCTAAAGCTTACGAGCTCAAGGAATTCATACACGAATTCTGTCCCGACATTGTACACATACAGGAACACATGCTTGGCCCAACGAATACTTTCAGAGCTTGCAATTATGTTACCCATAGACGGGATCGACCGACGGCAGGGAGATATGCTCCCCGAGGAAATGCACGTGGAGGTTTGCTTATTTTAATAAAGCGCTCCATTTCTCATCATATCACGTCATTACATTAGAGACCTTAGCTTATTACACTCACTCCAAGCACATCATGACCAATCACTATTATCTCCACCTATTTCCCAATACACACACCTGCAAACTCTGTAAAGACAGATTTGCAAACTCTATTAAACACTTTCAATCGAGTCATCATAGATGGAGATTTCAATGCACACCACCGCGAGTGGAATTGCTGAGATATTAATCAACACGGACGCATTATTCATAAATTTGCCGAGGCAGCTAACATTAACCTAGCATTCCCAGTTAAATACTACCCACTGTAGTATTGGTAGACCAATACCAATACTACCCACCAATACTACCCACTGTAGTATTGGTAGACCATCTGTAATTGATTTCTTTATCTTAAAAAATATTAATAACCCTGACTATATTGAAAGTTTGTCAGAGTTATCGTCAGATCATAACCTAGTTATGATGGAAATCAAAACCAATACATACAGTACACCACACAGAAGAGCCCTTATTACGTACTGGGCAGGTTATGCCAAAGCTCTAAACAACACCCGGTACACGCTCAAAGCAATACAGACGAGATATGAGTTAGACGCTTTTACAAATAGTTTTACAGAGGAACTGCACAATGCATTAATGAAAAATAGTAAGGAGATAAGAGAGAAAAAAGATTTAAAAATAGTGCCATAAGAGAGCTAATTAGAAAAAAAAAAAAAAAAAAAAAAAACATGCAAGGAAACAATGGCAAAGGTCCAGGTGCCCGGCCGACAAAGCTCTAACGAACAGACTTAACCAAGATGTCAGGACTCTTATAAAAAAACACGCACAACTCGACTGGGCCAGATATTTGGAATCGCTTTCAGCAGATGATAGCTCTGTCTGGAATGCGGTAGCTAAGTTTAAAAGACGCAACACGAAGATTCTGCCCATTAACGGCCCTTCTGGGATTGCTTACACTGATTTTGAGAAGACGGAATGCTTCTCAATTTCGCATACACAACATCCATCACGCACAAACAGAACACGTTGTGTCTTCCCTCATTACCCAATTCAATTCAAGAACGAACACTAACAACACACCCTTAATCATGCCATTGGAAGTTAGTAGTTATACTGAGCAGAGGAAAAATAGAAAAAGCTCTGGTATAGACAAGATCAGCAATAAGATGATCAAAGAAATGGGTCCGAAGATGTTATGCAAATTCCCGAAATTAGTAAATGCCATGCTCAAAATTCAACATTTCCCAACCAGTTGAAAAACTGCAGTCATTGCTCTGATTTTAAAGCCAGGAAAAGATCCTTCCAATGCCACCTCATATAGACCGATCAGCCTGCTTTTCCACACTTAGCAAGATCGCTGAAGCTGTAATACTAAAACGAATCCAAGACTTCATCGGCGATAACAATCAATATTTTGATTCCTCAACAACATGGATTTAGGCAGAGGCATTCAACAACACATCAACTGTATCGTGCTACAGAATTAACTGCTGACGGGCTTAAAAAGAAACGTATAACTGGTGCCCTCTTTCTTGATAAATCGAAAGATTTCGATTGTGGTCTCATACAAGTTAATAACTCTACAGGGTCTCACATACAAGTTAATAACTCTACAGGGTCTCACATACAAGTTAATAACTCTACAGGGTTTCACATACAAGTTAATAACTCTGGGTTTCCCAGATTACATCATAAACATCATTAATTCCTATCTGTACGATAGATACTTTGTCGTTCGTTATAAACAAGCTCACTCCACATGCAGAGAAAGCCTCAAGGGAGTTTACTCTCCTACCCTATTTTCAATTTATACGAACGACATTCTACACAACACCCTCACTACACTAGCATTATACGCAGACGACACTGCAATCCTGCACCAAAACGCGTCTATGGCCGCAGTTGTACAAGCATTACAAGAACACATCCATGCATTACAGTCCTGGATAGTTAAGTGGAAAATCAAAACTAACGTCGAAAAATCAGAAGCGGTGTACTTCACCAATAAAGTCAACATAGATCTGAATATCAAAATATCCCCTGGACTAAGCATGTCAGATACCTTGGTGTTATTTTAGACAAAAAACTCACTTCGGCCCCACACGTTACATACATTTTGAATAAATTTCGGGGTACTAAAGCTTTACTCAACCCCTTAATTCCCCGAAATTCTGGTTTAAAGTAAATAACAATAAAGTTTTGGTGTATAAATCCATTTTGCGTCCCATCATAACATACGCCTGTCCTGTCTGGGGCTATATTTGTGATACTCGAATGTTAAAAATACAGCAAGCACAAAATGTCACACTTCGGCAAATGGCAAACTGCCAATGGTTTATTAGAAATGAGGCAACACATAGGGAATTAAGTGTTAATAAAATAAGTTTATGTCTTGCAAAAATTGCAAAAACGTTTTTCAGAAACATTGAGAAAGTAAATAATGTATCAATCCCGGTCATGAATTACAATTACGAGGATAGCTCAAACAGAAAAGACCAGGTGTAATGTTTCTCCATTTAAACAGATAACTTGTAGATATTTCTCTCATGGGAAAAAAAAAAGAAAAGAGCTTTTCTAGCTTTCTTAATTTTTCAGTAGTTACTTTGGGACATAATTTATCTTAGTCCGTGATCTATTTTAAGTGAAAAACCAAATTTTTAACATAATTTTATCTTATTCTGTTCAGTAATATCAGCTAAGTTATGCAATCTTACTAGCCCCCCCCCTCACCAATGCCTGTTTTGCTAGGAATTTGTGCTTACTTTCCAGGTCGCGCATTGGACGATGCACTTTCTGAACCAGATAGCTCCACCCCCGGGACTTCATTGCCAGCATTTAGACTTCTGAGGCCAGGCAGTGCTCTGTTACGGACGAAATAAAAAAATTTACTACAGCTATGGAATGCTTTCAAAAAGATGGAGACAACCACATAAAAGTCAAATCCGATGATGACTATCGCTCAGTTACCAAATTTTTGGATAATAAGGAAATACCTTACCACACTTTTCCCCTACCAAGGGATAAGCCCATTAGAGTAGTAATAAAGAAACTTTCAGTACATACTAAACCTCAAGAAATATTAGAACTCCAACAAATGCAAATTCCAGTAAAAACGGTTAGACAGATAACCAAAAAGATTGACAATGAAATTGTCAAATTGCCAACTTTCCTTGAAGAAGTCCCACGGACTGTTGAAGGAAAAAAAATATTTCAGGTAACACACATCTTGGACCTTGTGGTCAAAATTATCTCTTGTAAACCTACCCCAGGGCACAAACAGTGCCACAATTGTCAGCGGTATGGACATAGTCGCTCCCACTGCAAACATAAACCAAGATAGACTAGAAGAGAAACACGCTAATGTGACAATCAAAATCGTAAAAAACAACCTTATATTTAGCGTAAAAAAATATAATTCAAATTCAATTTTAGATAAACGTTTGCGTGTGTCCCTTATAATGTGACGAAGAAGTGCCAATTTGAATTTATGCAAAATTTTTGAAACGTGAACGGAAGCTTTAAGGCTACATTTCACATGTATAAATTTGGGAATGAAATTTTGATGTTTGCATTTAAGTAGAAACTGTAGATGATTCAAGAATTTCATACGCTTAAGGCGTAACTTACAAAATCGGTTCCTGTCAGTGGACATATTGTGAAAAGGGCACAAGCAAGAAACAAGTGAACAAAAGAAATGTAATTCCGAAAGTCCAAACAAGTAATTACTTATAACATGAAAAAAACACCAATAAATAATGAAGACAATTTTCATCAACAAATGACAAAAACATTACAAAAGGAGAGAAACATCCAATACTGAAAACCAATAGCCACGTGGAAAGAAGCAATGAAAGTCAAAATCGTGCACATGGTAAACCGAAAAACAGGTTACAGGGGTAGCGAAATATTAAACGCAATTGATATTATTAAACGCAATATTAAACACAAGATTGCTGACAATATAAACGCAAGATTACTGAAAAAGAAAATCAAAAAGATTCCTGGAAAAAGACATGAGCTACCCCTCTTGAAAATAACTTGGAGAACTTCCCTCTATTACCGAGTAGGTGGTGGTGTATTTAATTATGGCAAAGCACACTAGGGCTATTTGCCTAAGGGGAGGGATGCCTTCGTGGAGGACTTTCTAAGGGAAACTGGCTCGTAAACACCATTACCGAGTAGGAGAAACACTAACGGAAAATGTTAATGAAGCCAGTCCCTCATCAGCCATCCAGAATGAAGCTTACGAAAGAGAAGAATCAGGCTCTGCCCCGGATTTTTTTAAATTGATCAAAAATTTATTTACCCAAGGTAAAGCGCTATTTGAACGCTTTTTTAAAGCCAAATCAATAATGGAAAAACTTCAAATAGGGTGGGAAGCCTTTGAACTTTTAGCAGATTTAAATTATGTGTGTGTGTGATTATGGCAAAACCTTGAGGGCTATCTGCCTAAGGGGAGGGATGCCTTCGTGGAGGACTTTCTAAGGGAAACTGGCTCGTAAACACGTTACACATGGGGAAAACCACGAAAACGCCCATGCAGCCAGCCCGTTCGCGGGATTCAAACCTCGGACCGAACTACCAGTGTTCAGCGACTTTACCGCTCGGCCGCTGGTGGGCCCAGATTTAAATTATGAATGTTAATATTGTAAATAATAATGCAAGCATCCAACTTACTGCCTCCAGCAGTTTAAATTTTGCCTTCTTTAATGCCAATCGAGTTCGCGGCAAGAACACTGAGATCATAAAATTTCTTAATTGCCATGACATCGATATTTTCTTAATCAACGAGACACATCTTTGCGCCAGCGATAAATTTAACATCCAAGGGTATAGAACCTTTAGAAAAGACTGAGGCAATAACAGGGGCAGCGGCACCCAGATTCTCACCAGAAGGAGCTTACAGGCCACCTATTTTAATCTCCCAGGTACTAGTAATATTGAAACTACAGCCATCATAGCTCACTCTCGCACTAATGAACCAATTGTGATTATTTCTGCTTACAATCCCCCGGGACATAGTATCAGCAGCAGTGACATGAGCATCCTTAGCGGCATTTCACTTCTCACAATTTTAGCCGGAGTCTTAAATGCGAAGCATCACTCCTGGAACTCCCGTCGTGCAAATGCAAATGGAAACTTCCTACGTAATTATGCTCTCACAAATGATTTAAGTATCTATGGTCCAACGGATCCCACCAGATACACTGGCAATGCTGAAGTTCTTGATATTGTTATCACAAAAAATATTGCACAAATTCCCTTCCTACAAGTTTCTCACCAGCTAACTTCAGATCACCTGCCTGTCAAATATACTTACTACGACTTTGAGAAAAATCTTCCACTCAGATAAATCACTAACTGGGATAAATTCAGTCAATCTCTGGAAAAACTACCTGTGCATCCTACTTTAGCCAATATTACTGACATCGACTATCAGATTACAAAAATCAACAGTTGTATAAAATGTGCCCTTGACAAAGCTACTAAACATGAAGAATAAAAAAGAGAAAAACTCCCGGATAACCTTATTGACAAAATTAAGGACAAGAATCGCACCATTAAAATTTGGCGCTGTACTGCTGATCCTAATATTAAAAGAATTCTAAACAGAAAAATAGGAATATCAAAAATCTACTTCGAGAATACAGATCAGACAGTTGGAATAAATTATTAGACTCAATGGACTTCAACCCAGATACCATGTGGCGTATTGATAAAGTGCTCAGAAAAACCCATAGCGACAACATTGGACCATTGCACACTGATACAGGAATCGCTTATTCTGAAAAAGATATGGCGGAAGTTCTCGCTACACATCTTGAAAAACCCTTCACAACAAATAATTCACAAGATGAAGATACAGATGAAGAAGTATTTAATTTCATTATTCACCTTCCTGACAGAACAGATGGACAGCAGATTGGTTACACCTCGCCCATAGAAATTCAAAATATTATAAAAAATCTGAAAAATAGAAAGGCTCCTGGTTGTGATGGGATAACAAACAGAGTGCTCAAAATCCTCCCCAAAGGCTATATTGTCCTAATTACCAACATAATTAATGCCAGCATAAGGTTAAACTATTTCCCGCAGCAATGGAAAATGGCACATATTTATACCTTTGTTAACCCTGGTAAGACCCAAAAAATGTTAACTCATACCGCCCAATTAGCCTGCTTCCTAGCCTTAGTAAAGTTTTCGAGCGAGTTCTACAGAACAGGCTGACCAGACATTTGGAAGATAAAGGGATAATTCAAAAAGAACAGTTTGGCTTTCGACTGCAGCATAGCACAGTGCATCAACTTCTAAATGTTACTGAATTTATTGCAGATTCCTTTTCCAAAAAAGAAATACAATTGCAAGCTGTTTCCTATACTTAGAAAAGACATTTGACAAGGTGTGGCATGAGGGACTCCTCTATAAGCTACACCTTGCTCATCTACCTATAAATTTTATCAAGCTCATGGAAAGTTAGTTAAAAAATCACAACTTCCATGTCAAAATTAATAATACTTTATCCTCTAGAAAAAGAATCAAAAGCGGTGTCGCCCAGGGAAGTGTTTTGGGACCAGTTCTCTTTAATATTTTTACTAATGATATGCCAATCCCGCTAAATTCAAAAATTGTGAAATATGCAGATGACACCGCTATTTTGACAAGATCATTAAAACCGCAGCTTGCCATTGACAAGTTAGAAGAGGCAGTAAACATCATTGCTCATTATTATAAATCGTGGAAGCTTAAAGTCAATCCGGCCAAATGCCAAGTTTTGCTCTTCAGAGGATATAGAAAATTCACACCAGTTAATGTAAACATCAAGATTAATAATCAGCCACTCCCAGTCGTAAATAGCACAAAGTACCTGGGTGTCATATTCGACTAGCAACTCCTCTTTAAAGAGCATACTGCTTATGCCCTACGTAAAGCTACAGCTGCTAAAATGGCTTTATATCCTGTAATTAAAAGAGCGAGATTCCAATCTAAATATTAAACTTAAAAAAAGAGTCTACACGATGCTGATCAGACCTACCCTGCTTTATGCTATCCCCATTTGGGCTACAGTGTTCAAAACATATAGGCATGAACTACAAGTTTTCCAAAATAAAATACTGAGAGAAATTGTTAACTCACCCTGGTTCGTCAGAAATTTACAAATTCATAAAGAGATAAAAATCAGACCGATTGACGATCAGATTATCACAACAAGTCATAATTTTTGCAGCAAAACACAACATTTGCAACATTCACAGTATGACCATATTAAAGAAATGATCAACTATGATCGTTGGTGAGAACATTGTATATAGTGTAAATAGTTTTCACTAGAGACTTTGAGTTATTAACGTGAGTTTTTAACATATTTAGGGCTATTACCGTATTTGGCGGCATATAAGACGCACTTTTTTTTCCTAAATTTCGTCTCAAAAAAAGTTACCTGTATCTTATACGTGAAGGACACAGTCTTATACGTGAAGGTAATTGCATTCAATAATTGTTTATTTGGCTTTTACGAAACGTGAGAACTAAAAGAAACCACGCTATTGAAACTTTTTTTCCTTGTGTGTGGCCGTCTAAATAAGGGTGCGTCTTATATGCCGTCATAAGCTCAGTGATTTCATCATTTTGATCTTATTAGTATTTATCAAGTAATCTTTTTTCATAAGTGTTTATTTAGTGTACCATACAAGAGGCTTTGTGATATTGGTTGGACTTTTAAGACCTTAAAAGCTCTATTTGGTCACACGAATGTATAATTTTTTACGTGTATATGTTTTCACCACGATGTTATGATTTTAAATTATCTTGCAAGTGTTCTTCAAATCATGCGTTATGCTCATGTACTTTTGTGCCACTATTTTGTGCGAACTGTCTATGAAAAACTATGTATTTCAAAAAGTGTGAATTATCTCAGCATTTCTCTGTTGAGAACTCTTGGAATTCATCAGAAATTTATTGAAATAGTTGCTCGACTGACAATTCCTCATTTGAGCCACTCCCACCAGTATAATTAATGATCCTTTTCATCTGAACCTGTTTCAAATTAATTTTAAGTTACTATGTTATGTTTAGTTTTTCAAGACGCTTTATAAGCAACATCTTTATTCAGTCAGTTCTACACTATTTGTCACAGCTCGAATTGCTCCCAGATGCTTTCTCATTTCACATACTTAATGTATCTATTCCAGCTTCACCTAGTAGGTGTAGCGTTTACGCCCATCGCAGTTATTTATTATGCTGTGGTTGAAGTAGCGTAGGCTGCTACATGCCACCTAGACATTCAAAGGAAAACTCAATCAATCAATCAGACAAATTATTGCTGGGATAGCGCTGTCTCCAGCTCATAAAGAGTTGCATATAAACGCATGACTTTAAAAAATTCTGAAGTTGAAGCTGAGGTATTGAGGTGATGAAAAAAGAAAGCCCAAAGCATGGCAGGCATGAGAAGTAGGCGTGTCTACTAACCAAAGCAGGAACGCAGAGTCCGGAGGCGGTGCTATCCCCTGAAGCCCGAGCACACTAGAAATTAAGCAAAGTTAACATCAAATTCATCATGCAAAAGAATAGGAGAAAAATTATAAGTCCATTTTTATCATCTGTTCAACCATTCCCAGGGCAAGTAATACTTTGTCCTGCGGCATATCAATTTTCTTACATTTTACAACAAATTCAACGAATTTGTTGTAAAATGAATTTTATCCATCGCGAAATCCACTTTAGCTGGAGTACTAGCATCTGAGTGGGAGTCTGATGGCATGCTATTTTCTTTCTGTAATGGTTTTTCAGTCAACGGAGACAAATTCATAGACTGCGACTTCCGCGCTGAAATCCTTTTCATCCTGTCAGAGACAACACGAAGTTTTAAGAAAGAAAGCTGTGCTCTGGTGGTTGATTTAGTGATGAGTCCGTCGTAATCAAGACGGACTTTGTTTACAGAGTAGCTCCTACGCTTATATGCGCAGACTTATTCATCGGCTGAAATGAGATCTTTTACCCTCAGCTCGGTTTCTCAAATACGTCATGTCTATAACAAAACGGAGTTAAATTCAGGATGAGCCTTATGCCGAGGAGCCTGAACAAACGTGACTTGCACCTAAGTTAGAACAAGGAGGTTAGAATACATGGAGATGGCGTCTCTGCTATTACAGTACGAACAAAGTGAAGCCAGGGGAAGGAAATAAGCCACGCCACGTGAGGGCAAGAAAACGATTACCTTACTAAACGAAGTGAGGTAAAACGCCAGTTGGTTTCAAGTTCTCCGTGTGTTTCCTGATTTTCTATGCGTAGATCTGAAAGGCCTAAAAGGCACTGAATTGTTACAGAGAAATAATGTCTACATTTCCGACTTCATGTCCATGTAAAAGAATGTTTTAGAACGTGCATAAAAAAGTAGAATACTCGAAATGTGTGTTTGAATGGCCTTCAAGAAAGAGTTTTTTTTTTGTGTGTGTGTATGTGTAAAGTACACGAAGAAACATATATTGTTCTCAGATTTACCTTTTCATTAAAGTAATAAAAGTGATATTCGTAATTAACTTATATGTGATGCAAAACGATAAGTAAACAAGGGGAGGGGGAGTGGCTAGCTCTCCATGGAAAAGAAAACAGTTTACGTTAATGTCTGATCATAATTACATTACAGGTGTGTTACCTTTTATGTGCCCCCTCAGGGGGCTCACTTCTGTGAGTACGGGTGTGGCAATCCCGAGGTACCCTAGCCCTTCAGGGGATCATCTTCTTGATGAGACGGGTATCACGATCCTGGAGCCCCAGTGATCTATCCTCTTTTCCGTCTCCTCTCCTCTTTGCTGGAACTTTTTCCCTTCTCTTCTCCCTCGTGGTTTCTCTCTACGGAGTTTGGGGCTCGTCACGAGAGACTGGAACAGCCCTTGTCTCTAGTCTTCGAGTGGCGAGAAAACTGCCCACGTGTTTGCCGTGCGTGGAGACCCGTGTCGCTGGAAAGGAGGGTCCTGGTAGTTGAGGGGCGAGGTACTGTCCCCAACACACTACTTGGGGTCAAGCTCTCGGGAGTACCTGCTTTCGGGAAAGCCGACTGTGGGGCTTCAGTTTGCGTATAGGTCCGGCTAGCCCTAACACAGGAATCTGTGTTCCCTTGTTGGGCTCCGTGGTGGGCGGGGCCGTCGGACCCGAATCTTTATTCTTTCACTATGGCTTCTTCTCATATCTACTTAATTAAAGATTTCGAGGTAACTCCAGTCATTCAAACTAGTTCTGAAACGTCTACAGCTAAACCAGTCACTCAACCTAGTTCTGAAACGTATACTGCTAAACCAGTCACTAGACCTAGCTCTGAACCATCTACTAATAAACCAATCATTCAACCTAGCTCTGAAACGTCTACTACTAAACCAGTCACTCAACCTGTCACTCAACCTAGTTCTGAAAATTCTGCAAAAAAATTACGGACAGATGCAAATAAAAAAAATCATCACAATAGTCCCCGTTTCCTAGTCATCTCTAGTCCTTCTGGCGAAATGCATAAGATGTCTCCTTTCGTAATAAATAAATACATCCAGTCTTGTATTGGTGAGCCGAGAAACATAAAGCGTCTCCGCTCCGGAGACTTGCTTATTGATACAAACTCAGCCACCCAGTCTGCTTCTTTACTTCAGATTACTAAACTTGGGCAAGCGAATGTCACTGTAACAGCACATAAGACACTGAATTATTGTCGTGGCGTAATATCGGAATTCGACCTTCTGTACGTTCCTGAAGAAGAGATCGCTTCCGAGCTATCCGACCAAAATGTCTGCGGTGCTAGGCGGATCAAGATGCGTAAGGAAGGTAAGTTGATCGATACGAAACACGTGATCCTTACCTTCAACACGCCTGATCTGCCTAAGAATATTAAGGCCGGATATTTAAATTGTCCTGTAAGACCTTATATTCCCAACCCTATGCGATGCTTCCAATGCCAGCATTTCGGCCATTCTAAGACGTCTTGTCGTGGCAGCCTCACATGCGCCCGATGCTCACAGATTGGCCACGATTCGGAAAATTGTACCGCTGCGCCTTCGTGTATAAATTGCAAGGGTCAGCACCCAGCATTTTCACGCCTCTGCCCAAAATGGAAATCCGAAAAAGAAGTACAGACTCTTAAAGTTACCAGGAACATCTCGTATGCTGAAGCCAGAAAACTAGTTCAAAGCACACAGCTCCAATCAAACAAATCTTATGCCAGTGCAGTTAAAACAACACGTAGCATTGCCACCCAAACATCAATAGGCACGCAGACTAAACCAAATAAAACCCAACCAACCACATCCACCAAGAAAACGGAAAATGCAACTCATTTAATACAAAAAAAAGAAACAGTCATTCAAAGTAAACCTAAAATTGAAAGTCACAAAATAATTAATAAAAATAGAAGTCCCAGCAATAGCTCTTTTGACGAAATGATTTCTGAATCTGCGGATTCAGACACTATGGAAGTAGAGGAGGGTCTAGAATTTCCCAGGCATCTACTTACACGAAAAACCAAACAAGAGCACAGAAAGAACAAAAACCAGACATAATGGCCACCCTCGTCTCATGGAACTGTCGCGGTTTCCACCGAAATTTGCTCGACATCAAAGCCATAATTAATGCTTATCATCCTGTATGCTTCGCAGTACAGGAAACAAATCTAAAACCAGAACAACAGGCAAAACTTCGGAGGTTTTCCTTCGTCAGGAAAGATAACCTTGCAGGTGAGCGTGCCAGTGGAGGTGTAGGTCTCCTCACCTCACTGGATTATCCCTCAAATGTGCTTTCTTTGACGACATCCCTCCAAGTTGTCGCTACTCAAACAAATTTTGATTTTGTTCTTACAGTCGTTTCTCTGTATTTGCCTCCAAATGAGCATATTGATCAGCAAGATTTAAATGGTCTTTTAGAGCAGCTGCCTGAGCCTTTCATCATAATAGGAGATTTTAACGGCCATAGTCCGCTCTGGGGTAGTAAGGATACTAATTGCCGAGGAAGACAAATTGAGCAGATGATCGAAGATCATAGCCTTTGCCTCCTCAATAATGGGCAAGATACTTACTTCCATGAGCCTTCAAAAACATTCCATGCTCTCGACCTTGCCATCTGTTCACCATCTCTGTTGCCTTTTTGCACTTTTAATGTGGGTAAAGATCTTTACAACAGTGATCATTATCCCATTCTTGTGTCTCTTGCACGAAGAGGAGCAAACCCCATGTCGAGATCCCCTCGATTCATACTGGACAGGGCAGACTGGGAACTCTTCTCTTCCATTGCAGAGCTCACAGATGAAATGGTAGAAGATGCGCATATCGATGACGCTGTTGAAGCTGTTACTAATACTATTATTCAGGCAGCTATGCTTTCGATTCCTAGAACATCAGGAAAACTACTAAAATATTCAAAACCATGGTGGAATCGCGACTGTCATGAAGCACTGAAAAAACAGAAAAAAGCATGGGGTATTTTTCGTAGATATCCTACTCTGCGAAACCTCATAGCCTTTAAAAGAGCCAAAGCAAATGCACGAAAAGTAAGAAGGCAGAGCCAGAGGGATTCCTGGATTTCATATGTGTCGTCAATAACATCCTCCACGCCTAGCAAGCGGGTTTGGGAAAGAGTTCAAAAAGCATGCGGCATATATAAAGACCACTCACTTTCCTTTTTGGAAAAAGATGGCCGAGTGATTAGCTCCATAGAAGAAATTGCGAATACTATTGGTGAGACATTTGCTTCCGTTTCTTCCAGCAGAAACTATACACCTGCATTTCTTTCTATGAAGCAGCACTCTGAAATAAATCCCATCGCATTCAACTCTTCCAAATCTGAGCCTTACAATAGAGACTTTACTATGCTTGAATTAAGGAGTGCTTTATTGCAGACACATAGGTCTTCTCCGGGTCTTGATGGAGTGAATTATGAAATGCTAAAGCATCTGTCCTGTAAGTCGCTGAATGCCCTTCTCACTCTTTACAATAGGGTGTGGAAGGAGCATGCCTTTCCCAGTGCATGGAGGAGAGCTGTTGTCATTCCTATTCCTAAGCCAGGGAAAGATCCAAGGAATCCCTCCAACTATCGGCCAATTGCCCTTACGAGTTGCCTCTGCAAACTGTTTGAAAAGATGGTAAACAGCCGCCTAGTCTACTTCTTGGAAAAGAATGATATTATATCGCCTTATCAGAGTGGTTTTCGAAAGGGAAGAACAACTGTAGATAACATGCTCCTCTTAGAGACATCTATTCGAAAAGCATTTGTAAGAAGAAGCCACCTTGTCTCGATATTCTTCGACATTGAAAAAGCTTATGATAAGGCATGGAGATACGGTATACTCCGGGATCTTCACGAGAGTGGCTTGCGCGGCAACCTACCAATTTTCATTCAAAATTTCTTGAACACTAGAACTTTTCAAGTAAGAATTGGCTCTGTTTTTTCGGATGTTTTTGAACAGGAAGAGGGTGTGTCTCAAGGCTGTGTGCTCAGTGTAACCCTGTTTAGTTTAAAAATAAATTCTGTACTAAAAGAACTTCCTCCCACCATCTTGGGATCTCTATATGTTGATGATCTGCAGATTAGCTGTCGAGGAGCAGACATGAGATATGTAGAGAGGCAACTGCAGATGGCTCTGATTAAGATCCAAGAATGGTCAGACAAACAGGGATTTACATTTTCGAAACAGAAAACTGTCTGCGTGCACTTTTGTAGGAAGCGAGGTCTCCATCCTGAACCTGAGTTATACTTGAATGGTACAATTATTCCAGTTGCGCCTGAAGTAAAATTTTTAGGAGTGACGTTCGACCGAAAATTGACTTTCCTTTCTCATGTTTTAAACCTGAGAAAGAAGTGTCTAAAAACACTAAATATTTTAAAAGTGTTGGCGAACACCTCCTGGGGTGCAGAGCGTTGCTCCATGCTTCGCATTTACAGAGCGCTTATCCGCTCTAAACTGGACTATGGCTCAGTTGTTTATGGATCCGCTCGCTCATCTGTTTTGTTAAAACTGGATCCTGTTCACCATCAAGGTCTGCGGATTTGTTCAGGAGCTTTCAGGACTTCTCCTGTGCAGAGCCTATATGTTGACTGTAACGAACCATCACTTTATCTGAGGCGTGAGCAATTGTCCCTTTTGCAATATTTTAATACTCTATCTCAACCTGAACATCCCAATAAGCTGTGCTTACTTGATAATGAGTGTAACACATTATTTGAAACACGTCCATCCTGTGTTCCTACTTTCCCTTTAAGAGTTCGCCCTGTCATTGAGGAACTCTCCCTCTCTGATATGCACCCCCAAGCAGTACAGAATTTTGAAATTCCACCTTGGGAAAATTCACGGATCCAGCTTCTTGATGTTTTTAAACATCACGTAAAGGCGAGCACTAACGAGATCGTTTACAGACAAATTTTCGCTGAGCACAGGCACAAATATAGCAGTTATTATCCGATATACACAGATGGATGATCATGTCAAATGATCATGTCAGGATGGCTTTTGTATTTGAAAATTACATAGAGGGCAGATGCCTGCACCATGCTTTCTCTGTCCTAACATCTGAACTAACTGCAATATATTATGCTCTTTTGTACATCCCAAAGCTCTGCCACAAAAAGTTCATAGTTTACACAGACTCGTATAGTGCTCTTAAATCCTTGGAAGCTTTTCCCAACGCTCAGAATCCTGTGGTAGTGGATGTTCTCAAAATTCATAGAAATTTAATGATACGAGGATATGAAATCCTGTACTGCTGGGTTCCCGGGCATACGGGAATAAAGGGAAACGAGCTTGCAGACATCGCGGCAAAATCTGCTGTCGAACTGTCCAGTCGCCTTATCCCTTTTAGAGACATCTGCTGTGTCATCAAGGGAAAGATACGAAAAAAATGGCAGCAAATTTGGGATGTTCAGCATCACAACAAGTTGAGAAACATCAAACCTAGAATTGAGCATTGGGATTTTGCTGGAAATCGTAAAGAGGACCTTCTTTTGACTCGACTCAGAATTGGTCATACCAGAGTCACACATAGCTATCTTCTTAAAGCTGAAAATGAGCCTGTTTGTTTTAATTGTAATGTTTGTTTATCTGTTCGTCATATTTTAATTGAGTGTCGATGTTTTAATAGTCTTCGCCAGAAATATTTTAATAGCTGTGACTTACCTCTCGACCGTTTAATCGGAAGAGAGGTCAATTCTAATTTATTTTATTATTTAAAAGAGATTGGCTTTTATTACCAAATGTAATTTGTTTTGAAGACTGTGTCTTGAATGTTAATATGTGCTTTTAACTTGTTTTTATATGACTTCATCCTCTGGATTTGGTACATTTATCTACTTGTTTTTATTTATTGAATTTTAATGTCATCAATTGTAATCATCTCATCTTTTGTTTGGCGCGTCATAATCATCTCTGGTTTTTGCGCCATAATCACTCACTCACTCACTCTTACCTTTTATGTGTTTAAGTACATTTTATTTTGTGCTCTAGTAAATACGAGTATATAATAACTGGATTTGATTTTTAGTCACATTTGTTGTGTGAGTTTTAAAATAAGGTAAAATTTGCATATTTCTATCACTGTTTATTCAAATTAAGTTTTTTCGAAACATAAGTAATATTTATAACATGACAAATTTGAGAATTATGTATACTTAGAATAAGTAAAGTATAATAAAATTATAGTTTGAGTACTACTGTTTTGCACAATAGTTTACACAATACTTTTAATGCTATTATTCATTAATTACAGGATGCAATTACATAATGTAGATACATAATGTAGAAATAAAATGAAATGGCGAGAAAAGTAAAGGAAAGAGGTGCGTGAAGAATCTGCGTTCCTTTATGACTACCACGAACAAAATTGGGTGTGGTTAGAGCACGTCAATCTTTCTAAGCCACGACTACTAAGGGCATGCTTCCCTCCTTTTTTGGCTTCATTTTGAGAGCGTGGAGGGCATCTCCATGAGTTCTAACCTCCTCGTTATCTAATGCTGAATTGGCCGCTCCTTCCTTTCTTACCTCCATAAGGCGCGCAATGAACTGGAAGTTGATCTGTCAGCACTATCCTCATCTTCAGAGCAGATGTTTTTATTTTATTCGGCTTATAATTCCTTACTAAATGTAGTATTTCATCTGGATGTACTTCGTACTGGATTTAAATCAATTTCCTTGTCATTATAAATATCACGAATACACATCAAATAGTTTTCTGGTTGTAATTTTCTAATATTGACTGTGCATAATGTATGCTTTACGCATGCGCGCGTTGAAAGAATTACTTAATAAAAAAAACAAATAAATATTAAGCTTTTTTTTTTTTTTTTTTTTTTTTTTTTTGTAAAATTTGATGCCCTTTAGATCAAAATTGATCTTTATTTCATAAATTACGGTTTCATATTTTTAATTGTACAGTTTCTGCATGCCATCATACCAGATTTAAATTGATGATCTATAATTCGGAAAAAACCCTAATCCGGACGGAATCGCCGAAGTCCCGACTGGTCCGGATTACGGACTTTACACTGTATTGGCTTTAGAAGAATCTTTTATTTATTTATTTATTTATTTTTTTAAAATTTCAATGTACATAATGTAAGGTTCTATTGTTTTTTATTTGTCATCTTGGCATTATGTAGTGTTTTATTCTTTTTTCCAAGTGTTTCGAAAATGCGTAGAGAAATTTCTGGTACATTTCAGATTCGAGTTTTCGGTTTTATATGAATTTTAAAGTCTTTAATACAAACTTGATGAAATAATTTTATGGTCAATCTGGGCCAGTAGAATGAAACATATTTTCCAAACATATTAATCGACTTTTATGAAGCCTTAATTCATTTTCCCCTGATGATTTCAGAATTGGAGTTTCAAAAAAAGCAGATTTATTTGCATACTTTATTTGATTTTTATTTTCATAATTTTGTGTATTTTCCCTTTCGCATTTTTATTTTTCGAGATTCTACTACTATGAATTCTTTCTTTAATTTGAGATTGTGTTAAATCTCTTATACACGGTTGTAATTATTATATTATAGAGGAATTGCCTTACTTTTATTCCACACTTGAAGGATATAAATTAATTAGCAAATTGGAATAAAAGCAAGGCAATTCCTCTATAATATAATAATTGCAATTTCAGATAATTTATAAGATCTGGAACTGAAGGTAGAAAAGACAAATTACAGAAGTAAGAAATTTCTGGTTTAAAATTATACAAAGCCATCTTATTTGCCAAGAGCTTGAACATCAAAAGCCTAATCTAAAATTTATTTCATACTATCATGGCCACGCTACACATTTCGTTTATATCCAAATCATTTTTAGTCACCTTCAATTTAAAGTACTAAAAAGGAATGGTAACGTAGCTGTAAACAAACAAAAGAGGTATTAATAATTAAACAAAATGTTATTTGACATTTAGTAAAAGTGGGCGGAGTTTATAAATAAAAGTACTTGTAGCTAGGCTTTGAGGACCCTGCCTCTTTGAGCTTGCACATTTTGTTTTCTGAAAAAATTCTGCGTTCTTAATAAAAGAGGCTTACAATAATTTTTTGGGATAAGTTGGCTTAGACCAGCTATTTTTAGTACATCCACTTGCTGCCAATCGATCAGAGAGCATACTTTCGGTAGATGACATGATAAGCGAATATAAATTAAAATTTTGTCAAAATTTATATCCAACTGTGTTAGATATAAGGGTATTTGAAAAAAAAAAAAAAAAAAAAAACAGGCAGAAAAAAACCTAGTATAATCGAACATAATCCAGATTTAATCCATTGACAGTAATGATTCTTTTAATAAAAAATAAAATTAGAAAACCGCTTCTTTTACATTATCTTTTCGGAATATTTTATAACTTGAATAGCGAAATTTGATAATTAGTGAACACTCACGAAAACGTAATTAAGAGAAAGTTCCTCTACTTCGTATTAATAACTTCAGCTGATTAAAAATAGTCTCCACTGCAGAGTGTGAGACTATTCTCATTTAACATATTTCACTTGCAATAATAACCTTAAAGTAACTGAACATGCAAGTTAAATACAATTAAACATTCCTTTTACTTCGGGACTGGTAAGTACCGAAAACGAGCGGTAGCCCAGAATGGATATTAATCCTTTCTTCTCGCTCCCGTCAAAATGACACTGTGATGCTTCGCCCTCTATTTCTTATGCCCGTGATTTTTCCGGGCTGGAGTGTTCAAAAGCAATGTGCTAAAAGGATTAAAAACCTATTCATTTCTTTGACCGGAAAAAGTTTTATTTCTCATTTTACACTTATACGAAATAGACTAACCCAAATGTGTTTTCTCCCTTCTGAGGCGTTCCCGGCTGTCACCTTGATCACACCGGAGGTGTAGGGACGACTTGCAAAAATTTAACAGCCTATTGCAGCGTGTATAATTGTCAAGAAAAAACTGGTTGTAGAGCCTCATTTCACATATTTTCATTTTTGAATTTCTCCATATTTTCATTTTTGAAATGGAGCTTGATTTTTAAAAATTAGCATATTTATCAAGCATAATTAACGTTCCAAATAATTATAAGGCTAATGCATGCTTTGAGGGCTGCATATTTTTTTTTTGTTTTTCCTATGCTGTAAGAAAATTTGTAACTAGTACTTCTTTTAGAAAATATTTTAAATCTGAACTAATAAAAAATTTCAAGCAAGCAATTTTCTCTTGCAATTTTTATGCTTTTTATTGCTGTAAATAAGTAAAAAATACTAAAATATTTAAAAACGAATTTTTGAAAGTTTTGTTTAAAATTCTAACTTGTGCTGCTTTTTTAAAATTATAGATGAGTATTATAGCATAATTTCTATAAAGGAATTTTATTTCAGTTATATTTCATTATACTCGACTCCTTAATTTATATACTTTTAATTCTAATATTAAAATTGTATTTAACTGTAATAATTAATTTTGCTTGTATTTTATAGTGAGTATTTTTTTTAAATTTATTTTTAGTTCTGCATAAGATTTTTTCATATTTACTGTTAATTTAATTTATTAGTTCGAAGCGCCATTTTGCACTATTTCACTATAAATGTCCGTGTCTCCTTGCAAATTATTGTTACCAAATATTATCGCCCTGTATTATATTTAAAGAAATTAAATAATGAACAATCTCACGAATACATGTATATTTCTCGCACTGTGACAAAAACTACGATATCTAGAGCCATCAAATTTTGAATAATTCAATCCTCCACCCGAACATGGGCATCTGGACGGTCGAATTTCGATTTTGTTTTATTATCTATTTCATATTTTGTAAAATTTTAACGGATTTTTGATTAACAAATGCAACAACACTGTACGGAAAATAACATTTTTATTTCCAGTGCGGAATTTCTAAAGATATGCTGTTTTCAAATGTTACGGGCGATGTTTCAAATGTGGTTTACGGGCGAAAAACATGATATTCAATAAATATAGGTAACTCACAAAACGTTAAAAACAGGTTCCTTTTGGGCGTAATATAAAATCTGAATGCTTCTAGAATTTATTTTATCTTTTTTTTCCCCCTTCATACACTCAGAAAATTTTATGCTCCGAATTTTATAAATTACTAAAATAAATAATCCACTTTAATGTTAATAATTTAATGATGATATAATCAAATAAATAATCGTTTTGTAATGTTATTATAGTTTTAGAAATCACTGCCTGAAAATGTTCATTAAATTTAAAAAAAAAAAAAAAATTATCAGATATTGTTTAATTTTACCTTATTTATTCGAAAGCATCACATACTATCGATCTTTTTTAATTTTACTTTATTTTTACCCAAAATTAAGTTCATAAATTTTGTGCTTAGAGTTTTTACCGTTTTACCAAAGTAAAGATTTTGTTCAAGAATTAGGCGTGAAAAAATGCGCGAAATGCAGTGAAAAGGGCTTTAATGAGATGTATTAAATCCTATTTAAAAAAAACTGTGACTTTCATAATCTCATTACTATATAACGTATCACATTTAACAATTAAAAACAGTTATGTGATACAAACGCCATAGGTTTCAGTGTTAAAGTAAAACAAATCGTCCCTATTCTTTCTTGCGGACATGTCGGTGATGCGCGCCCTGCCCACTGGGTTAGACTGTCTCTTATAAGGTCCATGATGTGTACTACAGTCAAAAGTCGTTAATTCGGACACCCATAATTCGGAATAATCTATAATCCGGACCTCAAAACTAAAAACTTTTTGCCCATGCGCCGCGTTCACACATGCGCATAGCCGTTTATGCGTGCGCGTAAGACCTTTTACGACTGCGCATATGAGTGTGCGCAAGTGCAGAATACGTTTTCGCATGCGAGTTTTATGTATAATGGACGTATAAGCTAAAATTATCTAATTATCTATTTCAGTTAATGTTGATGATTGCGTTGTTTCTTAATTTTCGAATTGGATCCGGCTTATTATTTTTTGCAGACTGTAAGAACAATTTTATAAAAGTAAGCTTAAACTTTCGATTATATCAAATAGAATTTCCGATATATATTTGTTAATATGTAAAGGATCTAAAGCGAAATTATGTTTCGAAATCCGAAATCTGTTTATCAATTTCACGCTGCTCGGCGGGGGGAACGCCGCGGCGGGCGCGTAATAAATTGGAAGTTGATCTATCAGCTCTATCCTTATTTTCATCACAGATGTTTTTATTTTATTTGGCTTATAATTCCTTACCAAATGTAGTATTTCATCTCGATATGATTTAAAACAAGTTCCTCGTCATTATAATTCGCTTCCGATAGCGAAGAAAGTGACAGAGGTTATTGAAAACGAAAAAATTTCGATTGACAAATTAGTCGGTGTTCTCGACACAGCAATTATAGGACTTGAACAGCGGAACTTTGTAACTGAACAAGAAATTATGTCTGTTTAATAGAATTAAAGAGAAAGTATTATCACATGAAACGAAGCAAAACTTAAACAACTTACATTGAAAGAAATGTTTAATAAAGTAAACAAATAAATTTTAAGGTTTTTTTCTTTTTGCAAATTTTGATACCCTTTAGATCATAATTGTTCTTTATTTCAGAAATTACGGTTTCATATTTTTAATTTTAGAATTTCTGCATGCCATCTTACGAGATTTAAACTGATGATCTATAATCCGGAAAAATCGATAATCCGGAATCGAAGTCCCGACGAGTCCGGATTAACGACTTTTGACTGTATATGTTTTGTAATTTTATCGTTAGTTCAGTCACTTAGTCTCATTGTGAATGTACGTGGTTTCTGTTCTGTGATAATATGTACTTGTATTTTTGTTCTGTACTTATACTTTTGTTTTGTTCTAGAGTCAGATTGTGAATTGGATTCTGATTGTAGTATAAATGGATCTGAAAGTGAATCTGAGTGCAGTAATGATGGATCTGTATTGTTGCCTGGACGAGTATGTACTAAAATTGTATCTACTTCAGCACATCAGGCACCCCTACGTTTTAAATATTGGGGAAGACTAAAGGTAAATATAAATTTTGATCCAAGTTCTGGTGTCTTACAATATTTTAAGTATTTTGTGAATGACAATTTAGTGGATCTCATCGTTTCGGAAACAAATAGATATGCCGAACAATACCGAAATTCTCCAGAATTCCGCCGATCCAAAAATAGAAAACTTTGGATACCCGTCACAAAGGAAGAAATTCTTTATTTTCTCAGTATAGTTATTTTACTACGTATTGTAAAAAAAAAAACCAGATACGAAAATATATTGGATACGAAAACATTCAATTTTAACACCTTTTTTCAGAAGCATAATTGTAATAGATTTTTCGAATTACACAACTTTCTGCATTTTGTAGATAATGAAGCTTTTGATTTTAACACACATCCAAATCCCAAGCTGCATAAAATCTGGCCAATGTTACAGCACCTGAATGAATTGTTTCAAAGAGCTGTAAATCCTGGACGTGATATTGTAATTGATGAAACCCTCAGGCTTTTCCAAGGGGGTTTAGGATGGCGACAATATATGCCTAAAACGAGATGCCGTTTTGTAGTAAAATCGTATTTGTTATGTGAATCAAGTTCAGTGTATATATGGCCACAAATTATATATTATTGGAAAAGATACGGATTTTAATGCAAAATATAAAGAACTGCTTCAATCAATTCAAGTTGTGATGTCACTTATCAAGCCTCTGCACAAGTTACAAGGATATTGTCTGATAACAGACAATTTTTATACCTTACCAGAATTGGCAGACATGCTTTTAAAATTTCAAACAGACGCTTATGGAACTGTAAAACTAAACCGAAAAGAAATGCCTCGAGAATTAGTAAAAAAGAAAATCGCAAAAGGTGAAAATGCTGCCTATTGTTGAGGTAAAGATTTTGCCATGAAGTGGAAGGGTAAGAAAGATGTTACCATGCTATCTACAGTTAAAACAAATGACATTGTAGATGTACAGTGTCATAACAAAGTTGTCAAAAAACCTACAATTGTCACAGATTACGATACAAATATAAGAGCGGTAGATACTGTAGACCAGTATCTTGGAGATTACTCTAAAAAAAAACTCGAAAAAGAGGAAAGAAATATTATAAGAAAATATTTTTTCATTTATTAGACCACACTATTTTGAACTCGTATCTTATTTACAAAATAGAGGGCTGGAAAAATCCCATTTGATGTTTCGTTTGTCTTTAGTAGATAAACTTATTGAAATATATCGGTCATCAGACACCATTTCAAAAAGAGGCCGGGGCAAGCTTGGAGGATAATCCAAACCGTTTGATTGAAAGACATTTTATTAGACACATACCCCCAACTGATAAGAAACGGCAACCGTCAAGAGAATGCAAAGTTTGTTATTCCAGAAGAGATGAAAACAATAGAAGGTGTAGGAAGGAAACTCGGTACTACTGTCCAGATTGTGATGTTGGCCTTTGCATCTCATGCTTTGAAATTTATAACACAAGAAAAAAATTACTAAGCTTTGTTTATATTATATATTGTTATATGTAAGTTTAATAATATTCTCTTTTAATGTTTAAAATGCATATTTCTGAAGTTTTCCTGGCTTACTGGAAAACCAACGTTCAATCAAAATAAACCTGAATGTTGGCTTTTCCTAAAATATTATATTTTAAAAATTTCAAGTTGAAAAAGTCCAGAAATTGAAAATGAATGCATATATTGTACATGCATTCATTTCTATACAATTTTCTTAAATAAAAAAAAAAAAAAATAGTCACTTTTATGAAAGTTTTCTTGAAAATTATCCGATCGTTAAAGGGTTATACTTTTCGCGTGGGCTCGAAAAATAGTTGTGTACCTCCACTGGGGGCTCTTGGCTCAGTGGTTATGCAAGGGGGGGGGAAATTATCGAATGAATGACTAGGTGAATAGTGCCCTTTTGTCGAGCAGGCAAGGAATCTGTCATGATTTCCTTTCAATCTAGATCCAATGCCCTAGGCTTTAGAATGCGGGATGTGCTAATCGCTTTCACATTACATGTAGATGAATGCAGTTTTCCCAAGGGCAAAAATATATTATTTTATCTTCTTCAGATGAAATGCATGCTACAACTATAAAATTTTGGTGTAAAAAGTTTTCCATTTTATGATTAAAATAGTTTTTTAAACTTGCACGTAGATTATGTACTAAAACATAAGTGAAGCACTCGGAGTTAAATATATTCGCTTGTCATCCTATCGAAAATTCAGTGAGTTAAAATATTCAAACATTTACTACAAACAATATAAAATTCTGTGAGTTAAAATATTCAAATATTTCCTGCAAATAATATATACATTTTCATTTTTAATAGTACTATTATTCTGATGTTGAAGAGCAAATTAAATAGAGTTTATTTACTACAAAGAAACTAAAAACTTTACTAAAAAGCATTTTCGGATTCCAAAATGAGTGTTATTACTTTTACACCTCTGGTAATATTCATTTCTGGAGAAATAGAAATTGGTCACTGTGTTTGTTCTGCACTAAAAATTTACAATGCATGAGCCAAGAATTTTTTTATTTATTTTTCTTCCATGTTGCGTTGCAAATAGCGATCCCAGAGTTGATCTGCCTTTACATCAGGCGTATAAGATGTTTAATTTTTTTTTTTTTTTTTTTTTTAACCGCTTCATAGATTTTGGTTCAAGAAAAAATGTAGATGCAAACCCTGGAGTTTTAGAAAATAAAATCTTTGTTGAGTTTTAATGTATTCAGTAACAAAAATTTAGTTTTATCACTTAGCGATATAAGTATTGTATGATAGTTGTTTGATAATTCATATTCCTACACCATTTTTTCTTTGAATGCAAAATTGCATATACAGGAACACATTGATATTTCAGAAAGTAAACATCTTTGTCGAATGGCGAAATATTTGTTCAGATTTTTATGATCTACATTTTCAGAATGCTAAAATCACCTTTGCGGTATCAAACTGTTATGTGAAATTTTCAAATCTCAAGCTATTTACACTTGCTTCCTTTGGGTGTAATGAAGCTGGGAATGAAGATTCGGACTGAGTTGATGATGAATATTAATAAAGATTCGCACTGATGATTAAATTCAGGGAACTAAAAAGTGGTACACATCTGAATTCCTGTATACATGCTTAGTATTCCAATATCTAAATTTGATTTCCTCCAAAACTTAATTTTCATATAAAATTAATTACTTTCTGAACACTAGTAGCAACTGAGTGGTTAAGGCCGCTGAATGCTGTTAGTTCGACGTCAGCATTCACGACGAGCTGGCCGCATGGTCGGTTTTCGTTGTCTCCCTCCATGTGAAACATGAATACGAGCCAATATTCTCTAAAAGATCTCCACAAGGGCATCTTTTTTTTTTAGGTAGGCAGCCTTCGTATGCTTTTCCATATTCAATTAACCTAAACGCTGTCTAATTTCTGAACGAACTGATACAGGTATGACATTATAGAGGCAAACATGTAACAACGGATAAATTAATAAGTTTTGAAACTTTTTTGAATTCGAAAATGTTCCATAATAATTGCTTTAGTAAAATATTTGTATTTCATTTGTTGCACAATTAAAATTCATTTTGTAATCAAAATTATTCATAAAAGGAAACACTCATAAGTTTAGGTTTCTTATTTCGAATATAATTTTATTTTTATTTGTCGTATTAAAAAAAGTGTTATCTACCTAAGCGAAAGGGACTATCATGGAGCGCCTATAAATGAAATTGGCTGATATACCCTAGTTATATGTGAGAGAACAAGAAAAGTTCATGCAGTCAATCCAATCATCGGAATTTGAATCCAGATTAAATTATCAGAGTTAAAGAAAAATTATCCGCTCTGCCACTAGTTTTCATTCAGAACATAACAAACAAAAATTTCACATGTATTTGATTTGATGAGAATGTCATTTAGAAATAACATTAAAATTAATTTTCATCATCTGAAATATTTATATTTATTTACACTGCCTTAACATGCACATTAAAAAATGGAATAAAGTGGTAAAAACACTTATGAAAAGAATGAAACAAAGACAATTTCAAATTCGAATTGAAACCAAATTAAAAATAATTTAATCAGAAATAACTGAAAGAATTATTCATTTTTAACTTCACTCAAGCTTTTAAAATAATTTCCGAAGAATTTAAGCAGACGAACTTTCCGAAAATAAAATTTCTTTGATATTTGAACTCCAAGCCGTATTTGCACAGGAAAAAAACATGAAAACGCAAACGCGTGTGAATCGAAGTAACAAGTTATTCTTATTATTTTCTCCTCTCAACAAAATATTTCCTAGAAGATACCAAATTTGCCAACAACACATGTGAATTCAAAACACGGACAATTTTCCCCAATGCCAGTGGCGTAGCTAGGGTCGGGCAAGAGGGGACATCCGTCCCCGGGCGCGTAATGGGAAACCGCACATTGAGTTAAACAGTGTTAAACGAATGTCGCATACTGCGCATGCTCAGAAAAGAATTTGGCGTGATAACTATGTTGGCGCGATTTGAAAAGAAGATAAATACGGTATATGTACCGCCATCTGATTGTAAACAAATCTGGCGTTTAAAACTTCGTAGAGTATAATGTAAATGTAAATTAATTACTGTGTTCAAATACTATTTTTTGCTGTACTGCTCAAACAACTAGAAAGCTGAAATTATTGCGAAGTTATGTGAAGCAGTTTTTGCATTCAAAATGTACGATATAATACTTATGAAATACTGCACCTTCCTTTGGAACTGTACAAATTTTCTTTCAGAAAAAGACTGAAATTTAGGATATATTAGTTGAAAATTTATTCATTATACTTTTAAGCAATAAAAACAATTCAGGATTTACCATACGTTCCATCCGTACATACATAAATAAATACAGGAATATAACAAGTGCTTGCAAATAACACTGAATTTTACAATTCCTTAATGCTGGTTATAAAATTCTTTAAAATGAGAAAATAAAAGCACGGATATACGCTAACAAACTAAGCTAGAATCTCCAGTTTACAATTACTGAATTATAACATGTGAACAAATTACATCTAAGTAACGAATTATTACGAACATATGTTAACAAATATTAAATGCACTGTTATTGACAAACATTGCAATTGTAAACATCACTCGAACACACTCGACAGCCATGCAGATCACGAATAAGCTAGCGTAGGGTTGCTTAGTCGCCAATATTTCTCCCCGCGCCAAAGGTACACCATCAAGCATGCGCAGTAAGCGAAATTCGTTTAACACTGTTCAACTCGATGTGCGGTCTGCCATTATGCTCCCCGGGCGCAGTATCTAGGGGACATTGATGCTACGAAATTTTTTAATAGTATGTTTTCCATTCTTGGCACAAAGAAAGGGGCGCAAATTCTTCAGTTGGCCCCAAGCGCTAAAAACCCTAGCTACGTCACTGCCCCAATCAATTAGCGGAATCCCACTAAAGAACGCACTCTACGGGGTGTCATAAAATAGTCCTCAAGCCAAGGAGGTTAGAATACATGGAGATGGCGTCTCTGCTGTCGCAATACGAGGAGAGTGAAGCCGGGGGAAGCAAATAAGCCACGCCTCGTGAGGGCAAGAAAACGCTTCCCTTACTATGTGAAGTGAGGTTAAACGTCAGCTTGTTTGAAGTTTTGAGTGTGTTTTCTGATTTCTTATGTGAAGACGTGAGAGGGTTATAAGGTACTGAATGGTTACATTGAAATAATGTCTACATTTCGGATTTCATTTCAATATAAAAGAATGTTTTTTTAACATGCATAAATAAGTAGAATAATTGAAATGTGCGTTTGAAAAGCCATCAGCAAAGAGTTTGAGTATTTTCTCGGTGTGACGTGCGCGAAGAAACATCTATAATTCTCAGACTTTTCTTCAATTAATGGTTTGAGTATTATACTCGTAATTAACTGAGTTGTAAAAGCAAAACGGTAAGTAAACAAGGGAAGAAGGAGTGGTCAGCTCATCGTGGAAAAGAAAACGCGTTATTTTAAAGGTGTGATCATATTATATTACAAGTCATATTTTATGTATTTAATTTTATTTTCTGTGCAAGTAAATATTTAATAACAGGATTTAATTTGGGGTGAAATTTGTGGGAGTTTTAAAAATAACAATGCAGAATTTAAATATTATTTTTTATCATTGTTCATGTAATTTAATATTTTTCAAAACGTAAGTAGTATTTCTAACATGGAAAATTGAGAATTATACTTGTATATATTTAGAATAACTAAAATATAATCAATTAATGATTTGAGTATTTATTTATTTATTTTCACAATACCTTTATTGCTAGCATTCATTAATGACAGCATGTAATTACATAATGCATTTCTCATTTAACTCATTTTAAGGGAATCAGTCCCTTTGTACATATATTTTTCCTCTGCATTTCAGAGTAATTCAATTTGTAAACTATGATTAGTTCATTTTATCTTTCAATTTTTGCTAGGAAGTTCAGTCTAGTTTTTACATTTATTTCATACATATATAAGTCAAATGATATTTATTTCACATATGTATTAGGAATTTTAATAGCACTTTGCCTACTTTTACATTAAGATTTCACTGTTAAAGATTGACTGGTGCTGATTTGTTCAAAAATAAAAAATTAATCATAAGCATTTTTATTTTATTCAAAAAAAAAAAGTTTATTTAACATGTAGAGTTCCATAAGAAAAAATCATGTATAAAAACTATAAAATATGCAAATACAAACATTATTTTGTATTATAAAATATACAAGACATGCAAGTTATAGAATATACAAGTTATGCAATATTTCTATCATTAAATAATCAGGTTATCTCAGTTCATGAAAATTTTGTGTGCATGAAAAGTAATTTATTCAATAGTAAAATTCTAATTTACTATAAGCATTGCACAAATGATAGATATATGTAACTACTAGTTAGCTGATAACATAATATTATTTTATAAAAAATAACAGGATATAACTACATAAGTTTTCAAGGAAGAAATATCTGTGTCGTTAATGAAGCTACAATAATTTATAGAAATGATAAAGTGAATTGCATAGATATATATAAATAAAATTTTACAAAATAAAATAAATTACATACATAAATAAAATTACATAAATTACATATATAAATAAAACAAATAAAAGTATGGTATATTACATCATAACTTCAATTAATGAGCAGTTCGTTCAAGACATAACAAGCTCTGTTTGTGAAACAGAATGCAGACAAATTCCATCTGAATATAAAAACTGTAAATTACTCAAAGAAAATCTCAATGCAGTTGGTAATTTGCTTACTGCCCTTTAAACAATACCAGTTTTGTGAATTTCTGTCATATTTTCTGTTTGTGTAGAAAAAGGGTGTTCTGTTTTGCTTCATAATGAAGCCGTATATTTATGTAATGCATAGCAATGCATTTGACTAAATAGAATAGATGATTATGCTCGGGTTCAGTATCCAGAGCATGATTTTTTAAACTTTCAAAGATGTTTACATCAAGACATTTAATTAAAACATCTGTAATTATAGTTTCGACTTTAGAAGTATTAATTTCTGACAGAGGATACATATTCAAATATCTTCTGAAAAGTATCTCAGTCTCTTTACATATTTTAATGGTATCCCAAGAAGGAAATATAAGTCCTCCGCTAGATTTTATATCTATCAATTTCCAATTTTTTTCTGATGAATAAAGTGCTTCAATGCATTTAGAGCAGAAAATTGTTTGTTCTGTTTTCCGAACAATAAAACCCGCAATATATGCAATAGTTTCTTCTAAATATTCACTAGGCCGGAAATATAAAGAAAGACAGTAATCATGTTCAGCCAATATATTATCATTATGAGTTGTTTCTTCATTTTCTAATATGAAATTTCTTCGGCTACTTTTATTTATGCCTTCTGTTGGATTTTTGTGTGAAGAACATACAAGGATTTTATAGTTTTCTATTGCTGAGCAATTTCCATTTTTATTAATTTCTAGGTCTTGATGAACAAGAATTTTTTTTAAAGCAGAAATGAATTGCCTGCAAGTTGGATTATTATTGCAGCCAAATTTTGATCTTATATACCCAAACAGAAGCTCTATGTTATCTTGATTAAATTTGTACAATGGTATATACTTCAGTTCTTCTTTCTTTACTAATTTTTCGAACACTCCCTTGCTACTTTCAATACAGATTAAAAATCCTAAAAAACCTGTTTTTCTGTTGCTAAGTACTAGAGGTGTTTTCTCTCTTCCAGAAAGGTTTTCAATGTAAAACTTTGCTTCGCTGAAGAATTGTAAAATAGTGGAATAATTTTCAGTGCACATTGCTTTTTTATAGGAAGCCTGGTGAATACTTCTGGAATTTAAAATATCGAATAGCCTATTAAATAATTTGATGAATCGTATTGTGCCTGATGCATCTTGAAAGCCATGAATTTCTTTTTCTAAACAAAACTGCAGAGCATCACCTACTGAATCACTAAAAAGTTGTGCAGCTAAATTTACTTTCATTGGTTGTTTTTTCCAAAATACATGGTGCCGTTTCAATTTATTTGCCAAATGAAGGCCCTCTTCTTCTTGTAATTTATTTAAATTAACTATGTGTTCCCACTGAATTATTTTATGTACATAGTCAATTAGAACACCTTTGTCCCCAAAAGTATTTCTTACCAATTTTAAAGCATGGCAAGGATCCAGGAAGAAATATATGGGTTGCTGTGTTGTGGGATGGAGGAAGAAAGTTTTAAAATCATCCAATTCAAAACTGCAGCCTAGATTTTTCATCATTGAGAAATTTGAAACGGCACCATCACATGTCAGACTAACAATATTAACATTTGCTTCACTTAACCATCTTAAGCAATTAAGAATAACTGATGCACGCTGCTCTCCACTTAATCCAGCTGTAAAAAAGTAGCCTACTGGAAGCTTCCAGTTACTATTAATACAATTTACCAATAGTACAAAAACTTCTTTTGCAACAGACCTTTCGTCACCATCTAAATGTGTTCCAATATCAATATATCCAACATACTGTTCACCATTCCATTCTACATGTTGTCGAATTGCCATTTCGTCAACAATTAATGAACAAAATACTGGATATTGACTTGTTGAACTTTTTGCTTTCAAAGCTGCTAAAGCTTCTTTGCAGAATCCTGGTGATGCATCTAAACTTTCATACCATTTAGAAATGGTACGTGGATGTGGTAACCCAGTGTCAAATTGCTTTCTGACGTAACAGTATGCTTTGGGTGACAAGAAATTTAAAGTTAATGCAAAAGAACGAAGTTGGGGGGAGTATTTGTTATGTTTTTTCTTAAGACGTAAATTAATTTCTTTGGAAATTTCTGGAATGTTATTCAAAAGTTCATAGTACTCATCTATAATTAAATTTTTATTTTTCAATTCGAGTAGAATATTTTTATACGAAAGCAATCGCTTTTGTAAGCGTCGTTTTGTTTGTTGCAGCCCTTTAACTTGAATTTTTGCCTTCTTGAGTTGCAAAGAAGTTTTCGTCAGTTTTACTTTCAACGTTTTTTTTACAGGAGAATCTTCTGTATTACTGCATGTTTCATCAGCTATGAATTCTCTAGTTTCTGAGTTGGCAGGAGCAGGTCTCTTAAATGGAACTTTCTTAGTCTGTGGGGAAAAAAAAAAAAAAAAAAAAAAAAAAAATTAGCGCTGAAATACTTACGTACATTAGAACAGCTTATTTAACATCTTATTGATCTAAATATATACAGTGAATCGTCTCTTGAGATAATTAATAATCACAGTGGAGGTGATGTTCTACATTTATGTTCTTATATTCGCAGAAGTAATGATTGCGCTAATCGCTATGACAAAGCGCTTAAAGCTAATGCCTTAACAATTTCTGTAATTTTAATATTTTTTTATTTGTAACATACATTATTCCTTTTGCAGTATAAAGAGGGAAATCTACAAATATTAAGTATTAAAAAATATATATGTTCATTTATCAGTTACACAGTAGGACATTGATTATTTGAATGCAGTTTTAAAAAATTTTTGGCCTCTCAAAAATTAAATTATTTTTTAAAATCTTTTAATAACATAGAGTTTCACACTGATTTAAAAAAAAATCTGAATCCATGCATTCAGAGAGAAATATATTAATGAAAATTAGTTGCTACAATAAATTAAAACATTTTGCTAAATACGAAGTTTTGGATTACCAATATATATCAGCCATTGAGGGACTCGTCACCAGAAATGCTTTTCAATGTTAGAGCGGGGAACTGATTTTACATCCAAGAGAATGGAGAAGACACATCTCAATTTTGAAGGAGAACACCCCGGGGAATGAATCAAAGAGTCTTCTTTTGTAAAATTAATGAATTATGATAATTTTATTTTGAAATGAAACATAAGGGAAAAACCTTTTGCTATAAAATATATTTTAAATGCTTATTTTATCCACTAATTTAATCTCGTATTCTTTCGAAAAAAGTCTCTGAAGAGCACACTTCTAAGATAAAGAAAGAAGAGTAAACTTATTTTATAAAAAATTGAAAGGTAAAAGCAGTTTACTGGAATAGAGAACAAACATATACTATTGAAAGTGTTTGAAACTGAGGGGGGTGGGACAGTAATGGTGATGACAGATGAAGAATCAAAATTTATGTACAGAAACTGGGATATGGCATGACAATTTCAATGCAAACAAAATAATAAATCACAGCAACCTATAGATGTAAGAACTGTGTGTGTGTGATTATGGCAAAGCCTTGAGGGCTATCTGCCTAAGGAGAGGGATGTCTTCGTGGAGGACTTTCTAAGGGAAACTGGCTCGTACACACATTACACATGGGGAAAACCACGAAAACGCCCATGCAGCCAGCCCGTTTGTGGGATTCAAACCTCGGACTGAACTACCACTATTCAGCGACTTTACCGCTCGGCCGCTGGTGGGCACAGAGTCGTAGCTAGGGTTTTCAGCGCCCGAGGACAACTGAAGATTTCGCGCCCCCTACTGCTTGCCAAGAATGGAAAACATTTAATTCTAAAATTTCGTAACATCAGTTTGGCGCCCCTTGGATTCTGTGACCGGGGATACATGTCCCTCCTTGCCCCCCTCTAGCTACGCCCCTGGGTGGGCAACAGATGTAAGAATAAATAAGCTTGTAATCTTGAATAGCTATCAAATGAATATTATATGTCGACTTTAATATTTAAAAGAAATTTTACAAACTTGTAACAGATTATTAATTCCTCCCTGCCCTCCAAATCTCGCAATGCACAAAGAAAGTAAAAATTAAAAATTCCTCAAAGGTTTTATTTCTGAATTTGCAAGCAGATGTGAGAAACCGAAGCACTAGCCTTACCAGTGGTAGACAGTTATTTAATTAGAAGAGGACTGTTCATAATATATCACTAAATCATATACAAACATTCTTTAATATTAATTTAGAATTTAAATAACAAAAATCAGTGATTTTGTTTGAATTCTAAATTAATACTTGATTGGTGTGTTTAAGTTAATTATGCTTTAATATTATTAAAAAATAAAACAATTATGCTTTAATATTATTAAAAAATAAAACACATCCTTATATACCTTTTGAACTTTCTGCAAATAAGATGGAAATTCTTTAAAGATGCTCGGAACAACACCCTTTTTAAGCGTTACAAGGTGGCTAGCGTATCTTTTATTGAAATCCTCTTCTTTAAAATGTTCAGAACAGAGAAATGCATTTGCAGAAGGATTCCAATCTTTACGCCGTATTGCCTGAATCCATGCTTCTCTTAACGTTGGATCTTTAGGAATTCTGAAAAAGAAAAATCCATATGTTGAAGAAGTATAAAAATAAATGTTTTAAAACAATCTAAAATCCAATTTTTAGTATAGTACATGATAGATTAATATAGTACATGATGCAATACAAAAATGGCATATAAAATTACCAAATAATTTTAGTGCATAAATAAATTAAAATTTTTGATTAATTAATGCAAAGCATACACAGCTATTTGCTTATGAGACAGATGCCTTTGTGGAAGGCCCTTTTTATGGTATGTAATTCATATTCATGCAGTATGTGAGATGTTGAGTTTTAAATCTTGGCGTAAGTACAACAATTATCAATGAGCCAATGGTGAGCAATAGTAGCTTTAGGAGGGGTGAAATATAGCCCCACGACAAAAAATCATTCGAACAGCAATCTTTGGTGAAACATTCTAAATACAGTAAAGCAAACTATGTTGGTGAGTATCATAAATTTAATCATGATCTAAAACCTGTAAGCGGGAAAAAATTTTCAACATTCTGAAAATTAAGATAGTCAAATTCTTAAAGATTGATTCTTTTGAAATATGGATAATTTAACAAAATGTTTAATGCTAACTTCTCACATAATTCAACATAATTTAAACTTAACATCTCACATAGTATATGAATATGAATCAGTTACTCTAAGAAGGCCTACAAACTACAAACGCATCTGTCTCCTAAGCAAATAGCAGTGTATGTGCATTAATTATTCAACAATTTTTAATTAACATTTCTGTCAGGATGGATATTACTAAAGGGAACCCGAAGAGAGTGGTTCTTTTATATGGTACATAAAAATATTTATGGTACACAAGTGCAAGAACCAGTTATAATTATTGTACTATACCCTCAGTTATTTTGGTCATATGCAGACAAAGTACTGTTTCCACTTAACTATGATTTATTTATAGGTTTCAAATAATAATTTAATATTATAAAATCATACAAATTATATTTTAAAGTTCTAGGAAAACCGATTTATTATGAAATGTATGAACAAGGTTACATTCTTTTTTGTTATTTATTTCAAAAATTGGATTTTTTAAAATAAATAATTTAGAAATTATGAGCAAATTAACTATAACTCATATTTATATTTCGGTCATGTAAGGCAACTATAGCCACATATCTTCCCCGCATTAAATTACTGGATTCTGTAAAAGTACTAATATATAAAAAAAGGTAAAAGTTAGAAGCATAAATTTATTACCAAATAACATGCTTTGAATTTTGTCAGAAAAATGCATATATAAATGCTTAATCATTACTAGCGGGAAGTTATAATGCTTCCATATATGACTGTTTGCATATAGGTGCAGAGAAAAACATAACATTCATTTTACAGTATAAAGGTAATTAAAGAGCATTGCTCATATCCTGATAATCATTAGAATTGATACAATTATCAGCACTTGCAGCCGTTTCCTTGGATATGTTTTAAACATGCACAGCAAATTTTTATCTAACTTTGAGCAAAGTATAATTAAATAAATGATAGTATATATGTTAAAAGAATATTTACCTGTGAAATGTAATACCGGATCCTGCTATTCTTCTATTTGTACAGCCGAAAGCAACGCAGGAATTTAACATTCTGGCAGGAATAAAAATTGCTTCTCGGAACAATATTGCAGCCGTCTACAAGATGATAGAAAATGTAGAAATAAAATGAAATGGCGGGAAAAAGTGAAGGAAAAAGCGCGCGAAGAATCCACGGTCTTTAATTTACGAAACTGGGTGTGGCTAGGTTCTGCCTCATTGGCTGAAGAGCTCGTCAATCTTTCTAAAGCCACGACTACTAAGGGCATGCTTTCCCCCCCTTTTTGGCTTCACTTGGACTGCGCGCAGGGCATCTCCATGTATTCTAACCTCCTTGCCTCAAGCGCTAGAATTTCTACCCCTGCCACCAACGACAAACTGTCCCGAGCCCACAGTTGTTTTATACTTACTTCGGGACACGTATGTCCCAGCCCCCGGAAAAGGTTAAGAGAAAGTTCGTTAGGTTCGCCTGCTTTACTACCCTTTATATTCTCCTTTCTGCTGATTAAAAATAGTCTCCACTGCAAAATAGGAAACTATTTTTATTTAGAAAAACGGCTAAGCTTACGGCGAATTCAAATCAGAGGTCAGGTCAGGTCAGGACAGATCAGTTATCGCAGCCTTTAGTAGCCCATTGCTTTAACTGTCTGTCATGGTATTGCCCTGGAGCTTGGTAAGTGAGAAATAAGGCGGTAACCGCCGCGCCTTAATAGGCGGAGCTAGACTAGTACATGAGTACGCTAAGTACGAGTAATTTTGAATTTAGAAGTGCATCTGGGAAAGCTGTTAGAGATGGCAACAACATAAGAAAATATGATTAGTTAAATAATAAACTAGGGTAAAATCATAGTATACAGTGCAGCCTTGGCGCGATTTTGAAAATTATCGCAACACCAAAAATGACCCAAAGAACGTCTATGTACATACTATACACTTTATACTATCACTATATACATAGTATATAACTATGTATAACTATATATATATTCTTTGAATAACTAGTTTACTACTCATCCTACATGTTCCGTTTTTACTGCTCATCATAAAGTCGCCAAAAAGTAGCCAAATCTCTTGTGCACCGGATACTAGGATTAAACCTAAACTATTAATGAGCAATCATAAATTAATCACTAATACTATGAATTCATGATTTAAATCAAATGGCACTCGCGAATCTGAATTGCAATGAGTTCAACTCAGTGGGTGGCTTGAAACGTCGTAGGTCGGAGGCAGTCACGTGAGGAGTCAACTTCCCGTAAACTGACCTCGTCCAATGCTTCTTGAAAAGTTCACACTGCAGAGAAAATAGAAACAGTACCTGCAAACAAGCACAGTCAAATAATAACGTGAGAATGAACGCACAGTAAAATAACAGAACACTTAAAAAACAGTGACAGATTTTAAACTTAAGCAGTATACTACAGATCGGTTGGAATTTAAATTAAACATTCCTTTTACTTAGGGACTGCTAACTATAGAAACTTTTCAAACCTTCTTAAACCTAGGGGCGGATCAGATATTAATTTCGTTTTCGCATTTCGTGTTAGTTCACTATAAACAGCGTTTCACTTTTCAAATATTAGAGCCCTTCATTATATTAAAAAAAAAGGTAATGAAGAATCTGCTTGAATGTGTGTATGTTTCTCGCGTTATGAAAAAACATCAAATTTTGGATAACGTAGTGCTCCTCTCAAATATGGACATCTGGAAGCCCAAATTCTGAATTTTGAATTAGTTTTATTATGCATTTGATATTTGCAAAACTTTTACCGAAATTTAGATTGAAACACTCAATGATTTCAAAGAGGTCCTTTAACATCGCGTGCCTCATTTCTTACTGGTGTGATGTCAGAATTTAGAAAAGCAAAGACGTTACGATGCCAAACGGGAATTTGCGTCGAATGACTTTCAAAGACTGTATCAGTTTTCAAATCCCGTTCTGATTCCTCCAAGAAAAAACGCCCCTTTAGGCGTATTACTTATTTATCTTTTGGGCAGGCCAAGGCCAACTTATACTCAAGGGCTGCCAGTGTGAAAATATTCTTTTGTGTTTTCGGTGGCCTCCGTGAAATTTCTACTGACCGCAAGATGGCGCTACTATTCCGCTATGCTTTGCGACGTTACCAATAAGCAGAATGGTACCCGAGACAAATAATTGTCTTGTTATAAGTAAAATTTAAAAACGATTTATCTGTAGTAGTCAGAAATTATATATTTCATTTTAATAAAAATATTTTTATTTAGAAAGAAAGCATGAAATTTCAAGTTGTACCCCTTTTTTTTTCATACTATATAACCGTCAGCTACTTGATTCTGATTTTAATTCCTGCTTGCATATAGATATACTCATCTAGATATATATTTTTAATTGTACTTATTAGAGTTACCTATTCTAATTTAAGAGTAATTTAGAGCACATGTTTTACTTTTACATTATTTATATAGTATGAAGTTAGCAGGTAGCTTCAGTCCATAAACTATTTCAGCGCAAAATTTTCATCATGCAACAAAATAATTTGGAGCCACTATTAAATATGTAATTAAGAAATTAATAAATAATGATCTAAAATTTGTTAATACATAAGAGAAAAAGTATATCTAAAAGAGATTTGGTTTTAGGTACTGAAAAATAAAAATCCATCTTTTGCACAGCCTTAAGCCACGCCTCATTTTGTAAGGACTTTTTCATCAGTAATCGCTTAAAATCTTCAGGCTACTTAAATGTAAATTCAATTATCTGTCTTGTCTATACGAACCAGTTTGCCTTTGAAATTCTTCCACGGAGGCATCCCTCACCTTAGGCAGACAGCCCTCGAGGCTTTGCCTTAATCACATAAACACGATCTTTCTGAAATACGGACGGTATAATCTTTACAGAGTGGGGCGTGGCTTAAGAGCGTGCGAACCCTCTAAATTTGCGTCGATAAAATTGTCCCAAAATAAGTGCTACATTTGAGGAAAGTAAAAACTGAGAACAAAAATTTAGTATGCAACGTTACATTCCTTGTAGTACACCCTAAAATTTTACTGATGTCCATCTACTAAACTGCATCAAACGTTATTTATGACTCTACCTACTTGAAATGTAGCACTTAATTTGAGACAAAACTTTCGACCGAAGTGTAGCAACTAGTTTGGGACGAAGGGAATGTAAAATTTTGAGACTGCTAATTTCAATATCATTGACAGTATATTTTAAAAATTAAAGCCATTTTCCCTAAAACAAAAAGTATTACGTCTATTAATTACATATATGGATTTGATAAGAATCTCTATTACTTCAAGTGCAACCACAAAACACTCAACCAGGTACACACAAATTCATGTACAGCATATTCATACATCTTTAAAAATTTGAAGATAGTACAGACAGCATTCAAATGCTTCTGAATCAAAGATAACAAATACGAGAGGTAAAAAGTAATAAATTTCGTAAAAAAGCTAACGCAAGTAGCATTTCCTATCAAATATATACGTGGATGCATTCTTAACTTTAATTGCATTAAATTCATATATATATATGATAGGTTAAAATATCATTTATGCAGAAAATAGAGATTATCTCCAGTATGATAAAAAAATTATGATATTTTAATTTCATGAAGACAAAAAAATGATATGAAACTGAACACACGTATACGCACATATTAGAGGCTTGGGAAGCCGAGGGAAGGAAACATATCAAAATAGTAGTTTTAAAGCTTTAAAATTTTACGTCACTTTTGTTTAAGAATTTTTGCATTATGTATTTGTATTACATCTGTGTTCCATGAAATTAACGGAAATGCTATTCGTCCAACGGTTATATGTTGCGAATAATAATTTAAATGCAAAAAAAAAAAAATAAATAAATAAAATTAAATTAAAAGGAAGAAAACTTTGCAGTATAGCACGCAACGATAGCTTCGGGTCGAAGACTCGTCACTACCTTATTTCATTTTCATTTTTCACTTTCTAACATCTCAGCGGAAAACTCCATAATGGTAATCAACTGTTACCATCTCTCTTGGCACCTCTGCATTACTTCCGTCTTTCGGGATTAAGCTTTCACCGATGTGCCATATATTCACGGCCAGTCCCATTTTTTGTTCATACGGCCGGCTAGGTGCCGATTAGGGCTATATTTCAACAGAACTGATAACATCGCGCTAGCGTGATAATTCAGTTATAATTCAATATTGGTTTTGGTTCAATACTGATGTAAGACCGAAATAAATATAACAGATAACAATTATGAAAGAAAGAACAAGGATGGGATTTAGAGCTTCGTTAGGCAAAGCCATTCTAACGGCTGTAATATCTTTAGCAAAGATCTGTATCGTTCCGCTTATTTATTTATTCATTTATTTAATGCTTTAAAGTACATAATGAGAAGCTGAAGAATGCCAAATTGAATGCGAGAGCCATGAAGGCAATTCTGGACATTTTTGAAGCATGAATTGAAATACTATGTGCTTTGAAAAAAAATATAGTAATGTAATACTATTTTCGCGTTGTAGGATTCCTGTTGATGATAAAGAGAAGTAACTGAATTTTAAACATAGGATAGGCGAGAGCCAGAATAATAAATTTTAAGAATAAAACACTTGGTCGGTAAATTACAGGAAAAATAAATTCAAAAGCGAGGACAATTGTTAACCACCGTTTCGGGTGCAAACTAAAATGATTAATATATAAAATTATGTGTTTTTTACTTCAGATTTTCTAAAAGAGCATTATCTCGTAAATCGGACGCATACTATGTATCCGTTTTAATAACTAAGTTAAGCGCATATGAATTTGTTTCGTTAAGTATTTTTTTGGTAGTATTATGATGTGTACCAGAAGACAGACACTCGTTGAGCACCAACGATAGTGTCATCTCGGCTATCGTTGTGTCTAGGTATAAACTAATTCTTACAACTAAAAATTGTTTGCATTAAAAAAAAAAAAAAAAAAAAAAAAAAAAAAAAAAAAAAAAATTGTGTTGCAGGAACGTAATGGAAAAGTACCATTTTTTTATTCTACATGGTGTTTCTATTCATCATATCCTGAGAAGAATTAAGAACGGAAGCTTTGTCAACGTAGGAGTGGTTCCGCCAAGCCGAAAATGAAAAATATGCACGAAGTTTACATTGGTTATGACTCAGCAATGATACGTTTTTGAGGGAAATAGCGCTGTCAAGTCCAAAGTCTACAGAAGAATAAACACACCTTAGTGGAGCCGATGTATAAGGTCGGAAGTCACGTTTCCCAAGTGTTCAAAGTGCTGTGACACCATTTTTTTCCTGTTGTATCGACCTAAACTAAATCAGTGATCCTCGCAAGTAGATTGATTAATGGATTATTAATTTTAGTAAAAAATAATCTACGAAAATCCGACTTATTAAATTATTGTGAAACGTTTCGTCACAGAACGAATCGTGGATCTTAATTTTTTCATTGCCAATCAACTACATAAGTTTTAACCAGACATTTCTATTTTTGCCCTGATTCGCGTTAATTTAAAGATTTAGGTGTAATTGCACCGTACATTCGAAGGTGAAATAAATAACAAATGAGCGTAATAAATGAGGACAATAAATAAGCATCCTTTTATTACAATGCTTTTGAATAAATCTATCGAATATTCATTTCTTTTGTTATTTCTTAATAGCTTTTATTTTTAATGTATTGTTACGGGTTTTGTATTGAATTAGCTATTTGTAAATAGAATTAATTAAAATTGTTTTATATTACCGTGCAATGCAGCACGAGACTTATTTGAAGAGAAAGCTACGCCGGAAGAATTAAAAATATAGGAGCACGCGAATTTAATAAATAGACATTTTGTAATTGTACGCTTTCGCTTTTCGGGAAAAATCGAGAAAATACCAGAATATCCTTGTACACATTTAAAAAGCTTATAAAAGCGGGATCAAAACCTCTCAATTCAGTTTGTTTAGAAAACTGTTGTTGCTTACTGTAGTGAATTCGCGATAAAATCGGATTAGCTTTCTATGTTTTCAATTAAGTTCTCTTGAACATTTGAATAGTTTAAAAGGCAACTGCTGCGAGATATTGCAATGTTATACTCATATCTGTGGGAATTTAAGCATTTTGTTTTATTTTTGTGATAATAATACATTTTAACCATTTTTCATCGGACTTGTGCATTGAATTCATTACGAATACGTACGCACGCAACAATTTTTGGTGTCAGAAGTGGGATTTGAATGTCAATAACCAGAGCGATGGAATAACAATTGAGGCAGATGATAATTGCATTTTCTGCATTCCAAGAAAAGATGGAAACTGGCCAAGCATCCTTCAAAGTAGAGATTAAAGCTGGTTAAGAAAAGGTTGGAACAGGACAAGAAAAAATTGAAGCAGGACAAGAAGAGATGAAAAGGGATGCCCCATAATGAAAAGTTTCATAATTTCATGAAGTTATTGTTGCTTTTAAAGACCGAGTAATCTTTCGCCAGTATATCCCGAAAAAGCAAAAATGTTTCGGTATTAAAGTCTACAAACTTGCAGATAAAAATGCGTTCAACATGCGTGTGTATTTGGGAAAGGATAAGGTTTTAGGCGGAGAAAAATGTTCTGCACATCGAACTGTCACTGGACTTGTTGAATGCGTTAAAAAAACATAAACTTTTTATGGATAATTTTTTTTCATCCCCACAACTGTTTCTTGAACTTCATCGTAGGTATGAATTAAACAGCTGTGGTCAAATCGCTAAACAGCTAAGGTCAAATCGAAAATATTATCCGAAGAATTGGCTTCTCCACGAATGGAAAAAGGTGAATGAAGAGAATTTTTTCACAGGGTATGGTAGCTACATGCTGGAAGGATAAGCGAGAGGTTTTTATGCTGATCAACATGCATAATCCATCCAGAGAAATAGAAACTGGATCCGAAAAGCCAGATGTAATAGCATGTTACAACGCCAATATGGGTTATGTAGATCTCGGTGACTGAATGGCTAATAGCTACACATTTGGGCAGAAAATTCTGAAGTGGACAAAAAAATTATTTTTTCACTTATGAGACCTGTCTATTTTGAATGCTTTCATTTTGTTCAAAATGAAAAATCCTGTGGTAAAACATAAAAATTTTATACAGAATCTTTAAAGTGCTTCAGATTTCTGCAGTAAGAGGCGGCAGTAATGGCCTTTTCATAACAGGTTATATTAATGGAGTTCCTTGCAATATGACGAAAGATACAGGAGCGAACGTTACCATCATCTGAAAAGATTTGTTTCAACAACTAGGAAGCAAACTTATCTGGACGACGCCCTGCGTTATTCTGCAGACTGTGATGAGAAGATCGATATCGACGGAAAGTTGAACGTTAACATCACATTTGGAGATGCCGCTTTTATCATCACACACCATATATGGCAGATATTACAGATTCTTGCATACTTGGCCTGGATTTTCTCAGGATATACAATTTTTCCTTGGACATTAAAAATAACGAATTTCATTCTGCATTTGCGGACATAGCCCAATTTGGAATAAATAATGAAGGAGTTAAATCTATTCACAAAATCATAGCTCAAGAAGCTATCACAATACCGGCAAAAACACAAACTTTACTTCCTGGGTCCATAGCCAAAAATTTCCACAAAGGCGTCATGGAATATCCCAAGAATTGTAACAGCCCGAAAGGAGTACTACTAGCTTCAGCATTCGTCGACCTGTCGAAGAAAGTTATCCCGGTGAGAATTGTCAATGTAACTGACAAGGCGAGATTTATTAAGAAACACGAAGTGGTTGTAACGTGTACTCCAGTGACCATTATTAAACGAAAGAATAACACCCCAGAATCCGTGTCTTCAGAAAACATTACATCAGAGTTACTGCTGAATGCGCAATTAAACGATGAAGAGAGGAATGCTGCCGATCGCGTTATTAAAGATCTTCAGGATTTTTCTCCCGGTCGTCTTTTGACGTGGGTCGAACCAGTTTGACACAACATAGAATCGACCCAGGCGATCATTTACCAATCAAGCAACATCGAAGAAGTCTACCGTGGGGTAAACAGGAAAAGATTCGGACACTGTTAAACGATACAGAAGAAGGCGATGTCATCGAGCCTTCAGCAAGTCCATGGGCATCTCCCATCGTCCTAGTCAGAAATAAAGACGGCTCAACAAGATTTTGCGTTGACTATCGCCATTTAAATGAGGTTACGAAGAATGACAGTTACTCTCTTCATAGAACTGACGACATTCTAGACACTCTTTCTGGAAACAAGTGGTTCTCAACACTTGATTTAAAGAGTGGGTATTAGTAGGTAGAAAGACATCCTGATGACCGAGAAAATAAGGCATTCACTACGGAATAAGGTCTTTGGTAGTTCAAGGTGATGCCGTTTGGACTGTGTAATGCGCCGGCAACATTCGGACGCCTCATGGAGACGGTTTTGAAAGGTCTTTCCTACGAGACTTGTCTGATATACCTGGATGACATCATCATCGTCAGAAAGAGTTTTGAAGAACATCTAGAAAATCTGAGAAAGGTACTTCAGAAACTAAAGGAAGCCAGCTTCAGAAACTAAAGGAAGTAGCGTCCCGCAAAATGAGAATTATTAAGACAGAAAGCGAGTTACCTCGGATATTTTTTCCCTGCTGAAGATGTGTGCACGGATCCTGAAAAGGTGCTAGCCGTTAAAGCCTGCAAACGTCCCGAAAATGTCCATCAGCTGAGAAGCTTCCTAGGACTTTGAACCTACTATAGGAGATTCGTGAAGGACTTTTCTTCCATCGCAAGACCTCTTCACTAGCTGACAGAGAGCAAGAAAATGTTGGGGACAAAAGAATGTGAGGATGCGTTTAACAACTTAACTGAAGCTTTAACATCTGCTCCAATCCTGACGTATCCTCAGCTCGATATTTATTCTTGACACGGACGCGAGCAATGAAGGCGTCGGTGCTGTTTTGTCCCATGAAATAGACGGCCAAGAACGTGTAGTGGCTTACTGGAGCAACTGCCTGTCTAAACCGGAGAGGAATTACTGTGTCATCAAAAAGAGTTGCTCGCCTAGTCAAAGCCGTAGAAGTTTGCATGATTATCTACACGGTAGAAAATTTCTGCGCACGGATCATGCATCATTGGCCTGCTTTTAAGTTTCAAGAATCCTGAGGGTCAAATAGCCAGGTGGATACAGAGGCTCCAGGAATGTGACAACACTATCCGTCATCGGAAAGGATCATCACACGGAAACGCCGACGCCCTTTCTAGAAGACCTAGCTCAGAAAGCTGTCGATATTGTTCAAGCGTCCAAGCGCAATACAAGCTGCTGAGTCCGGTCGTACGACAAATTACAGCATCCACATCAGCTGATGGAATCACCCATGGAAGGACAAAGAAGTCAGGAAAATCCAGCTGGAATATGGCGACATTAAAACCTTAATCGATTAAATGGAATCTTCGGAAAGAAAAAACTACTTGGCAGGACACTTCGAGCTATAGTCCCACGACAAAATAATATTGAGCTCACTTTCCATGTACGGAAACGGCGCCTTGTACCGGAAATTTGAGCCGGATGATGGAAAGACTTTGCGATGGAAGTTGATCCCGGATTCTGGATGTCCTTAAAGAACTACACAGCAGCCCTACAGGAGGTCACTTCGGAATAATTAAGACCTAATAATGAATAATAAACTCGGAATAATGAATAATGAAGATGCAGAGAGTTCGTCAACGCTTTCTACTGGAGTAGCGCAAAGGAAGATGTGCAAAAGCGGTGCCGATCTTGCGATGCCTGTGCGGGTCGGAAAGGACTGAAGAAACGCAGCGGAGGGAAGGTGCAACGTAACAACGCGGGAGCGCGTTTTGAACGTATTGCCTTTAACATCTTGGGATCTCTGCCACGAACTGCTGATGGAAACAAACACATCCTCGTTGTCATTGATTACTTCACCAAGTGGCCTGAAGCGTATCCTATTCCTGATCAATAGGCTGTCACAGTAGCAGATATGATGAAAAGCCACTGGATTTCCAGGTTCGGAGTGCCTCTTCAGTTACATTCGGTCAGGGAAGGAAATTTACCTCTGCCGTAATCGAAGAATTCCAGAAGCTACTGGACATTGACAAAACCCAAACCACGCATTTACATCACCATTCGGACGGCATGGTAGAGAGGTTTAATCAAACCATCCTTAACAACCTCTCATTAATAGTTTTCACAAACCAACAGGACTAGAACAGGAAGTTACCACTCTACCATTGCCCTCCTTTTATTCTTACCTCCATGCTTTCAGCAGTGAAGGTTGTACTTTCCGACGTTTGCAATGGTTTTGAACCACTTTGCCATTTGCTACGTCCCTATCGTGTTTCACATATATGATTCATTTTTCAACTGATGCACCTCATGCGAGGAACTTGCTTAGATAGTTAGGGCACATCTGGAAATTTAGGTATATTTATGCGAAAGACTGCGGTTCATTCGTAACTTTTACGTAAAATATACGTAAATTTCAGGGATTTACGTATATTTTTGGTAAACATTTACGTATATTTATCGCATATAATTCTCCTATATTTTAAATTATGATACCATTACACGCCGAACAAGTACTAATTTAGAAGTCAAACAACAAAAGTTAGCGTTATATTTTCAAATTTTCACAGGAGTAGTTTCGATGGTTTTACCGAACCATCATCCTCAGCTGCAAAAGCGCAACGTTTGGCGCTTTTGCAGGTGAGGTAGTAACTATGACTACTCAAATATGTTTTCAAAAATTGCAAACATATGAGTAGTCATGCATATGTTTTCAATTGTTACGTAAAGTTCTAGCGGGTCGCCCATTAGATATTCGTTTTCACGGCGAAGAAGATAAAAAACATTTTTTTCTCTTAAAAATATGAAGGCTGACATCCGACCTTTTAGGAATCCTGAACCATTTTTCATCTGATGAGGTCTGTTTTTTCGAAAATAGGAGAAATAGAAGAGTTAAGAATTCAGAGGCTTAGAGTGATACAGATGCCGGTATCGCTACCGCTAAATCTGATGCAGCTGGATGGATTATAGTCGCCAAGAAATCGCCGGTTGAGAATGTTGCGTCTATGCCGGCTGAAATTCCTGTCAAGACTGTTACTTCTCCGAATGCAATTTTTAAATTCTAAATTAAAAATAGTTTTGAAGCTTTGGAAGCAGACCATGTTTCTGAGAATGCTACGGACTGTAATGAGGATCTTTCTACCACTGAGACGAACCAACGAGAAGTTCAAGGATCAAGGAAGTTTAATTTACGAAGCACCTAGAAACGAAGGCTTTACCTTCATATCATAAAAACATTAAAATTATATCATCATCAAGAGAGGGGTTCATCTAATAAGGTGAAAATTTTAAAAGCCAAACTAAAAGCTTTAAAGAGATGATCCGAGAAAATAAGTAAAAGTTCAAGAAAGTATTTTCAATTAAATTTCGCGAGGAAACATAAGGACAAGAATCAGTTTGGAAGGGGTAATCATCATTCATAAAAATTTTGAAAAGGTAGTTAAAATAAAGCATGGATTCTTTATATTAAAGATAAACAAGCAACGCGGAGACAGGAAATACTTGCGAGGGTCAATGACTTGACGTCGCTCACGCTTCCCCAGGCAGCCTGCATTCGTAAATTGCACCAGAAAAATACGTGCTATTTACAAATGTCCCTTCGTATAAAAAACGTTCAAGTTGAACTTAAAAATATCATAAAAAGTGTCCAGGAAAAAATAGTAAATATTTACGTATATTTTTACGTTATAATATAAGCAAGTTTTACGTAAAATTTAGGTATATTTATGCGAAAGACTGCGGTTCATTCGTAACTTTTATGTATAAATTTACGTATAGTTATCGCATATACGTAAATTTCTCCTATTTTTTGCTTCACATATGCGCGTATGTTTAGTAAGAATTTACGTCAATCTTCCCGATTTTTTACTGTATATAAAAGTACATATTTAATAGAAATTTACGTAGATATTCCTCGTATTTTACGGTACAAAAATGTATATATTTGATAGTAATTTACCTAAATTTTCCCTATGTTTTCTTTGGGTAGTTTGTTTCTTTGGTAAAAATTTAATTCGATGTTTTCTCCTCTTTACTGTGTATCAATGCACATTTTGATAAAAAATTTGCATAAATTTTCAATTACCTTCTTACTGCATTTTCCGTAAAATATACATATTTTAATCTCATATTTTTTATATAAATCTATGCAAAAATTTTCTGCATGTTATGATTAAAAGTGAAAATGTCATTTTTATATCAAACTTTTACATATCCGCCTTTTAAGTATGTACGGCAAAATGTAGTATATATGTAATGAAACTGTGGTTGGAGAACACGACATGAATGATTTGAAATTTCCGGTGAAACAAGACTTTTTCCATGATTCACTGTGAACATAGCTTAACAAAGTCGTGTAGAATTTTTCATACTTAGAACTGGCCGAAGAATGGTAATGACAGAACAATTTTGGAGGCATTGAAATAGGAACACTGAGACGTAGTTCTGCATTACATAGGTAAATATTTCAACTATAGCAGCAAGAAATTTTGATGGAATACTAGTCAGAAAATGTAAACGAAATTAAAATGTTTTTGATAGCTTATAAAAATTAAATAACTTTATTTGGGATATTAAGTGTAAATGCCCCGCATATTAAAATATTAAAATTATGCTGTGTATAAATACATTATCACAAATAAATTGTTATATACTTAATTTTCTAACTAAAGAACGCCTCTTCAAATAGCTTTTTAGAAGTGTTTTACTGCATTAAAGCGAAAATAGAATCTTGTTTAAATAAAATTGTGAAAATGCAGCGACCTTTTAAGCACTTGAAGTTTGTGAAGTTATTGCAATTCTTAACGTTTATTAATTTGCATCAGACATAGTTCTACGCAAAAATTTCCAGTTGTTGATAAAAATAAATGCATCATGTACCGTCTTACAGTAAGAGGTACATGATGCATTTAGTCTTATAGTAAGAGGAATAGTAATAGTAAGAGGAGACAATCTATCTTATAGTATCTTATCGTATAGTCGGAATATCTTATAGTAAGAGTATCGGAATATCTTATAGTAAGAGTATCGGAATATCTTATAGTAAGAGGAATACTTTATTTGCTTAATTTTACAATTTATTTATACAATTTATACAATTTTATTTGCTTAACTAGCGGGCAAGCCCGCCAGCTGAGCGGGCTGAAGCCCGCTTATCATTGTTCGTTTTTAAAAGAATTCCTAATGTAATTTCGCGGGTATTGGAAATTTGAAACGAACTACCAGTGTCCAGCGGTTTCGCGCTGTCTGCCCCCGCTTTATTAAATTTTGCATCCAGAATATACTGCATACGCGATACACTTGCGTAAAATCACGAAAACACCCATGCAGCCAGCCCGCAAATTTTCGGGATTCGAAAGTTGGAACGAACTAACAGTGTCCAGCGGTTACCACTGATGCAGCCAGCCTGCTCGCCGGAACTCGTAAGTTGGACCGAACTACCAGTGTTAAGCTTTCTTGCGCGGGCTGCGCCCGCTTTATTCACTTATGCATACAGAAGACACTGCATACATGATACACATGCGTAAAATCACAAAAACAGCCGTGTAACCCGCCTGCTCGCCGGGATTCGAAAGTTGGACCGAACTACCAGTCAGCGGTTACCACTCATGCAGCAGCCTGCTCGCCGGAACTCGTAAGTTGGACCGAACTACCAGTGTTCAGTGACTTTGACGCCCGCTTTATTCACTTATGCATACAGAAGACATTGCATACATATTACACATGCGTAGCCTGCCTGCTCGCTGGGATTCAAAAGTTCGACCGAACTACCAGTGTTCATCGGTTTTGCGCGGGCTGGGCCCACTTAATGCACATATGTATTAAGAAGACACTGCTTCCACGATACACATATGGAAAATCATGAAAACACCCACGCAACAGACTGCTCGCCGGGACTCGTAAGCTGGAGCGAACTACCAGTGTTCAGCTTTCTTGCGCGGGCTGCGCCCGTTTTATTCATTTATGTATCTAGAAGACACTGTAACCTGCCTGCTCGCTGGGATTCAAAAGTTGGACCGAACTACCAGTGTTCAGCGGTTTTTAGCGGGCTGCGCCCTCTTTATTCATGTATGCATCCAGAAGATACTGAATATACTATATACATGCGGAAAATCACGAAAGCACCCATGCAGCAGCCCGTTCGCCGGGATTCGAAAGTTGGACCGAACTACCAGTGTTCAGGACTTTGACGCCCGCTTTATTCCCTTATGCATACAGAAGACGTTGCATACACATTACACATGCGTAGCCTGCCTGCTCGCTGGGATTCAAAAGTTGGACCGAACTACCAGTGTTCATCGGTTTTGCGCGGGCTGGGCCCGCTTTATGCACATATGTATTAAGAAGACACTGCTTCCACGATACACATATGGAAAATCATGAAAACACCCACGCAACCAGCCTGCTCGCCGGGATTCATAAGTTGGAGCGAACTACCAGTGTTCTGCTTTCTTGCGCGAGCTGCGCCCCCCTTTATACCTTTATGTATCTAGAAGACATTGCATACACGATAGAGATGTGTAAAATCACAAAAACACCCGTGTAACCTGCCTGCTCGCCGGGATTCGAAAGTTGGAGCGAACTACCAGTGTTCAGCGGTTTTTAGCAGGCTGCGCCCTCTTTATTCATGTATGCATCCAGAAGATACTGAACATACTATATACATGTGGAAAATCACGAAAGCACACATGCAGCCAGCCCGTTCGCCGGGATTCGAAAAAGGGACCGAACTACCAATGTTCATTGACTTTACGGTGCCGCTAATGGGCCGTTGTAGAAAGAGAAATCGCGAAAATTTTCGGGTTTGTTATTCAAACAATAGATTCGTTATTAAAATTCCTTTATTTTTTATAAACTTCAACATAATCACACACAAAATTGTATCAATATATATATATATTAATACGATTAATAATTCATAATTATTTATAACTAGCTGTACCCGCCCGGCGTTGCCCGTGCATTTAGAAAATGCAGATAAGTGAATAGCGCAGGAATAGTAGTGTAGGACATGTAGACTGTCTCTCTCTCTTCCCCCCCCACAAGCTACAAAAAAGAAATGAATTGTAATTAATCGATTTAATGTATCGTCAAAACAGCAAACTAACGCTAGAATAAAGAAATCAATTGTTACAATCGAACGTTATTTGAAAACAAATAATAATATCAGTGAGTCAAAAAAACCGTGATTAATTAATTATAAATAATAAGCTACAAAAAAGAAATGAATTGTAATTAATCGATTTAATGTATCGTCAAAACAGCAAACTAACGCTAGAATAAAGAAATCAATTGTTACAATCGAACGTTATTTGAAAACAAATAATAATATCAGTGAGTCAAAAAAACCGTGATTAATTAATTATAAATAATTTTTTTAAAATTTTTCTAATTCAAAAATCGAAAATCGGGCTTCGAGGTCTGGTGGCCAGCCCCTTTGTGCTTCCGTATAAAAAATTCCAGGTCCCTGCGTGCGATAGATTTGGCTGGAGAGCTCGGTCAGACAGACAGACAGACAGACAGACACATTACACTTGCTTTTATTATTATAGATAAAAAAAGTTCTCATATACCGTCTCCAAGGATCACATGTTCAATTTAAAACCCAAAACGAAAAAAAAATGTTTAAATTTACAGAATCCGCACAAAGTTTCAACAAAGTTGTTTCACAAGAATATAGTTAAGTTAAATTAAATTTAAATAATTCTTTTGCGTCGTTGCTGCAAGGAAAAGCTCATATTCAATTAAAATTTAATTAAGAAATTTGAATCGTAAAAAAAATTTAATAATTATTATTGTTGCGAACTAATTTACGATATCATTTAAATTCAAAAAGCATATGTAAATTAAGTAGACGTATCGAAAACCATGAAAAAATATATTATTCAAAAAGATTAAATTTATTATTCCAAAAAAAATTACATATTTTAAAAAAATAGCGCTTTCAGATTTTTTAATTAATATCTCAGCTGATTAAAATTGTACAACTTCAAGAACGCCATCATTTAAATTTAATGTAATATAACAACTTTTACTCAATAGTAATAAAAGAATTTGGCAATAACATATCGTGGCAATTATAAAAACCTGAAATTAAAAGAATGTTAGTTTAAAATGCTGATATTAACGAAATATTTTCAATGCACCGTGAGGTAACATGAAATCGCGTGTTTTATTAAAACTTCAGAATATAACCTTGATTTTTATCTCTAGGGGTTCAAGAAACTGTAGCCACTCGGAAAGATGAGGGGGAAAATTAGCATTTTCACAGTTTTTAATTAATATCTCAGCTGATTAAAGTCGTACGAAGATGAGACTGGTGTCAATGGATTCCGAGAATTTTTTGCAATCCGGCGATACCTCTCTCGAATTCCAACTCGACCCGGTTCCATAGATATTTGAAGAAAAAAAAAAGAAATTGACACGTGACCTTTCGCCAGCACAAATCTGAAACGGAAGCAATTGCCCCCCCCCGGCGCTTTCGAAAAAGCAATTTTATCTCAGCTAATTCCGAGACAGTTGCCACTCCGAAAAATGAAATAACGTTTTCGCAGTTTTTAATTAATAACTCCGCCGATTATTGTCGTACGAAGATGGGACCGGTATCGATGGATTCGTTGATTTTTTTGGCATCCGGTGATATGCGTTTCGAATTCCAACTCGGCGCCGTTCCGTAGTTATTCGAGAAAAATGAATTTGGCACTTGGCCAAATCCCTAAAATAGGGTAAACCCGACCAAAAAGTGCAAAACGTAGGGAAATGTAGGGAGAAAATGAGTTTTTAATTAATATCTCGGCAAATTAAAGTCGCACGAAGATGCCGATGGTCAATATGGCGAGCCACGGACATTCCGAATCCAACGGTACCTTCCGCTAAGCTCTGCACCCAGCCATTCCGGAGGAGATGATGTTACAAACACACAAACACACAGACAGACGCGCACAGATTTTAATAGTATAGACTAGCGGGCAAGCCCGCCAGCTGAGCGGGCTGAAGCCCGCTTATCATTGTTCGTTTTTAAAAGATATCCTATGTTAAATTTGGCCGGTATTGAAAAGTTGAACCGAACTACCATTTTTTAGCGGCATTCCGCGGGCTTCCCCCGCTTTTTTCACCTATGCATCCAGAAGTTACCGCATACACTATACATATGCGGAAAATCACGAAAACACCCATGCTTCCAGCCCTTTCGCGTTTATTCGAAATTTGGACCGAAATACCAGTGTTCAGCGCTTTTGGGCGGGAGCCCGCCCAAAACAGTGTTCACGTGTGCATGCAAAAGATACTGCGTACACCGTACACATGCGTAAAATCACGAAAACACCCCTCCAGCCAGCCCGCTGCCGATTCGAAAGTTGGACCGAAATGCAATTTTTCAGCGATTTTGCGCGTGCTGTCCCCGCTTTATTCACGTATGCATGCTGAAGATGGTGCATAAACGACACACATGCGTAAAATCACGAAAACAAACATGGAGCCTGCCTGTTCGCCGGTATTCGAAAGTTGGACCGAATTACCAGTGTTATGTGGCTTTGCGCGGGCTCTGCCCGCTTTATTCACATATACACCCAGAAGATACTCCATACACTATACACATGCGTAAAATCACGAAAACACCCATGGAGCCAGCCAGTTCGTCGGGATTCGAAATTACCGCATTACCAGAACCGCATTACCAGTATTCTGTGCCCGCTTTATTCACGTATGCATCCATGAGATACTTTATAAACGATACACATGCGAACAATCACGAAAACACCCATGCAGCCAGCCCGCTCGCCGAGATTCGAAAGTTTGAGCGAACTACCAGTGTTCAGCGGTTTTACCCGGTATCCGCGCGCTGTATTCACGTATGCATCCAAATTTTATATACAGTAACCCGGAATTCGAAAGTAGGACCGAAATACCAGTGTTCAGCGATTTTGTGGACCGGGCTGCGCCCGCTTTATACACATAAGCATGGAGAGGATACTGCATAAACGATACACATGAGTTAAAGCAAGAAAACACCCGGGGAACCAGCTCGTTCGCCGACACCGAAAGTTGGATCGAACTACCAGCGTTAAGAGGTTTTGAGCAGGCTGCGCCCACTTTTATCACATATGCATCCAGAAATCACTTTATACACTATACACATGCGGAAAATCAGGAAAACACCCATGCAGCCAGCCCGCTCGCAGAGATTCGAATGTTTGACCGAACTACCAGTGTTCAGCGGTTTTACCCGATATCCGCGCGCTGTATTCACGTATGCGACCAAATTTTATGTACAGTACCCCGGAATTCGAAAGTTGGACCGAACTACCAGTGTTCTGTAGTTTTGCGCGGGCTGCTCCCGCTTTATTCAAGTATGCATGCAGAAGATACCGCATACACATTACACATGCGAAAAATCCCGAAAACGCACATTGAGCCAACACGGTCGCTTGGATTCGAAAGTTGGACCGAACTACCAGTAATCAGAGGTTTTGAGCGAATTTCGGCCGCTTTATTCACTTATGCATCCAGAAGATGCTGCGTACACGAGGCACATGCGTAAAATCACGCAAACACCCATGGACCCAGCCCGTTCGCCGGGATTCGAAATTAGGACCGAACTACCAGAGTTCAGCTTTATTCATTTATGCATCCAGAAGACACTGCATACACAACAGATATGCGTAAAATCACAAAAAACACGAGTGTAGCCTGCCTGCTCACCGGGATTCGAAAGTTACTGTATACCATCTCAAAGGAGCAAAGAAAAATCTTTAATCTAAAAAAAAAAAAAAAAGTGTGAATTTAATTTTTATTGGTGCGAACTTATTTAAAATATCATTTGCATTAAAAGATAATATCTAAATTACGTGCACGTATCTAATAACATAAAAAAATATATTATTCCAAAAAATCAAATTTATTATTAAAAAAATAACAACATATTTTTAAAAAATAGCTTTTTCAGATTTTTTAATTAATATCCCAGCTGATTAAAGTTGTACAACTTCAAGAACGTCATCATTTAAATTTAATGTAATATAATAACTTTTATTCAATATCAATAAAAGAATTAACGTGACAATCATCCTAACCTGAAATTAAAAAAAAAATTGTGAAAAGCAGCTGTTTATTTAAAATGCCTACATTAACGAAATATTTTTAAAATACAGTTAGGTAACATGCAATCGCGTGCTTTATTCAACTTTAGAATATAACCTTGATTTGTATCTGCGGCGATTCAAGAAACTGTTGCAATCGGAAAAATGAGCCCGAAAATTAGCGTTTTCACAGTTTTTAATTAATATCTCAGCTGATTAACGTCCTACGAAGATGAGAATGGTATCATTGGATTCGTAGAATTTTTTGGAATCTGCAGACACCTGCCTCGAATTCCAACTCAGCGCCGTTCCATAGATATTTAAGAAAAAAGAAATTGACACGTGACCTTTCGCCAGCACAAATCTCGAGCGGAAGCAATTGTCATCCCCCCGGCGCTTTCGAAAAAGCAATTTTATCTCAGCTAATTCCGAGACGGTTGCCACTCCGAAAAATGAAATAACGTTTTCGCAGTTTTTAATTAATAACTCCGCCGATTATTGTCGTACGAAGATGGGACCGGTATCGATGGATTCGTTGATTTTTTTCGAATACGGGGATATGCGTTTCGAATCGCAACTCGGAGCCGTTCCGCAGATATTCGAGAAAAACGAATTTGGCACTCGGCCAAATCCCTAAAATAGGGGAAACCCGTGAAAGAAAGTGCAAAACGTAGGGAAATGTAGGGAGAAAATCAGTTTTTAATTAATATCTCGGCTAATTAAAGTCGCACGAAGATGCCGATGGTCAATCCGGCGAGCCACGGGCATTCTGAATCCAACGGTACCTTCCGCTAAGCTCTACACCCAGCCGTTCCCGAGGAGATGATGTTACAAACACACAAACAGACAGAGGCACACAGATTTTAATAGTATAGACTAGCGGGCAAGCCCGCCAGCTGAGCGGGCTGAAGCCCATTACTTCAGGGGATGGATGCCTTCGTGGTATTCGAAAGTTGGACCTAACTACCAGTGTACAGCGATTTTACATTTGCTGCGCCCGCTTTGTTAACGTATGCATGCAGAAGATACTGCATGCGGAAAACCACGAAAACACACATGCAGCCAGCCCGCTCGCCGGGATTAGAAAGTTGGACCGAACTACCAGTGTTCAGCGATTTTACCGCTCAGCTGCTTGTACGAAGTGTAATCGCGAAAATTTTCGGGTGTGATATTCCAACAGTATACTCGTTGTTAAAATTCCTTTATTTAAATTCTTTTTGGTAAACTCCAACTGCTGTCTATATATTTTATACTTAACATCTCTTTTGTAATTATGTTTCATAACAGTAAATATATACTGGCATTTAAATGCCTTTAAAATAGTAGAAAACATTTAAAAGCATTATGTAACAATTTTTTCATGCTCGGAAGTAATACTTTTAACTGCGAGCAAACCTTTGATCTTAGTCGTAACTGTAACTGCTTTCGGCGGCGTTTGTTTACATTTTTCAAGCGTGGGTTTTCGAGCTGATCAGTTTTCGTCAGTTATCTTTGTTTACCTTCTAAAAATGTTCTTCGAAGGGTCTTCTAAGACTCTTGATAATATTTTAGTCGTGAATTTGTTCTATTTTGATTATACTGGTAAATTTTTTTTTTTACTTATGCTATCATAATGCATACTATTAGCAAGTAGTATCATAAACCCAAAGCATCAGCGGTTCTAAAATAAAACTCGTGCATGTGTGAAGAATATTCATGGCAGATGGTCATTTGTAGATGCTGTTACCGCAGAAAAAATTGCTGACACTTAAAATTTAGCGGATATGACAAATGATAAAAGTCCAGCGTGAAAATCAATTGTGAATACAACTGCGAGTGTAAAGGCAGTTGAGTTGAAAACAACTTTTCAATCTACATCAAATTCTAATCAAAATTTGATTGAAAAGTGTTCCTATATTTTAATGAACAGCGAAATGTTTGTTGCATAATGCTACAACAGTTCTTCAGATGTAATATGAAAGGGAATGTTTGGCTATTGAACTCGTTTGCAAATTGTGTAAGAAGGTGTTAATTTTAAAAAATCAAAAATTGTAAAACCAAAACTTGCAGATTATAAAATTGCTGGTAAATAACAGAATGTTAAATAATAATATGTGCAATGCTATGGAAATTCTAAGAACAGATAACAATTATCAAAATATTTTGAATAATTAGGCAACGACCACAGGAAGTGTCATTTTTACTTCCGTGTGTAATGTAGTGGTGTAGCGTATTCAGCTACGGCAAAGCACTCGAGTGCAATCTGCCTAAGGGGAGGGATGCCTTCTTGTCGGCTTTTTAAAGGAAAGTGGCATGGGGAAAATAACAAAAACACCCATGCAGCCACCCCATTCACTGGGATTCGAATGTTGGGTGTTTGTAAAAGACGCAACTTTGTGGAACAAACTCATTTGCTCATTACAGTCCTATCCCTCGAGTATATCAAATATCATGTGAATCATCCCATGTCTTGCATCTGCTGCACACCTTGTTCCATCATTGTGTGGATATAGCTCATATTGTGTCAATAGTGTTGTATGTGTCCAATATCCCCTGTATATACATTTGAAAATATATATGTACATACATATAAACCAAATTAGTTAGTCGCCTGTTTTTATCGCATTCAAAATAAATAAATAACAGAAAATAATTTTTAAAATCTACCGAGTAAGTATTGCAGATGGGTGGGCTGCACCCACTCAATTCTTTGCTGGTGTCTAAAATAGTTTCTGTGTGAAATTTGTGGAAATATTTTGTATTTAAATCAAAAACAGAAAAATAATTTTAAATCTATGATTAAAATTGTTTTTCTCACTTTCATTATTATTAACACGAAACCGAAGGGACTGAAGAATTTTTTCGTGTTAAAGGATATTGAAAAAAAAAAAAAAAAAAAAAAACATATTTTCAACAAAATTAAGTTTATTAGAGTACATTTTATTTGCACAGATATGCATATAGGCATGTATTTAATAAAAAATCAATGAAACAAAATCATCCACAAGAACTGCATTATTCATTTCGTTTTCTTTGTCGGAATCTGCATCAATGATATTTTTTTAGCTTTGAACAAACTCCAAAATATCCTTGTCTTCAATTATTTGGGGCTGTACACACATTATCATCAACTACTGCAACTGTTGTTCTTTGGATAACACAGTAGGGCAGCACACAGAAACTTTTCCAAACGTTTCATAAAATGTCAGTCGTGTGAACCCGTAAAATATTTTACTGTACCTATGTCTATAAAAGACACAACTTTGGGAAAGACATTACAGGCCTATCCCTTGAGTATATTAAATATCATGCAAAACAAAATATTTTATATGAATGAAATCAGTTATTGCGTCAATAGTTCAAAGAAAAACAGAAAATAATTTTTAAAATCTACCGAGTAAGTACGCCAGATGGGCGAGCTACAATCCGTATTTATCTGAAAAGAAATAATAATAATAATAATAATTTCTTAGTTATAAGTTTATATTAAACACAAAAACTTGAACAGAAAAAAAAAAAATGTAAACAGAAAAAATTGGTGGGCTTTTGACGGCACAAACTGCCTGATACCTGGGGTCTCCTCTGCAACCTCATCGACCAGGGGGTTATTTTTTCTCCCAGGTATCAGCCCCTTCCCTGGTCTGCTGTTACAGAATCATAGACAAAATTGCATCACTATATATAAATATGTATATATATATATATATATATTGATGCAATTGTATATACATATATACACACACGCACAATTAAGATATATATATATTTGTATGTGTTTACAAAAATGCAAGCAATGAATAAGAAAAATTATTTACAAAAATTTACATGTTCTATGTACACCTGAAAAGAAAAACATTTTAATTTGAATGAAATCATTTCTATATACACCTGAAAAAAAGTATTTACAAGTTCTATGTACATCTGAAAAGAAATGTATAAAAACATTTTAATTTGAATCAAATCATTTCTATATACACCTGAAAAAGAAATATTTTTATGTGATTGAAATCAGTTCCATAAATACCTAAAAAAGAAAAATACATAAAATGTTTTAAAATTAATGAACGCAATTGTATGTAGACCTGAAAAGGAAAATTTATAAAAAATATTTACAACATTGAAAAAATAATACAGCTTCCGATTGCCTAACTACTACAAATTCCACTTTGTAACAACAGACATAAAAGCCGACTAATGCATAATTCTCAAACTGTTTCAGCTTCATCTTGACTTGCTTCAATTTATCCCAGTCATCCAAAAACCTCAAATCTTTTTCATTTTTGCTTTGGCTTGATTAAGTTCATTTTGTGTTGCAAAAATCTCACTGTTTCAATGTCTCGAGTAACTTTTTTACTGCAGAACCTCCCTGTAAACAATATTTCTTGTGAATACTTTAGAACATGCGGGCATCAAACGGCCTTGCTTCTTGGTGTCTTTCACTAAAACACGAACATTCCTCATAGACAAACATCTTGAAAAAGCTACGTAAAGCATTCCATGACTGAAAACTGGTTGCGGTAAATAAATCCCAACTTTCTTAAGTGTCTGTCCCTGTGACTTATTAATAGTCATACAAAATGCAAGCCTGATGGGAAACTGTCTTCGCTTGAGCTGAAAGGGGAGGTTTGAATCTGATGGTGAAAGTTCAACACGTGGAATGAAAACTCTCGATCCAGCATTCTGTCCAGAGATGACTTCACAATCTAAAACGTTTGGCATAATTCTCTTCACAATGAGCCTTGTTCCGTTGCAGAGTCCAACCGATGGATGTAGATTTCGTAGAAGCATAACTATAACTCCAACTTTCAAATTCAGACGATGAGGTGGCATTCCAGAAGGCGTCAGGCTGTGGATGAAATCCAGCTGATACGTTTCTTGTTCTTCTTCGTCATCGCAAATAACCGCGTCTGCACTGTAGTGCGTGAAAACTTGACCTGGAAACGTGGAAAGAATTTCTTCATTAAGCTTCAGAGCTTCCTCGTTCTTTGGACATAAAATCGCTTTACTGGCCAAGTCTTGTAAGTCGAATTCATTACCGCAGCCAAACATTTCTTCTACTATCGATCTGTTGACCACACACAAAGATGGAATTTCGATAATGTCTTCGTCCAAGCCACTGTCATTTTTAAGACGACCGTCTCCCAACTGCAGAAGCCATTCTGAAAATTCTTGTTCTTCCGGATTCAATCGCATATTGGTGGAAAGCGTGCATTGTTTGAAATGTGGCCACAAAAAGGAGTTCCTGAGGCAGCTCTCGATCGCAGAAGTTCGGTTTCCATGTGCGACAACAGGTAATGTTTGTCTCCAGTCACCTCCTAAAACTAAGGTTTTACCGCCAAAAGGAACATCCAGTCCGGTCAAGTCTCTCAGCAATCTGTCGACAGCTTCCAAAGCGTAATGAGGCGTCATGGTGCATTCATCCCATATGAAAAGTTTCGCAGTCTTCAAGTACCTTCCTTCAGCGCTATCTTGTCTCACACGGCACGAAGAATTTTCCAGAAATGGAACGGGCAACTTGAAAGTAGAGTGTACAGTTCTTCCACCGGTCAACAGCACAGCAGGAATGCCTGTCCACGCAACGGGAATGGCAACGTGGCCCATTCCTCGAACAGCATGAAGGATCGTCCTAAAAAGGAAAGTTTTTCCAGCTCCGGCAAACGCATTAACACAAAATGTCTTCGGTGTGTTAGGATTCTCATCTCGTACAGCTTCGAAAACCAAGTCGTAAACTAATTTCTGTTCAGGATTCAACATCCCGTTCAACACTTCGGCTTGTTCGTTTTCATACTGGACATCGAACTGCGGGACTTCGAGAGAAACAGCATCAGTCAATGTTGGTTGCGGGAGACCAAGAGAACATAGCGAAACATTGTGCACTTCTAACTGGTCTTCTATACTTCTCAGTGCAAGGCTGAAACTGTCTTCTAAGGAGTAAGATCTCGCAAAATCTTCAGAAAGGGACTCTTTGAATTCATTCCACAAAGCGACGGGTTCCGCAGGGTTGCAGAAAACACAGATGAAGCAAAAAAGCTGTCTTAGCTGCGGTGGCATTTGAAAAGCTGATGCTTCTGCCAGAGTATTTTTCCATTCTTCATCGTCTTGCAGCAGATGCCTTGCACGGCAGGCTTCCTTGAACGTTGAATACTCCACACCTTCGTAAGTTCTTAAGTCGGCAAAACTCTTCGCTCCTTTAACGTGACACAGCAGCAACCTCAGATGGAAACGCTCAACATCTTTCGGGCCAACAGAATACATTCTTGAAATGATGTAATCTCCAAGTCTAACTCGTGTCTGCCAGGCATGATTCCTCCAGGTGAAATGTTTAGGAATTTCGGCATACAGGTAACCATTCGCTTCGGGAACTGTCCTGTTCAGTTCAAACCATCCGGTGAGCATGGTATTTTTCTCGGCAGCTCTCTGGAAAGCATTCCTTTCTTCGGATTCGGCAAAATAGACGGGCTGCAGGTTTTCCAAATGAACCGGTAGTCGTATGATGGAGTGCGACTTAGAATGCATTCTTTTTTCAAACAGCCTCCACGCTGCTTCAGGGGCAGACACGTATCTTGCATTTAAGAAGCATTTGATCTCGTCCCACATTAAAGTTCTATCTCCAGATTCTTCCAGAACAACTTTAGCTGCATCATGACCCTTGTACACGTATTTGAACAAATACTTCACCGATTTTATGGAGCTGCATACTTCAACGTTTATGTGGGCGTTGTACTTTTTCGATAAATACGGATTGTAAGGAACGACCCATCTGTTATCGATGGCATGACCCTTGATCACGATAAAGTTTCCATCGTCCCTTCTTCTGTAGAGTGGGTAGCCATTCACGTTCTCTTTAGTTTCTGCCTGAAACGGTTTCGGAAATCCTTTCGAACATACACCATCACTCATGCAGGGAGAGTTTCTATTCAGTTCACCGCAGGGTCCGTGAATCATCGATGACTTCACAATGTTGTGTAGCTCCGGATGTCGAGTAGCATCTGGAAGTTCAGCACACACCAGCGAGTCGATGCACTCTGCATCTCTTATTTTGTCTTCTTCCGCTAAAAACAACAAAAGGTGCATATGAGGCAATCCTCTCTTCTGAAATTCGATGACGTGTATATCTGCAATGGTCGCACCTAAGATGTGATTCTTTGTCAAATCTTGCATCAAAGCCGTTTTCTTCAGGTCAAATACCCTCGAAACGATGTCCGGGCGATCGTGAGCCTTCTGTCCTGGGAATAAGTTTTCTGTTATTTCCGGCCATTTAGGGTTGCACGTGAAAGTCAAAAACAGACCCGGTTTACCAAAGTCGCGCACAATGGCCATCGAGTCCTGATAGTTTTGCTGCATGCAGCGAGGGCTTCCTATAAACGTTGACGGAAGTATAACCGGTATTCCAGGGCGGACGCCCGTCTCTTGACCAACTCTGTAAATGTGATCGGCAAGACCCATGTAAGTTTCCACTCTCAGATTCGTCTGATGGCTCCGGAGGTACGCAATCCTGTTGCCTTCAACTTTTACGTATGCATCCACGAGATACTGCTGAAACAATTTCCGGCCATACAAAATCGGGTTGTAGCAATCTCGTCGTACGGACACCCTGTGACTGTAAAACTGTAACTCTGTGTATTGCTGTCCGACTCTGAATCCTTGCTCGCCGTGAGGAAAGAAAAGTACGTACGTCATGGGTTCCAAGTTGGGATTTAAGGTACTGATGTTGATGAGACCGCCACCTCTCGGATGGATCACGATGTCTCGGTTCGATGGAGGAGCGCCGTCCGTACTCTTGAAGACGACTGCAACTTCATTTTCTTTCGGAGCATTGTAACGTCCCCTGTGCTCGCCTGCAGCAACACTTTCACCCTCGATGTACATGCGGATATCCGCAGCAGTTTTGGCACCTTGCTCTCGTACAGTTTCTTCTTCGAATTCCTTCAGCATCTTGTAGGCTTCCGCATATGGATTAACGTTCCTTAAAACTGTGTCCAACTGTCTCAGGAGTTCGGCGTTCAGGGCAACATTTCCAAATATGTTCATTCTCTGCCTGAGGGCTTGATCCGAATCTAAAATGTACAGCTGAGCATACTGTTCTTGACCGGGATGAGGCGGATGAAGGTGGCTCGTTCGATGATATATGGCACCGTGAATCCTGAAGCAGTAGGGACCCGAACCCAAAGGCATTTCTATATTGGCACCCAATGAAGCAAAACTGAGCAGGCAGTTGTAAGTACGTATGTTGGCAAAAAACTCTTCAGAAAACGGGTGGTTCCCATTCATTAAATTGTGCCATTCTTCTGGATATCTTCTTTCAGCTTCGACAATTTTCCCATTGTTACAGCAGTGCATGTATCTTCCTCTTGCATTCCTTTCTCCCGTAAAGAACAATCCGTTGCAGAGATCGCAGGAAGCTTCCATTGAACCGGCGCTGTGTTGCTCAACATAAACTTCGAGTCCACATCTTCCTGCATTGTGAAGAGTGCTGCGTGAACGTTGTGCTGCATTCATGCGTAGCCTGTCTTCTCGTACGGACATTGTTTCTTCGGATAGGACTTGTCTGTGGCGTGCAGCGTCTCGCGTTCTTCGTGTAGCAGCGTCCTCTTCTGACTCTTCCGCTCGAACTTGACGATGACGATGAGAGTCCAGTCTGTGCCTCCTACTGGTTTCTTCTTCACTTTCTTGAGCACGCAAATTTTCTTGACATTGGGATTGCCTGCTGAGTCTCCTAATGGTTTCTTGTTCCGTTTCTGCAGCACGTAAATTTTCTTGATGTTGAGCTTTCCTGCCGAGTCTCGTAGCGGTTTCTTCTTCCGTTTCTTGAGCGCGTAGGTTTGCTTGCCGACGCGCTTGCGTGCTCAGTCTCGCAGCAGTTTCTTCTTCATTTTCTGCAGCTCGCCGTAAACTCTGTGCTTCAGCTCTTCGTCTTCTTGATGCATCTCCTGTAATGCCTCTTTTCCGTTTCGGCATTTCAGTACGTTAAAAAAAGCACTACTAAAATATTAACTCGACTCAAAAAATTGACTACGCAGATGAAAGAAAAAAATTGCTCATTAAACCAATACTGCTGGAAAAAAAATTAATGCATTCTATATGTATACAACACAAATTTTAAAATAATCCTAGACTAAATGAAAAATTTTCCACTTAAGAGCAAATTAATTTTAAAAAATCAAAAATGTAAAACAAAAACTTCCCTGTTAAAAAATTGCTGGCAAATAAGAAATAATATGGGTAATATTATGAAAAATTCCAAGCACAGATAAAAATTATGAAAATATTTCTAATAATTAGGTCAATCTGAGAACAATGCACATAAACAGAAAATGAAAACCTAAACACAAAATAAATAAAAGGTATAAATACAAATATAAATTAGGAACTTCTGAAATCAATTCTGAAATTCAAATAACAAACCTAACAAAATAAGAAATCTAATAAAATATAGAACATTCGATCGCCTTAAAACGATAATTGTTATCGCACACAGGAAAATGTCAAAAATATAAAATGTAAATGCAATTTATCGACCAACAATAACAGAAATATAAAACACGAATGAATAGATCTTTAAAAAAATACAAAATAATACATTAAATATATAAAAAGAGTCACCAAGTTAATGTTCCGAAGAATTCTCAAGTTCTAAACTAACAGGAGCATATAAAAGTCTAAAATACTACTTTAAATTACTAAAACTACAAATATAAATGCAAAAAACAATCAAATATCCTGTAAAAAGAAATAAAGATTAAGTGCAATGAGTAATAATAAGAATATTTACGAAATTTGAAATGCTGGAAAAAATTGCGACGGTCTCCTTCCAAATCCAAAATTCGTAAATAAATTTTTTGTTGCCAAACCAGGAAACTAAACTTTTGATTCTATTTGATCTGTTGCCAGACCGGGAAACAAAACTTTTTATTTTATCTATGACGTCATTTAGTCGACTTATCAAGGGCATAAACCAATCTACATTCAACTAACGACAACTAAATGAAGAGAATGTTTCTATTTTTAGTTTTATTTTAGCTTTTCAGTTTATTCCTTTAAGTTATTTTAATTTTTTATTCTTAGTTTGTTAGTGGCGAACGGCCTTGGCGTTCCCATAGCATTTTTATCTCCGACGACTGCCGAGACTGTTGCCACTCGGAAGACTGAGTGCCGAAATTATTGTTTTCGCAGTTTTTAATTAATAACTCCGCGGATTATTGTCGTACGAAGATGGGACCGGTATCGATGGATTTGTTGATTTTTTTCGAATCCGGAGATATGCGTTTCGAATTCCAACTCGGCGCCGTTCCCAAGTTATTCGAGAAAAACGAATTTGGCACTCGGCCAAATCCCTAAAACAGGGAAAACGGGTGAAAGAAAGTGCAAAACGTAGGGAAACGTAGGGGAAAAAGCAGTTTTTAATTAATATCTCGGCTAATTAAAGTCGCACGAAGATGCCGATGGTCAATATGGCGAGCCACGGGCATTCTGAATCCAACGGTACCTTCCGCTAAGCTCTACACCCAGCCGTCCCCGAGGAGATGATGTTACAAACACACAAACAGACAGAGGCACACAGATTTTAATAGTATAGACTAGCGGGCAAGCCCGCCAGCTGAGCGGGCTGAAGCCCATTACTTCAGGGGATGGATGCCTTCGTGGTATTCGAAAGTTGGACCGAACTACCACTGTATAGCGATTTTACATTTGCTGCGCCCGCTTTATTAACATATGCATGTAGTATCTTCTGCATGGGGACAATCACGAAAACACCCATGCAGCCAGCCCGCTCGCCGAGATTCGAAAGTTTGAGCGAACTACCAGTGTTCAGCGGTTTTACCCGGTATCCGCGCGCTGTATTCACGTATGCATCCAAATTTTATATACAGTACTCCGGAATTCGAAAGTAGGACCGAAATATCAGTGTTCAGCGATTTTGTGGAGCGGGCTGCGCCCGCTTTATACACATAAGCATGGAGAGGATACTGCATAAACGATACACATGAGTTAAAGCAAGAAAACACCCGGGGAGCCAGCTCGTTCGCCGACACCGAAAGTTGGATCGAACTACCAGCGTTAAGAGGTTTTGAGCAGGCTGCGCCCACTTTTATCACATATGCATCCAGAAATCACTTTATACACTATACACATGCGGAAAATCAGGAAAACACCCATGCAGCCAGCCCGCTCGCAGAGATTCGAATGTTTGACCGAACTACCAGTGTTCAGCGGTTTTACCCGGTATCCGCGCGCTGTATTCACGTATGCGACCAAATTTTATGTACAGTACCCCGGAATTCGAAAGTTGGACCGAACTACCAGTGTTCTGTAGTTTTGCGCGGGCTGCTCCCGCTTTATTCAAGTATGCATGCAGAAGATACCGCATACACGTTACACATGCGAAAAATCCCGAAAACACACATTGAGCCAACACGGTCGCTTGGATTCGAAAGTTGGACCGAACTACCAGTAATCAGAGGTTTTGAGCGAATTTCGGCCGCTTTATTCACTTATGCATCCAGAAGATGCTGCGTACACGAGGCACATGCGTAAAATCACGCAAACACCCATGGACCCAGCCCGTTCGCCGGGATTCGAAATTAGGACCGAACTACCAGAGTTCAGCTTTATTCATTTATGCATCCAGAAGACACTGCATACACAACAGATATGCGTAAAATCACAAAAAACATGAGTGTAGCCTGCCTGCTCACCGGGATTCGAAAGTTACCGTATACCATCTCAAAGGAGCAAAGAAAAATCTTTAATCTAAAAAAAAAAAAAAAGTGTGAATTTAATTTTTATTGGTGCGAACTTATTTAAAATATCATTTGCATTAAAAGATAATATCTAAATTAAGTGCACGTATCTAATAACATAAAAAAATATATTATTCCAAAAAATCAAATTTATTATTAAAAAAATAACAACATATTTTTAAAAAATAGCTTTTTCAGATTTTTTAATTAATATCCCAGCTGATTAAAGTTGTACAACTTCAAGAACGTCATCATTTAAATTTAATGTAATATAATAACTTTTATTCAATATCAATAAAAGAATTAACGTGACAATCATCCTAACCTGAAATTAAAAAAAAATTGTGAAAAGCAGCTGTTTATTTAAAATGCCTACATTAACGAAATATTTTTAAAATACAGTTAGGTAACATGCAATCGCGTGCTTTATTCAACTTTAGAATATAACCTTGATTTGTATCTGCGGCGATTCAAGAAACTGTTGCAATCGGAAAAATGAGCCCGAAAATTAGCGTTTTCACAGTTTTTAATTAATATCTCAGCTGATTAACGTCCTACGAAGATGAGAATGGTATCATTGGATTCGTAGAATTTTTTGGAATCCGCAGACACCTGCCTCGAATTCCAACTCAGCGCCGTTCCATAGATATTTAAGAAAAAAGAAATTGACACGTGACCTTTCGCCAGCACAAATCTCGAGAGGAAGCAATTGTCATCCCCCCGGCGCTTTCGAAAAAGCAATTTTATCTCAGCTAATTCCGAGACGGTTGCCACTCCGAAAAATGAAATAACGTTTTCGCAGTTTTTAATTAATAACTCCGCCGATTATTGTCGTACGAAGATGGGACCAGTATCGATGGATTCGTTGATTTTTTTCGAATACGGGGATATGCGTTTCGAATCGCAACTCGGAGCCGTTCCGCAGATATTCGAGAAAAACGAATTTGGCACTCGGCCAAATCCCTAAAATAGGGGAAACCCGTGAAAGAAAGTGCAAAACGTAGGGAAATGTAGGGAGAAAATCAGTTTTTAATTAATATCTCGGCTAATTAAAGTCGCACGAAGATGCCGATGGTCAATATGGCGAGCCACGGGAATTCTGAATCCAACGGTACCTTCCGCTAAGCTCTACACCCAGCCGTTCTTGAGAAGATGATGTTACAAACACACAAACACACAGACAGACGCGCACAGATTTTAATAGTATAGACTAGCGGGCAAGCCCGCCAGCTGAGCGGGCTGAAGCCCATTACTTCAGGGGATGGATGCCTTCGTGGTATTCGAAAGTTGGACCTAACTACCAGTGTACAGCGATTTTACATTTGCTGCGCCCGCTTTGTTAACGTATGCATGCAGAAGATACTGCATGCGGAAAACCACGAAAACACACATGCAGCCAGCCCGCTCGCCGGGATTAGAAAGTTGGACCGAACTACCAGTGTTCAGCGATTTTACCGCTCAGCTGCTTGTACGAAGTGTAATCGCGAAAATTTTCGGGTGTGATATTCCAACAGTATACTCGTTGTTAAAATTCCTTTATTTAAATTCTTTTTGGTAAACTCCAACTGCTGTCTATATATTTTATACTTAACATCTCTTTTGTAATTATGTTTCATAACAGTAAATATATACTGGCATTTAAATGCCTTTAAAATAGTAGAAAACATTTAAAAGCATTATGTTACAATTTTTTCATGCTCGGAAGTAATACTTTTAACTGCGAGCAAACCTTTGATCTTAGTCGTAACTGTAACTGCTTTCGGCGGCGTTTGTTTACATTTTTCAAGCGTGGGTTTTCGAGCTGATCAGTTTTCGTCAGTTATCTTTGTTTACCTTCTAAAAATGTTCTTCGAAGGGTCTTCTAAGACTCTTGATAATATTTTAGTCGTGAATTTTTTCTATTTTGATTATACTGGTAAATTTTTTTTTTTTACTTATGCTATCATAATGCATACTATTAGCAAGTAGTATCATAAACCCAAAGCATCAGCGGTTCTAAAATAAAACTCGTGCATGTGTGAAGAATATTCATGGCAGATGGTCATTTGTAGATGCTGTTACCGCAGAAAAAATTGCTGACACTTAAAATTTAGCGGATATGACAAATGATAAAAGTCCAGCGTGAAAATCAATTGTGAATACAACTGCGAGTGTAAAGGCAGCTGAGTTGAAAACAACTTTTCAATCTACATCAAATTCTAATCAAAATTTTATTAAAAAGTGTTCCTATATTTTAATGAACAGCGAAATGTTTGTTGCATAATGCTACAACAGTTCTTCAGATGTAATATGAAAGGGAATGTTTGGCTATTGAACTCGTTTGCAAATTGTGTAAGAAGGTGTTAATTTTAAAAAATCAAAAATTGTAAAACCAAAACTTGCAGATTATAAAATTGCTGGTAAATAACAGAATGTTAAATAATAATATGTGCAATGCTATGGAAATTCTAAGAACAGATAACAATTATCAAAATATTTTGAATAATTAGGCAACGACCACAGGAAGTGTCATTTTTACTTCCGTGTGTAATGTAGTGGTGTAGCGTATTCAGCTACGGCAAAGCACTCGAGTGCAATCTGCCTAAGGGGAGGGATGCCTTCTTGTCGGCTTTTTAAAGGAAAGTGGCATGGGGAAAATAACAAAAACACCCATGCAGCCACCCCATTCACTGGGATTCGAATGTTGGGTGTTTGTAAAAGACGCAACTTTGTGGAACAAACTCATTTGCTCATTACAGTCCTATCCCTCGAGTATATCAAATATCATGTGAATCATCCCATGTCTTGCATCTGCTGCACACCTTGTTCCATCATTGTGTGGATATAGCTCATATTGTGTCAATAGTGTTGTACGTGTCCAATATCCCCTGTATATACATTTGAAAATATATATGTACATACATATAAACCAAATTAGTTAGTCGCCTGTTTTTATCGCATTCAAAATAAATAAATAACAGAAAATAATTTTTAAAATCTACCGAGTAAGTATTGCAGATGGGTGGGCTGCACCCACTCAATTCTTTGCTGGTGTCTAAAATAGTTTCTGTGTGAAATTTGTGGAAATATTTTGTATTTAAATCAAAAACAGAAAAATAATTTTAAATCTATGATTAAAATTGTTTTTCTCACTTTCATTATTATTAACACGAAACCGAAGGGACTGAAGAATTTTTTCGTGTTAAAGGATATTGAAAAAAAAAAAAAAAAAAAAAAAACATATTTTCAACAAAATTAAGTTTATTAGAGTACATTTTATTTGCACAGATATCCATATAGGCATGTATTTAATAAAAAATCAATGAAACAAAATCATCCACAAGAACTGCATTATTCATTTCGTTTTCTTTGTCGGAATCTGCATCAATGATATTTTTTTAGCTTTGAACAAACTCCAAAATATCCTTGTCTCCAATTATTTGGGGCTGTACACACATTATCATCAACTACTGCAACTGTTGTTCTTTGGATAACACCGTAGGGCAGCACACAGAAACTTTTCCAAACGTTTCATAAAATGTCAGTCGTGTGAACCCGTAAAATATTTTACTGTACCTATGTCTATAAAAGACACAACTTTGGGAAAGATATTACAGGCCTATCCCTTGAGTATATTAAATATCATGCAAAACAAAATATTTTATATGAATGAAATCAGTTATTGCGTCAATAGTTCAAAGAAAAACAGAAAATAATTTTTAAAATCTACCGAGTAAGTACGCCAGATGCGCGAGCTACAATCCGTATTTATCTGAAAAGAAATAATAATAATAATAATAATTTCTTAGTTATAAGTTTATATTAAACACAAAAACTTGAACAGAAAAAAAAAATGTAAACAGAAAAAATTGGTGGGCTTTTGACGGCATAAACTGCCTGACACCTGGGGTCTCCTCTGCAACCTCATCGACCAGGGGGTTATTTTTTCTCCCAGGTATCAGCCCCTTCCCTGGTCTGCTGTTACAGAATCATAGACAAAATTGCATCACTATATATAAATATGTATATATATATATATATATACATTGATGCAATTGTATATACATATACACACACGCACAATTAAGATATATATATATTTGTATGTGTTTACAAAAATGCAAGCAATGAATAAGAAAAATTATTTACAAAAATTTACATGTTCTATGTACACCTGAAAAGAAAAACATTTTAATTTGAATGAAATCATTTCTATATACACCTGAAAAAAAGTATTTACAAGTTCTATGTACATCTGAAAAGAAATGTATAAAAACATTTTAATTTGAATCAAATCATTTCTGTATACACCTGAAAAAGAAATATTTTTATGTGATTGAAATCAGTTCCATAAATACCTAAAAAAGAAAAATACATAAAATGTTTTAAAATTAATGAACGCAATTGTATGTAGACCTGAAAAGGAAAATTTATAAAAAATATTTACAACATTGAAAAAATAATACAGCTTCCGATTGCCTAACTACTACAAATTCCACTTTGTAACAACAGACATTAAAGCCGACTAATGCATAATTCTCAAACTGTTTCAGCTTCATCTTGACTTGCTTCAATTTATCCCAGTCATCCAAAAACCTCATATCTTTTTCATTTTTGCTTTGGCTTGATTAACTTCATTTTGTGTTGCAAAAATCTCACTGTTTCAATGTCTCGAGTAACTTTTTTACTGCAGAACCTCCCTGTAAACAATATTTCTTGTGAATACTTTAGAACATGCGGGCATCAAACGGCCTTGCTTCTTGGTGTCTTTCACTAAAACACGAACATTCCTCATAGACGAACATCTTGAAAAAGCTACGTAAAGCATTCCATGACTGAAAACTGGTTGCGGTAAATAAATCCCAACTTTCTTAAATGTCTGTCCCTGTGACTTATTAATAGTCATACAAAATGCAAGCCTGATGGGAAACTGTCTTCGCTTGAGCTGAAAGGGGAGGTTTGAATCTGATGGTGAAAGTTCAACACGTGGAATGAAAACTCTCGACCCAGCATTCTGTTCAGAGATGACTTCCCAATCTAAAACGTTTGGCATAATTCTCTTCACAATGAGCCTTGTTCCGTTGCAGAGTCCAACCGATGGATGTAGATTTCGTAGAAGCATAACTATAACTCCAACTTTCAAATTCAGACGATGAGGTCGCATTCCAGAAGGCGTCAGGCTGTGGATGAAATCCAGCTGATACGTTTCTTGTTCTTCTTCGTCATCGCAAATAACCGAGTCTGCACTGTAGTGCGTGAAAACTTGACCTGGAAACGTGGAAAGAATTTCTTCATTAAGCTTCAGAGCTTCCTCGTTCTTTGGACATAAAATCGCTTTACTGGCCAAGTCTTGTAAGTGGAATTCATTACCGCAGCCAAACATTTCTTCTACTATCGATCTGTTGACCACACACAAAGATGGAATTTCGATAATGTCTTCGTCCAAGCCACTGTCATTTTTAAGACGACCGTCTCCCAACTGCAGAAGCCATTCTGAAAATTCTTGTTCTTCCGGATTCAATCGCATATTGGTGGAAAGCGTGCATTGTTTGAAATGTGGCCACAAAAAGGAGTTCCTGAGGCAGCTCTCGATCGCAGAAGTTCGGTTTCCATGTGCGACAACAGGTAATGTTTGTCTCCAGTCACCTCCTAAAACTAAGGTTTTACCGCCAAAAGGAACATCCAGTCCGGTCAAGTCTCTCAGCAATCTGTCGACAGCTTCCAAAGCGTAATGAGGCGTCATGGTGCATTCATCCCATGTGAAAAGTTTCGCAGTCTTCAAGTACCTTCCTTCAGCTCTATCTTGTCTCACACGGCACGAAGAATTTTCCAGAAGTGGAACGGGCAACTTGAAAGTAGAGTGTACAGTTCTTCCACCGGTCAACAGCACAGCAGCAATGACTGTCCACGCAACGGGAATGGCAACGTGGCCCATTCCTCGAACAGCATGAAGGATCGTCCTAAAAAGGAAAGTTTTTCCAGCTCCGGCAAACGCATTAACACAAAATGTCTTCGGTGTGTTAGGATTCTCATCTCGTACAGCTTCCAAAACCAAGTCGTAAACTAATTTCTGTTCAGGATTCAACATCCCGTTCAACACTTCGGCTTGTTCGTTTTCATACTGGACATCGAACTGCGGGACTTCGAGAGAAACAGCATCAGTCAATGTTGGTTGCGGGAGACCAAGAGAACATAGCGAAACATTGTGCACTTCTAACTGGTCTTCTATACTTCTCAGTGCAAGGCTGAAACTGTCTTCTAAGGAGTAAGATCTCGCAAAATCTTCAGAATGGACTCTTTGAATTCATTCCACAAAGCGACGGGTTCCGCAGGGTTGCAGAAAACACAGATGAAGCAAAAAAGCTGTCTTAGCTGCGGTGGCATTTGAAAATCTGATGCTTCTGCCAGAGTATTTTTCCATTCTTCGTCGTCTTGCAGCAGATGCCTTGCACGGCAGGCTTCCTTGAACGTTGAATACTCCACACCTTCGTAAGTTCTTAAGTCGGCAAAACTCTTCGCTCCTTTAACGTGACAAAGCAGCAACCTCAGATGGAAACGCTCAACATCTTTCGGGCTAACAGAATACATTCTTGAAATGATGTAATCTCCAAGTCTAACTCGTGTCTGCCAGGCATGATTCCTCCAGGTGAAATGTTTAGGAATTTCGGCATACAGGTAACCATTCGCTTCGGGAACTGTCCTGTTCAGTTCAAACCATCCGGTGAGCATGGTATTTTTCTCGGCAGCTCTCTGGAAAGCATTCCTTTCTTCAGGCTCAGCAAAATAGACGGGTTGCAGGTTTTCCAAATGAACCGGTAGTCGTATGATGGAGTGCGACTTGGAATGCATTCTCTTTTCAAACAGCCTCCACGCTGCTTCAGGGGCAGACACGTATCTTGCATTTAAGAAGCATTTGATCTCGTCCCACATTAAAGTTCTATCTCCAGATTCTTCCAGAACAACTTTAGCTGCATCATGACCCTTGTACACGTATTTGAACAAATACTTCACCGATTTTATGGAGCTGCATACTTCAGCGTTTATGTGGGCGTTGTACTTTTTCGATAAATACGGATTGTAAGGAACGACCCATCTGTTATCGATGGCATGACCCTTGATCACGATAAAGTTTCCATCGTCCCTTGTTCTGTAGAGTGGGTAGCCATTCACGTTCTCTTTAGTTTCTGCCTGAAACGGTTTCGGAAATCCTTTCGAACATACACCATCACTCATGCAGGGAGAGTTTCTATTCAGTTCACCGCAGGGTCCGTGAATCATCGATGACTTCACAATGTTGTGTAGCTCCGGATGTCGAGTAGCATCTGGAAGTTCAGCACACATCAGCGAGTCGATGCACTCTGCATCTCTTATTTTGTCTTCTTCCGCTAAAAACAACAAAAGGTGCATATGAGGCAATCCTCTCTTCTGAAATTCGATGACGTGTATATCTGCAATGGTCGCACCTAAGATGTGATTCTTTGTCAAATCTTGCATCAAAGCCGTTTTCTTCAGGTCAAATACCCTCGAAACGATGTCCGGGCGATCGTGAGCCTTCTGTCCTGGGAATAAGTTTTCTGTTATTTCCGGCCATTTAGGGTTGCACGTGAAAGTCAAAAACAGATCCGGTTTACCAAAGTCGCGCACAATGGCCATCGAGTCCTGATAGTTTTGCTGCATGCAGCGAGGGCTTCCTATAAACGTTGACGGAAGTATAACCGGTATTCCAGGGCGGACGCCCGTCTCTTGACCAACTCTGTAAATGTGATCGGCAAGACCCATGTAAGTTTCCACTCTCAGATTCGTCTGATGGCTCCGGAGGTACGCAATCCTGTTGCCTTCAACTTTTACGTATGCATCAACGAGATACTGCTGAAACAATTTCCGGCCATACAAAATCGGGTTGTAGCAATCTCGTCGTACGGACACCCTGTGACTGTAAAACTGTAACTCTGTGTATTGCTGTCCGACTCTGAATCCTTGCTCGCCGTGAGGAAAGAAAAGTACGTACGTCATGGGTTCCAAGTTGGGATTTAAGGTACTGATGTTGATGAGACCGCCACCTCTCGGATGGATCACGATGTCTCGGTTCGATGGAGGAGCGCCGTCCGTACTCTTGAAGACGACTGCAACTTCATTTTCTTTCGGAGCATTGTAACGTCCCCTGTGCTCGCCTGCAGCAACACTTTCACCCTTGATGTACATGCGGATATCCGCAGCAGTTTCGGCACCTTGCTCTCGTACAGTTTCTTCTTCGAATTCCTTCAGCATCTTGTAGGCTTCCGCATATGGATTAACGTTCCTTAAAACTGTGTCCAACTGTCTCAGGAGTTCGGCGTTCAGGGCAACATTTCCAAATATGTTCATTCTCTGCCTGAGGGCTTGATCCGAATCTAAAATGTACAGCTGAGCATACTGTTCTTGACCGGGATGAGGCGGATGAAGGTGGCTCGTTCGATGATATATGGCACCGTGAATCCTGAAGCAGTAGGGACCCGAACCCGAAGGCATTTCTATATTGGCACCCAATGAAGCAAAACTGAGCAGGCAGTTGTAAGTACGTATGTTGGCAAAAAACTCTTCAGAAAACGGGTGGTTCCCATTCATTAAATTGTGCCATTCTTCTGGATATCTTCTTTCAGCTTCGACAATTTTCCCATTGTTACAGCAGTGCATGTATCTTCCTCTTGCATTCCTTTCTCCCGTAAAGAACAATCCGTTGCAGAGATCGCAGGAAGCTTCCATTGAACCGGCGCTGTGTTGCTCAACATAAACTTCGAGTCCACATCTTCCTGCATTGTGAAGAGTGCTGCGTGAACGTTGTGCTGCATTCATGCGTAGCCTGTCTTCTCGTACGGACATTGTTTCTTCGGATAGGACTTGTCTGTGGCGTGCAGCGTCTCGCGTTCTTCGTGTAGCAGCGTCCTCTTCCGACTCTTCCGCTCGAACTTGACGATGACGATGAGAGTCCAGTCTGTGCCTCCTACTGGTTTCTTCTTCACTTTCTTGAGCACGCAAATTTTCTTGACATTGGGATTGCCTGCTGAGTCTCCTAATGGTTTCTTGTTCCGTTTCTGCAGCACGTAAATTTTCTTGATGTTGGGCTTTCCTGCCGAGTCTCGTAGCGGTTTCTTCTTCCGTTTCTTGAGCGCGTAGGTTTGCTTGCCGACGCGCTTGCGTGCTCAGTCTCGCAGCAGTTTCTTCTTCATTTTCTGCAGCTCGCCGTAAACTCTGTGCTTCAGCTCTTCGTCTTCTTGATGCATCTCCTGTAATGCCTCTTTTCCGTTTCGGCATTTCAGTACGTTAAAAAAAGCACTACTAAAATATTAACTCGACTCAAAAAATTGACTACGCAGATGAAAGAAAAAAATTGCTCATTAAACCAATACTGCTGGAAAAAAAATTAATGCATTCTATATGTATACAACACAAATTTTAAAATAATCCTAGACTAAATGAAAAATTTTCCACTTAAGAGCAAATTAATTTTAAAAAATCAAAAATGTAAAACAAAAACTTCCCTGTTAAAAAATTGCTGGCAAATAAGAAATAATATGGGTAATATTATGAAAAATTCCAAGCACAGATAAAAATTATGAAAATATTTCTAATAATTAGGTCAATCTGAGAACAATGCACATAAACAGAAAATGAAAACCTAAACACAAAATAAATAAAAGGTATAAATACAAATATAAATTAGGAACTTCTGAAATCAATTCTGAAATTCAAATAACAAACCTAACAAAATAAGAAATCTAATAAAATATAGAACATTCGATCGCCTTAAAACGATAATTGTTATCGCACACAGGAAAATGTCAAAAATATAAAATGTAAATGCAATTTATCGAGCAACAATAACAGAAATATAAAACACGAATGAATAGATCTTTAAAAAAATACAAAATAATACATTAAATATATAAAAAGAGTCACCAAGTTAATGTTCCGAAGAATTCTCAAGTTCTAAACTAACAGGAGCATATAAAAGTCTAAAATACTACTTTAAATTACTAAAACTACAAATATAAATGCAAAAAACAATCAAATATCCTGTAAAAAGAAATAAAGATTAAGTGCAATGAGTAATAATAAGAATATTTACGAAATTTGAAAAGCTGGAAAAAATTGCGACGGTATCCTTCCAAATCCAAAATTCGTAAATAAATTTTTTGTTGCCAAACCAGGAAACTAAACTTTTGATTCTATTTGATCTGTTGCCAGACCGGGAAACAAAACTTTTTATTTTATCTATGACGTCATTTACTCGACTTATCAAGGGCATAAACCAATCTACATTCAACTAACGACAACTAAATGAAGAGAATGTTTCTATTTTTAGTTTTATTTTAGCTTTTCAGTTTATTCCTTTAAGTTATTTTAATTTTTTATTCTTAGTTTGTTAGTGGCGAACGGTCTTGGCGTTCCCATAGCATTTTTATCTCCGACGACTGCCGAGACTGTTGCCACTCGGAAGACTGAGTGCCGAAATTATTGTTTTCGCAGTTTTTAATTAATAACTCCGCCGATTATTGTCGTACGGAGATCGGACCGGTTGCGACGGATTCGTTGATTTTTTTCGAATACGGGGATATGCGTTTCGAATCGCAACTCGGAGCCGTTCCGCAGATATTCGAGAAAAACGAATTTGGCACTCGGCCAAATCCCTAAAATAGGGGAAACCCGTGAAAGAAAGTGCAAAACGTAGGGAAATGTAGGGAGAAAATCAGTTTTTAATTAATATCTCGGCTAATTAAAGTCGCACGAAGATGCCGATGGTCAATATGGCGAGCCACGGGAATTCTGAATCCAACGGTACCTTCCGCTAAGCTCTGCACCCAGCCGTTCCCAAGGAGATGATGTTACAAACACACAAACAGACAGAGGCACACAGATTTTAATAGTATAGACTAGCGGGCAAGCCCGCCAGCTGAGCGGGCTGAAGCCCGCTTATCATTGTTCGTTTTTAAAAGATATCCTATGTTAAATTTGGCCGGTATTGAAAAGTTGAACCGAACTACCATTTTTTAGCGGCATTCCGCGGGCTTCCCCCGCTTTTTTCACCTATGCATCCAGAAGTTACCGCATACACTATACATATGCGGAAAATCACGAAAACACCCATGCTTCCAGCCCTTTCGCGTTTATTCGAAATTTGGACCGAAATACCAGTGTTCAGCGCTTTTGGGCGGGAGCCCGCCCAAAACAGTGTTCACGTGTGCATGCAAAAGATACTGCGTACACCGTACACATGCGTAAAATCACGAAAACACCCCTCCAGCCAGCCCGCTGCCGATTCGAAAGTTGGACCGAAATGCAATTTTTCAGCGATTTTGCGCGTGCTGTCCCCGCTTTATTCACGTATGCATGCTGAAGATGGTGCATAAACGACACACATGCGTAAAATCACGAAAACAAACATGGAGCCTGCCTGTTCGCCGGTATTCGAAAGTTGGACCGAATTACCAGTGTTATGTGGCTTTGCGCGGGCTCTGCCCGCTTTATTCACATATACACCCAGAAGATACTCCATACACTATACACATGCGTAAAATCACGAAAACACCCATGGAGCCAGCCAGTTCGTCGGGATTCGAAATTACCGCATTACCAGAACCGCATTACCAGTATTCTGTGCCCGCTTTATTCACGTATGCATCCATGAGATACTTTATAAACGATACACATGCGAACAATCACGAAAACACCCATGCAGCCAGCCCGCTCGCCGAGATTCGAAAGTTTGAGCGAACTACCAGTGTTCAGCGGTTTTACCCGGTATCCGCGCGCTGTATTCACGTATGCATCCAAATTTTATATACAGTACCCCGGAATTCGAAAGTAGGACCGAAATACCAGTGTTCAGCGATTTTGTGGAGCGGGCTGCGCCCGCTTTATACACATAAGCATGGAGAGGATACTGTATAAACGATACACATGAGTTAAAGCAAGAAAACACCGGGGAGCCAGCTCGTTCGCCGACACCGAAAGTTGGATCGAACTACCAGCGTTAAGAGGTTTTGAGCAGGTTGCACCCACTTTTATCACATATGCATCCAGAAATCACTTTATACACTATACACATGCGGAAAATCAGGAAAACACCCATGCAGCCAGCCCGCTCGCAGAGATTCGAATGTTTGACCGAACTACCAGTGTTCAGCGGTTTTACCCGGTATCCGCGCGCTGTATTCACGTATGCGACCAAATTTTATGTACAGTACCCCGGAATTCGAAAGTTGGACCGAACTACCAGTGTTCTGTAGTTTTGCGCGGGCTGCTCCCGCTTTATTCAAGTATGCATGCAGAAGATACCGCATACACGTTACACATGCGAAAAATCCCGAAAACACACATTGAGCCAACACGGTCGCTTGGATTCGAAAGTTGGACCGAACTACCAGTAATCAGAGGTTTTGAGCGAATTTCGGCCGCTTTATTCACTTATGCATCCAGAAGATGCTGCGTACACGAGGCACATGCGTAAAATCACGCAAACACCCATGGACCCAGCCCGTTCGCCGGGATTCGAAATTAGGACCGAACTACCAGAGTTCAGCTTTATTCATTTATGCATCCAGAAGACACTGCATACACAACAGATATGCGTAAAATCACAAAAAACATGAGTGTAGCCTGCCTGCTCACCGGGATTCGAAAGTTACCGTATACCATCTCAAAGGAGCAAAAAAAAATCTTTAATCTAAAAAAAAAAAAAAGTGTGAATTTAATTTTTATTGGTGCGAACTTATTTAAAATATCATTTGCATTAAAAGATAATATCTAAATTAAGTGCACGTATCTAATAACATAAAAAAATATATTATTCCAAAAAATCAAATTTATTATTAAAAAAATAACAACATATTTTTAAAAAATAGCTTTTTCAGATTTTTTAATTAATATCCCAGCTGATTAAAGTTGTACAACTTCAAGAACGTCATCATTTAAATTTAATGTAATATAATAACTTTTATTCAATATCAATAAAAGAATTAACGTGACAATCATCCTGACCTGAAATTAAAAAAAAATTGTGAAAAGCAGCTGTTTATTTAAAATGCCTACATTAACGAAATATTTTTAAAATACAGTTAGGTAACATGCAATCGCGTGCTTTATTCAACTTTAGAATATAACCTTGATTTGTATCTGCGGCGATTCAAGAAACTGTTGCAATCGGAAAAATGAGCCCGAAAATTAGCGTTTTCACAGTTTTTAATTAATATCTCAGCTGATTAACGTCCTACGAAGATGAGAATGGTATCATTGGATTCGTAGAATTTTTTGGAATCCGCAGACACCTGCCTCGAATTCCAACTCAGCGCCGTTCCATAGATATTTAAGAAAAAAGAAATTGACACGTGAACTTTCGCCAGCACAAATCTCGAGCGGAAGCAATTGTCATCCCCCCGGCGCTTTCGAAAAAGCAATTTTATCTCAGCTAATTCCGAGACGGTTGCCACTCCGAAAAATGAAATAACGATTTCGCAGTTTTTAATTAATAACTCCGCCGATTATTGTCGTACGAAGATGGGACCGGTATCGATGGATTCGTTGATTTTTTTCGAATATGGGGATATGCGTTTCGAATCGCAACTCGGAGCCGTTCCGCAGATATTCGAGAAAAACGAATTTGGCACTCGGCCAAATCCCTAAAACAGGGAAAACGGGTGAAAGAAAGTGCAAAACGTAGGGAAATGTATGGAGAAAAGCAGTTTTTAATTAATATCTCGGCTAATTAAAGTCGCACGAAGATGCCGATGGTCAATATGGCGAGCCACGGGAATTCTGAATCCAACGGTACCTTCCGCTAAGCTCTACACCCAGCCGTTCTTGAGAAGATGATGTTACAAACACACAAACAGACAGAGGCACACAGATTTTAATAGTATAGACTAGCGGGCAAGCCCGCCAGCTGAGCGGGCTGAAGCCCGCTTATCATTGTTCGTTTTTAAAAGAATTCCCATGTTCAAATTCGCCTACATTCGAAAGTTGGACCGAACTACCAGTTTCTGGCGATTTTAATCGGTTTATTCCCGTATGCATCCATACGGTACTGCATACACCTTACACATGCGGAAAATCACGTAAACACGCATTCAGCCAGCCCGTTCCCCGGGATCGAAAGTTGGACCGAAATACCAGTGTTGATCGGTTTTCCGCTTGCTGCGCCCGCTTTATTCACATATGCATCCTGAAGACACTGTATACACGATACACATGCGGAAATCACGAAAACACTCATGCAGCCAGCCCGCTCGCCGGAATTCGAAAGTTGGACCGAACTACCAGTGTTCAGCGGTTTTTCGTGGGCTGCGCCCGCTTTGGTCACGTATGTATTCAGAAGATACTGCTTACTCGATAAACATGCGGAAAATCACGAAAAAACTCATGGACCCAGCCCGTAGGATTGGATTCGAAATTTCGTCCGAACTACCAGTGTTCTCCACCCGCTTTATTCACGTATGCATCCACAAGATACTTCATAAACGTTACACATCCGGAAAATCACGAAAACATTCATACAGGCAGCCCTTTCGCTGGTATTCGAAAGTTTGACCAAACCACCAGTGTACAACGGTTTTGTGCGTGCTGCGTCTGCCTTATTCATAAATGATTCCATAAGGTACTGCATACACATTACACATGCGTAAAATCACGTGAACACACATGGTGCCGGCCTGTTCGTCTGGATTCGAAAATTGGATGGAACTGCCAGTGTTCAGAGGTTTTGGGCGGGCTGCGCCCGCTTTATCCGCTTATGCATACAGGAGATAACCGCATACACAATACACATGAGTAAAATCACGAAAAAATCTATGGAAGCATCACGTTCAGCGGGATTCCAAAGTTGGACCAAACTACCAGTGTACATCGATTTTACCTGAGCTGCGCCCGCTTTATTAACATATGCATGCATAAGATACTGCATACACGTTACACATGCAGAAAATCACGAAAATACTCATGGAGCCAGCCCGTGTTCGCCGGTATACGAAAGTTAGACCAAACTACCAGTGTTCACCTGTTTTGATCGGGCTGCGCCCGCTTTATTCACGTATGCATCCAGAAGATACAGCATACACTATACACAACCGGAAAATCACGAAAACACCCATGCAGCCAGGCCGTTCGCCGGGATTCGAAACTTGACCTAACTACCAGTGTTCAGTGACTTTACCGCTCAGCCGCTAAATGGGCCGTTGTAGAAAGTGTAATCGCGTAAATTTTCGCATTTATTATTCAAACAGTAGATTCGTTATTAAAATTCTTTTTATTTTATAAACTTCAATATGATCACACGCAAAACTGTATCAATATATACATTAATGCAATTAATAATTCATAATTAATTATAATAAGAAAGGTTTTCATATACCATCTCCAAGAAAAACATATTCAATTTAAATCCCTGAATGAAAATATTTTTTTTTTAGTGAAAATTTAAATTAGTAGTTTACATAGTAATTTCAACTTCTTCTTTAAATATCTGCATAGAAAATTTTTAATCTAAAAAAAATATAGTAATTTTAACTTTATGTTTAAATATCTGCATAGAAAATGTTTAATCTAAAATAAAAATCAAAAATAAATTGAAATAACGTGGCAATAACATATCGTGGCAATTAACCTAACCTGAAATAAAAAAAAATTGCATAAAGCAGCTGTTTATTTACAATACCTATATTAACGAAATATTTTCAAAATACAGTGAGATAACATGCAATCACGTGGACGTATCTATATAACCATGAAAAAATATATTATTCGAAAAAATTAATTTATTATTAAATAATAACATATTTAAAAAAACACCGCATTCAGGTTTATTTAATTAATATCTCAGCTAATTCAAATTGTAGAACTTCAAGAACGTCAGCATTTAAATTTAATGTAATATAACAACTTTTACTCAATGGTAATAAAAGAATTAACGTGGCAATAACATATCGTGGCCATTATCCTAACCTGAAATTTAAAAATGTTAATTTAAAACGCTGACATAAACGAAATATTTTCAACATACAATGACATACAATCGCGTTCTTTATTGAACTTCAGAATATAACCTTGATTTTTATCTTCGGCGATTCAAGGAACTGTAGCCACTCGGAAAAATGAGCGCGAAAATTAGCGTTTTCACAGTTTTTAATTAATAGCTCAGCTGATTAACGTCCTACGAAGATGAGAATGGTATCATTGGATTCGTAGAATTTTTTGGAATCCGCAGACACCTGCCTCGAATTCCAACTCAGCGCCGTTCCATAGATATTTAAGAAAAAAGAAATTGACACGTGAACTTTCGCCAGCACAAATCTCGAGCGGAAGCAATTGTCATCCCCCCGGCGCTTTCGAAAAAGCAATTTTATCTCAGCTAATTCCGAGACGGTTGCCACTCCGAAAAATGAAATAACGTTTTCGCAGTTTTTAATTAATAACTCCGCCGATTATTGTCGTACGAAGATGGGACCGGTATCGATGGATTCGTTGATTTTTTTCGAATCCGGAGATATGCGTTTCGAATCGCAACTCGGAGCCGTTCCGCAGATATTCGAGAAAAACGAATTTGGCACTCGGCCAAATCCCTAAAACAGGGAAAACGGGTGAAAGGAAGTGCAAAACGTAGGGAAACGTAGGGGAAAAAGCAGTTTTTAATTAATATCTCGGCTAATTAAAGTCGCACGAAGATGCCGATGGTCAATATGGCGAGCCACGGGAATTCTGAATCCAACGGTACCTTCCGCTAAGCTCTACACCCAGCCGTTCTTGAGAAGATGATGTTACAAACACACAAACAGACAGAGGCACACAGATTTTAATAGTATAGACTAGCGGGCAAGCCCGCCAGCTGAGCGGGCTGAAGCCCATTACTTCAGGGGATGGATGCCTTCGTGGTATTCGAAAGTTGGACCGAACTACCACTGTATAGCGATTTTACATTTGCTGCGCCCGCTTTATTAACATATGCATGTAGTATCTTCTGCATGGGGACAATCACGAAAACACACATGCAGCCAGCCCGCTCGCCGGGATTCGAAAGTTGGACCAAACTACCAGTATTCAGTGCGGAAAATCACGAAAACACCCACGCAGCCATGCCGTTCTCCGGGATACGAAAGTTGGACCGAACTACCAGTGTTCAGCGATTTTACTGCTCATTAGCTAATGGGCACTTCTACGAAGTGTAATCGCGAAAATTTTTGGGTGTGATATTCCAACAGTATACTCGTTGTTTAAATTATTTTTGGTAAACTCCAACTCCTGTCTATAAATTTTATACTTAACATCTCTTTTGTAATTATGTTTCATAACAGTAAATATATACTGGCATTTAAATGCCTGTAAAATAGTCGAAAGCATTTAAAAGCATTATTTTACAATTTTTTCATTCTCGGAAGTAATACTTTTTACTGCGAGCAAACCTTTGATCTTAGTCGTAACTGTAACTGCTTTCCGCGGCGTTTGTTTACATTTTTCATGCGTGGGTTTTTGAGCTGATGAGTGTTCGTCATTTATCTTTGTGTACCTTTTAAAAATGTTCTGCGAAGGGTCTTCTAAGACTCTTGATAATATTTTAGTCGTGAATTTGTTCTATTTTGATTATACTGGTAAATTTCTTTTTTTTTTTTACATATGCTATCATAATGCATACTATTTATTAGCAAGTAGTATCATAAACCCAAAGCATCAGCGGGTCTAAAATGAATCTCGTGGCATGTGTGAAGAATATTCATGGCAGATGGTCATTTGTAGATGCCGTTACAGCAGAAAAAATTCCTGAAACTTAAAATAAATCGCCTTTAGCGGATATGACAAATGATGAAAGTCCAGGGTGAAAATCAATTGTGAATACAACTGCGAGTGTAAAGGCAGCTGAGTTGAAAACAACTTTTCAATCTACATCAAATTCTAATCAAAATGTGAGTGAAAAGTGTTCCTATATTTTAATGAACAGCGAAATGTTTGTTGCATAAAGCTACAACAGTTCTTCAGATGTAATATGAAAGCGAATGTTTGGCTATTGAACTCATTTGCAAATTGTGTAAGAAGGTGTTAATTTTAAAAAATCAAAAATTGTAAAACCAAAACTTGCAGATTATAAAATTGCTAGTAAATAACATAATGTTAAATAATATGTGCAATGCTATGAAAATTCTAAGAACAGATAACAATTATCAAAATATTTTGAATAATTAGGCAACGACCACAGGAAGTGTCATTTTTACCTCCGTGTGTAAAGTATTCAACTACGGCAAAGCACTCGAGTGCAATCTGCCTAAGGGGAGGGATGCCTTCTTGTCGGCTTTTTAAGAGAAAGTGGCTCGTATACGCGTGGGGAAAATAACAAAAACACCCATGCAGCCACCCCGTTCACTGGGATTCGAATGTTACGCAACTTTGTGGAACATACTCATTTGCTCATTACAGTCCTATCCCTCGAGTAAATCAAATATCATGTGAATCATGCCCATGTCTTACATCTGCTGCACACCTTGTTCCATCATTGTGTGGATGTAACTCATATTGTGTCAATAGTGTTTTATGTGTCCAATATCCCCTGTATATACCGCCTGTATATTAGTCGCCTGTTTTTATCGCATTCAAAATAAAGAAATAACAGAAAATAATTTTTTACATGTACCGAGTAAGCATTGCAGATGGGTGGGCTGCAACCACTCAATTTGTGGAAATATTTTATATTTAAATGAAAAACAGAAAAATAATTTTAAATCTATGATTAAAATTCTCATTATTATAAACACGAAACCGAAGGGACTGAAGAATTTTTTCGTGTTAAAGGATATTGGGTGGGGGACATTTTCAACAAAATTAAGTTTATTAGAGTACATTTTATTTGCACAGATATGCATATAGGCACGTATTTAATAAAAAAATCAATGAAACAAAATCATCCACGAGAACTGCATTATTCATTTCGTTTTCTTTGTCGGAATCTGCATCAATGATATTTTTTTTTTAGCTTTGAACAAACTCCAAAATGTCCTTGTCTCCCATTATTGGGGCTGTACACACATTATCATCAACTACTGCAACTGTTGTTCTTTGGATAACACAGTAGGGCAGTACACAGAAACTTTTCCAAACGTTTCATAAAATGTCGGTGGTGTGAACCCGTCAAATATTTTACTGTACCTATGTCTATAAAAGACACAACTTTGGGAAAGACGTTACAGGCCTATCCCTTGAGTATATTAAATGTCATGCAAAACAAAATATTTTATATGAATGAAATCAATTATTGCATCAATAGTTCAAAGAAAAACAGAAAATAATTTTTAAAATCCACCGAGTAAGTATGCCAGATGGGCGAGCTACAATATGTATTTATCTGAAATAATAATAATAATAATAATTGCTTAGTTATAAGTTTATCCTAAACTCAAAAACTTGCACGGAAAAAAAATTGTAAACAGAAAAAATTGGTGGGCTTTTGACGGCATGAACTGCCTGACACCTGGGGTCTCCTCTGCAACCTCATCGACCAGGGGGTTATTTTTTCTCCCAGGTATCAGCCCCTTCCCTGGTCTGCTGTTACAGAATCATAGACAAAATTGCATCACTATATATATATATATATATATATTGATGCAATTGTATATATATATACATACACACACAATTAAGATATATATATATTTGTGTGTGTTTACAAAAATGCATGCAATGAATAAGAAAAATTATTTACATCTGAAAAGAAAAATTTACATGTTCTATGTACACCTGAAAAGAAAAACATTTTAATTCGAATGAAATCATTTCTATATACACCTGAAAAAAAGTATTTACAAGTTCTATGTACATCTGAAAAGAAATGTATAAAAACATTTTAATTTGAATAAAATCATTTCTATATACACCTGAAAAAAAAAATTATGTGATTGAAATCAGTTCCATAAATACCTAAAAAAGAAAATACATAAAATTAATGACCGCAATTGCATGTAGACCTGAAAAGGAAAATTTATAAAAAATATTTATAACATTGAAAAAATAATACACCTTCCGATTGCCTAACTACGCCAAATTCCACTTTGTAACGACAGACATAAAAGCCGACTAATTCATAATTCTCAAACTGTTTCAGCTTCATCTTGACTTGCTTCAATTTATTCCAGTCATCCAAAAATCTCAAATCTTTTTCATTTTTTCTTTGGCTTCATTAACTTCATTTTGTGTTGCAAAAATCTCACTGTCTCAATGTCTCGAGTAACTTTTTTACTGTAGAACCTCCCTGTAAACAATATTTCTCGTGAATACTTTAGAACATGCGGGTATCAAACGGCCTTGCTTCTTGGTGTCTTTCACTAAAACACGAACATTCCTCATAGACGAACATCTTGAAAAAGCTACATAAAGCCTTCCATGACTGAAAACTGGTTGCGGTAAATAAATTCCAACTTTCTTAAGCGTCTGTCCCTGTGACTTATTAATAGTCATACAAAATGCAAGCCTGATAGGAAACTGTCTGCGCTTGAGCTGAAAGGGGAGGTTTGAATCTGATGGTGAAAGTTCAACACGTGGAATGAAAACTCTCGATCCAGCATTCTGTCCAGAGATGACTTCACAATCTAAAACGTTTGGCATAATTCTCTTCACAATGAGCCTTGTTCCGTTGCAGAGTCCAACCGATGGATGTAGATTTCGTAGAAGCATAACTATAACTCCAACTTTCAAATTCAGACGATGAGGTGGCATTCCAGAAGGCGTCAGGCTGTGGATGAAATCCAGCTGATATGTTTCTTGTTCTTCTTCGTTATCGCAAATAACCGAGTCTGCACTGTAGTGCGTGAAAACTTGACCTGGAAACGTGGAAAGAATTTCTTCATTAAGCTTCAGAGCTTCCTCGTTTTTTGGACATAAAATCGCTTTGCTGGCCAAGTCTTCTAAGTTGAATTCATTACTGCAGCCAAACATTTCTTCTACTATCGATCTGTTGACCACACACAAAGATGGAATTTCGATAATGTCTTCGTCCAAGCCACTGTCATTTTTAAGACGACCGTCTCCCAACTGCAGAAGCCATTCTGAAAATTCTTGTTCTTCCGGATTCAATCGCATATTGGTGGAAAGCGTGCATTGTTTGAAATGTGGCCACAAAAAGGAGTTCCTGAGGCAGCTCTCGATCGCAGAAGTTCGGTTTCCATGTGCGACAACAGGTAATGTTTGTCTCCAGTCACCTCCTAAAACTAAGGTTTTACCGCCAAAAGGAACATCCAGTCCGGTCAAGTCTCTCAGCAATCTGTCGACAGCTTCCAAAGCGTAATGAGGCGTCATGGTGCATTCATCCCATATGAAAAGTTTCGCAGTCTTCAAGTACCTTCCTTCAGCGCTATCTTGTCTCACACGGCACGAAGAATTTTCCAGAAGTGGAACGGGCAACTTGAAAGTAGAGTGTACAGTTCTTCCACCGGTCAACAGCACAGCAGCAATGCCTGTCCACGCAACGGGAATGGCAACGTGGCCCATTCCTCGAACAGCATGAAGGATCGTCCTAAAAAGGAAAGTTTTTCCAGCTCCGGCAAACGCATTAACACAAAATGTCTTCGGTGTGTTAGGATTCTCATCTCGTACAGCTTCCAAAACCAAGTCGTAAACTAATTTCTGTTCAGGATTCAACATCCCGTTGAACACTTCGGCTTGTTCGTTTTCATACTGGACATCGAACTGCGGGACTTCGAGAGAAACAGCATCAGTCAATGTTGGTTGCGGGAGACCAAGAGAACATAGCGAAACATTGTGCACTTCTAACTGGTCTTCTATACTTCTCAGTGCAAGGCTGAAACTGTCTTCTAAGGAGAAAGATCTCGCAAAATCTTCAGAAAGGGACTCTTTGAATTCATTCCACAAAGCGACGGGTTCCGCAGGGTTGCAGAAAACACAGATGAAGCAAAAAAGCTGTCTTAGCTGCGGTGGCATTTGAAAAGCTGATGCTTCTGCCAGAGTATTTTTCCATTCTTCGTCGTCTTGCAGCAGATGCCTTGCACGGCAGGCTTCCTTGAACGTTGAATACTCCACACTTTCGTAAGTTCTTAAGTCGGCAAAACTCTTCGCTCCTTTAACGTGACACAGCAGCAACTTCAGATGGAAACGCTCAACATCTTTCGGGCTAACAGAATACATTCTTGAAATGATGTAATCTCCAAGTCTAACTCGTGTCTGCCAGGCATGATTCCTCCAGGTGAAATGTTTAGGAATTTCGGCATACAGGTAACCATTCGCTTCGGGAACTGTCCTGTTCAGTTCAAACCATCCGGTGAGCATGGTATTTTTCTCGGCAGCTCTCTGGAAAGCATTCCTTTCTTCGGATTCGACAAAATAGACGGGCTGCAGGTTTTCCAAATGAACCGGTAGTCGTATGATGGAGTGCGACTTAGAATGCATTCTTTTTTCAAACAGCCTCCACGCTGCTTCAGGGGCAGACACGTATCTTGCATTTAAGAAGCATTTGATCTCGTCCCACATTAAAGTTCTATCTCCAGATTCTTCCAGAACAACTTTAGCTGCATCATGACCCTTGTACACGTATTTGAACAAATACTTCACCGATTTTATGGAGCTGCATACTTCAACGTTTATGTGGGCGTTGTACGTTTTCGATAAATACGGATTGTAAGGAACGACCCATCTGTTATCGATGGCATGACCCTTGATCACGATAAAGTTTCCGTCGTCCCTTCTTCTGTAGAGTGGGTAGCCATTCACGTTCTCTTTAGTTTCTGCCTGAAACGGTTTCGGAAATCCTTTCGAACATACACCATCACTCATGCAGGGAGAGTTTCTATTCAGTTCACCGCAGGGTCCGTGAATCATCGATGACTTCACAATGTTGTGTAGCTCCGGATGTCGAGTAGCATCTGGAAGTTCAGCACACACCAGCGAGTCGATGCACTCTGCATCTCTTATTTTGTCTTCTTCCGCTAAAAACAACAAAAGGTGCATATGAGGCAATCCTCTCTTCTGAAATTCGATGACGTGTATATCTGCAATGGTCGCACCTAAGATGTGATTCTTTGTCAAATCTTGCATCAAAGCCGTTTTCTTCAGGTCAAATACCCTCGAAACGATGTCCGGGCGATCGTGAGCCTTCTGTCCTGGGAATAAGCTTTCTGTTATTTCCGGCCATTTAGGGTTGCACGTGAAAGTCAAAAACAGATCCGGTTTACCAAAGTCGCGCACAATGGCCATCGAGTCCTGATAGTTTTGCTGCATGCAGCGAGGGCTTCCTATAAACGTTGACGGAAGTATAACCGGTATTCCAGGGCGGACGCCCGTCTCTTGACCAACTCTGTAAATGTGATCGGCAAGACCCATGTAAGTTTCCACTCTCAGATTCGTCTGATGGCTCCGGAGGTATGCAATCCTGTTGCCTTCAACTTTTACGTATGCATCCACGAGATACTGCTGAAACAATTTCCGGCCATACAAAATCGGGTTGTAGCAATCTCGTCGTACGGACACCCTGTGACTGTAACTCTGTGTATTGCTGTCCGACTCTGAATCCTTGCTCGCCGTGAGGAAAGAAAAGTACGTACGTCATGGGTTCCAAGTTGGGATTTAAGGTACTGATGTTGATGAGACCGCCACCTCTCGGATGGATCACGATGTCTCGGTTCGATGGAGGAGCGCCGTCCGTACTCTTGAAGACGACTGCAACTTCATTTTCTTTCGGAGCATTGTAACGTCCCCTGTGCTCACCCGCAGCAACACTTTCACCCTTGATGTACATGCGGATATCCGCAGCAGTTTCGGCACCTTGCTCTCGTACAGTTTCTTCTTCGAATTCCTTCAGCATCTTATAGGCTTCCGCATATGGATTAAGGTTCCTTAAAACTGTGTCCAACTTTCTCAGCAGTTCGGCGTTCAGGGCAACATTTCCAAATATGTTCATTCTCTGCCTGAGGGCTTGATCCGAATCTAAAATGTACAGCTGAGCATACTGTTCTTGACCGGGATGAGGCGGATGAAGGTGGCTCGTTCGATGATATATGGCACCGTGAATCCTGAAGCAGTAGGGACCCGAACCCGAAGGCATTTCTATATTGGCACCCAATGAAGCAAAACTGAGCAGGCAGTTGTAAGTGCGTATGTTGGCAAAAAACTCTTCAGAAAATGGGTGGTTCCCATTCATTAAATTGCGCCAATCTTCTGGATATCTTCTTTCAGCTTCGACAATTTTCCCGTTGTTACAGCAGTGCATGTATCTTCCTCTTGCATTCCTTTCTCCCGTAAAGAACAATCCGTTGCAGAGATTGCAGGAAGCTTCCATTGAACCGGCGCTGTGCTGCTCAACGGAAACTTCGAGTCCACATCTTCCTGCACTGTGCAGAGTGCTACGCGAACGTTGTGCTGCATTTGTACGTAGTCTGTCTTCTCGTACTGACATGGTTTCTTCGGATAGGACTTGTCTGTGACGTGCAGCATCTCGTGTTCTTCGAGTAGCAGCATCCTCTTCCGATTCTTCCGCGCGAACTTGACGATGACGATGAGAGTCCAGTCTGCGCCTCCTGTTGGTTTCTTCTTCGCTTCCCCGAGCATGTAAGTTTTCTTGTCTTTCCGCTTCCCTGCTTAGTGTCCTACTCGTTTCTTCTTCGGTTTCTTGAGCGCGTAGGTTTGCTTGACGTTCTGATTGCATGCTTAATCTCCTACTGGTTTCTCCTTCACTTTCTTCAGCACGCAAGTTGTCTTGTCGTTGCGCTTTCCTGCTGAGTCTCGTAACATTTTCTTCTTTCGTTTCTTGAGCACGTAGGTTTGCTTGACGCTCTGCTTGCGTGCTCAGTCTTGTAGCAGTTTCTTCTTCATTTTCTGCAGCTCGCCGTAACCTTTGTGCTTCAGCTCTTCGCCGTCTCAATGCTTCTCCCGTAATGCCTCTTTTCCGTTTCGGCATTTCAGTACGTTAAAAAAAAAAAATACTACTCTACTAAAGCAATAACTGAACTAAAAAAGTAATAACCGAAGGTAAAAGATGAAAGAATAAACTTGCTAGTTAAAACAATACTCCTGAAAATAAATTAATGCAATCTAAATGTACACAACACAAATTTTATAATAATCCCACACTAAATGAAAAATTATACGCTCAAGAGCTAATTAATTTTAAAAAATCAAAAATGTAAGACCAAAACTTGCCGATTACAAAATTGCTGGTAAATAACAAATAATATAGGTAAAATACTATGAAAATTCTAAGCACACTTAACAATTTTGAAAATATTTCTAATATTTCAGCTAATCTGAAAACAATGCACATAAAAAGAAAATGAAAATTACAAACACAAAATAAATAAAAGTAAAAATGCAAATATAAATTAAAAAGTTATGAAATCAATTCTGAATTTTAAAAGCAAAAATGAACTAATACATCTAAAAAAAGAACATTCGATCGCCTTCAAACGATAGTTTTTATCGCACAACTCACATAAAAAAGAAAATGAAAATTATAAACGCAAAATAAATAAAAGTATAAATGCAAAGATAAATTAAAAAGTTATGAAATCAATTCTGAAATTTAAAAGCAAAAATTAACTAATACATCTACAAAAAGAACATTCGATCGCCTTAAAACGATAGTTGTTACCACACACAGTAAAATGTCAAAAACAAAAAACGCAAATGAAATTTTTCAAGCAACAAAAACACAAATATATAATAGGAATGAATAGATCTTTAAAAAAATACGAAGAAAATATCAAATATATCACAAAAGTTAAATGTTCCAAAGAATTCTCAAGTCCTTAACTAACAGGAGCATATAAAAGTCTAAAATACTACTTTAAATTACTAAAACTACAAATACAAATGCAAAAAACAATCAAATAACCTGTAAAAAGAAATAAAGATTAAGTGCAATGAGTAATAATAAGAATATTTACGAAATTTGAAATGCTGGAAAAAATTGCGACGGTCTCCTTCCAAATCCAAAATTCGTAAATAAATTTTTTGTTGCCAAACCAGGAAACTAAACTTTTGATTCTATTTGATCTGTTGCCAGACCGGGAAACAAAACTTTTTATTTTATCTATGACGTCATTTACTCGACTTATCAAGGGCATAAACCAATCTACATTCAACTAACGACAACTAAATGAAGAGAATGTTTCTATTTTTAGTTTTATTTTAGCTTTTCAGTTTATTCCTTTAAGTTATTTTAATTTTTTATTCTTAGTTTTTTAGTGGCGAACGGCCTTGGCGTTCCCAATGCATTTTTATCTCCAACGACTGCCGAGACTGTTGCCACTCGGAAGACTGAATGCCGAAATTATTGTTTTCGCAGTTTTTAATTAATAACTCCGCCGATTATTGTCGTACGGAGATCGGACCGGTTGCGACGGATTCGTTGATTTTTTTCGAATACGGGGATATGCGTTTCGAATCGCAACTCGGAGCCGTTCCGCAGATATTCGAGAAAAACGAATTTGGCACTCGGCCAAATCCCTAAAATAGGGGAAACCCGTGAAAGAAAGTGCAAAACGTAGGGAAATGTAGGGAGAAAATCAGTTTTTAATTAATATCTCGGCTAATTAAAGTCGCACGAAGATGCCGATGGTCAATATGGCGAGCCACGGGCATTCCGCATCCAACGGTACCTTCCGCTAAGCTCTGCACCCAGCCGTTCTTGAGAAGATGATGTTACAAACACACAAACAGACAGAGGCACACAGATTTTAATAGTATAGACTAGCGGGCAAGCCCGCCAGCTGAGCGGGCTGAAGCCCGCTGTTATTTGCCTTTATTCGAAAGGTGGACAGCCCGTTCGTCGGAATCGAACCGAACTACCAGTGTTCAGCGGTTTTTAGCTGGCTGCTCCCTCTTTGTTCATGTATGCATCCAGAAGATACTAAATATACTATATACATGCGGAAAATCACGAAACCACACATGCGTCTAGCCTGCTCGCCGGGACTCGTAAGTTGGACCGAACTACCAGTGTTCAGCTTTCTTGCGCGGGCTGCGCCCACTTTATTCACTTATGGATGCAGAAGACATTGCATATACGATACACATGTGTAAAATCACAAAAACACCCGTGTAACCTACCTGCTCGCCGTGACTCGAAAGTTGGATCTACTACCAGTGTTCAGCGGTTTTGAGAGGGCTGCGCCCTCTTTACTCATGTATGCATCCAGAAGATACTGAATATACTATATACATGCGGAAAATCACGAAATCACGCATGCAGCCAGCCCGTTCGCCGGGGTTCGAAAATTGCACCGAACTACCAGTATTCAGTGACTTTGACGCCCGCTTTATTCACTTATGCATGCAGAAGACATTGCATAAACATTACACATGCGTAAAATCACAAAAACACCCGTGTAGCCTGCCTGCTCGCCGGGATTCAAAAGTTGGACCGAACTACCAGTGTTCATCGGTTTCATCGGTTTTTCATCGAAAACACCCATGGAGCCAGACCGTTTTCCGGGATTTCAAGTCCGTAAGTTAATTAGAAGAAAAGTTATTAATTTTTAAATATGAATAGATCTTTAAAAAATAGGAAGCAAAACATTAAATAATTTTAGCTTTCTTGCTCAGCGACTCAGCCGCTAATGGGCCGTTGTACGAAATATAATCACGAATATTTTCCGGTTTATTATTCCAAGAGTAGATTCGTTATGAAAATTCATTTTTTTTTTAAACTGTGAGAGAATCCGCACAAATTTACAACAAAATCGTTTCACAAGAATATACGTAAATTCAATTTAAATAATTCTCTTGCACCATTGCTGCAAGGAGTGACATTTGAGTTTAACAAATATTCTCTATTCGTATAAAGCTAATATTCAATTAAATTTTAATTAAGAAATTTTAATTCTAAAAAAATAAAAATAATTATTATTGCTGCCAACTAATTTACAATATCATTTAAATTCAAAAAGGATATGTAAATTAAGTCTACGTATCTAAAACCGTGAAAAATATATTATTCGATAAAAATAATTTATTATTCAAAAAATAATAACATATTTAAAAAAACATCGCTTTCAGGTTTATTTAATTAATATCTCAGCTAATTAAAGTTGCACAATTTCAAGAACGTCATCATTTAAATTTAATGTAATATCACGACTTTTACACAATATCAATAAAAGAAATAACGTGGAAATAACCTATCGCGGCAATTATCCCAACCAGACATAAAAAAATTGCAAAAAGCAGCAGTTTATTTAAAATACCTACATTAACGAAATATTTTCAAAATATAGTGAGTTAACATGCTATCGCATGCTTTATTTAACTTCAGAATATTAACCTTGATTTTTATCTCCGATTCAAGAAACTGTTGCAATCGGAAAAATGAGCGCGAAAATTGGCGTTTTCACAGTTTTTAATTAATATCTCAGCTGATTAAAGTCGTACGAAGATGAGAATGGTATCAATGCGTTCCGAGAATTTTTTCGAATCCGGCGATACCTGTCTCGAATTCCAAATCAGTGCCGTTCCATAGATATTTGGAAAAAAAGAAATTGACACGTGACCTTTCGCCAGCACAAATCTGAAACGGAAGAAATTGCCCCCCCCCCCGGCGCTTTCGAAAAAGCAATTTTATCTCAGCTAATTCCGAGACAGTTGCCACTCCGAAAAATGAAATAACGTTTTCGCAGTTTTTAATTAATAACTCCGCCGATTATTGTCGTACGAAGATGGGACCGGTATCGATGGACTCGTTGATTTTTTTGACATCCGGAGATATGCGTTTCGAATTCCAACTCGGCGCCGTTCCGGAGATATTCGAGAAAAACGAATTTGGCACGTAGCCAAATCCCTAAAACAGGGAAAACTCGAGTAAGAAAGTGAAAAACGTAGGGAAAGTAGGGAGAAAATTAGTTTTTAATTAATATCTCGGCCAATTATAATCGCACGAAGATGCCAATGGTCAAAATGGCTTCCCACGGACATTCCGAATCCAACGGTACCTTCCGCTAAGCTCTGCACCCAGCCGTTCTGGAGAAGATGATGTTACAAACAAACAAACAAACAAACAGAGGCACACAGATTTTAATAGTATAGATTTTTTCTCTTTTAAGTAAAATAATATTTAACTTTGTATAAATTATGCATATTTTCTTAATATAAACTATGCTTAACCCCTTTTTTTCAATGCACACTAGCGGCCTAGCGGTAAATTTGATAAAAACGGGTTGGTACCTGATTAACAGGTTGGCTGCATAGGTGTTTTCATGGTTTTTCCCATACGTAAAATATAACCAAGTAAGTTTCCCTTAGAAAGTCTTCCACGAAGGCAGGAGACCATCATCAGAGCAGCTACACCATCATTTCGACTTTCAGCTTTTGTGCTTTATTGATGGGAGCTATCTACGATCCACTATCAGCGGCATTTATTTGAAATAAAATTTTACAAAGTTACAATGGTTGCACAAATATACATATAACAAACAGAAACCGATTATTCAGGTCCTGTGGTGTTTACATAGATGACAAAGTTTACAATATAGCTCATAACATAGTATTTGGAGAATTGTTACATAAGTTGAAAATTTATGTTTACAGATTTTTATATATAATTTTGAAGAATAACCAAATTATATAATATAAAATACCCTTATACATTTTAAGGAATTTAGGCCTATATAATTTAGAAATAATTAAGCCAAATAAAAAAGAATAAGAAGGACAATCCCGGTCTTGGAAGCCGCGTGGGTCTGACAAATCCTATAACTTAAGGCTCTAGTAGCCCGGGGTAGCGTCCCGCTAATGTCCTTGAGAGACGGGCAACCCGTGCGACTAGGTAGCTAATGGCAGGTAGCAAATTGACAGCCGGCGTCACCGTATGGCAGCTGATATCAATCCTCTTCTATGTGCGAGGACAGTCATTGAATCCCTGGACCTGGTTCTGCGGTTGGATTGGCCGCGCGTAATGCGGATTGGCGGAACGCATATGCCACAAAAACTAGTTATTTGATTATGGCAAAGCACACGAGTGCTATCTGCCTAAGGGGAGGGATTACTTAGTGGAGGACTTTCTAAGGAAAACTGGCTCGTATACACGATACGCTTAGGGAAAGCAACAGAAACACCATGCAGCCAGCCCATTCGCCTGAAATCTACTCCAGATCGGAACTACCAGTATCCATCGATTTTACCGCTCATATGCTGGTGGGCGGCATATATGACGCATTAGTTTATTAAGGCCAATATTTTTCAGCCACATAAACATAGTCATTCGACTATTCTACCACTGCTTGCAGTATTTTATAATAATTTTCTTTGACTTATTTCTGAATGTATGTGGTTTTTGGAATCGGAATTTTTCATATATTTATGTTGGCATTATTCTTGTACTGTATTTCTATCGCGTCGCCAGCAAACCTGATGTAGAGTTTTTATATTACTTGGAGTGGTTTTGTTTTTAAACCAAATTTATGTTTTGCATTGTAATAATATCTCAGGTTCAGTGTGTTTTATGATAATATTGTTCAGGTATCAAAGTTACTGGTTCTTAATTCTGAATTCATATGAAAAAATTTTATTTGGCAGTTTATTATTGTCTTAGTTTATCTTTATGCATTTTTTTCCCTAAATTGAATGGTTCTTCTTGAATTTGTGAATCTAATTGATATTAATTGTGTATAATGCAGTAATGGATGTATTATATTTTGTTTGTACTATAGTTTTTATTTAAATTAGTTGGACTCAGTTTTGAAAGTATTTCGTATTTTCAGTACAAATTATGAAAGTATACTCGGTTTATTGTTTGAATGCTATAGGTACTACTTGTAACATGCTTTCTTTAGGGTCTTTTATGACTATGTTACTTATGTTCTTGTGTTCTTGAAGGCCTTGTATGCCACTGTAAACTTATTCTGCTTAGTCATAATAAATAGCTTCTGGAGGCAGGGGCTTTAATCCGTGTAAGGCAGACATCATGTCAGCTAGGTAATGGAGCCCCTGTTCTCTGGTTAACAGTGGACGGCAGCTAACCCCGTCGTCGGCTCTGGGTAATGGCGGACGTGTTGCTGTACTGATTAACCATTAAGGTAAAGGGACAGTGCCCACGTCCTCCGTCACTTATCACTTAGCTATTCCATAATATTTTCGCTCTTGTATTATCAGTGTCATACTAATCAGGATAAACTTATTATTAAACGGTAGGTATGCGAAAAGACGTATAGCAAGCAATATTCAAAGTATCCCGCGTTCTTACCGAAATTGCACTTTCCTGGATTTCAATGATATAATGACCGATTTACTTTTTTCCGTTTTCTTTCAAAATCTGTACTATAATACTTTGTCTTAATTCTTTTTAAAGGTTTGGTAAATTATATTATATTAGCTTTTTAGCTGGTTTAAACGTTTAGAAAAATATCGCTAAGAAATGTCCTTATTTTTTCCTACATAATTTTCAAGTCTGCTTCAAATTTCCTGCTGTCGAAACAAAAGCTCAAATAAAAAATCGTTTCCCGTTCCTTCATAACGACTCGTTAAAACTTTCCTCGTCATTTATTTAATTATTTTGTAAATCTCACAGAAGTGTTTCTTCATCATTTATAAGCATAATAGTTTGCTTATGATAACTGCTGTAATACTTTTAGTTGTTTTTTCGGTATCATAAGTTTTGGAGTATCTACATCCTTTCTCCATAGGGAGAAATTTGCCGTTGTTTTCGTCTAAACTAAAGAAAAAATGACCATTATCAGTGGTTTCAAACTCAATTTTCAAGCGACCTGGATACACGATCTGAAAGCAATTGACAGAATTTTTTAGAGTATTAAACTGGATACTCTAAAAAAGTACCAAAATTCAAAATTTTACTTGCTAAATATTTATCAAAACATACATAAGGCTAATGATGAAAAGGAAAAAAAATTCCAATTTGTATTTATTTCCTGTCTGAAATCTGAAGTTTGATATCTGCAACAAATTTCTGCTGATTACACTTTTTATTTAAATGATTCATTAAATTACGATTGGCGTAAGATTCTCTTACAAAGGAAAATTAAAAATAAGAATAGTGGAAAATAGGTTAAAATCAACTTAACGTACTATCAAGAGAAAGTTTTGCGGGCGATATTTATATTTCTTTATCCCAATGACTTTCAAAGAGATAACTTCGTCAAGACAAAGTAATAAGTCATACTTCAAAAGGTACCACTGCATTCTTTGACAAAAGGAAGACCAATACAGGTATTGCATTTCTTTTCCAGCCTATTCCTAAGAAATTCCCTGACGTTTCACCTATAGACTTTTACGTATTTGATCACTTGGAAAGAGTCCTTTCTAAGCGCAAACACACGACGATTAAGGGACACTGGAAACTAATGGGAAAAAAATGGGAATATTATCACTGGAAATTTTAAGAAAAGCCCTTGGACATTCAGGGAATCACGATGTAGACTTACAGTGTAGAAAAAAATGCTATCAGATTAAACATATAAAACAAATGCTCTTTACATTTTAAACATTAATTAAACTGCCCCTTCTGAGGTTTAAAAGATCGACAGAACTGAAGGGACGTAATTTTTAATCAACCTGTAAAGAAATAATTGCATACGGTTTATTAAGCAATAAAAATTTAAATTTCGTTAGAGAGAGACACTGATGTGCTAAATCTTATTTAAATTTACTTGAAATATTCCTGTTGTGTATTGTTTTTAAATTAGTTAATTTTAATTGTAAATATTATATCATAATAACAATTTATATTATAATAAAATACTATATTGCAATAATATAACATTATGTTATATTAACCCAGTATCTGTGTATTTTAAAAAATATTGTATTATATTATAGTACATAAGTAGTGGGTTGGAATCTCATCGAAAAGCTGGATGCATAAACGTTTCGTATTACAGTAAAACATTATATTGCAATAATATAACATTATGTTACATTAACCCAGTATTTGTGTATTATAAAAAATATTGTATTATATTATAGTACATAAGTAGTGGGTTGGAATCCCATCGAAAAGCTGGATGCATAAACGTTTCGTATTACAGTAAAACATTATATTGCAATAATATAACATTATGTTATATTAACCCAGTATTTGTGTATTTTAAAAAATATTGTATTATATTATAGTACATAAGTAGTGGGTTGGAATCCCATCGAAAAGCTGGATGCATAAACGTTTCGTATTACAGTAAAACATTATATTGCAATAATATAACATTATGTTATATTAACCCAGTATTTGTGTATTATAAAAAATATTGTATTATATTATAGTACATAAGTAGTGGGTTGGAATCCCATCGAAAAGCTGGATGCATAAACGTTTCGTATTACAGTAAAACATTATATTGCAATAATATAACATTATGTTATATTAACCCAGTATTTGTGTATTATAAAAAATATTGTATTATATTATAGTACATAAGTAGTGGGTTGGAATCCCATCGAAAAGCTGGATGCATAAACGTTTCGTATTACAGTAAAACATTATATTGCAATAATATAACATTATGTTATATTAACCCAGTATTTGTGTATTATAAAAAATATTGTATTATATTATAGTACATAAGTAGTGGGTTGGAATCCCATCGAAAAGCTGGATGCATAAACGTTTCGTATTACAGTAAAACATTATATTGCAATAATATAACATTATGTTATATTAACCCAGTATTTGTGTATTATAAAAAATATTGTATTATATTATAGTACATAAGTAGTGGGTTGGAATCCCATCGAAAAGCTGGATGCATAAACGTTTCGTATTACAGTAAAACATTATATTGCAATAATATAACATTATGTTATATTAACCCAGTATTTGTGTATTATAAAAAATATTGTATTATACTATAGTACATAAGTAGGGGGTTGGAATCCCATCGAAAAGCTGGATGCATAAATGCTTCGTAGTTTTTGCCAAAGTCTATAGGAGACAGTTTCCCTTAAAAAGACCTATACGAAGGCCTTTAGACATAAAGCTCCACTGGGCCCTACCATAGTTTAAATAATCCAGTCCATTAAAATTTGCAAAAGTTACCTGAAGTTTCAATTTTAATCGTTTCTTATTGCCATTTTTCCTCTGATACGCCATTTTCTAGAATTCAATAGAAGCCGAGGTTTATATAATGGATTTAAGATGGGTATTTTTTTATAACTTAAAATGAATTGTATAAATTGCAGTTAAAAATTAAATGAATACCATGTTGAAAAAATGAAGATTCCTCAGGCTATTTCAATCACATATACAAACAGAATTTTTTTATTTTTGCCTGATGTATTGATATTCAACGAGTCTAGGAAACAAGTTAAGTTTTTTTACTTTTTTAATTTATGACATTTTCCCTAACTTGACTGCATCTAACAAGACAGCCACTGACATGTTACGCTGTAAACACAAAGAGTTTCCTTTTTATCTTTGACTAATTTAAGGCCAAGGTCACGATAGCTACATTACCCTCGAATAGAGGAAGCGAATGTAATTGATATAGACGTGCTTTGAATAATAAATTAACAAACAGGAAAGTCTCTAAGCGTTAAAGTATATGATTATTCGCTTTAGAATTTTACGCTATAATTGTTTTTTCATAATTTCAGATAAATGAATTTTTGTATTAAATAATTGACATGATATTTATTTCTTATCTCACTGAGCGGATTACCATTTCCTCGCACGATGTGCGTAGATCTTATTGATCCTTTGATAGAGCATGACGTCCAAGCCTCTGCCTTTTTTGCTGAACGGTTTAACTCCGGAATTGGAAAATAAAGCGTTTTTAGAGCTGGGAGAGACGCCTAAAGTAAAAAATGATGCGCTGGAAGAAATGAAGAGGCTCATTAAAGGTAAATACAATCTTGCGCATTTTCTAATTTCGTGTTTCAAAATGGGTCTTATAATTAGAAAAGAAAAAAAAAAAAAAAAACTCCCTCTACCTTTTGTTATTTAACCTTTTATAGAGAAAGCTAATTTTATTTATTAGCCCAAAGAGGCGATTTGCCCAGAACTATTAAATTCGTTTTGGCGTTTTGATTTGGTTCACTATAAATGTCCGATTCACTTTTCAAATTGCTGCCACCAAATATTAGAGCCTTGTATTATATTTAAAGAAATTAAAAAATGAAGAATCTGCATAAATATATATACATTTCTCGCACTGTGATAAAACAACGGTATCTACAGCCATCCAGCTTTGAATGACGTAATCCTACAGCGAATATGGGCATCTGGAAACTCAAATTTGGAATTTGTTTTATTATCAATTGCATATTTTGTAAAACTTTAACTAATTTTTGATTAATTAACAAACTCAACGATTTCAAAGCGAGCAATGGCAACACTGTACGGGAGTGGGAATACCTCCAGCGCAAGCGACTGCGTATTGGGGAAATTCTAAAGATTTCTATTTTAAAATTATTTTGCAATATGGCTGTTGAATTGAAATTTATGGTTTCAGTGCGAAGAACATGATATTTAATAAATAATGGTAACACGCAAACCGTTAAAAACAACGCCACTTAATGTGAAATCTGAAAAAGCTTTCAGATTTTTTACTTCCTTGTACGAAGTAAAAAGGAAGTATTGTAATCGCGAAAAGTTTCAGGCAGCATATTTCAACGAAAATATCCATTTTGACCACTTTCGAATGCAATTTAACGATGTATTTGCATGATATCTGTACGTAAGGACAGAATGAAAGAGTCTTTTCCTCCAAAAAAATTATAAAACTGCTATAAAATGAATTCTAAAGAGAATTTTTCGTCTGGCGTCTGCACGAACGTACGTACGTACGTACGTATCTCGCATAACTCAAAAACGAGTAGCCTCAGAACGTTGAAATTTTGTATATAGGACTACTATAACATGTAGATGTGCACCTCGTATTTTGGTTGCAATCGGCAGCGCCAAACGTATATAAATATATTTATATATATATCCACTCTGTTACCCGGCTCAGTGATCTCAGTTTCTTTACTCTTATATGGTTGTAAATTGTACATTTTTTGCTTTAAAAATGATTGAATATTTTTGTTCTTATCTTCCGGTTGAGATTTTTATGCCTTTAGTAAATCTGTACGCAGATTTTTAGAATTTTCTACAATTTTAAATTTGTTTAAGTGCCGCTAAGCCTAATAATTTTTTTTTTTTTTGATGGCGGCAATTGCTTGTTTACATTTGAAACTGCAGAGTAGTGGATTTGTTGCCAATCTAGAGAAACGTAGCTTCGCAACAACAAAGATAACGCCTTCATTTATTATTGCGAATTCAGTCATGCTTAATCCTTTCTGGAATTTTTTCGAGGAAATAAGTGTTATTTACTTAATTTTTAATAATTTAGTTTTTAATAATTAGTAATTTAATTTTTAATAGTTAGTAATTTTTAATACAGATATTTTGAGTTTTTATGTATTTTTGCCTTGTCGCGAAGTGAGAACTGAATTAATTGAATGAGAAATACTCAATCGTCTGTGAAAAACTGTTTCTTTTTTGTTTTGTTTGCTTAATTTCTTTTATACATCGTTCTAGCTTTATTATAGTATTTGAATAGAACATGTGGCAACGATTAGATAATTCTTTAAATGACATAAATTTTGTGCATTCTGATTTATAATATGAACGAAATATAATACTCTTAAGTGAACTTAGCGCCAGAGTGTCGCTATGGTAAACAAATAAAGTTAATTTTAAAGAATGCATTTATTCTATTGGGTTTTATGCGCTGTCGGCGAAGTAGGTTTAATTCAATCCAATAAGTTTAAACAAAATGCAAGAAAAATGCGTATAATTTAATATTCCGTACAAGGAAGTCATGTGGTGTGGACATCAGATTTTTTTTTATAGTAGTTCTAATTATAATCTTCTTAGATCTTCAAACGATGATATCGATATTCTTCCAGTAATCGATTTCATTCCAGTTACTTGCCAAATAGTAGCTGCATTAGCAACTAAATCAGAATTTTTAGAAATTAACCTTAATTTTAGATGGAGTTTGAATATGTATTAATAAATAACTTGTTTATTATAACTGTTAAATAATTATTCCAGTTTATTTTTTCGAGATTTTTACAGAAATGCTTCTGTCCAAATAAAGAAAAGGATTTTTAGCCCGAAGGAGCTTTAACTCAGAAAGGCTATAAATTTTATTTTGGCATTTTGCTTTGGTTCTGAATAAAAGTCTGAATCACTTTTGAAATTGTTGCCACCAAATATTAGAGCCCTGCATTATATTAAAAGAAATTGAATAACGAAGAATCTGTATCCATGTATGCATGTTTCTCGCACTTTGAAAAAGACATCAAAGACGTCAAATTTTGAACAGCGTAGTCCTCCACTTGAACATGGGTATCTGGAAGCCCACACTTGGAATTTGTTTTATTACCTAGTTCATGTTTCGTAAAACTGAAGTTTTTTCGCCGTTAAAAAAGCAGACAAGATTCTTTTATCTCATTCTATATTATCAGCTCCTTGAAATTAAGTTCCCCTAAAGCAGACTTCAGAGAAAAGATATGGTAATTGCTGAAAAAATACTTTATTTTTCTAGTAAAAACACTAATGAACTTGTTTATTATCACTGTTAAATAATTATTCCAGTTTATTTTTCGAGATTTTTACAGAAATGCTTCTGTCCAAATAAAGAAAAGGATTTTTAGCCCGAAGGAGCTTCAGCTCAGAAAGGCTATAAATTTTATTTTGGCAATTTGCTTTGGTTCTGAATAAAAGTCTGAATCACTTTTGAAATTGTTGCCACCAAATATTAGAGCCCTGCATTATATTTAAAGAAATTGAATTGAAGAAGAATTGAAAAGAAATTAAAGAAATTAAAGAAAAGAATCCATGTATGCATGTTTCTCGCACATTGAAGTTGGTCACTACTAGGATCGAAAGCGATGGTCTCTTTATGCAGACATTTATTTATCTATTTATCGAGGCACTTATTTATCTCTTTAAGGACGCACTTATTTATCTATTTATGGAAGCATTTATTTATCTATTTATGGAGCAACTTATTTATCTCTTTATGGAGGCACTTATTTATCTCTTTATGGAGGCACTTATTTATCTCTTTATGGAGGCACTGATAGATGGTTCATTGTTGCCTGTTATGAAGGAAAAGACAGTTTATATCCATGCCTTCTCCAGGATTCGAGCCCAGGCCCTTCAGATAACTTATTTGTGTCTTGTTTTAATATTAAATTTCGAAAGGTTCGACGTTTATGGAGGCACTTATTTATCTCTTTATGGAGGCACTTATTTATCTCTTTATGGAGGCACTTATTTATCTCTTTATGGAGGCACTTATTTATCTCTTTATGGAGGCACTGATAGATAGGTTATTGTTGCCTGTTATGAAGGAAAAGACAGTTTATATCCATGCCTTCTCCAGGATTCGAGCCCAGGCCCTTCAGGTCACTTATTTGTGTCTTGTTTTAATATTAAATTTCGAAAGGTTCGACGTTTATGGATGCACTTATTTATCTCTTTATGGAGGCACTTATTTATCTATTTATGGAGGCACTTATTTATCTCTTTATGGAGGCACTTATTTATCTCTTTATGGAGGCACTGATAGATAGGTCATTGTTGCCTGTTATGAAGGAAAAGACAGTTTATATCCATGCCTTCTCCAGGATTCGAGCCCAGGCCCTTCAGGTCACTTATTTGTGTCTTGTTTTAATATTAAATTTCGAAAGGTTCGACGTTTATGGATGCACTTATTTATCTCTTTATGGAGGCACTTATTTATCTATTTATGGAGGCACTTATTTATCTCTTTATGGAGGCACTTATTTATCTGTTTATGGAGGCACTTATTTATCTCTTTATGGAGGCACTTATTTATCTCTTTATGGAGGCACTTATTTATCTCTTTATGGAGGCACTGATAGATAGGACATTGTTGCCTGTTATGAAGGAAAAGACAGTTTATATCCGTGCCTTCTCCAGGATTCGAGCCCAGGCCCTTCAGGTCACTTATTTGTCTTTTGTTTTAATATTAAATTTCGAAAGGTTCGACGTTTATGGAGGCACTTATTTATCTCTTTATGGAGGCGCTTATTTATCTATTTATGGAGGCACTTATTTATCTCTTTATGGAGGCACTTATTTATCTCTTTATGGAGGCACTTATTTATCTATTTATGGAGGCACTTATTTATCTATTTATGGAGGCACTTATTTATCTATTTATGGAGGGACTTGTTTATCTCTTTATGGAGGCACTTATTTATCTCTTTATGGAGGCACTTATTTATCTCTTTATGGAGGCACTGATAGATAGGTCATTGTTGACTGTTATGAAGGAAAAGACAGTTTATATCCATGCCTTCTCCAGGATTCGAGCCCAGGCCCTTCAGGTCACTTATTTGTGTCTTGTTTTAATATTAAATTTCGAAAGGTTCGACATTTAGGGAGGCACTTATTTATCTATTTATGGAGGCACTTATTTATCTATTTATGGAGATTTATGGAGGCACTTATTTATCTCTTTATGGAGGCACTGATAGATAGGTCATTGTTGCCTGTTATGAAGGAAAAGACAGTTTATATCCATGCCTTCTCCAGGATTCGAGCCCAGGCCCTTCAGGTCACTTATTTGTGTCTTGTTTTAATATTAAATTTCGAAAGGTTCGACGTTTATGGATGCACTTATTTATCTCTTTATGAGGGCACTTATTTATCTATTTATGGAGGCACTTATTTATCTCTTTATGGAGGCACTTATTTATCTCTTTATGGAGGCAATTATTTATCTCTTTATGGAGGCACTTATTTATGGTGGCACTTATTTATCTCTTTATGGAGGCACTGATAGATAGGTCATTGTTGCCTGTTATGAAGGAAAAGACAGTTTATATCCGTGCCTTCTCCAGGATTCGAGCCCAGGCCCTTCAGGTCACTTATTTGTCTTTTGTTTTAATATTAAATTTCGAAAGGTTCGACATTTATGGAGGCACTCATTTATCTCTTTATGGAGTCGCTTATTTATCTCTTTATGGAGGCACTTATTTATCTCTTTATGGAGTCGCTTATTTATCTCTTTATGGAGGCACTTATTTATCTCTTTATGGAGGCACTTATTTATCTCTTTATGGAGGCACTTATTTATCTATTTATGGAGGCACTTATTTATCTCTTTATGGAGGCACTTATTTATCTATTTATGGAGGTACTTATTTATCTCTTTATGGAGGCACTTATTTATCTCTTTATGGAGGCACTGATAGATAGGTCATTGTTGCCTGTTATGAAGGAAAAGACAGTTTATATCCGTGCCTTCTCCAGGATTCGAGCCCAGGCCCTTCAGGTCACTTATTTGTCTTTTGTTTTAATATTAAATTTCGAAAGGTTCGACGTTTATGGAGGCACTTATTTATCTCTTTATGGAGTCGCTTATTTATCTATTTATGGAGGCACTTATTTATCTCTTTATGGAGTCGCTTATTTATCTATTTATGGAGGCACTTATTTATCTCTTTATGGAGGCACTTATTTATCTATTTATGGAGGTACTTATTTATCTATTTATGGAGGCACTTATTTATCTCTTTATGGAGGCACTTATTTATCTATTTATGGAGGTACTTATTTATCTCTTTATGGAGGCACTTATTTATCTCTTTATGGAGGCACTGATAGATAGGTCATTGTTGCCTGTTATGAAGGAAAAGACAGTTTATATCCATGCCTTCTCCAGGATTCGAGCCCAGGCCCTTCAGATCACTTATTTGTGTCTTGTTTTAATATTAAATTTCGAAAGGTTCGACATTTATGGAGGCACTTATTTATCTATTTATGGAGGCACTTATTTATCTATTTATGGAGGCACTTATTTATCTATTTATGGAGGCACTTATTTATCTCTTTATGGAGGCACTTATTTATCTATTTATGGAGGCACTTATTTATCTATTTATGGAGGCACTTGTTTATCTCTTTATGGAGGCACTTATTTATCTCTTTATGGAGGCACTTATTTATCTCTTTATGGAGGCACTGATAGATAGGTCATCGTTGCCTGTTATGAAGGAAAAGACAGGTTATATCCATGCCTTCTCCAGGATTCGAGCCCAGGCCTTTCAGGTCACTTATTTGTGTCTTGTTCTAATATTAAATTTCGAAAGGTTCGACGTTTTCAAGTGTTTCCATAATATGCTATATAGTATATCACTTTATAGTTGGATAGTCGTAGTGGATTTTGCCATCTTTAGTCGATCTGATATAATTTTGAGCATTTTTTCGTATTACCTTTTTCTTTTAATGATACTTTGGTTAACCTAAAATATTCAGAAAATTTGAAAATTTTATGAGAACAAAATTTTCAATAACAAGGATGAAATACTGACACGATTAGAAAAATACATCCTGATGTTTACAAGGCTAAGTTATACATATTCTATGTATGACCCTTTTGCATCATGACATGTATTAATGCAATAATCTTCCCAAACATCCCTCATCATGTCCTTCTCAATAGTTTCAGCAGCTTTGTGAAGCATTAATAAGATTTTCCAAACTCAAAGAAAGGGAGAGAAATGAAAACTCAAGCCCTTGATGAACCTCAGTTGTTCAGTCATTGTTTAAGACTAGCTAAAGGGAATTAATCATATTCACGTTTCGAAAACAAAGTTATAAACATGCTTCAAAGTACAAAAGCATTGATGCCACCAGCGTACGACTCTGTGGCGAAATTATTGAACTCTCATTAATCGATTATCTAAAAATCTACGTTTTCGTGAGTTTTGTTGCCAATGCTTTAACCTTTCTGTTAGTTCCAAGCGTATAAGATTTACGACAATTCATAAAAGTCTAAACAATCAGTATATACTGCTAAGAAATGACCGATAAATCGGTGTGGGCTAGCGTGATCCGGGTGCGCAAAGAATGGAGCCATTTGTGTGTAAGAAAGCCAACTTCCAATAACAATTATTTAGTTATTCGAAGTAAAAACCACGAAATTTCAATTATGCTATCACCAGGTTTCGAATCAGAGAACTTCAAGTTGCTAACTATTTTCATTCCATTCATCGTTAGTGACACTGACTGCCGTAGCAATGGGCCAGGGCTGAAATCCCAGAAATCCATGGTTGTAACTGTCCCTTCAAATAAAAAGCAGCGGTGGCCACCCGGTAGGTGCTTCCATAATGAAATTGACACCACTTCTGGCTCTTGTAGTGGGGCAAAGCTAATGATTACAAAGTAAAGAGCGCGGCTATTAAAAAAATGATGAAAGAAAGAAATGAAAATGAGCCGCCCCAGTCGGTATGGTGGTCAGGGAAGCTGACTGCAATGCCGAAGGACCTGGGTTTAAATCCCGGAGAAGGCATGGTTGTAAATGTCCGTCCCTTCATAGGAAAGGCGATGGTGGCCCATCTATTAAGTGCCTACATAATAGAGACCACATTCGGCCTTGTATAGATTAATGGACTGGGTTACATTTGTAATTGTTCACAATCTGCCATTGGAAAAAAAAGAAGGGAATGAAAATTATTGTTGCCGAAAGCTAAATTTATTCCATTCACTAACCTGACATGTGCTTTCTTCGGTATAAGCTTTTCTTTTTTCCTTGTAAAATATGATCAGTAGTACCCCACATTTATGATCACTGCATTTATCAGCATTCGAATTAGAAGGTTGAAGATGTAATTTTCTTTATCATTATCTTCCTGAAAAATCTCGACTGTCCCTCGACTCGACTCGAATTTTCGTACGCCTCGCAACAGATTTCCTCTTCGCTGCTTACTTAAAAATTACTAAAATCTTTCATTTTTCTTTTAGATATTATAAAAAATTGGGGGCAACAGTTTAAAAAAAAAATGCAACAATTTGTCACTACAGAAAAACTATTTGGGAAAGAAGAAATAATTTTCGAATCTCGCACCCTTTCTCAGATATTTCCCGAGGAAAAATTTTAAACTGAGTACATGTACTAAAATGTTTCATTTTAGACGTTATCGAAATCATTGATACATGGTACAGCAGCGCTCGTGGCGTGAAGGCGATTTTCTAACAAACTCGCGTGGCAGTCAACGTATTATAAATAACTGAGTCGTATTCAAGCCACACGACAGGGAAACTCCCATTCAGCCAGCTCTTCTGTCGGGATCCAACACCTGTATTCAGTTACGTTACCACTCGACCTTGGTGGGATCATCGGGGTCTTTGATATAGAAGCTTGGAAGGAAAGGCAAAGCAACAAAAGGAATTGTCATTATTCGGAGGCTTACAGAAAATGAGGTACTAAAGCTCAGTTTTACAGTAGCCATCGTTGCTAAAGGTTATTTGTTAAAATAAGCGGATAATTTAAGGCTAATAACTTATAAGTCCCAGTTGAAAACATAAAAAAAACGAACCTACGCAGAATGAAACATAGCGCATTTGGAGCAAAGAGTTAAAACTAAAATAATTATGTTTTTATAAATTTACCTAATTAAATTTTAATAAATTTACCAGCAGGAAAAAAATCAGTCGGACATTAACCGCAACTATATTAGTTATAAAAAATATAAACATTGAATTTGTAAGGATTATGGTAATTTTAAGTTCCTTTCCTGTCGATTCTTAACTTCAAATTACTACTTCCGGCCAGAACGTAGTATTAGAATCACGTCTGAATACATAATGAGGAAGAGCGGTATTTAACCGCGAAGCTCTTCGGCCTTAGTGGGAGAGATAGTAGGTATTTCGGCTGCTCCCCCGGATTAGTTTCTCGTAAGCTATTATCACGTTCGGCCGTACTTTAGGCCCTTGATTGCTTCGCAGTCTATTAACGTTATCTTGATATCTTCGGCTATACCTCTTTAGTTTAGATTAGTTTAGTTTTATTCTTAGTCTCTTAAGTTCAGAGCCCTTTATTGTACAGAGCCCTTTATAGTGTCGGCTTTATTGTACACTCCAAGGAGTTTGTTAAGCTTTAGTTGGAATAATAAAAGGCTAGTTTACCCTTCTATCTTGTTGTTTCCTATCACACGAACTCAAGCAATTATTTTCTTATTAGTTCTTAAGATTCTTCACGTTCAACAGTAACTCAGCATTACACTGTGAGGAATCCTACAAATTGATTCTTACAATTAGTTTAAAATGCAAAAACCAGAATAAGTGCTCAAATTTATTTGAGAATGTATTATCTACTGATGAAGTAAACTGGTTAAATAATATCCCGTTTTATTTTATATCAATTTTTATTATTACTTAAGTTTTCTTAAATTAGCTTAAAATAACATAATAATTAACATTCCGCTTTCTCCTAAAGTATTAATTATGTTGGCTCTGATATGTAAGGTTCTTTTCCAATTTTTGCATATATATCAGTTCTAAAATTTCGAATGCCTTGTACTGTTATTATGCTGTTATTAATTTCATTACGTTACTTACGTGGATGCTCATATTTGCCTTATCTAATTTTTTACGAATTATCAGATTTGAAGTTTTAATGTTCCTAGAATAATATTTCTTTCCTTTTCCCATTGTCTTTATATACATGCAAAAAAAACAGATTTTTTTTAGAATTTTCAACAACCAACGATGAAATGTTACCTGACACGGAGAAAAACAAACAGGAAAAAAAAAATAAATAAATAAGAATAAAAATAAAAAATAAAAATAAAAATAATAATAATAATAATAATCGTGAAAATAAAAGGTGATTAAATCAAAAACAGGAATGAATTGTAACTGACTCTTTTTCAAGGAAAAACCAAGAGAAATTTCAACGGAGCGGCATTTATGAATTCTATCTGGATGAACTTCAAAACAAAAATTAATTATATTTCTTGATTTTGAGCAACAAACATTTTCAAGCTAAATTATTTTTTTTTTCACAAAATCAAAATAATGAGCAGTTTAAAATTTTTTAAATTACTATTTTATTAAATACGTTCAGTAGGATATAATTTGGCCCCAGACTACACCAAAGAAAATATCTTTACATATTTCTAAATATTACGATAAATATATATATATATATATAAATATCATAATATATACATATATTATGATATTTTTCTAAATATTAAAATTTAGAACACTAAGATAACCTCAGGTAACTCTAGGATAAAACGCAATGTATCATTCAGTCAGAACAAGAAAGAATTTTAAAAAAAATTGTAGTTACTTGGATACTCAAAGGAGTAAAAATTCTTTTAATGTTCAAAGTGAGAAAGAGTTTAAATAAATTAAAAAGTTAAGTCAGATAACCTTTAAGCCAAATTACGCACTTTAAGCTGTAGTAATTCAATTGTAATAATTAGTATTTACAAATCAAAGCAAATTTTTTTTTGGGGGGTGTAAGTTAGAAATAAATTAGTATACGATCTCTTTTGAAAATCTGTAAAAATTGCAGAAACCAATGAATTAATTAACACAAGTGATTTTTTTAATTAAAAATGTTAATGCTCTTTATTTATAGTTTCGCTATATTTAATGATTTTAAAACTCACTCTTTAAAAAATTAATTATTAAAATATAAAATATTTTTTATTGTTTGAATAAATATTTTTTATTTTTTGAATAAAAAATATTTTTTTCGCTATAAATTGATGTTTTCAATTTTTTCAATTTGGGCAATTCTGCAGAAGAATTCGTTTTCACTAATTTATTTCTAATTTGTTAAATAAAATATATTTGAATTTGCTTTAATTTCATTAATATATAATATATATGTGTGTGCGTGCGTAATAAAAAATATATTTTTCACTATTAATTCATGTTTTCAATTTTTTCATTTCGGGCAATTCTGCAGAAGAATTTGTTTTTACTAATTTATTTCTAATTTGTTAAATAAAATACATTTGAATTTGCTTTAATTTCATTAATATATAATATATATGTGTGTGCGTCCGTGTATATATAAGTATATATGTATATATATATATGTGCGTAAGAAAAATAAAGAATATATGGAAAATAAATTACAATATAAATTAGTAAATTAATTTCCCTTTTCTATTTTAAAAATAGTAATCTATCTTTGCACTGCATCATTTCGAGACAAATCCATATCATATGACTTTTACATAATTCTGATAATATAAATCGAACTAAAACTGAAACAACCATTAATAGCAGCCAATAATTTCGGCCAATAATAATATTTTCATTAATTATCCAATCAAAATACATTGAGAACCAAAACTAACTCCCTCTGAATTAAGATATCATCCTGAACTTAACTCACTCTTCTCAACCTTGCTACTTTTCCACCTAGCTGGAAACCTATGCATGAAATTACATAGTCGTTTGTCGGAACCGTTGTATTATTTCGTGTTAACCGTCTTAAGCGTTTTCGCGTTCAACGTATTTCACTGCACTTAAAATCAACAAGTATTCTGAATCAGCGGTCGTCAACCCTTAGAACTTAACGGATTACTACATATATAATTTTATATTTGGCGAACCACTAATATAAATTAAAAAAACTTAAATCATACCTTAAAAACAACATATTAATACGCAAGAACGATATTCAACTTTCCAGTACATGTAATTCTAATTTTCATTTAAAAAATAATTTTCGAAACATTTGGTGTTCAGAAGCATGCCTTTATAGAAATTCAGGCTACACCCCTGATTATAAGTAACAATTTAAACACTATTAACGTCTCACTGATACACACATTTCGTTCACATTGAAAAATTATATGAAAAATACAAAAATCTTACCTTCCTGTACAGAAAGCTTCACATTTCCATATCATTGAAAAGGAACTTCCCGGAAAGCAAGAACAAACCGGCAAATATCAATAAACTCAAATTGTTATGCCAACAATTTTTAATTATTGTAAACAGAATAATCATTGCTTACTCAGCAATGACGCAATCGACAGCAGTGAGGTAAAAAAAAAGGGAAAACTTCCAGTGATGCAATTATAAACAAGAATGCAGATGGTTCTCATAAAAATCCATCCATTTGCCTAGTGACACGGAGAAAAACTGTGTTATTAACGACTACAATAGTATATGTTTATAATTCAAAAGGAAAGAGAATTCCAGTTCGCGCTAATATTGATAACAGCAGCATATCCATGGATGCCAACTCTCACTTTCAAATGCCGCTAGATACACCTACAAAAGTAACTAAAATATCGCTAAATTCAGAAATAATTTCGCTAAAAGTAGTAGCTAAAATTTAAAAATAGTATAATCCATATTCCATAATAGGTTTTGTTAGTAGTCATTTTTTAAATTGCATCTTCATAAAAGTATAAATAGTGTACCAATTTTTCTGCGGACCATCAAAAGGTTTTCACGGAGCATCACCAATTGGCGACCGCTGGTCTAGATGGTATAGATGGTGGCGTGTGAATTTTAGAGGTATTTGAGATGAAGTGACTTAAAACGGTTTATAGGACAAACAGATTTAGTTGCACTCGTTGTCAGTTCAATATATTTTTATTATTAAAAAATATTCTTGGTATACACATTTTAACTAGCGCAATATGCAAGCCCGTTTTTAATAACTACATTTGTACCTTTTACAAATCTATAACAATGTATTTGCAGAAAGAGAAGCGATGCATTATGTATTAGCAATATAAATACTGAGAAGTGCGTAGAGTACAATTTGGATGTTAGTGTAGTTATGTGTCTAATTTATGTCTGCTGGTGAATCAAGATTTTCTTTATGTAGGTATATGTGTCGTGAGCGTTACATTAGAATGATATGACAGGGATTCATTTTGAAACAATGCGTTGGAGAGGCTTATAAACATCTTACTATTTTAGGAAAATAAGACAGCCAAATTAAAAGTAACCAAATTAAAAATTATATCTATGGGCTGATGCAACTTAAAGTTAGAATTGCATCTTGCATATGTATACCGGATGATTCAGAATTCATCATCAATATTTGGTGGGAGATAGGGAATAGGAAAAGAAGGAGATTTCACGTAGAAATGCATGGGCGCATATGCCATGTAGTAGGGCAAAATAACCCCAGTTCAGTGATGGAAAGAACATAAAAAGGAAGCAGTAAGGGGAAAAAAAACATTTATTATCCTACATGTAACATTTCTTTGCATCGGTTTTACAGATTTACAAGAGGTGCTCGAACTGCTGACCATGTACTAGAATGCATGACTCACAACGGCGTTGCATGGACAACGGACCTTCTGGAATATGCCCGGCATTTACATGCATATCTGCAAGTTCATTCCGGTTCATGTTACTTCTGCAAAGTCACCTAGTCGAATGACGACTGGCTGGAAACGTCAAACAGCTGTGCTTATATATGGAAATTGTGTACACACAGCGCTCTCTACACCCCCATGCGCCCATACTTTCCTTTTTGAAATCTCCTTCTTTTCCTATTCCCTACCTCCACACCAAATATTGATGACGAGTTCTGAATCACCTTGTATACTTATTTATGTAAAGAAATAGTTTTATGTAAATAAATTACTTTTATTCCTTAAGTTAACTTTTCTAATAATTTTGTTTGATTTATTTAGTAAATTTATTTTCCTATTCATATTAGTATAGGTCTAAATTTTTGTTTGTTTCTAAAATTAAATTTTATCTTAAATTTATATCCTAGAACTGTTTTGAGGAAAATTTCTATTTTTCTTTCACAGAAAATTCTAATTTCGAGCCTTTTATGGAGGACATCTTTCTGTTATCATTCCTAAGATGGAAAAAGTATAGAATTAATGAAGCATTTGAAGCTCTTCATGATTTCTACACTCTTAAGAAAAAACACTCTAGAATATATTTTGATTTCACCCCTTCAGAACTGACACATGTACTGAAGATGAATCACTTGGCTACACAGCCATTGAGAGGTCCTGGCGGTTGCAACGTGGGAATTTTGAGATTAGGTAGATGAATCTTATTATATAAAATATTATGTAAATAAAGAACTTTATATTCATTCTCATAAATGCATGTTAATATAGAAATATGATGCATTCTCAGAATATTTAATATAATATATTCTCATAAGAGAATCAGATTTTGTATACTTTATGTACATGTTAATATAGAAATAATTTTTTTCTTAGCACATCGTTAATAGACATCGTAATTACGCTTTCTGCCGACTGCTTTTCAGATTTCTTCATTTAGTAATAGGTTATTTTCAGATACTGCAGTCTTATTTATGGGATAGTAATTGATATTTCATGCTTTTAAGGTGCTATAATTTAAAATGATCTTTACAAAGTTTGCTTTAGAAGAGAAATTTATTGATGGACAGCAATTGAGAGAAATTATTTCTAGACTTGGGGATCTTGTTCAGCAGCTAAGTTTCAATTAAAATAATGCTTGAAAAAAGCCAATTAACGATTTGACGAACACAGCTATAACAACCTCAATTTGTAATTATGTAAACTCGGTTATATGCAAGCTCTTTCCTCCATAACGTTCCTCATAAACAGTGTGCTGATGCCAATCTTTATCTCTTCACTGTATTTAGAGAAGCGCTGTTCATTCAAATTCAGAACCGCTTTAGCGCTCTGTTATTGCAGATTGCTACGGGATCTGAAGTCTGAGGCTTGATTTATTTACGAGGGCATTTTGAAAAGTAAAAATACAATGGCTAGTATTCCCTTTAAAAAAAAAAAAAAATTAGAAAACGTCAGTTACATTTTAAATAACTGGATTATTTATTATTTTTCGACATAATCACTTCCGTTATCCAAACATTTGTTAAGTCGGTGCACAAGCTTTTGTATCCCACGGTCATAGAAGGTTGTCGTCTGTTGGAACCCAGCGCGAACACAATTTCCTGTACCCTAACTTGACAGTCACAACTTCATAAAGAGTTGTCATTTTCACTTCCGGTATGATCTGATGCAATTCTTTCAATTTGAGACGTCTATTCGCACAAATTGCTTCCTCTGTTCTCTGAAGAAGGGCATCAGAGATGACAGATGGCCGACCTGTTCTTTGTTCATCATGAACATCGGTCCTACCTCCAGAAAAATGACGACACCATTTCGTTACATTTTGTCGATTCATAATGTTTCCATAAACAGAAACAATTTCTTTGTGAATATCCTCTGGTCGCTGACCTTTTGCATGAAGAAAACGTATGACGGAACGCACTTCGCATTTCGCGGGATTCTGAATCGGCGCAGCCATTTTAAACACGACCTACTCCAACCAGAGTCCACCTTGAAATGCCGAATGATCGCGAGGAGAAAGCTAACGGTTCAAGGTTAACACCTGTGTTGCCAACTTGCTCACCAAAACTTTTCTTTTCCTCTGGCGTACGGTGTATCTTTACTTCTCGAAATGCCCTCGTATTATAACAAGGCTTGTGAGAACGGAAGCGATGCCTACGGGGAGGAAGTTCTAAGGGAAACTGGGTCGTACATACGTTACTCATGGGGAAGGCCCATGAAGCCAGCCCGTTAGCCTGGACTCGAACCCAGGTCGGAACTGCCAGTGTTTATCGAACTGAAATCTGATATAAGGACTTCTTGCCGTCCAGATGGAAAGGAAATTCTTTTTTTACCATACGAAGCAAGATGATTCCTGTATGGAATCGAAATATGGTGGAAAGCAAATTCAGTACTCAATCTGTCAAAACCATAGGCAGAGGTCTCTGGCATATAAACAAGAATCTGAAAATAACATTTCTCGAAAAGATGATGGCTGGATTTGGCCAAGCGAAACAGCTAATTCCCTTTCTTTCAAAAGAAAGTCCTTGATGCTCCTAGGATTAATTTAAGGTTTCCTTCTTGCGAAAGAGAGCCATAGACGGCGGAGTCAGCAGACATTACGTCAACGACACTGACAAAACGACAGCTGAATGCAACAAAACAAAGTTGACTGATGTAGATTTTTTTTAATTTAGTACAAAACACTATCTTTTGAATGTGGTACGTACCTTTCATTTGCCAATAGAAGAAGAGGAAAAAAATGAAACAACAAAAAGAAAAGGTTGATTGACATAGATTTTACAGTTTAGTACAAAACAATACCTTACTGTTTGTGGTACTTCATTTAGTATTAAATGAAGAGACCAATTTCATCAACTGAAGTAGTGTTCAGTCGATGAAACTCTTTTGATAAAAATATATTAATTACCATTGCTCTTTTTGCACTTAAGTTTTACTTCGCATATCATTCATTTCAAGACCTCGTCTTCTATTCTCTGCCAGAGGTGTGCTGGAGCCAAATTTTAGAAATGCCCATTGTGAAGAGAATTCAACAATCATTCATTCTTTGGCAACCTTTTTAGACAACACGTTAGCAGAGTAATATCTAATAGCAATGGCTAAAATGCTGGAAATAGTGAAATACTTTGCTTTATTTAGAAATACAGCATAAAACTAAATATGGCTCTAAAAATTCTTTTCGAGGTCTCTCCTAAAATACTAAAGGGAAACCAAAGATACCAAAGATCTCCTCAATGTCAAATAGACAACGAAGTTCAGCTGTTATTTCTTAAATTTCGGTTTCATGTGATTGCCAGAAAACTTTCGGTTTCATGTCATTGCGACACTCCAGGGTTGTCTGCCTAAGGGGAGGGAAAACATTATCGAGACTTTCTTAGTGAAACTGGCTTTTTCTATCCCTTAAAATCCCATTTAAGACTTACAAGAAAAATTATAGAAAAAAAATTGAAAGATTATCATGTGGCATAATCTTTCAATCTCTCTGACTGCAAGTGCAAAACATTTCATCTGTGGTTTCGTAATCTGATCATAAGAGTGTCACACTCGGTTCGTTTTATTGCTAAATTGAATTTATTATTGTTAAATTGCATTAAGCAATTCAACAATATTGCATTGATAATTGCATTAAGCAATCTAACAGAATCAGATAATAAGATTAAATAGTTATTTTACGCATAAATAAGTTTGAACGCAAATTAAGATTCATAAAATTGGTTTGAAATATAGTATATAAAAAGAATTGAGTAACTTTGAAACAACCAACATATAAAAAAAATCAAATTCATATTTTTTAATAGTTCTTCCCTCTTGCTTTTTTTATGTATGGTGTGCGAGGACGTGTAAAGGAATCCGTGTGATAAGTAAAGCGTCATATAATTTAATTAGTCTCTAAACATCGTTACACATGTGAATTAGAAGAAAAAATAAAATTCAATGCAATAATATTTATTTGAAGCAAATTTAAGTTTAATGGCAGACAAAATTGTCTTCAGAGTAAGAGATTAAAATGAAGAAATTTTTCTGGAAAGAAAGTAAATGCGCCCTGTTATGTAAAAAATGTAAGTATGTTAGAGTATCACATTTTGATTTGTAATGCTTCCAAGTAATTGTTCACTTCTATAAAGTGAAATACCACCAAATTCTGCCTTAATTTTTTAAACTAATATTTCTGAATTCTTATGCTTGTAATTCAAGTAAAACACAACTCCGCTAAAATATGCCCTGTGAATATCAATTGTGAACAACAGCTTTTTCACTTGCATTCATTCTGCTTAAACGTTTTCTTAGAAAAGGTGGTTATAGTTCTTTAGATAATTTTCTTCTCGTTAAATATACAAGATATTCAAGGAACCATTGAAACATTTAAGCAGTATTAAAGTTTTCTGGTAATTCTAATAATAATATTCTTTATTCTAAATATTTAGTCATTAAATTCACTACTTATCTTATGAAACCATGATTTTTATTGTTTCTTATTGACACTAAATACCTCCGCAGGCTTAAAACAGAATATTTATCATCAGCTAGAAGTTGACGTCTTTAAAACTGCCGAATATATGTAAACAGTTTTATTATTGGTGTACATTTTTACTTTCTTGTACGTAGCAAAGGAAGTATTGTAATCGCGAAAAATTTCCGGTATTATAGTTCAACAAAAATATCCATTTTGACCACTGTCGAATCCATTTGAACGATGTTTTTGGGTGACAACTGTAGGTAAGGATAGAATAAAGGACGACATTTTCCTAAACGAGTTGTAAAATGTATGTAGAAGAGATTCTAAAGCGATTTTTTGTGATACCTGCACGTATCCAAGTATATATCTCGCATAACTCAAAAACATGTAGCTATCTTAAAAGAGTGAATCCATACTAGTAAGTCCTATTTTGAAAGATGTTTTGAAGTAACTTGAAAGCAAAATGTTAAAAATGTTTTACCAGGGACTGGAATTAAATCATATATATATAAATGTTACCATTCGGTTATCTGGCTCAGTGAGACCATATTTTTATTATTATGTGCTGGTAAATTGGGCATTTTTTGCTTTAAAAGTAATTGAGTTAAGTTGTTCTTTTGATTAGATTATTTTATGCACTTAGTTACTCTGCATGCTATAGTGTAGAGTTATCAGAAATTCAAAGTTTAAGTAGCGCTAGGCTAGGCCTAACGAGGTTGCCATTTGTTTACATTTCAAACTTTTAGTAGAGTAGTAAATTAAGACAGTTCGTGCACCAACTTTAATGTCTTTTTGCCCAGTAGAACCAAAAGTTAACTTTAAATTTTGTACACCTAAAACTTTTTCTTCTTGCCAGCTGGTCAGATTGTTTGTTTTTGCGTAGAAACTTCTAAGTTTAATTGTAAAAATTATTTTTTAACCGTTTTTAACACTATTTGGTGTTTTAAGTTTTTTTATATTTTACAACTTTAAAAATGAAGATAGTTTGAGGATTTATGTATTTTTGGCTTGCCACGAAGTAAGAACTGAATTGATTGTATCAAAAATATATTTATAATGAAATTCGAGGAAATACGAAGAAATGAAGTGCAGCCAAAAAAAAATGTGTATAATTGGATAGGCCCTGCAAGGAAGCCATGTAGTGTCCATATCAAGTATTTTATTTTTTGAATTTAGGATGAGATTCAAACTTTCGACAGTTTATGTAGCATTATGTACAGAATAAATTATGCAACGAGGTAAAATAACCAGGTAATTTATACAAGAGACACAGATACACCTTTACATAATGAGTTACTGGATTCTATGTACAGAACGCATTTTTAAACAAGAATTAAAAACAATAAAATAGACAAAAAGTAATAGATAAAAAATGGAACAAAATGATTCATGATTAACTCCCCCTCTCCCAAAAAAGAAGAAGAAGAGAGAGAAGCTATTGACAAACCGAAATTCGCCAGAGGTTAAAAAATACTTTGTTCTACAGCGGTTACGAATGAAATCCGTCTCACGGCCTTCCCCTTTTAGTCCACCATCCTGACCACTTATCTAACTTTGACAAAGCTCCTGAGCAAAAAATAAAGAAAAGAGTAGATGTCCCTGCAATGAAAATTTAATTTATATTCAATAAATAAGTGTCGCCTGTCTCAAGTTGTAACTGTCCTAGAAAATTACACAGCTGCATTTTATTGAATACTCTTTCACAGTCAACTGCATTGTTTCAGAATTTGTTATTTTGTTGAAGATAATTTTCGATGTATTTTATTCTGAGATACTTACGCATGATTCTGAGATACTTACGCATGATACTTATACATTACATTATTCTGAGCTTCTTACGCATGAATTAGCTAAAACTTGTAATAATTGAGGAGAATTTTATAAGGCAGAGAATTCTATTTCGTAGAATTTGTAATTTACTTAGATTCTTGTTGCTTACGGCTTTCCATGCAGGTGACGTATATGGGTACATTAGTCATACCATCGCTTGGACGGATCAATGCAGTTTGTTTTCTGTGTGACAATATGAAATCAATGCATGGTTTGAGAGAACGGAAGATGAGATAAACAATGCTGAAGATTTTATTGAAGTTGACAATTACGATCTCTTTAAATAGGAACTCATCACTCTGTGGTTCCGACACTGTACTGAAAAGCGTAAAAAAGACGTTTTTCACATTATGACACATGATAAGAACTCACTCAGTTATCGGATGTTCGTCAACTCCGCGGACATGTTTACGTCCTCCGCGTAATGCGAATTTACGCCGGTCGGAAAGCATTACCTACAACTACATCGCGAACGTATTAGTGTGCAGGGACCATCTTCAATCTTTCATAATTTAAATACTGTTTTAGAGAATAAAACTTCCCATTCTTGCATTTAAGTATCATTTATTAAACTGAGAAATAAATACCTGAGAATTTATTTCCTGTTTCGTGAAATTCTTACAATTTTTATTGGCAATATTACTTGTGATCGAACGATATCTTTCGCTTTCTTCCTTTACACCAGAGACTTCTATTTTATTTATGCCTTCTTTAGCCGCAAATGTGTACCTCTTAGGAGGTCTTGGATGGTGATAAGAAGAGGCGCTTTGTCTCTGTAGCAGCTAGTGTAGTCATGCGTCTGGTGCCATCTCTAGTACTATGAGAAATTCCAGGTAGATGGATTAGATGCCCCTAACTTTGAGAGTAGCATCAACTTCCAAGTGATGGTGTCCAATCCAGGCAACACATGAGAAAGAAACATATCCATGAATATACATGAAGGAGAATTTACATCATGAACCGTAACAGGCAGTTTGGCTATATGCAGGTAAGGAGTGAAACCGCATATCAGGTGAGTGAGTGAGTGAGTGCACCGCTATGATGGCTTCCGACCACGGACATGAACCAAACGGAATTATATACCATCACGGCGGGAAAGACTCCAGAGTAACAAGGTTGAATATTATAAACTAATAACAGTTTTTACATATTGTTAACTGCAAGGCACTAAGCGTTATTCTGGTTATCTGCTTTAAGTTCCGAACTTTTGACACATTATAATATTATCCACGGTTGTTTCTGCTTAGGCAGTGTCCTGAGATTTTCTCTATTTTATCAAGGGCTATTCTGTTTTCGAGTGTGTTAGTCGTCCACATTGCCCAGGCACAGTCCGCTGGTTTCTTCAAGTGCCAGGTTCTTGTATGTACACAATGGAAGTAATAATGGTCCGTGTCGCCTTCCTCTCCGCATTCGCAGAAAGGAGTATCCCTAAGTCTGAATCTGTTCAGGTATACTGGGAATGGTCCATGACCTGTCAAGAACTGTGTTAGGCTAGCACAGTGGGTCTTTATTTCCATGTTAACTTTTGGCAGTAAGCGAAATGTCCTTCGTCCTACATCTGCCTCTGTCCATCTACTTTGCCAATTTTGTAACAGACTTGTCAAAGTTGTTAGCTTAATATGACACCAAGGAAGTTTAGTTGGTCTTTCTAATATATCCGTGCAGTTGGCTGCCTGCTTGGCCAGTAGGTCAGCGGCTTCATTGCCTTGAATCCCTGTGTGAGCGGGAACCCATTTTAAAGTGGGTCTTTGCGAAATAGGCATTGTCAGAAGCTGTTTCTGAATTCTGTATACCAATGGAATCCGGCTGTTTTGACTTGCGATAGCCGCCAGACTTGATGCCGAATCACTGAGTATGGAGAATTTCTCCTGTTGACATGTGTTCGCATATCTAATTGCAGCACTGATAGCTAGAAGCTCTGCTTGGTATACCGAGTTGTTCGAGCCTAATTTCCTTTTCCACTCGAATGTTACAACTCCATTTTATAGTCTACAGAAGGCGCTTCCCGTGCCGTTCTCACTTTTGGAGCCATCTGTGAAAAGGTTATTACTGTACCTCTGAATTGGTTGGTCGTTTAATAGATCCTTCTTGCTGTAGAAGATCTGCATCATATGGAGGAATGAAAGAATCGTCCACTATGATTTTATAATTTGCAAGAGTAGCGAAGTTTACAGTAGTATTGGCTGCTGCCTTGTTGTAAAAATTCATATTAAGCGTTCCTTTATCATATCAGTTTTCAAATCATGGTGAAAACTTTCGTATCATATTAATTAAGGGCCACCAGTGATAATCTCCAACAATTTATTCTGGAGCACCTCCAAATTTTGTTCACTTTCTCCCGCACTTGTCCATATTGTTGACGAATAAGTAAGAATCCTTGTAAAGACGCATCTTACGAGTAAGACTGAGTCCTGAATCGCCTGAAAGCACTCTATTACTCGGATACTCCAGTTATTATACAGTTATCAGCTCCATTAGGTAGCACTTTCCTGTAACCTCAGATAGTCCCAATGTAGGGAGTGAAAAAAGCGATTAATCCTTAATTGCACTCTCAACGAGTGATTCGTGAAATAAAAAACAGAGATTAGTCATTTTATCCCCTGTCGAAACTCTTGGCAATGTCCGGAAGGGATTTGTCAGTGAATCACTTATCCAATATACTGTGTAATTCAGCAATTTGGTTACAAACATTCAAGAGAGATCGAGTACACTTAAACGATGGAAAATTACGTAGAAATGCACTGTCGGAAAAGCTTTCCTGGCGTGGTAGTGACGATACAAATACAATAAATGAAGGACAAGAACAGGATGAGGAAACATGTTTATTATGCTTGGTACAGCAAAAAACAAAAAATGAAAAAAAAAATCGTCAACAATTGTCGTCAAAGAAAGAATTAAGTTTTATGACATCGAAATTTCGGCCATGAACCTAGATACGGGCTTCACACCTCAGGTGTGTGGAATATCTGATGCTCTGGAAACTACTTCCCCAGCAGCTGCTACGATGCGTGCAAAACGTTCCTGAGCAGTGTTAACAGGGTCATACATAAGTGTCTTTACGTACCCCCCCCCAAGAGAAAATAGTCAATGCAAGTGAGGTGTAGCGATCTTGCTGGCCAATGCAACGGACCACCCCTGCTGATCCACTGTTAAGGATAATTTGTGTAGACATACATGAAGGCTGTTAATGTATGCAAAAATTAAGCATTTCCAACATTTTAGCTGCACTGAGCATAATAAATATCTTTTCTCACCCTGTTCAGTAGGCGCTCAATCCCGGAACGGATTCTATTGTTTGCTGGAGGAGTCCAAGATTTGTAGGGATGAGCTAAGAGGAGAAAGGAAAAGGGATTTTGAGTATAGGGAATTTCAGTCGTTCCGGGATTGAGCGCCTACTATGAAACTAGCTCCTACTTTGTGAGCGTAGCTAGCGTTTCGTTAGTAAGTATATTATTTAATATTCTTATTGATTGTCTGCCCCCCTTTTTTACAGTTACAATTTTCAACAATACCTTAAGTAAATAAAAACTTTACAGTTACGTATTGTAACTTCATGTAATACTCTGTTACTTTACCGTAATAAGAGTTCTGATAAATATTAAATTTCGTTGGAATAAACAAAATTATGTAATTTCGCCAAAACGTTATGCCTTTAAGCAAATTTTAAATAAACATACAATTTTACATTGCAAACACGTATTTCTCTACGAAATATTTTTTTTTTGTTTCATAAATTGATAAAAATTAATCTGTCCTTAAACAAAATGTTCAATAAAACATGGAGGATAAAAATAAGCAGTGAAACTCCTTCCACGGTTCCGGAATAAGTCAGTGAGCATATCCATTTTTTCCCTAGTACCCATTGAAAGCCATTCCACTATCTAATTATTTCCGTTGGAAACAATACCGGAACCTTTCCTTTCTATTCCTCTCACCTGCGTATATTGAGCTCGCCCAGCTAACAATAGCAGTCATTCCAAGATTGACGGTCTAGTCACCCTGTTCTTGTCCATCCTTTCTTGCGTTTCGTGTCATCACTACCGCGCCAGGAAAGGGTTTTCGACCATACATTTGCTGTATAATTTTCCATCCTCGAGGTATACTCTATCCTTCCTTAACATTTGCAAAAAATTGACGAAACACCCTATATATATACTAGCAGCAGTCGTGTTGTAAGCAAAATTCCGTAAATCAAATGCACTAATTTAGTAGAAAATGTAATGTACTGTTCACGTAACACAAAAATATTTATGTAATTTTTTTACTTCCTTACTGCTGGATAAATTCGGTTCCAAGAAACTTTCCCTCCTTAAAGTAATCCACTGTATCAACTATTTTCTACAGTTCTCCTTCCCTGGATGTATGAATTTCCATTTACCGGTTTTTAATATTTTCCCATCAAATTTAATTTGCATAATCAAGATTTCTAATTGTTTAATATATATTAATAATCTGATAACGAATTTTTTTAGGTTATCATGACTTCAAAATTGGCACATTTGATGAGTTAATTGCTACAGTTCTATGCATGGGTTTGGCGACGAATGATATAGAAGCTTACCTAGTGAGTGGTGCCATTATAATCTTAGACTGCAAAAATGTTCCTCTTGAGATATTAAAGACAACACTGAACCCGTATCGAGTCTACTTTATTGTTGAAGTTATGGTAAGTTTATATTGAAAAAATACGAATTTATCAACTTCTTTATGACTTTAGAATGTATTTAAAATATTTTAAGTGGATTTAATAAACTAGTGGAAATACAGACAATTTAATATTTTAGTGAAAACAAATTTTGAAATTTATAATAAATAAAGTAACAGCCCATTAAGATAGAGATCTGACAAGATCTTCTAATCTGAAATTTACCATTTTCCTGGAAAAATATCTATCTGATTCTACTCGCAATGGTTTGGTTTGGTTTAGTTTACTAGATTACAGCAAAGCACTCGAGGGCTATCTGCCTTAAGGGAGGGATGCCTTCGTGGAGGACTTTTTAAGGGAAACTGGCTCGTATACACGTCACACATGGGGAAAACCACGAAAACACCCATGCAGCCAGCCCGTTCGCGGAATTCGAACTTCGGACCGAACTACCAGTGTTCAGCGACGTTAGCGCTCGGCCGTTGGTGGGCCATCTACTCACAATGAAACACATGTAATAACAAATTAACTCAGACAGGCAGATAATCAATTATGAAAAATTATTAAATGAGTTTGGTATTTGGTGCAGTTTTAAGAATTAAAACGTAGACACGCTGATCGGTAAATGCAACAACGTGTAGAGTTGTGACCACGGCTAGCTGTAAAATTGCTAAACAAAACTGGTAAAATTTAAACCAGACAAACTTTAACATTTAACAAAAAGAATTTAATTAAACACAAACACTACATAAAGAAATTTACATGACAAAACTAACAAGAAGTAACATAAAGAAATATTACTCAAAAGGAGATGAAAAGTTCATGATCATAGTCCTCTGCCGAAACTCAAACTAAGTTAGTTCGAGCGTAGATGTTTTGAATAGCGTCCGATAAGGTGCCACTGCAGTACAAGAGGCTGTTTGCTAGCGTTCGTTATAGACTCCCCCTCGGGCTCTGACTACGTCCCGGCAGAGTCCGTGTTCGATAGTTCAATTTTGCGAGGTCTGCCTCTTTTCCTTATGGGAGTCACAGGACCTAGGTCTTTCGATGGAGACAGTTTATATGGTCTCATCATATTGGTATGATAAGTACTAGCAGTAACTAAGGAGTAGCAGGATCTGCAATGTCATATGTTGTGGGAGATCTATTAGTAACCACTAGATACGGACCTTCTCGTTTAGGCATAAATTTTTTACTTTTCTTGTGTATGGATTTACTGATTGGATGTATAGTTATCCATACTTTGTCACCAGGCTGATAGTAAGTTTGTCTACGTCTTTTATCAAAGTATTCCTTTCTTTTGTCTTGTTTTTGTTCGACACGCTCCCTGATTTGAGGTGTTAAACGAGCGAATTCTTTTAGATACGGCGTAATTTCAGCAACAAAGTTGTCGTTTTCAATAAGTGCTCTTAAATCGTGATTAACGTCATCCGTCATCCTAAGTTCTCTTCCGAACTGCAAATAAGCAGCGGTATGACCTGTAGTGTCACATATTGCTGTATTCATGGCAAAACGAATCATGGGCAGTTTTTCTTCCCAAGTATCATGAGCATCACCGACTAGTATAGCTAGTTTCGGTTTTAAATCTCTGTTCTTTCGTTCGGAGGGATTCGCTCGAGGGTGATGAACAGGAATAAGTTCTTGTTTAATACCAAGGAAGTTACAGGTTTGCTGCATTACCGCACTAACAAATTGTGTGCCATTATCACTAATCAACCTTCTGGGTAAACCATAACGTAGAAAAACTTCTTCAATTAAGATTTTTGCACAATTTTTCGCAGTAGCTTCTTCCAAGGCGAAGAGCTCTATCCATTTTGTACTGGTGTCTTCAATAAGAAAATCCATTTTTTCCCAGTTGGAGTTTCTGGAAGTGGACCAAAAAGGTCTATAGCAAGTGTTTCAAACCTCTGTGCATACACAGGTGTTCGAAGTAATACAGCAGGTTTCTGGTTATTTGGTTTATACCGATTGCACTCAGCACAATTTTTCACGTGTTCTGAGATATACTTTCTCATACCAGGAAAGTAATACCTGGAGGCAATCTTATGGTACGTGCCTTCAGCTCCACAATGTCCTGCAGTGGGGGAATCGTGATACTGCTGTAGGACTCGTTCTCGCTCTTGACAAGGGACAACTAACTGAGCCTCTTCAGAGTCTGTGTCGGAAGAGTAACGATACAAAACTCCTTGATTCATGAGATATCCTCTACTAGTCCAATTTACATAATTTTCATCTTTTTTGCCACTCTCAAAACAATCTATAATCTTCCTTACATCTTCATCTTTCATTTGTTCCTCACGAATGTCTTTAGATTTCCGGGATGGTAAATCTATAGCAACAGCATTTAAATCACAAACAGTCATTATTTGCATAAGATGGTCTAGAAAGAAGATCTGCTATAACATTGGATTTGCCTGGAGTGTAGACAATTTTTGGATGATATGACTGGATTTGAAGGGCCCATCGAGCCAACCGACCAGATGGTGATTTAATACTCATTAGCCATTTGAGAGGTTGGTGGTCAGATGCAACTATTATTTCTTGGTTTTCTATATAAACCCGGAACTTCTCAAGAGCCCAAACTACTGCAAGAGCTTCTCTTTCGGTAGTTGAATAATTTCTTTCTGCTGAGTTTAACAATCGACTTGCATACTCAATCACACGTTCCTCTTGACCTTCTCCTTGGATAAGGACTGCTCCTAAGGCATAATTTCTGGCATCTGTCCTAATGATGAACGGTTTATTCCCGTCAGGTTGAGATAACACAGGCGGTGAAATCAACCTTTTTTTCAACTCTTCAAATGCTTTTTGTTCGGTTTCACCCCATGTCCACTGTTTATTTTTTTTTGGTTAAGTCACTAAGGGGTCTAGCAACTTCTGAAAACTTAGGGACATATCTTCGGAACCAGGAACACGTCTGTAGAAAAGACTGAACTTCCTTTACGCATGTTGGTTTAGGAATTTTCTGAATGGAAGATACTTTCTCGGCATCTACCTCTACACCATCTTCTGTAATCCAATGACCTAAATACTTTACTCTGTCACAAGCAAAATGGCATTTGCTCCTGTTAGCATTTAGTTTAAACACAGAAAATCTTTCAAATACTTTCCTCAAATCTGATAAATGTTTATCAAAGGTTTCTGATAACACTATGATATCGTCGAGATATGACAAGGCAAAAACATCTTTTAACCCTGATCTAAATTTATCAATAAGTCGTTGAAAAGTTGCAGGCGCGTTCCGCAACCCAAATGGCATTCGCAAAAACTTGAAAGTACCAAATGGACAAACATAGGCAGTTTTTTCTTGATCTGCTTCATGAACTTTAACTTGATGATAACCTGCTCTTAGGTCAATGGTAGACATGGTTTTCGTTGATTTTGCTTCAGTTAGCAAATCATCCATTCTTGGTAATGGATATGTATCTGGAACGGTTTGGGAGTTTAGTTTTCGATAATCTATACACAGTCTGATAGAACCATTAGGTTTAGGGACCAATACAACAGGACTCGCATAGGGTGATTCGCATTCCTCAATGATACCCTGAGCTAGTAAGGAATCTAGCTCCTTTTTTAACAACTCTTTCTTTGCGGGTGTCATTCTATATAGTGGTTCGGCAACAGGTAAATTATTTCCGGTCTGGATTCTGTGCTCAATATAAGGAGTAGGCTCTCCCCTTTGAAAGCTAGTTTTATATTCTTCTAACAATGAATTTAATTTCTTCCGTTGTTCTCTCGTCAAATGTTTTCCTTCCTCATCTCTCAACTTCACGGATTCGGTTGCTTCTGGTATTGCAACACGAGTGTCAGCAGACGTTTTTGTTTCTGGAGATGTTACTTTCAGAGATGTTAGTACGTTTGGAGTATCTTTAGCTTCAGATGGTTCTTTGTAAAAGGGATACTGCTTCTGTGGATTTTCACTAAAATACAAGTACCATTCTGGATGTTGAGCACTATTCCCGCAGCCTGTAGAAAATCAGTTCCAAGTAACGTCCTGTTACCTTTTGCTTTTGACAAAGCAATAAATTTCATACGGACTATCTTTCCTTCAACGTTAAGATTTACCACTGTAGTCAAAGCATGAACATTTCTTTCCTTGCCATCAGCTAGTACCATCGTAATATTTGTTGTTTTAAATCTAAATCCTCGATCTCGTAACAACTTATAAAATCTTTCTCCTGCAATAGAATTCGATGCTCTTGTATCAGCGCAAAAAGCTGCTTTTTCACCACAAACAGTTAAAAAAATGGAACTGGACAGTAGATCGGATGATTCAACTGTATACAATTTTACACGATTGACGACAGTTTTAACTTCTTCTTTTAACTTATTACACTTAGGGCACTTTGACTGTATGAAACCGGGATATCCACAACCATAGCAATGAATAAAAGGTTTCCTTTCTTGTTTAGAAGTAGTAAACTTTGAATTGTCAACGTTTGTATTTTTAATCTGGTTAACGTTTTTAGGATTACTAGTTTTAGATTTTCCTTCTGGAACAAATTTAATATTTTCTTTACAATATGGTTTCTTTGCATTGGAAGATCAATTTTTCTTCATGCAAAGTCTTACATTTTCATAATAATCGAGCTTTTCTGCGAGCTCCAACGGATTGTTCATTTCTGATAAGCTGTCCACAAAATGTTCTCTTACCTCGGAAGGTGTTCTTTTCTTTATCTGATCTGCAATGATCAAGTTTTGTAGCTACTCGAAACTAGAGATATTCAATTCTTTAATCCATCCTTCAAAATAAGATTTCAATTCAAAAGCAAAGTCCTTCCATGTAATTTCTGCAGATTTTCTATGCTGAGAAAACATTTGTCGAAACCTATCAGCTGTGAGTCTATATCGCTTCAAAAGCATAGTTTGCATAATCTTTAGAATCCTCTTCGTTTTCTCTAACAACTAATTGATTTATTTCAGATGGTAATGATCCAATCAAGTATGGGATCCAATCAGTTTCAGGTATATTTACGAACTACAATTGACGCTCAAACATGGTCAGATAAAGTCCTATCTCATCTTCCTTTGGGTTAAACTTTGGAAGAATGCGACTCAAATCAAATTTAGGCTGATCTACTTGAGAAACAGATTCCTTTGGCATATTCTTATTAACTTCAAGTTGGAGTTTAAACTTCTCTAATTCAAACTCGCGTTCCTTGGCTAATCTTGCTTCTACTGCTTTTTTTTTCAGCCCTATCTTCAGCTTCTTTTTCTGCTTTTACGCGATCATCGATTATATTGCTTAACATATTTTTTGTAAATTCTTCATCATAGGTTTTAGAACTCGTTATCAGATCTCTCAATTGCATAACTTTTAAGTTATCTGCAACTTGTAATCCAAGCTCTAAAGCTAGTAATTTAAGGTCCTCTTTGCGGCCTTTGCCGAAATAAGCCATCTCGAAGGGAATTTATGTAAAGTTTTTTTTTTTTTTTAAATAGTTGAAAAAGTCCCTAATATAATTTAATATTGTTTACTGGCAGAATAATATATGTAAGTTTAAGCAATGAGGGTTTAATTTAATAGCAATACTTTCAAAAATTCCACGTAAGCAATATCAAAATTCACAGAATTCTAATCATATATTACTCTTTACACATTCGTATGAAAATAATATTTTTTATTTACCAAACTAGTTTTATTGAGCTGTCAACATCATTAATCTTTCACTCTTAAAATAATGAACGTGAAAGCATATTAATACGACACAAATTCTAAATAAGAGTTATTTACGAGTGACATCTTTTGTTCAAGGACAAATCTTTATTTGGCAACAATCTCTCAGATGGAATAAAATACGTAACACTTAATTCAAAAGCAATTTTTGTTTTCAGTTATATTATAACCATTTAACAAGATAGAATCAAGCTTTAAAACTTATAAACAATATTAATGCAAATATAAAATCATTTCTACAAATTTTAATAACATTAACAAAGAACTACTTTTGCTCTTTTTTTCTTTAAAAAAATACGGATGTACCATATAATTAAAAATACATATTTATTTTCTCATAACTGAAATATCATGGGTTGTAATAATATAATTTAACACCTTCTAACTTCCGATATGATCAAAATACAATCTCAGTTAAGTAATGTTTCGGTTAACACTTAAATATTTATAAAATAAAACAGACTTTCACTCTATGTTAAATCATCACAATGAATGAAATTTTACACAAAATAAATCTCCTACCTACTGTGTAACTGCTTCACACTAAAACCAAGCACTTTGGATTAATCCTTCATATTTCGAAATGGATATTCGAAATTGTTCGTATCACCAGAAAAAGCTAGAGAACTAGAAGAAAAAATTGAGCTCGAGTTTCGGTAAAGAGTACGACTTAATTTTAAAATAATTTTAAATTTTTGAGGCCGAACGTTGGGCAGCCATTTTCTTTTATGTAGCGTTGTGACCACGGCTAGCTGTAAAATTGTTAAACAAAACTGGTAAAATTTAAACCAGACAAACTTTAACATTTAACAAAAGGAATTTAATTAAACACAAACACTACATAAAGAAATTTACATGACAAAACTAACAAGAAGTAACATAAAGAAATATTAAAGGGAATTTGAATTTAAAATTCAAAAGGGAATGAAAAGTTCATGTTTATAGTCCTCTGCCGAAACTCAAACTAAATAGTTCGAGCGTAGATGTTTTGAATAGCGTCCGATAAGGTGGCGCTGCAGTACAAGAGGCTGTTTGTACTGTTTGTTTCCTATGTTATTTTATATTTTCGTTAAAAACGAAAATATAAAATAACATAGGAAAAGGTAACGAACGAAACATGCTTACTTTGGTTTCCAACACACGACAATTTAAAATGAAAAATTAAACAGACTTGTTGAAAATTTATCTTTAAAACATTAAATCAAAATGCAAGAAATTTTCGAAATCATTTTATTGCGAGTACATGTCTCATATTGTAGTCATTTTCGGGTGACAGAAATGAATTTTACATGATAATAAATATGGTCATCGCACATTAAGTAACTTCTTACATTAAGTAACACTTCTACTTTCACTGTGACGTCACTTCCGCCTCCGCAGTGGGGCCAATACTACTAGATGCAATAAAAATATTCAAAACACTAAACTGTTTTACAGTTGCTGCATTTAGCGAACTGAATAGCATGACAAGTTTCACAGCTTCAAATAGCTGTAACTGGTTTATAAAACACAAATTCAACAAAATTTTCGATCTGACGAAAGACATTGCATAAATATGACTAAACTCAGTGGCGCAACAGCCTTAGTGGGCCAAGACAATCAGTCGAAGAATATGTATTGTTAAGAAGGAAAACTTCTCCTAAGCAGGAGTGGCTCCCTTCGAACGAAAAGGGAAACAGCTGCGCATGCGTGAAACATCTGTCGCCAAAAAGCGCCAAAGCTCGAAGCTGAGGTCGAAGTTCGAACAGGTTCGACGGTCACGTTTATCAAGAGTTTAAAGCTGCGTGACTCCATTTCTTCCCCTCCATATTGACGGATATAAAAACAGACATCAAACTGCGATATGGATAATGCAAGTTCAACAGCCAGTGAAAGTGAAACTTCACCTAATTTTCTTATTCATCTTAACCCGTGTTCCTCAATTTCTTGTACACGTCGCGGAGGAGGAAAATTCGCCCAGTTCCGGTACATCACAAAGGGGGAAATTTTCGCCAACAGGTTCCGTCGCCAAACCCCTTGGCGAATTTTCCCTCTTCTTTCTAGCGGCGTAGAAGGCAAACTGGTTTACATTACGTCTATGAAGCCTTTCCTTCTTTACATAGACGTTCTTTGCAGCAGTGCTATCTGAAAACTGTTTTCTTCACCATGGGCCCCGGGGTGCGTAAGCATATGCCCTGAACAAGTGGTCAGCTTGTTGCAGGACCCCCAGTGTTTAGTCCCCAAGCGAACTTAGTACTCATTTTATCGACCCAAGTGATGAAAAGCTGAGTCGACCTTGTCCATCCCGGGGATCGAGCCCCGGAACTGTGGTGCTGCTGCACGATGTGCTAGCCACTGCGCCACTGGCCATATATATATAGATATAGATAGAGAGATATATACATATAGATAGATATCTATCAATGTCTCGAAAGCGCGACTTAGGATATATATTATACTTATATATTGCATTGTTCTAACATAGGTATCAGTAATGGGCGCAGCCCGACCCGTTTAACCAAACAAGTTGGTCTTATGGTCATGACAGGCCCCGCCCATTTCAACAAAGGAGAAAATGAAACATAAAATGGCTAAATGAAAATAATCATGTGTTAGTAATAATTATAAACATGAAAGTGAAGAAAAAGAACAAATACAAACATTTAGACAAGAGTAGACATCAAAAACAAAAACAAACAAACAACAACAACAAACAAAAACAAAAACAAAAAACCCGCGAACAACGAACACAAACAATGGTAACAACAAATTAACATGGGTATTTTTCTGATATCACATGGGACTATTTCGGAAATGATATAACTATTTTTTCGTATTTCGATTCTACGGCACAAATTATACCAAAGAGCCAAGTTCCGTAAAAATGGCACGAGTAGTTTTTAAAAAATTGGCTCTAAAAATTTTAACTTCTCAATGTTAATTGAATATGATATATATTTGTTAATATCTTTTTCTTTATTAAACTTATTTGATTCATTCTGTCACAATTCAAAATTTATTTTCAATCCAAAAAAATTCGCAGATATTTTCTGATTTATTTTTTAAATTTATATTTTTAGTAATTTTCATAAATGCTTCGAGAGCATTATAAAGTTTTACCATAACCTTAAAGTAGATGTATTTCTAGGCATGAGATATTTATTCAGAATTTCCAAAGATATACGTGAATTTATATACTGGCGCGTTTTGAAATTTGGTCTGTTTGTAAAATCCGATAATAACGCTAAATGTGATTTAAGCACTTTGTTAAAATTATTTCAAAGATGGACCTTTTTATCCTCTAGTACTAGGGTCTCTTCTAAGTCCTGGCTCATGTACAATGAAAAAGGGAAGGGAAAATAGGTCACTATTAATTTAGAATTTTGCCAAGTCAATTATTCTTGTCACAAACTAGATAAAGTTCTTGTAGATAAGTGTTAAATTTCTCGGTACGTTTCTCACGAAATTTGAGATTAACCAACTCAAATTAAGCCTAAAAAAATTAATATTAGTTTGTTGAGTTGTAGAATCGAAACATGTATAAAAATCGGTATGTCCTTTTAGATTAGTCCGATTTTGTGCCAAAATACCTGTGTATATAAATTATAAAATATATAAAATTTATATATAATACATACAAATCTAATATGTATCACAATTCGCGCTTTTGAGACATGAAAAAGCAAATCAAGGTTTCATTAAGCAGCCCTCTAGAACGGAAGATATAGAACTGTCCCTTTTTGTGTGTGTGCAGAGTGTATATCAATACCATTATCTAATCATGTACACCAGATTCCCTGATTCTTCGATATTCCCTGATGCAGATGTTCACTTTCAGTATGCCACCTGTCACGCTTTATCTCATATTAATTTGAAGAATTTAAATTACTCTGGACAGCTTTGTCCTCTGACTTCAATCCTATTCAGTACTTCTTACAGAACATGGAAAGTGACACGAAATAAAAAAATAATCTCTTTAAGTATTATCGAATCTAAAATAATCTGATGTGTACACCACATGACTTCCTTGTACGGAATTTTAAATTATACGCATTTTTTCTTGCATTTCATTTAAACTTATTGGATTGAATTAAATCTACTTCGCCGATAGGGCATAAACCACAACAGAATAAATGTCTTCTTTAAAATTCATTCTATTTGTTAACCACAGCGACACTCTGACGCTAGGTTCACTTAATAGTATTATATTTCTTTCATATTATAACCTTTACCTTCATTTGGTACCAACTACTGTGAGTTATCACCAATAGATCAAGTATGCCTTAGGTCTTTCACTTTTGTATCAAAAAGAAGATGTTCATATTATAACTCAGAATGAACAAAATTTATATCATTTAAAGAATTATCTAATCGTTGCCACATGTTCTATTCAAATACCCTAATAAAGATAGAAAGACAGAACGATGTATAAAAGAAATTAAGCAAACAAAACAAAAAAGAAACAGTTTTTCACAGACGATTGAGTATTTCTCATTCAATTAATTCAGTTCTCACTTCGCGACCAGCCAAAAATACATAAAAACTCTAAATATCTATATTAAAAATTACGAAGTATATCTTAAATACATATTTCCTCGAAAAAATTCCAGAAAGGATTAAGCATGATTTAATTCGCAATAATAAATGAAGGCGTTACCTTTCTTGTTGCGAAGCTAAGTTTCTCTAGATTGGCAACAAATCCACTATTCTGCTGTTTCAAATGTAAACAAGCAATGGCCGCCATGAAAAAAATTATTAGGCTTAACGGCAGTTAAACAACTTTAAAATTGTTGATAATTCTAAAAATATTGCATACAGATTTACTAAAGGCATAAAAACCTTAACCGGAAGATAATAACAACATAGTTCAATCAATTTTAAAGCAAAAAAATGTACAATTTACAAACATATAATAGTAAAGAAAATGAGATCACTGAGCAGAGTAAGAGAATGGATATATATATATAAATATAAGTTTCGTGCAGCCGATTGCAACCAAAATACGAGGTGCACATTTACATGTTATAGCAGTCCTATATACAAAATTTCAACGTTGTGAGGCTACTCGTGTTTGAGTTATGCGAGATACGTTCGTACGTACATACGTTCGTACAGACGCCATGAAAAATTTTCTTCAGACTTCGTTTTAAAGCAGCTTTATAATTCTTTTGGAGGAAAAGAGTCTTTTATTCTGTCCTTACGTACAGATATCACGCAAAAACATCGCTAAATTGCATTCGATAGCGGTCAAAGTGGATATTTTCGTTGAAATATGCTGCCTGAAACGTTTCGCAATTACAATACTTCCTTTTTACTTCGTACAAGGAAGTAAAAAATTACAGCTCCCGTTATGTAAGCACACTCTTAAATTCCAGAAACGATATCAATATTTTGTTGAATACATGCCCATAATAACATCGGCTACGATCAAGTCTATATGTGGATCAATGAGTTATTAGAAGGTGTCTCTAATATTTTGGTCACTAAGTGATATGTATAAAGGCATAGATTTAGAAGTTGTTCTCAGCTGCCTTTAGAAAATTCAGTTTTGCATTCAAAGCTAAGCCTAACTGCGTTACGTTCAAAGAAATTTCTGTCACAAAAATTATGTCTTCAATTAACTTCGAAATTTTTAATTACTGTTTTATTTGCATGGTTTCATGGACAATGTCATTACACTTTCACATCTATTGATTATTAATAGAAATGCAAAAAAATCGTGTATACTTTAAGATCTAATGAAATTCTCTTTTTTTTTTTTTTTTTTTTTCTTTCTTGCAAGATGTCTTCGTTATATCTCTAAAGAAACTTCCGTGTTGACATTCAGAATCTGATATAACTTCCGATAAAGCTGTTATTTTCTGAATCTGTGAAATGTTGAATCAATCATTCTATTCTCGTGCTAAAAACATTAAAAATTCGGATATTCACAAGCACTTTCAGTTCAGAAATATTGTTAAGTTCACAAGTATTGTAATTTTCATGAGTTAAAGATCACAAATATTAGTGATTAATTATGTACCTAAATGCTATAATTATCCTAAGTTCATTTCTGATTTTACGAGCAATTCTATCGATTCCTAGAAACATTTCGGAAACAGTTGTATTTATAATTTATTTCTAGATGATTTTATTCAGGTTAATGTTTTTTAATTTCCATATTTGTATGATTTCAGAGATGCTTTCCCGGTCGAATCAGAAGTATTCATGTTGTGAATATACCATATTTTTTCGACATTTTCTATAATATGGTAAAAAGTTTACTTCCCAAGAAGATCTTAAAAAGGGTAAGGTGATGTACATTTTGTAGCTGTTTTTTGATACTTAAATTTGTAAAAAAACTTTCAATAATGCATTTGAAGACATTCCATTTAATATCTTAATATATTCAATTGACACAAGTAGAAGGTATTAAAGATGTGTTTATGTATCACTGTTTTCAAATTTTTAAGAATGAAATAAATGGGAACAGTAGCTGAAAAATGCAAGTTGTGTTAACAACAGTTTAGGCGTGAAAACGTGTTATTTATAATCTCGAATAGTTCGGAAAGTGGCAACAGTTTTCTTTTAAACCGATGAATGTGTTGAATTAATTCCAAAGACAAATATCTCACATTATGATGAATGGCACCACATTTTTTTTTAAATGGCTGAGTTTTCTGATTAAATTTGAAACATTAATATCTTACGGTTTGCTTAGTGGCAACACATTGCTTTTAAATGGCAGGGTTTGTTTAACAGAATTTCATTAATTTAGTACACAAAATACATTTAAAAATAAATTCTAACTTTCATATCCAGGTTTCGAGATGCATATGTTCAAGTGACACACCAGGTGTGTGGGAAATTTGGTGGATCAAGGTGCCGTAGTTTTCCCACACTACGAGGAATATACATACATACATACATACTTAGGTTTAGAATTATCCGGTTTCAAGGCATCAGTAGTCATATCACCGACTACAAAGCTCGCTTCCAAATGCCTGGCCCACCAGCGGCCGAGCGGTAACGTCGCTGAACACTGGTAGTTCGGTCCGAGGTTCGCATCCCGTGAACGGGCTGGCTGCATGGGTGTTTTCGTGGTTTTCCCCATGTGTAACGTGTATACGAGCCAGTTTCCCTTAAAAATTCCTCCACGAAGGCATCCCTTCCTTAAGGCAGATAGCCCTCGAGTGCTTTGCCGTTATCTAATAAACCAATAAACCAACCCAAATGCCTGACAAGAGCATCCAATACAAGCACCGGCAGGTCTTGGCTGGCGACCCACTGCCGATTATTGCTTTGTGTATGGGATGTTAAGATGTGTCACCAGGAAATTGCTTATGCCCTCCGTGTTGGGAGGCCGCCCACAGTTTTGTGGAAGGGCCATCAGCCGCCCCTAATCCCGGGAACTTTGCCACCTTTCCACCGCTCCTAGGTGGACCGTCAAAAGTGATATACATACATGCATACAGATTGTTAATTATTTAACATAGAAATTAAAACAATAATTGGAGGTTAGGAATAAAACTTATGTTAATCAAACGAATTCTGCTCAATGAATGCAATATGCATCTATATAAATTGTGTCTATAAAAATTTGGGACTCAATTCATGTAGAGTCGACTACCGAAGAAAACAAATATTTTACTACCTTTAAATAGCCTAAAAGTACAAAAAATGATCTTTTATTAAACGTGTTAAAAAGCAAAATGTTTTCGAAATTAAATTTGATTTTTGGCTGCTGGAAATTTTCTAAAATTTTTGAAAATTTCCACCAATTCACCAACGATTTCAAATTTAACATACTAACTAATATTTTACATTTAGGCTACACGGAATACCAAAGATTTTAATTTTAAAGAAAAGAAATGGAATAAAATACAGGACGCTTTATAAGGTTATGAAATGCAAACCTTCGGGTTAAAGGATAAAGACGTTCGGCCAAATTTTGCATTTCTTCTTACACTAGAGCTCGCCTGCGCTGGTATGTATCTAGCAGACCAGTCACCAGGGGGATTATTCTTACTGCATTTCATTTTTCGGAGAGAGAATGTTTAATCCGTTATTTTAAATAATATTTTTAACTGAAAAGGTAATTTTAATTTGTAATCAACATAAGTGCTGTTGATATGAGTAGATGCTAATTCAGAAGTCAAACAACAAAAATCAGCGTTATACCTACAAAATTTTCACAGGACTAGTTTCGATGGTTTTACCGAACCATCATCTTCAGCTGCAAAACCGCAAATGAACAAGATAGGAAATAATGATTAGATAAGATAAGAAAGCCTGGACAAGAATAAGCAAGTGGCGCCATCTGTTGGCGAAGCCAGAACTAAAACATAATTTCTCTAAAAGCCGAAGGCAAATTTGGATTGGAATTAGGATCGTTAACTAGAACAGAAAGATTTTTATGAATGTGAAATGCCTCTAGAAAATCCAGTTCTCCAATGGAAGATGTTTTTTGAATAATTTTGGCAGCAGAAAAATTGAAAGTGTGATTTTCGGACCAACAATGTTGAGCAACAGAAGACCTCTGTGTTTCCTTTTTTCTAACATATGCCTCATGTTCTTTGACGCGAAATTTTAAGGCTCTCTTAGTTTGGCCAATGTAAATTAAACCACACTGGCAAGGAATCCTATAAATACCCCAGGAATTCATATCCGGAATGGGGTCCTTGAGTATAGAAGTTGGAATTTTATTGATAGGAGAAAAAACAACCCGAAAGTTAAATTTCTGCAAAATATGTGCAACTTTATAGCTAATTGATGGAAAGAAGGGAATGACAACAGAATTTTTATAATCTCCTAAAATAAGAGTGTGGCTTTTAGTGTGTTGAGATGAGAATTTTTTAACTGCTTGATTAATAATGTTGGGTGAAAAGCCCCTGTCAATAGCTATTGCTTTTAAATAATTTAGTTCTTCATCAAGGGATAGTTTGAAGGAGCAAACTTGAAGAGCACGGAAAACATAGGAATAAAATGAAGCTAACTTTTGTTTAGTCGGATGACATGATTTAAAGTGTGGTGGAAGGCAAACCGATGAAGGTTTACGGTAAACTGTAGTACTGAAGTTGGATGTGTTACGTGTGACCAGAATGTCGAGAAACGGAAGAGAATTGCAAGTCTCAAGTTCAAAAGTGAACTGAATAGCAGGATCAATAGAATTCATTGTTGAAAGAACTTTATTTAAATCATCTTTATTACCTTCAAACAGGGTAAAAGTGTCGTCTACGTAGCGGAGCCATGCCGGGAAGTTTAAAGTTTCAAACAATTTTGATTCATAATAATGCATGTAGATATCAGCCAGGATGGGACTGAGGGGACTTCCCATGGCTAATCCCTCAGTTTGCTTGTAATATTTATTTTGGAAAACAAAATGTGTTTGTTTCAAACAGAGTTGAGTGAGAGAAATTAGCTCATCAATTTCGATGCAAGAGAAATGAAATTCGCGAAGTCTGGTTTCTAGACATCTTAATGCACCCTCCACTGGGACATTGGTGAATAATGATTTTACATCAAAAGAAACCATGAGTAAATTACTAGGAGAAATGTTTTTAACCTTTTTTTCAAACTCTATTGAATTTTTTATGGTGTAAATGTTATTGTCTAATAGAGTGGAAAATCTAGAAACTAAATATTTAGCTAAAGGATACGAGGCAGTACCTAAATTTGATACAATAGGGCGGAAAGGAATACCACTTTTATGAATTTTGGGAAGAGCATATAATCTGGCACAATTCACAACAGATGGGATAAGCGAATGTTTTAAGTTGCTTGAAATGATTTGCGAAGATTTGATCGCAGTTTTTATTTTGTCCGAAGGTGAGTCCGAAGTCCGAAGGTGAAGGATCTTTAGGGATCGGATTATATGGTCCTTCGTTTAAGAGTTTAGTGACACCATCCATGTAAGTGTTCTTATCCATGACGACTATCTGGCCACCTTTGTCGGCCTTTGAAATGATAATATCCGGGTTAGAATGAATTTCGCGCATTGTAGCTCTTTCTCTCGCAGTTAGATTTGCTTTCAAAGGTTTATTATTGAATTTCACATTATGAGCGATAAGATGCCTAATCATTTCTTTCTGTGAATCTGAAACTTTACTGAACTTGAAAGCTTTTTCGATAGGAGCCAAAATCTTTGGAATCGAGGGTTTACAGGTTTGTGAGAAGTTAAAATTATATTTTAGAATTCTCTCTTGTTCTTCTGAAAGACTAACATTAGAAATATTAACTATTGGCTTGATGTTTACAATGGGAAAATTTTTTGAACTACTTGAAATGGAAGACTGTAAAAGAAGTTTTTCGAATTTAACTGCAAGGGTGTTTTTATGACGGTTAACTGCATTCTCCGTTCTAGACCAAGACTTTTGCTCAAGGCCAGTGAATTTTGGATATGATTGAATCATATCCAAAATCGAAAAACTTCTTTTACAGTCTTCCATTTCAAGTAGTTCAAAAAATTTTCCCATTGTAAACATCAAGCCAATAGTTAATATTTCTAATGTTAGTCTTTCAGAAGAACAAGAGAGAATTCTAAAATATAATTTTAACTTCTCACAAACCTGTAAACCCTCGATTCCAAAGATTTTGGCTCCTATCGAAAAAGCTTTCAAGTTCAGTAAAGTTTCAGATTCACAGAAAGAAATGATTAGGCATCTTATCGCTCATAATGTGAAATTCAATAATAAACCTTTGAAAGCAAATCTAACTGCGAGAGAAAGAGCTACAATGCGCGAAATTCATTCTAACCCGGATATTATCATTTCAAAGGCCGACAAAGGTGGCCAGATAGTCGTCATGGATAAGAACACTTACATGGATGGTGTCACTAAACTCTTAAACGAAGGACCATATAATCCGATCCCTAAAGATCCTTCACCTTCGGACTTCGGACTCACCTTCGGACAAAATAAAAACTGCGATCAAATCTTCGCAAATCATTTCAAGCAACTTAAAACATTCGCTTATCCCATCTGTTGTGAATTGTGCCAGATTATATGCTCTTCCCAAAATTCATAAAAGTGGTATTCCTTTCCGCCCTATTGTATCAAATTTAGGTACTGCCTCGTATCCTTTAGCTAAATATTTAGTTTCTAGATTTTCCACTCTATTAGACAATAACATTTACACCATAAAAAATTCAATAGAGTTTGAAAAAAAGGTTAAAAACATTTCTCCTAGTAATTTACTCATGGTTTCTTTTGATGTAAAATCATTATTCACCAATGTCCCAGTGGAGGGTGCATTAAGATGTCTAGAAACCAGACTTCGCGAATTTCATTTCTCTTGCATCGAAATTGATGAGCTAATTTCTCTCACTCAACTCTGTTTGAAACAAACACATTTTGTTTTCCAAAATAAATATTACAAGCAAACTGAGGGATTAGCCATGGGAAGTCCCCTCAGTCCCATCCTGGCTGATATCTACATGCATTATTATGAATCAAAATTGTTTGAAACCTTAAACTTCCCGGCATGGTTCCGCTACGTAGACGACACTTTTACCCTGTTTGAAGGTAATAAAGATGATTTAAATAAAGTTCTTTCAACAATGAATTCTATTGATCCTGCTATTCAGTTCACTTTTGAACTTGAGACTTGCAATTCTCTTCCGTTTCTCGACATTCTGGTCACACGTAACACATCCAACTTCAGTACTACAGTTTACCGTAAACCTTCATCGGTTTGCCTTCCACCACACTTTAAATCATGTCATCCGACTAAACAAAAGTTAGCTTCATTTTATTCCTATGTTTTCCGTGCTCTTCAAGTTTGCTCCTTCAAACTATCCCTTGATGAAGAACTAAATTATTTAAAAGCAATAGCTATTGACAGGGGCTTTTCACCCAACATTATTAATCAAGCAGTTAAAAAATTCTCATCTCAACACACTAAAAGCCACACTCTTATTTTAGGAGATTATAAAAATTCTGTTGTCATTCCCTTCTTTCCATCAATTAGCTATAAAGTTGCACATATTTTGCAGAAATTTAACTTTCGGGTTGTTTTTTCTCCCATCAATAAAATTCCAACTTCTATACTCAAGGACCCCATTCCGGATATGAATTCCTGGGGTATTTATAGGATTCCTTGCCAGTGTGGTTTAATTTACATTGGCCAAACTAAGAGAGCCTTAAAATTTCGCGTCAAAGAACATGAGGCATATGTTAGAAAAAAGGAAACACAGAGGTCTTCTGTTGCTCAACATTGTTGGTCCGAAAATCACACTTTCAATTTTTCTGCTGCCAAAATTATTCAAAAAACATCTTCCATTGGAGAACTGGATTTTCTAGAGGCATTTCACATTCATAAAAATCTTTCTGTTCTAGTTAACGATCCTAATTCCAATCCAAATTTGCCTTCGGCTTTTAGAGAAATTATGTTTTAGTTCTGGCTTCGCCAACAGATGGCGCCACTTGCTTATTCTTGTCCAGGCTTTCTTATCTTATCTAATCATTATTTCCTATCTTGTTCATTTGCGGTTTTGCAGCTGAAGATGATGGTTCGGTAAAACCATCGAAACTAGTCCTGTGAAAATTTTGTAGGTATAACGCTGATTTTTGTTGTTTGACTTCTGAATTAGTATTTATTCGGCGTGTTATTGTGTCTTAATGAGTAGATGCTTTATGTTACAATTCTTAGACACCAAAAGTCTTTTAGTGAAAATAATCTACCGTCTTATGTAGACCTGTATAGCATTTAATCGTCAAGAACTGTCAAATCTAAGCAAGAACTCAAATTCTGCTTACAATTATGAGGAAACTTTAAGCTCGTGGAAAAGTAGTTTATTTTTATTGAAAAGGAGAACAAGAAATCAAAAAATATTACCAAGATATAGAATTTTATAACGAATGCTGCTTTGCTATGAAGAGTTTGGAAAAAGATATGACTTCATAATTCAAAAGTTGTCTCATTAAGAGAGCAGGCTATGAAAACGTTTTAATATTTCGTTGTGTCAATCCAAGGAAATTTCAACAAGTGCTTGCAGGATGAAAGCGACTGCAACCGAAAGATATATTTTAACCAACTGAAGAACATTAAAAATAGTGTGATGGAACCTTAAAAATATCAAACAAGCGGGAAAACTAAACCTGTGAAAAGAAGCTGCGGCGTAACGCAAAGCTAGATTCAAATGGAAAATGGGGCTAACACGAGCGCGTTTTCGTCTTTTCCCATTACTGCTTCTTCAGGACAAATCATCCACTTGTCTTCATCCCCAGGTACTTCAAACGAAGTTGAAGACATTGAATTCATTCCCACAGGGAAGAAAGCGTGCAATAATAAAAAGGTATCCAAGAAACTAAAAGTTTAAGCTTGAACATGTGAGACAACTGGAGTTTCAAGTAGGTTAGCAGCAGTTACTGTCAGCGCTGTTTTAATCCTTTCCGGCACGTTACCTTTTAAAGTCGGAGTTTTGATAAAACAAAAAAGGTAGGCAGTCTAATTAGGCCTAAGGGAGTACACAAGTAAAATTTTGTGAAGATAGCACTTATCGTTTTAATTTTGTGGGTGTGCCCAAAGTGGTACACTGATTGAATAGAGCTTCGAAAAGAGTGCTGAAACGAGCATTGTTGTCAATGAACTGACCGATGAGATGCGGAGAAACAAAGAATAGAGACTCTCAGTTGTCCTAGATTATCGGTGAGCCCGGTCTGGGCACACCTAGCCGTTTGAGTTTAGGCAAGATTTCAAGGTAAAAATTTAAAACTAATATAGAATAAGGAAATTAGTATACAGCCAAAAAATAAAATATAATTGTTTTTTCAAAAAATTCCTTTTATACCCTAAAAAAATCTGGAAGATTTCTTTGAAAAATGAGGGTCTTAAAAAACTAAACATGGCTAAAATATATGGACTGGTTTGTGTTGAGCTGCCATCTACTATAAATAAAGAAGGTTCAGAGTAACCTACAGTAACCTATAAATCCTTTTTCATTCAATTTGTCTGTGCGTATAGAAGGAAATTTTTAAGTGTGTCCAGACCGAAAGGGTTAAGCGATAAGGAATTTGTTTTATCAGATGTTACCGTTTACAGCAAGTTCAAGATGGAAAAGGCAAACCCCGAAATAATGCAGTAAAGAAAATTAAAAAACAGCCAAGTGTATATTTGGCTGTTTATAACGACAAGACTCGGAAATGTATGTCTCTTTGTAAACAGCTGCTGCAGGAGTCTGCTGCTGTTTGTGTGTGATCGGAATGCAGCTGTCTCTTTGTGGGGAGTTCAGGGTAGTTTTCTTTAAAAAAATGAAAATTAGCTACAGCTGCATTTCATATTAAATAATTTTCGGTTAAAATTACTGAGATCTGTAATTTTGTATGAATTTTCAATACCAAAATGGCAGCGAACGAAGACGTCATAAGGACCTCAAACTTTGTAATACTATTAACATCTACGAAAGGAAACTTTTCCAGATACATACGGCAGTATTACAACAACCTTAGAAGCACCCAGATTTTCTGAATATGCTAAACTCTGGCAGTCACGCCCAAAATCATTCTCCAGGCAACGATGCTCATAACAATTTTTCCGTCATATGACAGGACCATTTTCGTATGCGTTTTTTTTTTTTTTTTTTTTTTTTTTTTTTTTTTTTTTTTTTTAATTTTATTATTATATTGTAAATTCCAACAATTTTTGTAGACAAATCGTGATATTTTTTGCCTTAAACTTAATTTTAAAGTATGCGCTAGTGGAATATGCCAGAAATGGAAGAAACCGCGGTAAGTCTTCTGCGTTAATACAATATTTTTCAGCAAAATTGTTAAAGGAAATAATGAGGATACGCATTAGGTAGATAAACAGTGCACCTTGCCGAGGTTATGCGTGATGCCGAGTTTGTGCAGTTTTCTGATATTTTTAAAGCGAAAATAGATCACGCTACATATGGGAAGAAGAACGGAGCAAAAAAAAATGACAGAAGCTTTCTCCGAAAGATTTTAGGGTTTGAATGCCCAGTTATTTAATAATTAACTTATTTAATATTTACCTTTATTTCAAATTTCTAAATTGTGTTTTTCTCGCGGTATATTGATGATACTTCCTTAAAATTAACGTCAATATTTTGGAAATATTTTTTAAATAATTGGCAAATTCGCCAATTTGCATCTGATAATTAATCATCATTTTTTCATGTGTAAAAAATTGCCAAAGTGGTTGAATTAATAAGTAAGTACCCTTTCCATACATAGGATAATTAATCAGCAAAATCATTTTTTCACCTAGTCTTAGTGCTATACAACACTTGCAAGCTCGTACGTTATGTTGTGCATTGTCCAATAATGCAAGTGTGCATAGGAATAATTTAATATATATATTGCGTTTTTAACTGCATGTATGAATGAATGTACCGTGATTTGTTCTATGATCGGTATACATCCCTCATTAACTTTGTATTCTTAAGAGACTTTCTATTTGCTGACAAAGTGGCACCATTTTCGTACATTAGAAATCTTAACTGATTTTCAGAAGTAATTTTGTCAGTTTGCTTCCATTTATCTCGTGTTTGTGAGTTTTCCCTCGTACATACGGTACTATCGGCTTTCTAGGAAGATGCTGTTTCGCTTTAAAAGTCTGCTGTTGTACCACATAATTGCTGTACCGAAAATTCCATGACATACTACAGTCAGTGTTTAGCACAGGAAACAGTAATTACGCTGCATACAACCGTCAAAAGCTGTTGCAAATAATAGAAAAGAGAATGTCTACACGCTTAGAAGAAAAGAAAATTATTGCATTTCATGAAGACAAGAAAAAAAAACCGCAAACTGACAGAAAGAGTTACATTCCGATTTTAGTATTTATCATTGCCAAAATTGGATATCAGCTAAATAAATAATGTATTCTACTACTGCTAGTGAGAACGGGAACTGTAACAGCATCGACTAGCACTAATATTTAGTGAGGGCAACCCTAGTCTTAATGATGCCTCTCCAAAGACAAAACTTTGACAAAATAAATTTTTTATATGATTATTGGGTGGTATTTCATGGAACCAGACTTGGAGAAGAGCTTCAGTTAGTTTCTCCAGTCATCCAGCATCCTTTTTCAGCGTTTCCTGACACACCTGGATCCACAGGTTTGGAATCGAATTTAAATACAGACTGATACCAGGCCAAGGCAAGGTTATGGTCCTATAGCCATTTTTTACATATGTAACTGTGAAATGCACTAAAAGGTAAGAAAAGTAAACAAAATATGTAATGTAACTGATGCGTATTGTTCATGTATGGGATGTTTACTGGCACCCTGAAATGGGCTTCTGGCACCCTCATGTATGGGGCTTTCTAGCACCCTGAAAAATTTTCGTAACAGATCTTTACTGGTCTTGAATAGTAAGCAAGAATTTATAGGAATTTTTGCTTACTATTCAAGACCAGTAAAGATCTGGGGGATTGCAGTAATTGCAGAATGTCCTTGTACCTCGGTTTTCATAGTGCCTTGGAAAACTAGGAGTGGACACAGACTTTGGTTCAGAAATTAACCCTCAGACCGTCAAAGAAATAGGATATCTCGTTCTAGACACAACACAGTAAATTCTTCAGTCTCGATGGCGAAGTATCTGTTGACACCCTGGGTAGTTGAGTTTGAATTTAGATTCATTTGAAGAATATAAAGGTTTTCCATTGCTCAGAAGTCCATCTCCATACCGTTTGCTTCCCTTCCTACTGTTATTATTATTATTATTATTTACGTGTTCCGCTCTAAGGCATTACACGAAGAGAGGGATGTCTTCGTGGAGAACTTTCTAAGAGAAAATGGTTCATATTAATACGTTACACATGAGGAAAAGCACGAAAACGCCCATGCAGCCAGCCCCGTTCGAGGGATTCGAACCTCGGACCGAACTACCAGTGTTCAGGGATTTTACCGCTTGGCCACTGGTAGGCTTCTTTTAAGTTCCTGAATCTCATTTTTGCAGTAAGTAGACGCTTATTTCTGGGGCGATGGTACTTTGAAACTAAACGCCTGTGGGTCATATTGTGCTTTCCCATGTAGGCCTGAGAACCTTTATGTTTCTTTCCTGTTTCTGGGTGATAAACGAACAAGATACCACCCCTGCACTGCAGTAGATTTCTTTCGGAGTCCATGCCCAGCCTTTTTATGTAAAATTACCTTAAGTAGACAATGCCAGCACAACTCTTTTCTTAAGGCCCACCAGCGGCCGACCGGTAAAGTCGCTTAACACTGGTAGTTCGGTCCGAGGTTCGAATCCCGCGAACGGGCTGGCTGCGTGGGTGTTTTCGTGGTTTTCCCCATGTGTAACGTGTATACGATGCAGTTTCCCTTAGAAAGTCCTCCACGAAGGCATCCCTCCCCTTAGGCAGATAGCCCTAGTGTGCTTTGCCATAATTAAATACACCTTTTCTTACGCGAAATTCGTTGCACAAAAGAAGCCAGTCACTATCTCTTTTAAAGACGTACAAAGGACAATCCTTTCTCTCCGAGGTACTTTTATTAGCACTGCACGGCTAATGCAATCATTTGCAGTATGCAACATTCTCACTTAGACATTTCTTATGACAGCTGAAGGAACTTTTCATGTAATTGCACAACTCTTTTGAAACATTTTTGTGAACACATATACAGAAAATGGAAAATGTAATTTTTTGCACATCTCCTGTAATGTTTCTTTATTCGCGTATCCGGAAGGAATATCATGGTACCTTTGAAGTCACATAGGAATTATTGTAAATCACATCTCCAGAAAAAAGTGATTTGCAAAAGCCATTCTAATAACATTTTGTGGCCACCAACAGGCGAGCGGTAAAGTCCCTGAATACTGATAGCTGAGTACAGAGTTCGAATCCTGGCGAAAGGGCTGGCTGCATGGGCGTCTTCGTAGTTTTCTCTATGTGTAACGTAGTTAAAAGCCAATTTGCCTTACAAGTCTTCCATGGGGCATCCCTCCACTTGGCGAATACCATTGTGGTTCACAATCAAATAGAAAATGGCATTTTGTTGCTTCTAATCTAAAACGATAGGTAATATTGTCACACATTTCCTGGCACATTCTGCGTTTCCAAGCATGCTTAGTTTGCCAAGCATTCCGAGCGTGGTTGCAAACTCCATTCTTCTCCGGCCCACCAGCGGCCGGGTGGTAAGACGCTGAACACTGGTAGTTCGGTCCGAGGTTCGAATCCTGCGAACGGGCTGGCTGCATGGGCGTTTTTGTGGTTTTCCCCATGTGTAACGTGTATACGAGCGAGTTTCCCTTAGAACGTCCTCCTTGAAGGCATCCCTTTCTTTAGGCAGCTGATTTTCCATTATTGAATAATCCCTATCCCATTCTTCTCCATACACAGTACTTAAACTTCTAATTTACCTATTTCTTGTAATTTGTACTCTCCATTTCAGTTTCAGATTTTATGTACAATGCGAAAAAAAAATTTTTTTTAATTAAAAAATAAAAAAAGGACAGTTCTATATCTCACGTTCTATTGGGCAGATTGACGGAATTCAACTTGCGTTTTTCATGTCTTGAAAGCGCGACTTTGGATATGCATTAGACTTATATATAAAATTGTTCTAATATTGTTTGACACAAAATTGGACTTTTTCTGAAATAACATACCACCCTTTTTCCATATTTCGACGATTCTGCGACTTAAATTACTCCAAACTGCCAAGTTTTGTAAAAGTCGCACGAGTAATTTTTTAAAAAATTGGCTCTCAAAATATTAGTTCCTCAATGTTAATTAAGTTTGATATATACCGGGTGGCCATAATTAAACTGACAGTGCTCACAGTGTTCTGTAGCGCGATCTATTTGCGAGAATGACGCCACATTTTGTAGGAAGATTAAACAAGACGGGGTACGAAGGATTCCGCGAAAAAAGAATTAGTTCCAAAAGTCACCGCTAGGGGAATATTTGGCGCTGTGTAATAGAAAATAGAGTGTTACAAATGCAAATTAATACGGAATAAAATTACCTTTTATCATGCACATTTTCTGATTTAGTTCAAGTGCAATATGGCAACACTTTTAAAAAAGCGTAAAATCTACATAAACACTGATAAAGTCTCGTGATCTGCAATATCACATACGCTGAGCAGAAGAAGTTCTTTATTCAAATTTGAGGTTACATCCATTCGCACAGTGCCAGCTGCTTGGGTTTTAAAAGGCAATGTGTTACGTTTCGAATCAATCGGATTGAAAGTTTATGTGCAATGTTTCCTTCTTTAGTCGAGCGTGCGTTACTGGTCAAATTCTTTTACCTCAACCAGTACAACGCGTCGGCCGCTCTTCGTGCTTTTAGAACGCACCAAAAATGCGTAAAGGTAACGGTCCTGTGTCAGTTAATGGGCTAAAAGCAATGTGTGCGACGTTTGAGAAAACAGGTTCTCTGAAGGTTCAGTCAGGCAGAGGACGAAAACACGGATCCACATTTGTCTTGGTGAACCTTTACTTCTTCTCCTTAGAGATTCTTTGGCCCACCAGTAGCCGAGCGATAAAGTCGCTGAACACTGGTGTTTCGGTCCGAGATTAGAATCCCTTGAACGGGCTGGCTGTATGTGCGTTTTCCCCATATGTAACGTGTGCACGAGCCAGTTTCCCTTAGAAAGTACTCTACGAAGTCGTCCTTCCCCTTAGGCAGATGGCCCTATTGTGCTTTTCCAAATTAAATAAACCAAACGCAAACCTTGAACATTCTTTGGTCGCTGAGCCAGAGCCAGAAGCCTATGATTAGGTATTCAACCCCCAGTGGGTTTTTACCTATACATTTCAAGTTTCTTGCAATCACTTCCGAAGAAGACTGCTAGGTTTGAGTCGTGAAAATACAGACGTAATGACATCTGTAGCAAGGATAAGGCAATTATGTATGGCAATCTTTCTTTTGGCAGCTGCAAGTTGAAGTACAGGGGTGACTTCCATATACATGAGTAAAAATATAAAAAATGAAATAAACATGAAAAATAAAATACTAAAAATCCTGATTAAATATGTGGAATTGAGAAATAATATTTAAAAGAACTTGATTTTATTTTTTTAAAAAAAACGAGTACGGCCAAGGCCCGAACTCGCAATCTTCATAAGTGGTATCGGAGACAGGACTTAGCCCGCTCGGATGCTCTTCTCTATGCACATGCGTTCCAAAAATTAAATGAAGACTTCTAATGCTTTCAAGGCGAAGTCAATCTTGCTATTTTCGTCGTTGATACCTTTAAACTGATTGTAGAGATCTTTTAGCTTGAAAATTAAATTTTTAAAATCTTCGAAAGTTTCAGTAGAATTATTTTTCGTTGCTGTAGGTTGTTTTTCAGGTAAATTTCTGAGAGCTGCTGAATAATTTCTTATTGTAGGTTGGGATTTATGTTCGTTATTAGGAGTTTCTTCGTTTTTAGGATTTTTCTTAGGGAGATCAGGGAAATCATCTTCTAACTTTACGGTTTTTTCTGGTCTTTGTGGTTTTTTGAAAAGCTTCTGATGATTATCTTTATTGCCCGGTCTCTTTGGGCATTCGGAGCTGCTAGCGGGATGCGAGGAAGCACTTCCGCAGAGAACCCGGTAAATGTAAACATCGCCAACTTTGGCGATAATAGTTCAAACTTGGTAACCCATCAGACTTATCCTATTCGCTTGTTCGAAGTTTGCAACCATTCCTCTTGCGTGTATTTTGTTGAATTAACACTGTCGTTGTTCGCATTTGCAGATTTATATTATTCTCGTCTTATTTATTATTATTTTTTAACAGCTCAAAGAACTATGAGGTTTCCAAAGTCTAAAATAATTTGATTTCGTAGACCGCAAAAATGCGCATGTGCATTTAAAATAATTAAGTAATGCTTTTATTTTTATTATTGTTTATTGTCATCTAAAGTTATGAGAATAAATCAATTTTTATGGCGTAAAATTTTAACAAGATAATATATTGTTAATGCTTTTCTAACAATAACCTTTCAGAGGATGGCAGGTGTGACATAAATAGATGATTAAATTGAAATAAAAAAATATTATTGATTATCTAAGATGACAGAATAGTTTGATGCATCAGCATGGTCATCAAAATTAGCAAATCACTGCTGATGTAAGGAATATATTGTTTTCTGTATTAACTGGAATTACGCTTAATAATATATTCCTTTCTGTGCTAACTTGAATTTAATACAAATTTATTTTCCTATATCACGTTTAACCGTTTAGTTTTACATCTACATGCATATTATCTGTGAATTTTTACTACCATATGCTTAATATATTGTTTTATCTGCTAACTTGAATGCACTAAAAATAACGTTTACGGCTCGGCTCATCGTCGATGAACCGCGAGCTTGGCGAGTAAGAATGCAACGGCGCCAACGGGTTCTCTGCGGATGAAAACCCGGATGCGATCCTAGGCACAATACACATTGTGCTGTTACTTCTTTTTTTGTTCTTGATAGAACATTCAAATGAGTGATGAGTTTCTAAGCATTTGACACATCTAGGAATGTTGTGACAAGCGGCCTGTGTGTGCCCGTAACGCTGGCATTTAAAACATTGTGTTGGGCCTGGTCGCTGAGCCTTCTGCCTCCTTTCCTCATATCTGGACAACGCGGAAAGCTATTGGCACGTTCCCTATTGTAAAAAATGCAGCGGGTTTGTCGTACGTCTCACTCTATCTTGTAGCCCTTTCCTGCAATCCTCATGAGGATCCACTGCATAGCAGGAGTCTACCTCATTTTCAAGACGTAACGAAATGAATAAGACGACCGCATAAGCAATACTTTTAGTATATATTTTATCTAATATTGATTTTACTACAGTACTGGTAGATACAAGCACTTTCAGTTATCTATATACCGTTGCCGTTTTTTATGCGTATAATATTGTTTTCCCAATATAAATTCGCTTGGAAATGTTAACAATTATCAGATATCACGCAAAATTAAATTGCAGAATGTCTACAAAAAATCTTTAAGATTGCTGGAACTTTTCGGGAGAAGCAAATGATCGGAGCTTGTGCTTCTCTTCGCTTAGAGAAACTACTGCAGAGAACAGATTAAAATGCGTTTTTTTTTTTTTTTTTTTGGTACGATTATTTAAAACTTTCGATAACATAGCTGATTTTGAAGCCCAGAAAAAATTATGAAATAAAATGTTATTGACAAGAAATGGAACATGAAAACAAACCTACTTATTAGATGTTTATTTTAAAGTGTGCCGTACCTCACTAGATGGCGCTAAGGGCTCCACTAGTGAGAGAAATTTTAAAACTTTCCACAAAGCCAACTTATACGCCACGGTGAATTTAAAAACAATTAATTTGTAGTAGTGAGGAATTCTACATTTGTTTTTAATAAAAATATTCTTATTTAGAAAGAAACCATGAAATTTCAAGTTATCCCAATTTTCTTTTTTTCATATATAACCGTCAGCTACTTGATTCTGATTTTAATTCCTGCTTTCATCTAGATATACGCTAATTTTAATTGTACTTATTAGAGTTACCTATTCTAATTTAAGGATAATTTAGGGCACATGTTTTAGTTTTAAATTATTTATATAGTAAGAAGTTAGCAGATAGCTTCAAAACATAAATTATTTCAGCGCAAAATTTTCATTGTATTAATATCAGTTGTCCTGTGCAACAAAATAATGTGGAGCCACTATTAAATATGTAATTAAGAAATTAATAAACGATGATTTAAAATTTGTTAATACCTAAGAGAAAAAAGTATTTCTTAAAGAGTTTTGGTTTTAGGTATTGAAGATTTTTTTCCCTTTTTTAATTAATATTAATAATACTTTTTTGGGAAATACGAGGTTTGGGGCATTCGTATTTTAATGTGAACGTATCACAAAACGTATATGTGTCGTGAGGAAGTTCTGCCAAGGCCAACTTACACGGAAGGCCTGCCAGTGTGAAAATATTCTTTTGTGTTTTCGGTTGCCTCCGTTTAATTTCTACTGACCGCAGGAGGGCGCTACAATTCCGCTACGCTTTGCGACGTTAACAATGAAGCAGAATGTACCCGAGACAAATAATTGTCTTGTTATATGCAAAATTTAAAAACGATTATTCTGTAGTAGTCAGAAATTATACATTTCTTTTTATTAAAAATATTTTTCTTTAGAAAGGAAGCATGAAATTTCAAGTTATCCCATTTTTCTTTTTTCACATATAACCGTCGGATGCTTGATTCTGATTTTAATTCCTTCTTTCATCTAGATATACGCTATTTTTAATTGTACTTATTAGAGTTACCTATTCTAATTTAAGTGTCATTTAGAGCACATGTTTTACCTTAAAATTATTTATAGAGTATGAAGTTAGCAGGTAGCTTCAGAACATAAACTATTTCAGCGCAAATTTTTCATCGTATTAATATCAGTTGTGCTTTGCAACAAAATAATTTGGATCCACTATTAAATATGTAATTAAAAAATGATGAAAGTAAATTTGTTAATACATAAGAGAAAAAGTATTTCTAAAAGAAATTTGCTTTAGGTACTGAAATTTTTGCTGTGTTTTAATTAATATAAAATACATTTTTCGGAAATATTAAAAAATAAAATTTTAAATAATGCAGATTTAGAGCTCTGAAGAGAAAACGTAACACTATTGATATTCGAAATAATACCAAGCATTTCAATATCACCTACAGCATATAATAATAACATGTATGATATTAATCACAATGAATCATATACTCCCTCTGTCCCAAATTAGTTGCTACATTTGGGTACTGATTATTGATACTGAAAATTTTATGATTTTGTTTGCACATTTTCCAGAAATTTCAGGGTGGTACGTAATCAATCAACATCAACTTTACATACCAAGCATTTCCTCCTTAAATCAGTATCAAATTAATTTCAAAAATCCAGCTTTGGCACACCCTTAAGCCACGCCCCATTTCATAAATACTCTTCCATAAGTAATCGCTTAAAATTTTCAGGCTAATTAAATGTCAATTCAATTATCTGTCTTGTCTATACGAGCCAGTTCGCCTTAGAATTTCTTCCACAATGGCATCCCTCAGCATAGGCAGACAGCCCTCGAGGCCATAATCACATAAACACGATCTTTCTGAAATACGGGCCTTTCAAAATGGGGCGTGGCTTAAGAGCGTGCGAAACCTCTAAATTTGCGTGGATAAAATTGTCCTAAAATAAGTGCTACATTTGTGGAAAGTAAAAACTGAGAATGAAAACCTAGTATGCAAGCAATACAGTCCTTGTAGTACACCTTATAATTTTACTGATGTCCATGTACTAAACTGCATCGAAAGTTTTTTATGACTCCATCTACTTGAAATGTAGCAGCATTTGAGACAAAACTTTCAACCGAAGTGTAGCAACTAGTTTGGGGCGAAGGGAAAAAACAATTTTGAGACTGCTAATTTCAATATCATTAACAGCATATTTAAAAAAATAAAACCATATTCCCTAAAACAAAAAGTATTACATCTATTAATTACATATACCTATGGATTCGACATGAATCCCTATTACTTCAAGTTCAACCACAAAACACTCAACCAGGTAGACAGAAATTTATGTACAGCATCACACTAATTAAAATGAGATTTGCGCTTTAAAATTCTGAAGCTAGTGCAGACAGCATTCAAATGTTTCTGGATCAAAGATAACGAATATGGGAGCTAAAAAGTAATAAATTTCGTAAAAAAGCTAACGCAATTAGCATTTCTTATAAAATAGATACGTGGATGCATTCTTAAATTTTAATTGCATTAAACTAATATATATATATATATATATGAAAGGTTAAAATATCATTTATGCAGAAAACAGAGATTATCTCCAGAATGATAAAAAAATATTATGATAATTTTATTTCAGGAAGACGAAAACATAACATGAAGCTGAACACACGTACTTACACATATTAAGAAGCTTATTTATATTCAAAAGCAGCAAAAAAACGTAAGAAAAGAATTTTAAAGCTTTAAAATTTTACGTGATGATTGCTTTTGTTTAAGAAATTTTGTATTTGTATTAAATCTGTATTGCATGAAACAGATGGAAATGCTTCCAACAGTTATATGTTGCGAATAATTATTTAAATACAATCGTAAATTTTTTTTAAAAGGAAGAAAACTTTGCCGTATAGCACACAACAATATACCATTCTACGTTACTATTAGTTACAGCGGAACTTTTTGTCAATAACGAGCCACATTACAAATAGAGAACGTGTAGCAGAATGCGAGCGCCACCTAGTGATAAATTTCGCGAAAGCCACTGAAAAACTGGGAACTGGAATTTCGTTCAGTCTGGTAGGCCTTGAGTAGAAGTTGGCCTTGGTTCTGCAGGCATAGTGTGTATGCAGAACAACAGATGGGTCTGTGATAGCTCGCTCTGTGTTAGCGAGGGCTCTGAAATCAGTCGGTGAGTGTCGTGCGAGATGTAAGTAACCCATGTTGAGCAGCACGCTTACATCAAAATAACCGTTCTCCGGGAGAGAAATGCGATAGAATGCCACAGTGAATTTGTAGAAGCCCTTGGGAATAATGCCCTACTATATCGTACAGTAGCACGGTGGGTAGGAAAGTTTCAGCAAAGACGTGTGTCAAACAATGATGAGCAACGTTTGGGATGATCGGTGACTGTGCAGACCATTTCCATTTTCCGCTGTTATACTGGACTTAGCCTGGGTGGATTGCAGGCTTTTTGCCAGTTGTCGTTTAATAAGGGTTCCTGGAAGTACTAAAAACAGAACAAAGGTGTCGCAGAGACAAGATGTGAAAATAAGGGAAAGTGTAGCACTTTGCCACTAAAGAGTGTAACATCGTTGGGTGGTGTAAAATACAAATCAGATACAAATATGCAAAAAAGTTGAAATGATGAAAGTCAAAAATAAAATAAAATTATTCAGAATGAAGTTCCATAATTGAATCTTGGTTAAATATGAGTACAAATATACAATGTTAGCGTAGAAAGTCGAAAGTGGAGCCATGTCATGTGATGTCATTCAGCTTGAGTCATTCGACTGCTTGCTCCTGAGCGTGAAGGTGCTCGTCACCTCGCTCTGCGTTTTCGCTGTTCTGCAATATTAACCTCTCGTTTTTCTGAGTTTGACTATTGTGACTGAGAAACTGCTGTGCTCTCTCGATTGTGTATTCAGGTCAGCATGCAAATCACTATGTTTAGTATGCTGTAAAACGACCTGCTTTTACCCTGTGCTTTTTAAGCATAGACTTTCTGCATTTCACTACTTCATCAACCGGCATCATGGAACGTTTTCTGGACTTCATTGCAACTGAGATTACTCAGCTGGAACTCCGTCAAGAAGACAAAGGTTTCCTTACCCCTGAAGAAACAAGAGACCTGAATTTGTTCAAAAAATTCCGAGCTCTTGCTGACCAGGAATTTGTGAACTCCAGAACACAGGACGACCGTGCTAAGACCAAAACTGATGACAACCCTGGCTTCCCGCCTCTCCCAAAGATCAACGCTCGACGTGCTGAGAGTCCCGCCAGGTCGGATGAGGACTTTACAAAATACAAGGCTTTAGATGTCAGCTCTGACTCCGATGGAGAACCCAAAGGAGACAGAACCAGACGCACCAGAAAACCTGCGAAAAAAGCTGTTGCACCCCTGGCTGCTGCGACTGCTCCTGAAATTCCAAAGACTCACCCTGGTGCTGATCTCACTCCGCAACAGAATATGGACACAGACCCCGCCCCAGTGCAGACACCTCCAACCAATCAGAACGCTCCGATCAACAGTGCGAGAAAAGTGCCGCCGATTATAATCAAAGACAGCAGATTCACATGGAATGACTTAAAAACGCTGTTTAATAATAAGAATTTTTCTCTGCACGATTTCTATGGAGAAAACATGAAGGACGGAATCAAGATTAAAGTGAAATTGCCCACCATTTATCGGGAAATGGTAAAAGTGTTAGAAGAAGAAGGCATCAGGTATCACTGCTATGCGCTTCCCGAATCTAAACATATAAAAGCTGTGATACGTAACCTCCCGTCTTACATGGACCCTGAGGAAATTATGATGGATCTTAAAGAACATGGATTCGACGTCGTGCGGGTCAACCAACTCACTATCAGGCGTAACGGAGAAGTTATTAAGTTTCCCCTGTTTCTCGTTACTCTCACCCGCAAGGAGAAAAACAAGGAGATACACCAGTTAAAATTTGTGCTGGGAATGAAGATTAGTGTTGAGAGATACCGTGGCCGTAAGGGACCCCTGCAGTGTTATCGCTGTCAAGGGTTCCATCACGCCCAATCGCACTGCAAACACGAACCACGTTGTGTTCGTTGCGGTGAACCTCATGAATCATTTAACTGTGACAAGGATAAGGCAACTCCGCCTAAATGTGCCAATTGTCATGAGATAGGTCATACAGCTAACTACAGATTATGTGTGCGTTTTCCAAAACCAAAAACCACTCCGGCTGTGAAAACGTTCTCTGATCGGGTAGTGCATAATAAAACCTATGCACAAGCTTTAAACAACGGCTTCGCTCCTGAATTTCTAACTGAAGCAAAACAAGTTGCAGCTGAGCTACGTATGCTTGTCTCTGTTCTAAAAGAAACTGGATTTACTCTGATGGCAAAATCAAACGTATCTCAAGATCATACTCCTGCAGCCCCTGTTAATGGCTAATTACATGAAAAAGTGTACTCCCGTACAAATAATGATATGGAATGCCTGCGGGCTACCCACCAAAATTACTGAACTGCACCATTTTTTAAGTGAGCATGATATTGACATTGCAATCATATCAGAGACTCATGCAAAACCATGCCAACGCCTGAGAATTGCAAATTATAATTCATACCGCTGTGATAGACTTTCACACAGAGGTGGTAGTGTGGCAATATATGTGAAACGTAATTATGCATCTTGTCTTATATCTGATTCAAGAAATTTTAATTGTGAGCAAACTACTGTGTGTGTCACTCTTCCTGTGTTTAATAACATCAATTTTTGTGCTGTGTATAACCCTCCTACGAATAGATTATGTGATAATTTTCTAAATAGCATTCTACCGGATGACATACCTACCCTTGCTGCCGAGGACTTTAATGCTAAGCATATAGACTGGAACTGTCGTCGAACAAACCTAAATGGTAAAATTCTCCATGAATATATTTTACAGCATCCGGTGGCGCTACATGCCCCACCAGAATACACGCGGCTCCATAATAGAATTGAATTTTCTGATATACTAGACATTGCAGTCACTACAACGACTATCCCCGTTGCAATGGAAGTATTTCATGAATTGTCCTCTGACCACCTCCCCGTAATCGCAACATTAGGAGTGACAAAAACTTCTGAGTTCTCTACTAAGCGAATTACGAATTGGAATCTCTTCAGCAATATCATGAAAAACTCACCTCCTCGACTGCAAAATCTCAATACCAAACAAGGCATAAACACCGTAATTAATCCCTTAAGTGAAAGCATTCAAGGTGCAATTAAGGAAGCCAGTACTGAAATTACTAATCGTGATAAGGCTTTCAGACTGCCCCTTAATATACGACAGCTTATGAGAGAGCGAAATAGACTCAGGAAATGTTATCATTTAACGTGGGACCCGGCACTTAAACGTGAAATAAATCGTAAAAATAAGCAAATTCAGAAGGCCATTAAAACCTTCAAAGAAGAACTATGGGATGATAAAATGTTAAATCTGGATTCTAGAGAAGGTACATTCTGGTCTTTAATCAAAAATTTTAAAACTTCCTTCACAAGTAATCGACCCCTCTATGACAGAGGTAATATTGCCATCTCCAATCAGGAAAAGGCAGAAATCTTCGCAGCACACCTCCAAGAACAGTTCTCGCCAAATGATTGGCCAAATGACTCTGATTTCGAATTAAAGACCCTCCTACGAGTGAGGGATTGGCTCAACGCCCCTTCAGTCAGACTTCCAATTAAATATGCCACTCCTACTGAAACGGCTAATATTATCAAACACCTGAGACAAAAGAAATCTCCAGGAATTGATGAAATCAGCAATACAGCAATTAAAAATTTGCCGCCTAACATCATCTGCAGCCTGACAAGTATTTTTAATGCTTGTCTTGCTCTTTCTTACTTTCCAACACCTTGGAAAATTGCTAAAATTATTTTACTACCTAAACCGGCTAAAGATCACACCCGACCAGACGGATATCGTCCTATTAGTCTACTGCCGGGCTTAAGCAAACTTTTTGAGAGAATTATCCTGAATAGACTGAAACCATATTTTCAGCATCTTCCGCCGGAACAATTTGGGTTCCGTGCTCACCTCTCAACAACGAAGCAACTGGTCCGAATAACCGAATTCGCTGGTGCAGCTCTGCACTGCAAACTTAATGTTGCTATACTCATGCTAGACGTGGCGAAAGCATTCGACCGCGTCTGGCATGAGGGCTTAATTGCTAAATTAATTGACCTTCAACTGGACAGAGAACTCATTCTGCTAATCCATTCTTTTATCAGGGATCGGACATTCAGAGTCTCGGTAAAAAATGAATTATCCAGCACTAAAATAATGACTAGCGGTGTTCCACAGGGTTCTGTGACTGGCCCTATACTCTATCTATTCTACGTTTCAGACTTTCCGAGATTGCATTTAAATCATAATTCTATGCTAGCCTGTTATGCAGACGACACTGCCCTGGCAGTGAAGTCTGCTAACATCAATCATGCTATTCGGAAACTCCAAGACACTATTCCCTCCATAGAACAATGGTGTGGATATTGGAAGATACGAATTAACGCTCAAAAATCGCAGCTCCTACTCATAAGGAAAAGGAAGAAAAATGTTCCGATCAGGCAAAGTGTTTATCTTTTTAACGAGGCTGTGCCTATCGTGAAACAAGCCAAATATCTGGGCATCACCATCAACGACAAGCTCACATGGCAGCATCACATCCAACAAATCAGGGATAAAGCGATTAAAGTCATGAAATGTTTATATCCTATGATAGGGAAATATTCAAAACTTTCGTTAGACAAGAAACGACTTATTTATCTAGCCACAATCCGACCCATCATGACGTACGCTTCGCCAGCATGGACTACCGCTACGAAGGGTGAAATCCAAAAATTACAAGTTGTGCAAAACCAATTTTTAAGAATTATCACAAATGCACACCCGTATGTGAAGAACAAACGTCTCCATGAAGATTTAAAAATGGATACAATAGTGGAATATTTAAGAAGAACTAACACGGCATTTTATGACGCCGCTAAGGAGTGCCAACATATGGACATTTTCAACCTATTTCACTATGAAATTTTACACGAGGACAGGCACCTCCGTCCATATGCCGCTTTTCTACTCAGTGGAAACCAAGATTTTCCAACATAATTTGTGTTTTTAAGTATGTAGTGAAAAACTTATTTGACTTGTAAATAATGATGTTTAGAAATCTTAGCCGGATGATCATGTGACACACACAGCCAAGCCCACAAGATATTACTTATATTTTTCCTGTATATACTCTTATACTTTTTGGAATCGTATTCTATTTTCTGCATTTATGACTCCAACACACACCTTTTATGAACTGATTTAGTACTATTTTATGTATAACTACTGTAAAACTTCAGATTTACAGCGCTACGATGCCTGGATACCTCATCGCCAACCAGATGTCTTATCGCTCATCACGTGACATTGGTCACACCCCCTGCATCTGCTATCCTGTCTCCACGAGAACTACGTTCGGCATTTCCTTACCTGCAGCGCTCCTAGAAGCACCAAAGTTCGATAGCCGGAACACAACCTGCGATTTCGCAGGTTAATCGCGGCAAATAAAGCAAGTTGGAGTTGGAGTCATGTAATGGCTAAGAAAACTCTTTTTTTTTTTTTTTTTTTTTTTTTTTTTAATATTTGTCATTCAAATAATGAAAACATATTTTTCTCTGAAGGGCAAGAGTTCCAGTCAATGGATTTCACAAGAGTTTTTCACTAACAGTTCGTGAAATTGCTGTAAAGTCAAGAATTTATGAGCACTGGGCTCCAGAATTTATAGCACAGAGTTCATCAGTCTCAGTAGTGCTCAGTTGACAGAAAATATGCAGTTGTAAATAGCTTATTGAGGAATATATACACATTGGATAGAATAAAAATAAGGTTATAAAGTAAAAGAATCAGTAAAATATGTACAGATATGTGCAGTCATTTCAGTAGCACTGAGTGATCCAAAGCAGAGATAGAAATTTTCTAAGTCCTAGGTTACGTGAGGGGCCACCCTCCCGAACTGTGGCTTCGAAGGATGCTGCTTGGTTTTGGGAGATTAAGTACGAAGATTATCGTCGGCATTTAATGAAAATGCAGCAAACGGACGTAGAAATTGGTCTTCTGCAAGGATTTCATAGTTTAAGATTTGAAAAAAGTTTAACTGACTGCAGTTAAATGCTTTTTGAAAAAAGTTTTCGTTGCTCTTGTGCAGGAAATCTTTTAAGGTGTCAATACGTAGATCACTATGCAACACAGAGTTCCTCACATAGTAAGGGGCGTTTGTAGCGATTCTCAAGAATTTATTTTGCACAATTTGCAGTTTATTAATGTCGGCAGGTTTTGCCGCAGTCCATGCAGGAGATGCATATGTGAGGATGGGTCTCACAGCAGTCAAGTAGATAAGTCGTTTCTTGCGTAGATCAAGATTGGAGTATTTTCCTAAGATGGGTAGGAGACAATTAATGACTTTCAGGGCTTGATTCCTGACATTATTAATGTGCGGTGTCCAGGTAAGCTTATCATTAATAGTGACCCCGAGGTATTTGGCCTGGCGAACTATGGGAACAATTTCATTAAACAGGAAAAGGTTGTTATTTACAGGGCGGTTTCGTTTTCTTCTTCTGATGAGCAATAGTTGTGATTTACTTGCATTAATTTTGATCTTCCATTTGCTACACCAGTTTTCGATGGATGGGGTGAAGTTCTGTAGGACTTTGATGACGTGGTTGAGGTTAGCTGATTTCACGGCAATAGCCGTGTCGTCGGCATAGCAGGCAAGGATGGAGTTGGTAGAGCTAATTTTGGGAAAATCAGCAGCGTAGAAAATATATATTACAGGTCCCAAAACACTGGTCCCAAAACTTTTCCTTTCAGTGGAGAGATCATCGTTGACACAGACTTTAAAGTTCCTCTCAGTGATGAACGAGTGAAGGATGCGAAGTAGTTCGGGTTCGAAGTTGTAGCTCATTAGTTTGATGATTAATCCCTCATGCCAGACGCGGTCGAAGGCTTTCGCCACGTCCAACATTAGGATAGCCACATTTTGTCTGTTATGCAGAGCCGAGCCTGCGAATTCGATAATGCGTACTAGTTGTTTAGTAGTAGAGAGATTTCTTCTAAATCCGAATTGCTCCGGAGGAAGTGCATCCAGGTGGTGTTGGATTCTGGAGAGTATGATGCGCTCGAAAATTTTACTGAGGACCGGCAGGAGGCTAATTGGCCTGTAACCATCGGTCTGGGTGTGATTTTTTCCCGGCTTTGGGATCATGACAATTTTTGCAGTTTTCCATGCGGTAGGAAAATAACAGTTAGTCAGTGCTGCATTAAAGATACTGGTGATTTTGCAGATGAAGTTAAGAGGCAGTAATTTAATAGATTGATTAGTAATTCCATCAATTCCTGGAGCTTTTCTGGGCTTGAGTTTCTTCATTATTGTAGATACTGTAAAGAACGCTCCTGAACTCTACTAGAAAGACCTATGATGCTCTTGACTAGAGAGAACGTCGTTAGCAAACTCCTCACACTACGAGTACTATAATTCATTTTAACACCTTATTTAAAGAACTGAATGGCAACGACTTAACTGAGAATTACGCATGCGTAAAGAGATGAGAGTTCTGTGAGACGCCTGTGAGAGAGAGTTTGGGAAGCTCCGCCAGCGAGCTGAGGTGTGGAGACTTTGTTCTTCGAGTGATGACGAGTACCATCTTCGTTAACGTCTCTGATCGTGTCACCAGCTCGGATATCTACTAAAGTTTTTTAAATGTATTAATGTTGTATCTGTGATATGTTGTGTGATTAAAAAGTGATGCATCACCAATACCAGTGTTGATTCCGTTCCCACTGAAGCATCCACGACGTCACAGACGAAAAGAAAATAAAAAAAATTGGAGGTCCCACCGAGATTTGTGTGACAAGAGACCAGGTATGTGTTCTCCACAATATTCATTTCCAGGCCTGAAGTGTATAATGTAGTTATTTATTACTTATTCGGGAAATCAATTCCCAAAGCAGAAGTAGCACATCAGTGCATAAGAGTTTTAAACACTCAATGTGTTTGGTTTATAGTATATTAACAAGATATTTTCCTTTTGTGGTATATTCGGGAAAACATTTTCCCATTAACACGTAGCACATCAGTGCATTTTATAGCACGTCAGTGCATAAGAGTTTTTAAAACAATCAAAGTGTTGCATTTATATATCTAACGAGATATTTTTCTTTTGTATGATAATGGGAAAAATCCATTCCCGTAAATAAACAGCACATCAGTGTATTTATGTTTAACGTTTCGTTATAAATTGGTGTGATAGAATCTGAACTGTTTATTTTGTGTATATGTGAAAGCACATCAGTGCAATATTGCAATTTTCATTTCTAAGTCATTAGAAGAAAATTTATGTTAAATTCTTGTGAAAGAAATAAGTTGTTGAAAATATTAAAAACTTGTTACTTTGGTTTTCTCATGAAAGCACACCAGTGCTGTATTTTAATATGATATGTTTTTTCTGATAAGTAGAATGTTAAATTTTTATCATTTCATTTTACATTTTAAAGCTTTGATCAGTAAAGAAAAGTTTTAATAGTGTTCTAATTTAAACCTGCGCCTATCGAATTTACGTAGTAATTGCGTTGGCCATATGGTTGCCAGCGGAAGTAGCTGTCATGAAAACGAGAGTTAATTAAAGGTGTTTATATTTATTGGCGCCACTCTGGTTTTCTTTCTGTCTGGCTGTACTAAATGAAAAGAATTTGTTATTAATTTTTTTATACGAAGTATTCAGTAAGGTTGTTTATTCGTTTTATGTTTGAATAAATCCACAGTGATTAATGCTTTTATTAACCTTTTATTTTTATTTGCCTAATTTTGTAAGAAAGAAAAAAGTGTTTTTATATCTCTGATATATTTTTATGTGTATTACTTGTGAATAACTATTTGAGTTATTTGTTTTGAACAAGTACTTTTGCGAAAATGGCATTTTTGGGAAAAGCTAAGAAAAGGGATCTATTCCTTGTCGCTTCAGAACTTGGGGAAATAGCTTTAGAAGATATGAAAGTAATAGATTTAAAACATTTAATAACGAATAGTAAAAATTATGAGGAAGAATTTGTTAAAAATTTGTTAGAACGTATTATGACTGATAGGATAGAAAAGGAAAACTTAGAGAAGCAAACAAGAGCGAAAGAATTACAGTTAGAACAGGAAGCTAGGGAGAGGGAATTTCAGATACTACAACAAAATAAAGAAATTGAAAAGCAACAGTTAGAACTAGAATGCCTTAAAGCAAAACAGAACACTGAATTTGCTAAACTTGGAGGTGAAAGAGTATTTAATCAGAATTTTCAGAAACTTATGCCCAAGTTTAATTTAAAGACTGATGATATCAGTTTATTCTTAGAACTTTTTGAGAGGCAAGCTAAAGTTCTAAAATTGCCCACGGATCAATGGGTGTCATATCTCATTGGTGTCCTTCCGGTTGAGGTAAATAATATAATTGCTAGGGAACCTGAAGAACAGGCTAGAGATTACCAACATATTAAAGAATTACTACTTAAAAGATTTAAATTAAGTGCGGAGAAGTTTCGGCAACTTCTTGTTAAGACTCAGAAAAATCCGGATTCTACGTGGTACGATTTTTATCACGAAATTAAGACATTTTTAGATGGGTGGCTTAAGGGATTAAAAATCGAAACATTTGAGCAACTCAAGGATTTAATGTTGGTAGATCAGATTAAAAGGCGCACGCCTAATGAGTTTAAGGAACATTTTATAGATGAATGGGCTACGATCACTTCACCAAAACTGTTGGTGGGTAAAATAGAGGAATTTGAAGATGCGAAAAAGACGATGGTTGGGAAAACGAAATTGGGTGAATTTAAAACGAAAATATCAGGTAGACAAATGGGTGTTTTTCAGTCCACTGCTAACGTTTTCAAAAATAAAAAAAACCCTCAAGGCACACAATTTAAAAAAGATTATGATGCACGCAATGTTGGGAAAAAGTCGGACTCGAATTTTGATAGGAGAAAAAGACTCCAGTGCTATGAATGTGGATCTTTTGACCATTTACGTCCTCAGTGCCCCAATTTAAAAACTCAAAAGGCAGATTTGTATCGGATAAGCGGGAGATCAGAGAAAAATCTGTTAGATCCCTATACATTAAATGGAAGAGTAAATGGTTTTGAAGTACCTATTCTAAGAGATACGGGAGCAACGGTAGATATTATTTGTCAGAAATATGTAGACAGAGATAGAATGAAGGGGGAACATGTGTGGGTTCGACATTTGTTGGATGATCATATGACTTGTTTACCTGTTGCTGAAGTAGATATTGAATGCGATTTGGGTACAGTAACCACCAAAGCAGCTGTTATAGGAGACCACTTAGACCAAGGGCGATATATATTAGGCAACCAGACAGCGGCTTTTCTCAGAGGAACTGAGAAAAATTATTCGTCGTATGTCGGTAATGTTAATGCGGTCGTTACTCGATCTCAAGCACGACAATTTAAGGAAGCGGAAAATTTATGTGAGACGAATCAAAATTCTGAGCAGAATGAGTTAGAATTGGAAGAGGAGGACGATGCTCATGAAAGGTCAGAAAACGGAGAGATATTGCCTCCTGTCGACCTTTGTGTCCCCACAAGTCCTGCAATTCAAATTGACTCAAGTACTTTCATTGATGTACAACAAAAAAGTAAAGAACTTGCCCCTTTATTAGAACTAGTAAAAAGCGGAAGTAAAACAAGTTATGGGATTAAAAATGGGGTTTTAGTAAAAAAGAAGGTAAATAAGTTAGGAGGAGAAGAACATTTAATTGTTGTTCCAGAAAACCTCAGAGAGCAAATTAAAGCAATTTGTCATGAAGGAACTTCAGGTCACTTAGGAGTTCTGAAAACAAAAGACCGGTTACTAAGACATTTTTTCTGGCCAAATTGTTATAAAGACATTGAGGAATTCGTTAAAACATGTGACTCCTGTCAACGTGTAGGAAAAGAAAGTGACAAAAAGAAGGCACCGTTGGTAATAGTACCTGTGATATCGGAAGTCTTTAGTAAGGTTAATGTAGATGCTTGCGGGCCTATGCCTACATCTACTGAAGGTAATAAATATCTTATTACAGTTATGTGCTTAGCATCTAAATATCCTGACGCCGTCCCGGTACCGGATATAATGTCGAAATCTGTTGTAAGTGCACTCTTGCAGGTATTTAGTCGGATGGGTTTTGCAAGGGAGGTTCAAAGTGATCAAGGAAAATCTTTCATGAGTCGCTTAACCGTTGAATTTTTGAAGAGGTTTGGTATAAAAATTTCCAGAAGTTCGGTTTACCACCCCCAGAGCAATCCTGTAGAACGGTTCCATAGGTCAATAAAAAGGGTCTTAAAGGTATTATGTATTGAAGCTGCCCCAAATTGGGAAGTATAATTACCTGCCGCTCTCTTTGCCCTGCGGACAGTAACGCATGATAGTACAGGATTTAGTCCAGCTGAATTAGTGTACGGGACCAACCTCAGAACACCTGTCGCATTATTGTATGAGAAATGGTTAGATCCTCAGGAAAAAGAAGATACCGTGATAGAATATGTTTTCGAATTAATCAATAGGTTAAAGAAAAGTAGAGAATTAGCTACAGAGAAAATGGAAGAGGTGAGAGACAAAAGGAAGAAATGGTATGACAAAAATGCCGTGAAAAGGGAATTCCAGCAAGGAGATTCTGTATTAGTATTAGCAGTGAACCAACCCCATAAACTCGCTCCTCAATGGAAAGGGCCGGGGAAAATAGAGAAAAGATTATCAGAAACAAACTATGTGGTTAGTTTTGAAGGGAATCAGGAAGGGAATAAAGTGTATCACATCAATATGTTAAAACCTTATCATAAGAGACCTGAACTTTTGAATATGGTGCTCCTTGACAACGAGGAGATAATTGAACCCTCGGAGTTAGAGGAGGATTTTCCTTATATGTTAACCGACCCCAATGTGTTTGATTTTAATGAAATAATAGCAAAAGATAATCTTAAAGAAAGACTTAGTGATGAACAAATCCTGCAGTTGGGAAAGTTGTTGGTAAAGTTTTCTGCTATATTTTCGAATATTCCAGGGAAAACAAATTTAGTCGAACATGATATCGAACTAATCAGTGACAAACGCGTACAGCATAAGCCTTATAGAATGACAAATCGACAGAACGAAATTCTTAAAGTCGAGATAGAAAAAATGTTAAAATACAAGATTATTGAACCAGAACCCTCTGAGTATACTTCACCCATGATCCTTGTTGAAGCACCAGGTAGGGATCCTAGCCTGTGTATTGATTACAGAAAGTTAAACGAAATAATGCGTAATGAGTTCTATCCGATCCCCAATATAGAGCAACGTGTTGAAACTGTTGCAGCAGCCAAATTTATCACCTTGATAGACTTAACTAAAGGTTATTGGCAAATTCCGCTGACCCCTAGGGCTCAGAAAATCGCTGCATTTGCTACAAATTTTGGCGTATATAGGCCTTTGCGCATGCCATTTGGGCTTAAAAATGCTCCTTATTATTTTAGTAAAATGATGAGCGAAATATTGTGCGGATGTGAGAAATATGCGACCCCTTATTTAGATGATATTGCTATTTTTTCTGAAACGTGGGAGGAACATTTACAACATTTACATGAAATTTTAGAAAGAATAAGAAAAGCCAATTTAACTATTAAACCCTCTAAGTGCAAGTTTGCACAAGAAGAAGTGCAATATCTCGGTCACATAGCAGGTCGAGGAAAACGTTCTCCAGCAGAACTAAAAATCGAAGCGGTTCAAAATTTTCCTGTTCCCACAACTAAAACTGAGATTAGAGCTTTCCTAGGGTTAGCTGGATACTACAGACAATATATAAGTATGTTTTCTGCTATAGCCGCACCTTTGACAGATTTGTTAAAAGGGAATAACAAAAAGGGTAAAATTGTTTGGAATGATGAATGTAATGAATCATTCAAATCGTTAAAAGAAAAGCTATCTAGTAGGCCCGTGCTACATGCACCCGATTTTTCTAAACCATTTATACTACAGACAGACGCGTCAGATCAAGGATATGGTGCTGTTTTAGCCCAGAAGGATGATAAAGGAAAAGAACATCCCATATTGTATCTCAGTAAAAAATTTACTGATAGTGAGCGGAAGTATTCCACCACTGAAAAAGAGTGTGCCGCAATTCTGTATGGAATAAAAAAACTGAAAGGGTATATAGATGGGCAGACTAAATTTTCAATTCAAACGGACCATAATCCCCTAGTATGGCTAAAAAATAATGCAGGTAGAAATGGTCGATTATTACGCTGGGCCTTAGCCTTGCAATCTTATAATTTTACGATACATCATAAAAAGGGAAGTGACAACTTAAATGTAGACTGCTTAAGTAGAAACTCTGTACATGCCAGTTAAATAGACTAGTTATCATTTCTTTTAAGTTGTCTTATTATTTGATTATGTATATTGTATTTTTTTAAATTCATACTATATAGTAAATTGTTAGCTTTATTCTTAAAGACAAAAATTTTTGTTTTGGTTTTTCATATATTGTATATGTATTGTTATACGTATTTTTTTATGATGGCCTGGTTATGAGAGTGGAGAGCCTTTGTAACAGTGTGGTTTAAAATTAACTGGTAAAATGTTGAACAATCTATTGAAACCATAAACTGTGAAGTGTGAAGGTTTACTTCTCCTGTGTCCGGAGAAACAAAAACTGGAGGCGGAAGGTGTTTGTTTGTAGCGAATGCCTGCCTGAACTTGTATTTTATCACGTGGGAACTAAAAAAAAAAGTTTTGTTTCCTCTGTGTCCGAGGAAAACAAAATCTGGAGGCGGAAGGAGTTAGTCTGTAAAGAACGCTTCTGAACTCTACTAGAAAAACCTATGATGCTCTTGACTAGAGAGAACGTCGTTAGCAAACTCCTCACACTACGAGTACTATAATTCATTTTAACACCTTATTTAAAGAACTGAATGGCAACGACTTAACTGAGAATTACGCATGCGTAAAGAGATGAGAGTTCTGTGAGACGCCTGTGAGAGAGAGTTTGGGAAGCTCCGCCAGCGAGCTGAGGTGTGGAGACTTTGTTCTTCGAGTGATGACGAGTACCATCTTCGTTAACGTCTCTGATCGTGTCACCAGCTCGGATATCTACTAAAGTTTTTTAAATGTATTAATGTTGTATCTGTGATATGTTGTGTGATTAAAAAGTGATGCATCACCAATACCAGTGTTGATTCCATTCCCACTGAAGCATCCACGACGTCACAATACTTCTGCCGGAGTAGTGAGCGGGATTAGGTTATTAACAGTAGGGGAGTTAAGCCATTCTTGAATTTTAATGAGAGTATCATGTTCAAATTTTGCATCACAAGGGGTTAAGTTAGGCGAGAATTGTTCTTCCAAATGTGTAGCGAAGGAGTTCGCTTTTTCTTCATTCATAATGGCTGGGTTTCCATTGTGCATAATGGGTCTGTTCGTTGCGTAAGTATTTTTAAAATTTTTGACAATTTTCCAAAGAGAGCCATCCTGAGTATTGAGATTAGAGATTTTTTTCTGCCCAGATTTCATATTTGAAGTTTTTAATTTCTTTGCCAAGTCGATTAATCGCGCTTTTGATTTGCGGGTCCCATGTCAGGTGATACTCTTTGCGGAGCCTATTGCGTTGCCGCATCTTTTCACGTGTGCTCCGGGGGAGGCGAAAAGAAGCATTTTCCTTAGCGCTCAGATGTTCAGTAGCCTCCGTGACATTTCATTTCTCGTCATGGACGAAGAAAGTGACGGTCGTAAGAGCTCAGAGCTCCTGCACAATAACGGAAACACGAATACGGCGCCGCCAGCTGGTACTTCTACCACCGCTGCCTCTCCTCAACTACGGATTAATACTGATATGGACACCACTGCTCCTCCACCTGCTTCGCCTTCAGCCATGGAACTATCGAAAAGTGCAATCCAAATCTACGCACTGAAAAATCGTCATACGGACTTGCTATTCGACATCCGGAGACTTCAGCGTTCCGATAATCCCTCCAAGGACCTGATGATCAAACAGATGACTGACGAGGGTGAGAGAATTTTATTTTCACTTCACACTTTATGCACCAACCTCGGAGTTAACCTCTTTACCCTCCCTGCCACAGAAGACGAATTCTTTAAAGAATGTCAGGCCAAATCCTCAAAACCCAATATTTCGGAACCCATCACTCCAAATTCTCCTAAAACCACCCCTACTGAAAACCCTAAAACCCCACTAGAAACTCCAAAATCTGATCATAAGAAACGTACTCGCCCTACTGATGCTGAAGGGTTTGTCATACCACCAAAACACTTAATAGCTAAAAAATCCCAAACCAAACACATCTCTACTGAAAATAATAATAACATAGCTACTCCAAACTCTTTCAATGTTATCCAAACAAGTACTGACAACACAGAACATACTACTCAGCAGCCGGCAGACACCCAAAAACCAAAAGTACAGGCACCTCCACCAATTTTTATGAAGCCTCGTGCTGATTGGTACTTTCTTCTAAACCAACTTAAACGTCATGCACCGACAGTCCAATCAAAACAGGATATTGACTTTCTAAAACTTAACACTTTAAATGAAACTGATTACCGGACTGTCGTAAGATTTTTAACTGACAGTAACATAGAATTTAAATCACACACTCTTAAATCAGACAGACCACTTAAAATAGTTATTAGGGGATTACCCTCAAACACACCACTCAGTGTTGTGCAGACTGCGGTGGAAGTCCTCGGTTTCAAAATCCATAAAATCTCACAGCTCAAAAGATGGAAAACCAAGATGCCGATGCCCTTATTCTACCTACAGATATACAATAGCCTGAAAGCAGATGAAACATACAACATCACGGAACTACTAGGAACAGAAGTTGCCATGGAGCATTTCAAAGGTCAGAAAGGCCCTTCACAGTGCTGGCGCTGTCAAGGGTTCTTTCACTCATCTGAAGTGTGCACGCTCCCAAGACGCTGTGTGAAATGTGCTGGTCCACATCAAGCCAAAGACTGCCCGAAACCATTTGAAGAACCTAATAAATGTGCAAACTGCTCCGGAAATCATGCGGCTAACTGGCGCTCCTGCCCAAGATTCCCGGGTTCAAAAAATAGATCAACTCCGAAACCGAGCACCAAACCCAGCCTGACCGCTGAAAAAACCAACGCAGACAAAATTAATCTCAAAAACAACATCCAATTTCCAACACTGTCGGCTGCACCTACACCCAGTGCAAATAATATTCGCCCTGGAGTTTCTTTCTCCGCAGCACTTACGGGTATGCAACAAGCTGCACCCCAAATACTTCCAAATTTATCGGTCCCCTTAGGAGCTAATTCGACGCTAAATTGCACCGAAATCCTTTTGGCAATTATTCAAATTTCAAACCAGCCTGGTATTGACCAGAGCAAACTTCTTTTGGCATTCAAAAACGCCTTACGCAGTTCAGAGTGGCTCCATCTGGTGCTGACGCGGCATACTACATCTTTGAGAGTTATATTACTCTCCAATTCTCTGATATCCCCAGACAGTAAAATTCAATACTTTGAAAGGATTGAAAAACTTAAAACTATGCACCTGGAATGCTAATGGCATCCTATCCAAATTCTATGAGTTTAGAGACTATGTGGAAGAGAAAGATTTTGACATTATTTTTGTCCAAGAGACCAAACTCCAGCCAGGGAGAGCTCCCAAGCTTGCAAATTATGCATTATATAAAAATGACAGACAAGCTTCTAATACTCGTGATGTTTATCATGGTGGCACTTGTTTCTATATTAAAAATTCAATACCACACAAAAGAATTGACACTCCGAGTATGAGTAAACTCGAGGCAACAATCATTGAAATTTTCATTCAAAATTCGCCCTCCCTTGTAATGATCTCTGCCTATCTTCCACCAGGCGGAAATTTACCTGTGGTTGATTTTAACAAATTGCTCACCTTATCCAACAATCTAATCATAGCTGGTGATTTAAATTATCACCATCAGCATTGGCGTTGTCATAGATCAAACCCTGCTGGTCGTGGCCTTCTAAAATGGGCTCAGTGCGCCCAAATTAAAATTATTGCGCCGGATTCCCCTACTAGATATGGTTCACGGGGTGCCCCTTCATTCATTGATTTGGCACTCTTTCGAAACATCCCTTTTGGATATCACGTGACTGTTGAAAACTGTTTATCTTCAGATCACAACCCCGTAATCATAGACCTTAACTGTACTATTTTTAATCAAAATTCTCCGGCACTCGTCTCTACAAACTGGGACAATTTTCGTTTCAAACTTAAAAGTAAAAATTTGCCCTCCCTTGAAATTAAATCCAGCCATGATGTAGACTCGGCAGTTGATCACTTAACGACCATTTTAACAGATACTTATAAGGAAGTATCAAAACCCACCCTTAGACCCAATTTTCGTAAATTATCTCAAGAAATTAAACTCAAAATTAAAGAAAAGAATAAAGTACGGAGACTTTGGCAAAGGAATAGAAATCCAGGATTAAAAATTCAACTCCGTGCTCTCCAAAATGAGATCAAGGCATCATGTGTCCATTTCTTCCAATCACAGTACACGAATTACATTCAGTCCCTAACGACCAATGATAACAGTCTTTGGCGCGCATCAGCCCGCCTACGCAAACACAAATCTAACATTCCGTCCTTAGCTACGGACGCAGCGGTGGCTCACACAGACGCTGAGAAATCCGAATTAATTGCGGATTCTCTTCAAACCCAATTTACACCACATAATGAAGGAATTTTTGCGAACAGCGCAAGTACTTTCCCACAAGATGTTGAACGTTTCCTCTCCTCGCCTTTCGCGAGAGAAATACACTATACATCCATGAGCGAGGTAAGTGAATACATTACCAAGCTCAAACCCAAAAAAGCCCCTGGTATGGACTCTATTTCTAATCGTATGATTAAAAATTTACCCACCAATTATCTATTTTTCTTAGTAATGCTTGTAAATTTTATGATACAGCATTGCTATTTTCCTCAAAGCTGGAAACAAGCACTTATTGTGCCTATTCCAAAACCAGGCCAAAGCCTTTCTAACCCTCAAAATTATAGACCTATCAGCCTCCTATCCTCGTTATCTAAGATATACGAGTTTGTGTTACTTAAACGCCTGAATGATTTTCTCCGAAATCACAACGTTCTGATTGATGAACAATTTGGATTTCGAGCAAAACACTGCACCACGCACCATCTGCTGAGGACAGTGGAGTTCATTCACGAAGGGTTTCGTAACAAAATGCTTACTGGCGCTTTATTTCTTGACATAGCCAAAGCATTTGATAGGACTTGGCATATAGGAATTATTATCAAGCTCATACGACTTGAAGTTTCGGCCCATTTAATTCATGTAATTAATTCGTACCTCACTAATAGATCTTTTTCTGTACGAGTTAATTCTTTCATTTCGGCACCCCGTCCTATACTAAGCGGCGTCCCCCAAGGGTCACTTTTAGGCCCAATTTTGTTCAACATTTTCATAAATGACATACCAAAATCACCTAGTATCACTCTTGCACTTTATGCAGATGATACGGCCATCCTAGCTCAACACAAACGCCTTGAAAACTTGGTCCAAATCATTCAGAGATATCTCTCTAGCCTTGAGCACTGGCTCATGTTGTCAATGGTAATAATGAAAATGTTATTGATCAAAATGATGCTACTGTTGATAAATGTAAATCTGGAGAAAATTCTAAGTTAGTTTCCAATGGCAGTAATTCTAATAATGTGCACACTCCCGCCGTCACGCGCAGTGCTGCTAAAAGAAAATCTTATATCAATGATTCTTCAGATAGCGACGGCTTTGTAAAACCTGTTAAAACGGCTAGAGCCGTGCATATGAAAAGTAACCCGAAAAATGATATTGTTATTAAAAATAAATTTGATGCTTTAGCTGATGCCTCTAATGATAATGTGAATAATGATATTGTCAACTCTAACGTTGCCACTAGCCTCAATAACTTAACCCTAACCGACGGTAATAACTTGCAGCAGCAACAGGCGAGCATAAATTCTGTCCCCCCTATCATGGTCAAACCAGGAGAGGAAGTGCGATTTGACAATTATCTGGATGAATTAGCTGTTAAGCTACCGAATGTTGACTTTCTCGGCCGCATTAGCGGAGAGTTTTTAAAAATTATGCCAAAAACACCGGATGATCACAGGATCATAAGCGATTTTTTCCAGAAGAATAATGTCGAACACTTTTTGGTTAATTTACGGCATGAAAGGCCGATCAAAATTGTTCTACGAGGATTGCCCTCTAATATGGATACGATGAAAATACATAATGCACTTAGCTCGAGAGGCTTTCATGTGCACAAAGTTGTGCAGCTTACGAAATTCCGAACCAAAGCCCCTATGCCGCTATTTAAAAATGACCAAATTGATGACATTTATTCATTGCAAGATCTCCTGAGGTTTTCCATCACGGTGGAAAAATATATCACCAAAACCCTGGCATCGCAATGCTTTAACTGCCAGAAATGGCACCACAGCTCCGAAAATTGTCACTTCGCTCCGAAGTGTGTAAAGTGCGCCGGAGACCATCAGACCAGAAATTGCGACAAAGGACGGTTGGAAGAGCCAAAATGCACCAACTGCTCTGGAAATCATCCAGCAAGTTATCGTGGATGTCCACGATTCCCCTCAGTACGGTAGAAAACTTTAAAATTTGCAAATACTGTATCTGGATATAGCTATGCACAGGCGGCTAAGGTCGGATCGCAAGACGCACAGAATTCAATTCGGCCCATTGGCCACGCCCTGCTGCTGCAACGCGAACACCATTGGTCAATGCTGCTACCCAAAATAATGTTTCTGGCAATAACACTAGTACTGGAATGTTTAATTTTAACTTAAATAATAATTTGTCCAATATGTCTGATTTTATTGAGCTTGTACAGATAATGTCTGAATTTCAAAAAGCCTTTGGCCCTAACTTAAACAAAATTCTCATGGTATTCAAGACTGAACTGCCGAATATTAAAAATTGTACGTCGCTAGGCGACAAAGTCAACATCTTGTATCGCGTCATTGAAGACGTTAACGGGATAGCCAGTATAAATTGATTATGACCAGTGGTGTTCGTATCGTAACATGGAATGCCCATGGATTGTTTCATAGAATCCATGAATTTAGAGAGTTTATAAAGGAGTATGACCCTGATATCATCCTCATACAGGAACACATGCTTGGTCCTAATGTGCTGTTTAGCATCAATAATTATGATATGTATCGTCAAGATAGGATCAGGAGATCGCGGCATGCCGAAGGCGGTTTGCTTGTACTCATTAAGTGCTCTATCCCTCATACTCGCATAACAATTCCACAGCTTTTAGCCGTAGAGGCATTAGCTATCACAGTCACTCCACGCACCTCACAACCATACACTCCACACAACACACATTCCACACAACAGACCCATGCATAAGAATGTAGCTGCTGATCTGCAACTACTTTCGCGACTCAACAATAGAATAATTTTAGGTGAAGATTTTAATGCACACCACCGCGATTGGAACTGCGTTAACACCACTTACCTTGGACGAGTAATTCACCAGTTCGCCCATACGGCCGGTATTACCATCGCAGTTCCCCCCCCCAACACGTTACGGCGAGACTACTGCTTCAGTTTTGGACTTTTTCCTAATCAGAGGAATTATGCATGATACAGCCGAAGCAGTTGATGAACTTTCCTCTGATCATAACCCTGTTATTATCAACTTGGATATCGCTCGCCCTAACTCACCAGTCAAAAGAGCTTTTATCACTAATTGGTGTTCTTACACCAAAGCTCTAAACAACGCACACTATGCAACACACGAAATACACAGCAGGGATCAGATTGATAACTTGGTGAGCGAACTAACTGCCGAAATGCATGCAGCACTTGAACAAAACAGCAAAGCCATTCCGGATCGGCGAATGCAAAGAAATGCAGATGTTAAAAACCTTATCAAACGTAGGAATGCGGCAAGAAAAGAATGGCAGAGATACAGACATCCGAATGATAAGCTTCTGCTCAAAAAATTAAACCACGAAGTCAGGATCCTTACACGACAACAGGCACATAAAGACTGGACTAACTACTTACAGTCGCTCAACCCGTAAGATAACTCTATCTGGGAAGCGGCCGCTAAGTACAAAAGATGCTACAACAACATTCCGCCCATTAATGGCCAGCAAGAAATTGCCTACACTGATTCTGAAAAGGCTGAATCGCTTGCCGATCACTTTGCCGATCAGTTTCACACACACAACATTTCTCACCCCCCTACAGAAAAATTTGTTACTGACACTATCACAAATTTCCATTCCAATCCCAACACATACAACATTCCTCCTGTTCTCCCATCGGAAGTTCTTATGCATATCGTGAAACTTAAAACTCGTAAAAGCCCCGGACGGGACAAAATTACCAATAAGATGTTAAAGAATATGGGCATCATTACTGTATTTAAATTAGTCCGTATCATAAATCTTATACTGCGATACGGCTATTTCCCCTCTGCATGGGAAACGGCAATTATATCGCCACTGCTAAAGGCAGGAAAAGATCCAACAGCGGCGGTTAGCTACAGACCAATCAGCTTGCTGTCCGCACTTAGTAAAGTCGCTGAACACGTGATCCTGCAGAGACTTTTCCAGTTTGTAGAAGAAAAACAGCTCATCATTCCCCAGCAACATGGATTTCGGAAATCTCATTCCACCACTCATCAATTATACAGAGCTACTGAACTCATCTCCTATGGGTTGCAGAATAGATTAACTACTGGTGCCATATTTCTCGATGTTGCTAAGGCTTTCGATAGGGTTTGGCTGGAGGGCCTCATAACAAAACTCATAGTGCAGGGTTTCCCTGCCTACATTACACACACCATCTCTTCCTATCTACATGATAGAAATTTCGTCGTTCGTGTTAATAACACATTCTCCACAAGTCGAACCATTTATAGTGGCGTCCCACAAGGGTCGCTTTTAGGACCATTACTTTTTAGCATTTACACGAACGACATTCCACACATGCACGACTCTACACTCGCAATGTACGCAGATGACACCGCAATCCTTGCCCAGAATGCATCTGTTAGTTCAGTTGTACAAACACTCCAATCTCACGTTCATGCATTGGAAACCTGGCTTCAGCACTGGAAAATTAAGGTAAATGTCGAGAAATCTGAGGCTATTCTGTTCACCCATAAAACTAAAATGGATGCCTCCTGGCAAATTGTTATGAATAGCACCACGATTCACTGGACCAAGCAAGCCCGATACCTAGGTATTATTCTTGATAGTCATCTTACATGGAAGCCCCACATTGACCATGTTATTACAAAGTACCGAGCTCGTAAAAGTGTACTCAACCCCTTAATTGCTCGGGACAGTGGTTTATCTTTAGCAAATAAATTACTCCTTTATAAATCCATGTTACGACCAATCCTAACATATGCAGGTCCCGCATGGGGCTTTGTATGTGACTCTCGGATGAAAAAATTGCAAGTGAGCCAGAATACCTACCTACGACAAATTACGCGCTGCCGGTGGTTTATACGTAACGAGGCCTTACACAGGGAATTAAATATTCCCACCATAAGCGATTTCATTAAACATCTTTTTTTTAAAGATTTTTCCGAAGAATTCCACGTACAGGCAACTGTAAAATTCCTCGTCTGCTGTACAATTATCATCACCCTCGTTACCGTAGAAGACCACTTGCAGTGCTCAGATAATTGTCTCTGTTGTATTTCTATTTGACTCTATATCCTTATATATATATATATATATATATAAAAGTTTAAAAAATTATATGCACAAAGAAATGGAAAGAAAATCAACTGATCAGAAAACGCATATGTGTATATGAAAAAAAAAAAGGATTTATATATATATTTATGTTTACATGTGCTAAAAGTAATTAAAATGTTGTCGCTGCTTACTGCGAAATTATTTTGTAACACATGGTAGCACTCGCATACCTGTGACTTTAATTGAATCTCTCTAAATAGGTATAGCCCAAACTCACTATGTCCGGGCTGTTATTGTCCTTGTCTCTATTTCTGTATTTTGTATTGTGTTGCATTTTGTATTTATTGTAAATTCTGGCTCACACGGCAAACATCCGACTGTCTAGATGCATCTAATGTATCTTGTGTTACTTTTAAATTATTGTATTTCTGTACTAAGTTAAATATTAAGTACCAGCTTTTCCTAGCATCTGATTGGCTATTAATAACAGCCTCTCGAGCTACCTGACTCCACCCCTTTTCTCCCGCAGCTTGCCATGACTTTGCACTTGGACTTTCTACTTTCGTCCAATCAGCGTAGATCAAGGATCAAGGAAGAGCAGTTTACGGAGTTCATAGGCAATTACGCCTTTACCTCCACATCATCAAAGGAAGTTTAATCGTCCGAAAGAGGGTATTGTCAAATAAGGTAAAAATTTTGATAAGCCGAATGACTTGGAGTAAGTGCCTTCACACTGAGTCAAAAAAAGGCAAAAAACTCAGAAGGTCTTAATTTTGCGCCGAAAAAGGGCCAGAATAATTTAGATAGGGCAGCCAGAAAAATTTTGACTAGAAGTATAAAAGGTGAAGTTTCCTTGAACCTTGATAATCACTGGCCAATAAATTTGAAAAATTGAGTACTCAGGATACTAATAGTAAACCTGATGTTGATATCGATGATGTGGTAATGGAAAGTGTTGTCGCGAAAATTCCAAAACCCAAACCAATTATGGTGAAGCCAGATATAAAGTATAATGAATTTATGAAGGTGTTGCGGGATAATATTAAATGTGAATTTGCGGGCAAGGTGCACGGGGACTTCCTCAAAATCTTCCCGGAGACTGAGGATGACCATCGCAAAATCTCCAAATTTCTAGATGAAAAGAAAGTAGATCACTATATTATACTTTCTAAATTTGATAGGCCACTCAAAGTGGTCATTAGAGGCCTTCCAATCGATTGTGCTCCGGAAGATGTGCATGAAGAATTGACCAACTTGGGTTATAAAGTACGAAAAGTAGCACAAATGCACAGGATTAGGACAAGAGTCCCCATGCCCTTGTTCCAAATTCACGTTGAACGAACCCCAGAAATCGAAAAAATTTATGATATTACTAAGTTCTTGAATTTTTATGTAAGCATTCAACCTTATAGAGTGAATGGGAGTGTTGTGCAATGTCATAATTGCCAGCACTTCCATCACTCATCTGAAAATTGTAAATTAAGACCTCGCTGTGTTAAATGCGCTGGCACCCACAAAACTGAGGAGTGTTCCAGCAAATTTATTGCTGATGTTAAATGCTGTAATTGTGGGCAGGCAGGACATCCTGCGAATTATCGCGGATGCCCTAAATTCCCAGTTCTTCAGGGTGCCAGATCGCAAAACAAAAAAGAAGTACTTGTTAAAGAAAGCCATTTAAAACCCGGAATTTCCTTTGCTAATATTGTAAGCGGGAAAACTCCCCGGAGCACGGTTGAGGCAGCTAAAAAAGAAAATACTGTGCAAATGGCCAGTAAATCTGAGAAGCCAGTTAACACGAACGATGTGGGCCTGTCTGGCCTTTTTGAAATGTCTAAATTAATTAAGGATATTATCAATATGTTCAATGGAATCTCTTTTGTCACTGTTATACGTAGGATCACGAAAAAAATGCCTGAACTACAGGCTACTCAAAATACTGTAGATAAATTATTTATTCTATTTGAACTATTTGAAGAACTTTTTGGATCTATAAGTACTGCAAATAATGTATAATTTGAAGTCTGTGCTAAACATAATTACATGGAACGCAAATGGATTATCTCATAGAATTCATGAGCTAAGAGATTTTATAAATGAGTACACTCCTGACGTTATGTTCCTACAAGAACACAAGCTTGGCCCAGCCATTCCTATCTATGTACCAAACTATGTTGTCCATAGGTCAAACAGAGATCCGGTAATCTCCCGCCCAAGAGGAGGTGGAACAGCGCTCCTGATTAAACGCTGCATCCCACATCTTCCAGTCACAGTACCGCAGCTTTCGGTCGTGGAGGCCTCTGCAATTTCACTCACAACAAACACTTCCACAACATACATTCTTGTCTCCACTTACATTCCCCCAGGACGTCTTGTTTCTGCAGTCCTGGCTGATTTACAAATATTACTGAGTCTAGGTAAACACATTATCCTAGGAGGAGACCTAAATGCACGACACCGCGCGTGGAACTGCTATAATTCAAACGACATTGGACGTGTAATTTTCAACTTAGCCCACTCGGCTGGATTACACATAGCAGCTCCGAAAACCCCAACACGGTACACCACTAGGTCCACCGGGATCCTTGACTTCTTCCTGCTCGGAAATACCAGTGTTCCACTGGATATTTCCGTGCTGGATGAACTGTCATCGGATCACAATCCGGTTAAGATGATTCTGGACATTAGTAGGTATACCACAGCAGACACAAGAGCCTTTAAAACAGACTGGCATATTTTTGCCAAAGCTCTCAACAACATACATTATACACTCCCTACGATACAGACTGGGGATGACATTGATAGTTTCATTCAGGAGCTCACAGAAAAGATCAAAGAAGCTCACGAAAAGGCAAAAGTCGAAATTCATAGAAGGGCATATACAAGAAGCTGTGATCTTCAAGCACTCATTAAACGGAGAAATGCTGCGCGGAGGCTCTTCCAAAGAACCAGATGTCATGAAGACAAAACCCTTTTCAATCGCCTTGCCAATGCAGTCAAGTCTCTTACACGCGTGCAAGGACAACAACGCTGGACCAGCTACCTTAACTCACTTTCCACGGACGATAACTCCCTGTGGAAAGCTGTTTCTAGGTATACAAAATGCTGCAACAAAATTCCGCCCCTTAAAGGCCCCACGAGGATTCATTACACCGAAACTGAGAAAGCAGAACTGTTAGCAATGCAACTGGAATCTCAGTTTTGCACGAACAACATTCATGACATTCCAACAGAAAACATTGTTTACACATTTCATAACAATATTACAACAAATACAAACATAAACAACATCCCTCCGGTTATGCCTTCGGAGGTCCTTGACTGTGTCAATAAACTCAAGAAGCGGAAAAGCCCTGGTTTGGATGGGGTCACCAATTATATGCTAAAGAAAATGCCACTTAAGATCATCTTCATCCTGGCGAAGCTATTCACCAGGATCATGCAATTACAGCATTTCCCACAGGCCTGGAAAACGGCAAAAATTGTACCCATCCTGAAACCGGGGAAACCAGCATCCGACCCCACTGCTTACCGGCCGATCAGTCTGCTCTACTCCATGAGCAAGGTCTACGAGGTTATGCTTCTCACAAGAATAAATCATCACCTGGAGCAACACAACATCTTAATCCCAAGCCAATTCGGTTTCCGGAAAGGCTTGGGAACCACGAACCAGCTCTACAGGGTAGTGGAGCTTATATCGGATGGTCTGCACAAGAGGAGAGTTACTGGCGGTCTGTTTATTGACATAGCCAAGGCCTTTGATCGGGTCTGGCTGGAGGCACTAGTTTACAAAATACACAATCTGGGCTTCCCAGATTACATCACAAACATCACTAAATCCTACCTAACAGGTAGAAACTTTGTCGTTCACGTCTCAGGAACAAATTCTAATCTACACCCCATAAGGGCAGGGGTCCCGCAGGGGTCCCTTTTAGGGCCCACCTACTTTAATATTTACGTGAACGATATCCCTACAACTCAGGACACAACACTGGCTATGTATGCTGACGACACAGCAATCCTCACACAAAGTGCATTTGCTGGTTCAGCTATACAACATCTACAAAATTACATACATGCACTGGAGACTTGGCTCACTCAATGGAAGATTAAGGTCAACATAGATAAAACTCAAGCCATCCTGTTTACCAGGAAGAAGAAGTTCAAAAAAAACCTGGTAATGTACGGCAGCTCCATCCCCTGGGCCCAGCAAGTCCCTTATCTTGGGGTGATCCTCAATAAAACTCTGTCATGGAACCCACACATCACAAATATTATTAATAAGTTTCGAGCCCGTAAAGCTCAACTCTTCCCCTTAATTGCTCGAAACAGTGTTTTGACTATAGATAACAAGTTACTCATTTATAAATCCATTTTGCGTCCATTACTATGCTATGCATGTCCTGTATGGGCGTACTCATGTAACAGGTATCGGGGCAAGCTACAAATTGCCCAAAATTCCACTCTCAGGCAAATTGCCAATGTACCATGGTACGTGAGGAACAATAAAATTCATGAGGAACTGGGCGTGCGCCCGCTTAAATCTGTATACTACAAAATTGCCAAACGATTTCATAGCAGGCAGTTAGAGATTGGAAACCCTGCCATTAAGATACCTGAGTACGACCCATACAATCTGGACAACAAACACAGGCCTTTGGCTATATTAAATGAATGGATCATGTAATGGCATAGCATAGTAATGGTTTCTCTGCTTTATATAATTATTGTCTTCTTAGCAACACCTTCAGTATGTATATTTATTTTATTATTGTTATTGTACTCTCATGTATGTATATAAATTTGTATATATTTATTTGCCAAGGGCTGGCATCACTTTGGGCACTGCCTTGTGTTTCACATCTTTGTTTCTAGGATTTCTCATCACTCGACAGCTTTCTGGCCTTCTGGTAATATATAAAAAATCCCTAAAATCCACCAAAAAAAATTAAAAAATTCTAAATATACTTAAAAATGTTAAAAAAAAAAAAACTTGATTAGACTAATATGTATAAACTTAATGAAAAGCAGCAATTCGAAACTTCTAAATATATTCTACATGGGGTAGGGCCTTCGGCCCAGGTACCCTGGTGTACCAAGGCACCGTTCCACTGAGGTTGAACCTTGATAATCATTTTCTTTGCATACGTCAGATGAAGGACACGCAGGGGAATTCCGATGCGCGCTCTTCGAGGTGGGGGGGAGGGGGAACCTGTTTACAGGTCGAAAAAGTGGTTCTGTCAGTGATCAGCTGGGAGGGAGAAGTTTCATTTTTTGACCGCTATTCATTGCGGTATTTAAAAGCCAAAAAGGACGCTGTTAAGCGCCTAAGAAAGTTCCTTCTTAGAGGAAGAGAGAAGTTAAAGTTTAAAGAATCTTTATCAGTTTTAGAGAGAACTTTTTCAGTTTTATTTTAGTTGAGAGATTAGAGTAAGTTAAATCAGTCCTATCTGACTGTGATGTTTCTTGTTAAAGAAACGCTAAGGAGGTTCCTCGAGTTAATGCCGTGTGCACTAAAGAACTTTAGAGGCGGGGGGGGTTAAGGAACGAGAGGTAGTTATTCACGTGGTTATCAGTGTGCTCATATCTAGCCCGTTTAAATGGCAGAGCCGAATATTCCCTATTAAGTACCGCTCTGGGTCTTTTTCGGGAAGAAACAACTGCAGGATCGTATACGGGTAGCATATGAAGCACAGGATTTGCGACACGTTGAATATTTTTGAAAAATTTTTCCGAAAGTCGCTGTATATAGCGATTAATGGGCATAATTTTGAGGTCGTTATGAATCTCTTCGTTCCGTACAAACCACGGAGCTTTTAGAATTTGCCGAAGCATTTTAGATTGAAAAATTTGGACATGTTTTCTGTTAGTCAGTGCGCATGGGCCCCATACGGGACACGCATACGTAAGAACCGGCCTAATCATTGATTTGTAGAGCAAGATTTTCTTATCAGTTGACAGGTCGCTATGACTAGCTAAAAATGCCAATGATTTAAAAATTTCGGAGTTCCTATGGTTCAAAACCATCTACCTCCACATCAGAATTAATAAAAGCGAGCAGAAATAAGAAAAATTTGGCATAAGTGATTTACTTGATGCACACTAGAGGGAGCCACAGGCTCGAGAAAGTTTAGGGATAGAGATGAGAAAATAAAAACTTAAGTTTCATAATTTTTTTATAAGTTTTTAGGTTTTAAAAAATTTCTTTTGTATTTTATACTTTTTTTGGTTTTTTTTTTTTTTTTATAATTTTCTATACACAGTACAAACACTAAAGCAAAAAGCGGATAGGAAAGATTTTACGATTAATAGGCTCATTGGCATGTGGCTTGTGTTGGGAAGTGCAAATAATTATTAAGACCGCGATGAAAATATTCATAGGCAGATTTGATATCTGCGGGAGATGTGATTCTTAAGTAAACAGATTGATAACTTTGTTTGAAGATCTTGATAGTGGCAGAGGATGAAATAAGCAATTATATGGCAGCTCGCTGAAGAGACGTCCTTCCTTCGTGGCGCGGGAGCTGGAACTGATGTTGAGAGGGCGTGTCTTGCCCTTTTAGATGGAGGGTAGATGCCGAACTCTCGGCCAATCACGGCTCTTGGTCTCTTCTGTGAGCTGCGAATAGCAGGATCGTATGCTGGAATCTGCTGAAGTGCTCGGTTATCAATCTGTTCAATTTTGAGGAATAAATTTTGACTAAGCTTTTTAATATGACTAGCTAAGAGGGGGCGTAGGGCGGTTTTGACAGCTGTCGCACCCGCTATGATCCAATCAGCGTAGCGCCTGCTCTGTGGCGGGCAACTGATCCTTCGGCGACTTTTCTCACAACGATTCTTTTTATCTGTAATGCTCGGGCATGTTTCTGGCCCATCTTCCCATCTTTTGTTCTTTCCACTACATGTTTTGTACTCTCTCTATGTTACAGGAATATTTTATGCTCTGTAGAATCTCAAGATAGAAAATCGCCATCACTGGTTATCCCGGGATAGCGCAACCGCGCGGGAGCCCGCTTTAGCGAACTGCGTTCGCCTGAGTCGTCAGAGGATGAGGGTGAGTTAGGTTTAGGATTTTTGGCTTCAGGTTCAGATATTGTGGTAGATTTTTGGAATTCTCTAATGAATTCTTCCTCAGTTGCGGGTAATGTAAAAAGATTAATGTTGAGTTTGGTGCATAGTGAATGTAAAGAAAATAAAATTTTCTCACCCTCATCCTGAAGTTGTTTCATCATCAAGTCTTTATTTGGAGTATCCGATCTTTGAAGACGTTGGATATCGAATAATAGGTCGGTATGCCTGGTCTTTAGTGCATAGATTTGAAGAGCGCTTTTAGATAGTTCTAGAGCTGAAGGAGAAGCTGGAGGAGTTGAATGAGTGTCCATGTCCGTGAGCACTTGAAGAGATTGCGAATTAGAGAGATTGCCTGCTGGCGGCGCCGTATTCGGGGTTTCCATATTTCCATTGCGGAGCTCAGAGCTCGCACGTCCATCACTATTGGCGTCCATGACGCGAATCAATGACTTGATCACACTAGCGGCTCAAAACAGGGATTAATACTATGCTTAGGCTAAAATATTATCCTAATAGCTGGAAAAATGCTTGCGTAATTCCTATTCTAAAACCTGCTTCGGACCCAAAAGTCCCTCAAAATTACAGGCCGATCAGCCTCCTGTCTTCTCTTAGTAAACTTTACGAAACTATATTGCTTAGACACCTGAAAGATTTCTGCCGAAACCGAAATATAATTATCCCACAACAATTCGGTTTTCGAGCTAAACACTCCACTCAGGCCCAGCTACTGAGAGTAGTGGAAATCATTCATACGGGTGCTCGCAATGGAATGCCAACCGCTATTGTTTATTTAGATGTAGCAAAGGCATTCGACAGGTGTTGGCACATCGGCATAATATTCAAGCTCATGCGACTTGGACTTTCGGCTGACTTTGTGCGACTAATGCACTCCTACCTAAATAATCGACATTTTTGTGTTAAAGTTAAAAATTCTCTCTCTTCCCCCCGTCCTATCCTGGCTGGGGTCCCTCAGGGAGGAATAATAAGCGCGTATCTTTTTAACCTGTATGTAAACGACATTCCACAATTACCCACTGTTGATCTTGCACTTTATGCAGACGACACTGCCATTATTTCACAACACTCAACTCTACACCACACTTTGCATCATCTCCAGCAATACCTGTCAGATTTAGAGTCCTGGCTCGTTGACTGGAAGATCAAAATTAATGTTGCAAAAAGTGCTGCCACCGTTTTCTTTTCCAGAAAAAGGAATGTTCACAGCCAACTCCAACCACTCAAGCTCTACAATAAAAATGTACCTTGGGTGGACTACTACAAATATCTCGGAGTTTATCTGGATGCGAAGCTAATCTGGGGCGTCCATATTTCATATAAGTAAAGCCAAAACCACTAGGAATCAACTGATGCAATTAATATCCAGAACCAGCCACCTATCTCTCCGTAACAAGCTTCTCCTCTATTCAACCACCATCATGCCAATTCTGACTTACGCAGCACCTATCTGGGCCACAGCAGCTAACTCCCACCTTAAGAAGATTCAAGTTTTCCAAAACGTCACGCTTCGCATCCTAACTAATGCTCACTGGTATGTATACATTCTGACCTCAAAATTCTTCCCCTGGATGCTTATTTCAAGCACATTTCGACAAAATTTTTCAATAGAATTGAACAGATTAGCAACCCGGTCTTGCATAACATTCCAGCCTATAACCCAGCAGAACCTAGTTCTGCTAAAAGACCTAGGGCTGTCATGGACAGGTCTTATAACATCTTCCCTAGGTGGCCTAAAAGGGTTTGTTTGCTTGATCGGGGAACCTCATCTGGCTAAACTATCAGTACTTCATGGGCCTAACCCAGCTACAATTAACTATTCTTACCCCCCAGACCTAATCTGGCATAGTTTTTCGCGAAACCATCACCGTGCTGCTATTTTTATTTAATACCCACCTTTGCCAAGACCTCTGCTGCCAGAAGAATGTAGTAATGCAATAACATATAATTCTTTAAATATCTTAATCATTAATTAAAAAACTAAAACCTCAATAAAAACTACCTTAATTTTAACATAACTTTAACTTCTCAAAATGTTAATAACCATCTGCTACTCAAAAATTATTAAATCATTTTTTCATCTAGCTAAAGCTTCATTTCTGCAATACAAGCTGCATTTCAACAATTTCACCCTTCGGTTCTTCGCTACTCAAAGCTTATTCCTTTCCAGCTTACTTTTTTCTCTCCCACAGCAATCGCTTTTCGACTCTTTCGCCTTCTTCGGTCAATGACCTCGTCCCCCCACCCCGACCATCCCAAGGCTCTTAGCTAAAAGCTTGAATACAGTTACCTTACCTTTCCCGAGGCCCGGTTTTCCGCGCCTCTCTCCATCAGCTGACTCGTATCCATGGCAACCATTCACGCTCAGCGTTCTGGCTGCCTCTCCTATTGTATCTGAGAACAAGCAGTTGACTCGCGACGGGGGGCTAAACACCCTCCATTGTGTTCAATGCTTGTTCTTTCCTCCTGTGTCCAAACAAGAGGACTCATCGAATCTTGATTTTTGATTAACTGCTTCTTTCACAAACTTTACCTAATGCTTTCTCTTAATCATTCCAATTTTCTGAACGAAGATGTGGAGGTAATTGCATTTAATTGCAAAGGTACTCCGTAATTCAAACGCCTTGGTCCTTGGTCCAAAACAGCGATGGCTGTGAGCGGCTCCTTACGGAAGGCCTGTTATGCGCATGCTCACGGACATAGTGAAATGTATTTATTTTCAAATGATCATTGGGCTACTACATTTGGCTATTATGCGCCACTTGGCGTTGTTTCTATCAATTATCGGAAAATTCGAATGTGAGAGTGGTTCCTTTTTCACTTTATATATAAATAATATTTTTCACGCATATGATAACTGTTTTAAATGATGAAAATGAAAGATCTGCTATTTAGACAGAGTTCATTGCGAACAATGAAAACTGAACAGTTAAATATTAAAATTCTTTCCGTGAAAACATTCACGTTCAGCTTCTGAGCCATCACTAGGCAGAAGAGACATTTTTCGAATATTATGATAGTGCTTCTGAGAACAAAATAAGAGAAATTCCTGTCATAAAAATAAATATTTTGGGTTCTAGTTTCCCTAAGAAAGGTCATCCATGGAAGCATCCCTTCCCTTAGGCAGATAGTCCATATGTAGTTAACCTAACCTGAAAGTAATAATTTTATTATGGATTGATTTGAAGACATCTTTAACAAACTTAAAAAAAAAAAAAAAAAAAAAAAAAAAAAAAAACCCTACAAATTTCAGAATTTTTAACCATAATCATATTTATTTAGTTTTGGAATAATTATTTGAGTATTTTCCATTCATATATAACTTTAATGCTCATGTAGATTACAAAAAAATATTTTCCTAAATTTTAAAATGTTCTATGGGAATCAAAGCTATTACATTTAAAGAGGTTTGCTAGTTTAATTGAGAATGATGAAATGTGTGCTAGCTACTTAACAGAAGGAATACCTTCACTGAGAACTAAGGGATTAGGATTATTTGGATTATGGAAAAGTATTTTACACATATCTGCCTTAAGGAGGAATGCCTCACGACCAACAATAGAAACTTCCACAGAAGCTCTAGGGTTATATCAGAATCTCCTTCTAAACAAACCTTCCAACTTCATGACTGAAATTCATTGTTACATAATATAGTAAAATTAACTTTCTTACATCAGATTTCAACCGCTTTATATACCTATTATGCAGTCATTTTATTTCTATTGTTATATTATTTATGCCCCATTTTAGAGAATTTTAAAAATGCAAATTAAAAAAAAATAATAATGAAATAGTGGCAATACATGTTTACTGACTTTCGTAAATGTTTCTCTTATGTAGTGTGATTAATTGAGTATGACGTACTTCTTCATTTATACTTTCATCACCTATAAATTTAGATTTTAGAAGTATTAAATGTTTAAACATTATTTGTAATAAGATGTTCTTAAACGAGTTTTGTAGTTCTTAAACAAGTTTTGTGATTTCATAAAGTAAGAAAATTGCACAAATCAAAAATAAATTTTTATTTTACTAAAAAATCAATTATACCGCAGAAAAATTTCATATAGTATTCTAACACTTGAAAAATAAGGAAATGTAAGAACTCAATAACAAGTTTTAATAGAATGGTATAAAGAAAAGTACATAATAAATTACAAAAAGGGAAAAAAGAAAATTATCTTGCAGTTTCGGATACAAAAATTTTATCATAAAATGTTTTTACTTGATTTTCAGCTACACCGCATACTAATAATAGTATCAAGTAATAAATTTCTTCAGTTTCATTTTCAAATAAACTGACTTAAATCAAACATCTGAATGTTAGACATATAATTTGAAAAGATTCTCTTTTTTTTTTTTTTTTTTTTTTTTTTTTTGCATATAACCATAACTTGATTTTTAATGCTGAGAACAAGCATAAAAGATCTAAATTATATATCCTAAGTTGTTATACGATTACACTTAGATAAAGCAAACTTTGTAATACTAAAGACATAGTTTTTAAGGTTTGAAATAATTTTCAAAGCAAAAACTTCAAACATCCAACTTCTAACACAAATGCAAAACACTTTATATTAGCTCTACATACAATAGTAATAAATAATTACCTAAGTTTGAAATATTTTTTCATGAATATAAATAAACAGGTATTTAATGATGTCATTTTCAGGAACAACATGCATGAATAGATTCACATAAACTCTACATTAAATACTAGCTACATTATTTTAAAGAGTATTAATGCTATTAGTCAATATCCAAAACACTTTCTTCAAAATTAGAAAAACTCCATATATTAGAATCAAACTTGTGATTAAATTCACATCAATTATGCATTTGGACATGGCAGATACAATCTGAAAAGGGCCTAATTGATTTAAGTGAATAACCGCAGCCTTGTGTCAAATGATATAAAAACCCTTTACATTCAAATTTTGTCAGAATCATACAACATTTTTTATAATAATTCTATTTACATCAGAGTTCCATTATTACCTACATTTGAAATTACCAACATATTTATAAATAAGGAGGATAACAGTTTTCTGATTTTATTCTCAGAAACATAATGTGCATGAATAGATTCATATACGGCGAATCTTGAACACACTAATTTAAAGAACCTTAATGCCATTAACTAATTTCCAAAAAATTTTCTTCAATACAGCAAAAAATCATGAAACACTCAGATCAAAGCAGAATCAAATTTGTGATTGAATTCACATAAATCATGCATTTGAACATAGCACATACAATTTGAAAAGAAACGACATTCTTTCGACTGCTATAAAGGCCCTTATATCCAGATTTTACCCGAATCATGAAACATTTTTCAAAAGTTATTATTACTTGTATTAGAAATATACCTTCATGAATATAAATAAGCAAGAAATCTTTTTTTTTTTTTTTTTTTTTTACTTCACTCTTAGAAACATCATGTAAATAAATAAATTTTTATTAACAAACATTTTAAACTATAAATATACTACTTTGAGGGATTTTTAATTCTATAAAGTTATAACAAAAACACTCTTTTTCAGTAGCGAAAAGCATTTTAAACACCACGATTTTACAATAATTACATATATGATTAAGTTGACTAATTATTTTAAATTAGACATAAACTTTTGAAAAGGGCCTTATGACTTAAGTAAATAACTGCAGTATGTATTTTTATAGATACAAAGGACTTAAATAACTAGATTTTCATTTAAAAATACGGTACAATTCCGTTATAGGGACCGCAAAAAATCACCAAAACTATTGTTGATGCCAAAATAATTATAGTAACCTTAACTCAAGAAAAGCATAATAATAAAAAATAACTATCTAAGAGTATTATTATTTTAATTTAGATGAAAGTTTACTTTCACTAATACTTTACACTTTATTATTATAATTTAATATAAACAAACGGCTAATTGTAACTGTAAGAAAGCATTATTGTAACTAACTATCTAAGATTATTAATTTAAGTTGATGGAAGGTTAGCTTCATATATTACACTTTTTTGTTAATTTAATTTATTAAAAAAAAAGGGTTAAAAATAAGTGAAATTAAACGGGAGGCATAAAATTTTTAAGATCCTGCAACATCGCAAAAAAAGATTTCAGCTATTTTTTTTTTGCAAATGTCTATACATAAACTCGGACAAATGAGAATTGAAATGTGCCCCGATGGTGTTTATTACGGCATACGGCATTTAGCGCTGCCCCACAGTCGCTGTATTGTTTGCGTATGGTCCCCGTTTCGGGGTCCACAAAATTCTAGTTGTGGTTGACAGTAAAATGTTCAATGCCGGCATATCGCAGTTCATCCAACTTATATGATTTCTAGTAGTCAGTATAAATAATGCTTCCTTCTGTGACATTTTCCTTTATGATGTTCGAACATCAGTGGCCGAGCGATAAAGTCGCTGAACACTGGTAGTTCGGTCTGAGGTTTGAATCCCACAAACGGGCTGGCTGTATGGACAATTTAATGGTTTTCTCTATGTGTAACGTGTATACAAGCCAGTTTCCCTTAGAAAGTCCTCCACGTAGGCCTCTCTTCCCTTAGGGAGATAGCCCTCGAGGCTTTGCTCTAATCACATAAACCAAACCAAACCTTTATGATGTTCCATAAGGTTTTCACCGATCGATCTGGAATAGCGACTAAAACATTCTTTTGATTCTCTGCACAATCCACCAAAAACCCATTGTGGCAGAAGAAGACGTCCAATGTTATTCTTGTTTATACTGAAAAGGCTTTTGTCTGCTTCATAATTTTTTCCACATCCGCCGAATTTCAACTTAGGCTGAGAAATTAATGCTATGGCACACACCTCACGCATATCTTCCAGTCTACAGTTGTATTGTGGTTCATCTTCAGTTGGAGTTCACAAAATTCAATAGATGTCATCACTTGATACTAAAAATAGGTGAGCCTGCCTATCAGTTATAAGGAAGGGGATTTTTGTTCCTTCGATCCAATATCTGACTTCTTAATCCTTTCTTCAGAATACAGGTTCATTCCTGCACCTCCATTTTGCTATTGAGTTACCGCTAAAGCATAATTTCATCTCGTGGTTTTTCGATCATAATATTCTATAATGAATGATGTCTTTTCTTTGGAAAAATTATATTGCAGACATTTTGTCATTGGGCAATTCCCAAATTGTTAGATCCATATCATAATCAAAAAAGAATAAAAAAAAATAAACCAGTATTCCAATGGCGACTTACAAATATTTCCCCCCCCCAACAGCGGGCCTTCAGCTTGGCCACAATGCCAATGATTTTAAAATTACGGAGTTCCTATGGTTCAAAACCATTTACCTCCTCATCAGAGTTACTAAAAGCGAGCAGAAATGAGAAAAAATTTTGCATAAGTGAATTACCTGATGCACACTAGAGGGAGCCACTGGCTCAAGAAAGTTTAGGGATAGAGATGAGATAAAAAGAACTTAAGAATCAAAATATTTTATAAAAGTTTTTAGGTTTTATAATTTTTTTTTTTGTATTTAATATTTTATACTTTTTTTTTTTGGTTTTTATCAAATTTTTTAATACACAATACAACACTAAAGCAGAAAGCGGAGAGGAAAGATTTTAAGATTAATAGGCTCATTGGCATGTGGCTTGTGTAGGATAGTGCAAATAATAAATATGAACGCGTTGAAAATATTCATAGGCAGATTTTAAAAAATCTGCGGGAGATGTGACTCTATGCAAACAGATTGATAACTTTGCTTGAAGATCTTGGTTGCAGGTAGAGATGGTAATAAGCAATTATATGGCAGCTCGCTGAAGAGACTTCCTTCCTTCATGGCGCGGGAGCTGGAACTGATGTTGAGAGGGCGTGTCTTGCCCTTTTAGATGGAGGGTAGATGCCGAACTCTCGGCCAATCACGGCTCTTGGTCTCTTCTGTGAGCTGCGAATAGTAGGATCATAGGCTGGCATCTGCTGAAGTGCTCGGTTATCAATCTGTTCAATTTTGAGGAATAAATTTTGACTATGTTTTTTGATAAGGTAATCAACTGGTTTAATATTAAGGTCCGAATGAATCACATCTGTACGGACGTACCAAGCTGCGTTTAGGGCCATACGTAAGGTTTTACTTTGAAAAGATTGAAGTTTTTTCACATGAGTTTTTGCAGCAGTACCCCAGATTGTACATGCATACATAAAGACAGGTCTTAGTATGGAAGTATAGAGAAGGATTTTGTTTTTAATTGACAGATTGCTCTTTCGAGCTAAAAATGGGTAAAGTTGGGCTCTGGCACCTTTTGCTTTGTTGAGAACATTTTCAATGTGAAGGCGCCAGGTTAATTTTGAATCAAGTACAACTCCTAGGTACTTGTAAGAGTTTGACCAGGGAACATAGTCGTCAAAGAATTTAATATTAATGGAAGGGTACGGGAGGGGGCTACGTTTGAATATCATAGCAGCACATTTAGCAACATTAATTTTTATTTTCCAAGTGATGAGCCAGTGCTCAAGGCTAGAGAGATAACTCTGAATGTTTTGGACTAAGTTTTCCAGGCGTTTGTGTTGAGCTAGGATGGCCGTATCATCTGCATAAAGTGCAAGAGTGATACTTGGTGATTTTGGTATGTCATTTATGAAAATGTTGAACAAAATTGGGCCTAAAAGTGACCCTTGGGGGACGCCGCTTAGTATAGGACGGGGTGTCGAAATGATAGAATTAACTCGTACAGAAAAAGATCTATTAGTGAGGTACGAATTAATTATATGAATTAAATGGGCCGAAACGTCAAGTCGTATGAGCTTGATAATAATTCCTATATGCCAAGTCCTATCAAATGCTTTGGCTATGTCAAGAAATAAAGCGCCAGTAAGCATTTTGTTACGAAACCCTTCGTGAATGAACTCCACTGTCCTCAGCAGCTGGTGCGTGGTGCAGTGTTTTGCTCGAAATCCAAATTGTTCATCAATCAGAACGTTGTGATTTCGGAGAAAATCATTCAGGCGTTTAAGTAACACAAACTCGTATATCTTGGATAACGAGGATAGGAGGCTGATAGGTCTATAATTTTGAGGGTTAGAAAGGCTTTGGCCTGGTTTTGGAATGGGCACAATAAGTGCTTGTTTCCAGCTTTGAGGAAAATAGCAATGCTGTATCATAAAATTTATAAGCATTACTAAGAAAAATAGATAATGGGTGGGTAAATTTTTAATCATACGATTAGAAATAGAGTCCATACCAGGGGCTTTTTTGGGTTTGAGCTTGGTAATGTATTCACTTACCTCGCTCATGGATGTATATTGTATTTCTCTCGCAAAAGGCGAGGAGAGGAAACGTTCAACTTCCTGTGGGAAAGAACTTGCGCTGTTCGCAAAAATTCCTTCATTATGTGGTGTAAATTGAGTTTGAAGAGAATCCGCAATTAATTCGGATTTCTCAGCGTCTGTGTGAGCCACCACTGCGTCCGTAGCTAAGGACGGAATGTTAGATTTGTGTTTGCGTAGGCGGGCTGATGCGCGCCAAAGACTGTTATCATTGGTCGTTAGGGACTGAATGTAATTCGTGTATTGTGATTGGAAGAAATGGTCACATGATGCCTTGATCTCATTTTGGAGAGCACGGAGTTGAATTTTTAAACCAGGATTTCTATTTCTTTGCCAAAGTCTCCGTACTTTATTCTTTTCTTTAATTTTGAGTTTAATTTCTTGAGGTAATTTACGAAAATTGGGTCTGAGGGTGGGTTTTGATACTTCCTTATAAGTATCTGTTAAAATGGTCGTTAAGTGATCAACTGCCGAGTCTATATCTTGGCTGGATTTAATTTCAAGGGAGGGTAAACTTTTATTTTTAAGTTTGAAACTAAAATTGTCCCAGTTTGTAGAGACGAGTGCCGGAGAATTTTGATTAAAGATAGTACAATTAAGGTCTATGATTACGGGGTTGTGATCTGAGGATAAACAGTTTTCCACAGTCACGTGATATCCAAAAGGGATGTTTCGAAAGAGTGCCAAATCAATGAATGAAGGGGCACCCCGTGAACCATATCTAGTAGGGGAATCCGGCGCAATAACTTTAATTTGGGCGCACTGAGCCCATTTTAGAAGGCCACGACCAGCAGGGTTTGATCTATGGCAACGCCAATGCTGGTGGTGACAATTTAAATCACCAGCTATGATTAGATTGTTGGAAAAGGTGAGCAATTTGTTAAAATCAACCACAGGTAAATTTCCACCTGGTGGAAGATAGGCAGAGATCATTACAAGGGAGGGCGAATTTTGAATGAAAATTTCGATGATTGTTGCCTCGAGTTTACTCATACTCGGAGTGTCAATTCTTTTGTGTGGTATTGAATTTTTAATATAGACACATGTGCCACCATGATAAACATCACGAGTATTAGAAGCTTGTCTGTCATTTTTATATAATGCATAATTTGTAAGCTTGGGAGCTCTCCCTGGCTGGAGTTTGGTCTCTTGGACAAAAATAATGTCAAAATCTTTCTCTTCCACATAGTCTCGAAACTCATGGAATTTGGATAGAATGCCATTAGCATTCCAGGTGCATAGTTTTAAGTTTTTCAATCCTTTCAAAGTATTGAATTTTACTGACTGGGGATATCAGAGAATTGGAGAGTAATATAACTCTCAAAGATATAGTAAGCCGCGTCAGCACCAGATGGAGCCACTCTGAGCTGCGGTAAGGCGTTTTTGAATGCCAAAAGAAGTCTGCTCTGGTCAATACCAGGTTGGTTTGAGATTTGAATAATTGCCAATAGGATTTCGGTGCAATTTAGCGTCGAATTAGCTCCTAAGGGGACCGATAAATTTGGAAGAATTTGGGGTGCAGCTTGTTGCATACCCGTAAGGGCAGCAGAGTATGATACTCCAGGGCGAGTATTATTTGCACTGGGAGTGTGTGCAGCCGGCAGAACTGGAAATGTATTATGTTGTAGGTTAAATTTGTTAGTGTTGTCAACGGTCTGACTGGGTTTGGTGCTTGGCCTTGGAGGTTGTCTGTTTTTGGAGCCTGGGAACTTCGGGCAGGAACGCCAGTTAGCAGCATGGTTTCCCGAACAATTTGCACATTTGTTCGGTTCTTCAAATGGTTTAGTACATTCTTTGGCTTGATGCGGCCCAGCGCATCTGACGCATCGTCTTGGTAATGTGCAGACTTCAGATGAATGAAAGAATCCCTGACAACGCCAGCATTGGGAGGGACCTTTCTGACCTTTGAAGTGTTCCATGGATACCTCAGTTCCAAGGAGCTCGGTTATGGAATAGATTTCTTCAGCTTTGAGGCTGTTGAAGATTTGTAGATAAAAGAGAGGCATTGGTATTTTTGTCTTCCATTTCTTAAGTTGAGAGATCTTGTGGATTTTGAAGCCAAGCACTTCAACCGCAGTCTGCACAACGTTGAGCGGTGTATTTGAGGGTAATCCCCTAATTACCACTTTAAGTGGTCTATCTGATTTGAGTGTGTGAGATTTGAATTCAATATTATTGTCTGTGAGGAATCTAACAACTGTTCTATAGTCTGTTTCGTTAGTAGTTGTGAGTTTTAGGAAATCAACGTTTTGTTTGGAAAGAACAGTTGGTGCGTGTCGGCGAAGCTGATTGAGGAGAAAGAACCAATCAGCTCGCGGTTTTATGAAAATTGGAGGTGGTGCTTGAATTTTTGGTGTTTGAGTGACAGCCGGCTGCTGCGTCGAGTGTTCAGTGTTATCAGAGTTTATGTTTGTGAAAGAATTGGATGTTGTGATGGTTTCATTACTATTAGTGTTGGGAAGTGTTTTTTTGGCAATTAAATGTTTTGGAGGAACTACAAATCCTTCGTTATCAGTTGGTCTGGTTCGTTTTTTAGAGTCAGTTTTAGGATTTTCTTTTGGAGGATTTTGATTGGCTGAGGATGAGGGTGGATTTGTATTTTGGATTTTAGGGTTAGAATTTTGAGTGTTGGAGTCCGAATCAGGGGTTTTAGAGGTTTTTTTACATTCTTTGAAGAATTCCTCTTCAGTGGCAGGGAGGGTGAATAAATTTATGCCGAGTTTAGAACATAGGGTATGTAGGGAAAATAAAACTTTCTCACCCTCATCCTGTAACTGTTTGATCATCTGGTCCTTATTCGGAGTGTCCGTTCGCTGTAATCGCTGGATGTCGAAAATGAGGTCCGTGTGCCGATTCTTTAGAGAGTAAATCTGGATCGCACTCTTGGATAGCTCTAGCGCTGAAGGAGAGGCAGGTGGAGTAGTTGTAGATATATCCATTTCAGTTTGAATCATCAAAGGTGGTGGAGAAGAAGGTTGATTGCCAGCTGGCGGCGCCGTATTTAGGATACAATTCGCTTTGACATTACGGAGCTCAGAGCTCGTACGTCCATCGCTGTTAGCAGCCATCATTCAATCATGAACTGTCATGAACTCCTTGGCCACAACTAAGGCCAGGTGGTGGTCACTTTATTATGGAGGCACATAATAAACCAATAGGGGTGTGCGGAAAAATCTATGAAGGAACCAGCAGTTATAACCATGCCTTCTCCGGAATTTGAGCCTAGGCCTTGTTGTATCGCAGTCAGCTTCCCTAATCAATATATCGTGTGGGCGGTGACTTACAAATATAGAACTATTTAAATTTACGTGGTGTGAAATCGCCGCTTTCGTTAGATTTTGCGCATATATTTTTGCTGCAATTTGCTACGGCCCCTATAATGGAATTATACCACAAAATAGTACTTTTATTTGAATCGTGATGTTTTATACGATAAATAACACCAAGATTGAAAAATTCTTAAGCATACAAGTCTTGCACAATGAAAATATTTAAATTACCTTTGCAAACCTAACTTAACATACTATGTCACTTTATGTTTCTCTTTATATAAGTAATGTACAATTTTCATTATTTATAATATAATAAATTATGTTGATTTAGGGCCACTTTAACCCTGCAAGAAGTATAAATGTATACTTAAAACAAACAGTTTAAGAAATTGTGATTTTAAACATAGCATTAAGAAAATATCATCCAAATATAAAAAAAAAGTTGCTTTTTACTGATTCTTGAATTTTTTCAGTTTCGTTTCATTTCTTTCAAGTGAATTTGAAGGAATGTTTTGTACATAATTGTTCAAACATATATTTAGAAATCCTAACGACACTCATGTTTATTACCTTGTACAGCAAATTACATTTACAGCATCTTTTACACACATACTATATTACAAAAATAACTGAGATGAGCCTCAGTTATTTTTGTAAGAAGCTGATGGTGTAGATGAAATGCTTTTCGTACTTTTCAGATATAATAGTCTGGAAAAGTAAACATGCAACTGATATCAATGCCACCATATTTTCTGCTGGGTCTTTGAAACCTCCCAAATTTTACAGTATCAATATATACATAATTTGTTTCCACTAATGTTCCATTTTTTCCGCCAAGATGCAGAAATCTATGCAAACACTTTAGTTAGTTTCAATATTACTTGCACAATAAACAGCAATTGTATGTGAAAACTTCTGCAACAGTGTCTGAAACTGCAACCAATTTCACCGACCATTGGAAATAATTTCATTGATTAATACTTTTATGAACTTCTTTTACATCTGAAACTTCTGTAATAAACTGTTTTAGAGAGATGTATCGATAGGAATTAGAATGAAGCTGAAGAATAGACTTCAATTAAATTTTTTTTCTTTTATATTCCAGGATTTGCTGTACTGAAATATAGTAACTGCCTTCAGACATCTGATGAAAATCTGTACTCAAATTTGTGAGTATGAAATTCACACGTTAAAATTAATTTTGACCTAATTACTAAAAGTTCTTAATTCTATCGATGATAGCATATATAGTGTGAAAAAGAGCAAAAAATATTTACTGGCGTAAACATTTGAAATGACTTTTTTTTATTATCGTTGTTTAATCTCACTGATAACACCTACGCTAATTCAAATGAAACGCGAAACGCTGGCGAGAAATTACAATATGTTTACCATCATTTGTTGGCGATAAAAAGAAGCGGCGCATGCGCAGTTCGTTCAAAAGATTTTCTCATAGGGAGCCGTTCACAGCCATCCCTGTTTTGAGCCGCTAGTCTTGATCACTGTGCAGATGCCAATGCCAATGATTTGAAAATTACGGAGTGCCTATGGTTCAAAAACAGTGCAGACTTTGCACCATGGACCTTATAAGAGATAGACTAACCCAGTGGGCGGGGCGAGCGTCACCGACATGTCGGCAAGAAAGAGTACGGACGATCTGGTTTATTTTAACACTGAAACATATGGCGTTTGTATCACATAACTCTTTTTAATTATTAAATGTGATACGTTGTATAGTGATGAGATTATGAAAACCACAGTTTTTTCCAAATAGGATTTAATATATCTCATTAGAGCTCTTTTTACTGCATTTCGACATTCAGAGGTTAGCTTCGCTGGGCGACGCACGCATCCTGATTTGCTCTGTAAGTATTTTTGCTTTTTCTCCTCATGGCGGCCAAAAAAACCACCAGATCGTTTTTGGAATAGGCATGAAAGCGACAACGACATGGATCACGACTCAGATTATTCCAACTCATCTAAGAATAGCGGAAAATTAAAATTTAAAGATTTTCTAAAACCCTCCAGCTTAGAAACTAAATTGCAGCAGCCTAAAAGAATAAAGAAAAGTAGCTCCCCCAGCACTGCGGCTCCAAAAACCCAAGATTTTCGCGACACCGTGGAAAAGTATAAACATATTTTCCCTAACTTATTTCAAGGACTCGGAACTGAATTAGATAAAGATCCCAGATATCAAATACTCAGAAACGGAGCCCTAACTGAAATCTAAATAAATCCCAAGAGCGTATGATTGAACAATCGAACTTAATGGACACCGGATCGATGGACGAGAAAGATTACGCAGAAAATGTGAAAGAACACGAAGAATTAGTGGACTCCATCAGAGAAGTTTATAACAATTTAACAGTTCCAGAAGCAGATAATAATTCAGAACAAAATTGGTCAATTCGCTCAAAAACATGCAAACCTAATCTAAAACCTAGCGAAAAAGAAGAAATAGAACAACAGATTCGAACCTTTAAATGATGAAGAAAATAATGAAACTACTGAAGTTAAAACTAATCATAAATCTGAAATAAAAATCCCACCAATAGTCATCACGCAAGTTGAATTAGATTGGATTGATCTACAGAAAATCTTAAGTACTAAAATCCTAAAAAACGAATATGAAACCCAGATGAAAGCCAAAAAAGTTTATTTAAATACTTCCACTGAAGAGGATTACAACAGCGCCATCGAATTTCTAAAGAAATCATGCATAGAATTCCATACGTATCAACATTATTCCAAAACTAACATTAAAGTCATTCTAAAAAATATACCCAGAAGCATCTCAGAAACTGCAATATTTGAAGATCTAAAACTCAGAAAATTCCCAGTACTAAAAGTTAAACAGTTCACAAAGAGAATAGAAAGTGATATTATAAAAATACCCATATACTTCATTGAACTTGAAAGGAATAAATTAGGAGAAGCGATTTACAACTTAAATAATATTTTTAACTTCAATATCACTATTGAGAAATATGCACCTAAAACTAAAAGACCAATTCAATGCTTCAAGTGTCAGAGCTATGGACATTCACAGGCGAATTGCTATAAAAAAGAAATATGTTGTAAATGTTCCCAGAATCACAGATCTAATACTTGCTCTTTAAAACGTGAAGAAAAACCCATCTGCTATTTTTGCCGTGGGGAGCATGTATCGTCCTACCGTGGTTGCCCGATTTATAAAAAGCGTTTTCAAACTCCTAAACCTGCAGAGAAAACCCAAGAGATTCCAAATCTTAAAGATTTCCCAGCACTCGCATTTAAATCTGAAACTGAAATTAAAGAAATTCAAAGAAACATAACATACCATTCAGCGCCGTCTTTAAACAGCAGAAGATCCCAGCAGATAATGATAATCCAATATCCCAAGTTTTTTCAAATCCTAAAGTTTTCAAATTCATTCAAGATATGAACGATGTTGCAGTTAATATTAAATCCGCTAAACCCAGTACAGAAAAACTTTCTATCGGTTTCTTAGCAGTGAAGATTGCTCTTGATTTCGCAGAAGAGGAAAACTAAGTTCAAAATTTTACTTCTTGATGTTCCAATAGATGGCGACACCCATGCGACGATGTTTTCACCAGAAACTTTCCACTTTAAATAAAGTGGATTTACTTCTCACCTTCTCACTAGAGTGAGTTAGTCAGGGCAGGACCAGGGTGTCGCACGTGAAGGTTGTCTTAGCACGGCGCTCGGTTTTACGAAGTCGATTTGATTTTTCTTCTGCGATCAGTTGTTAGCACATAAAAGGTTGCTCACCGGTCTTAAGTGACCAAAGAGTAGTAAAAAGGCCTTAGTGCGATTTTACTGATTCTTTGCATCTATTTTTCCCTGATGACTGAACTGGTTTAAGGACTAAATCAACATGTCACTGGTCAAACTAATTTTCGCTCGATATGCGGAATTAACTTCCAAAGAGAAGGATTTACCTTTGACTGAGGATGAAAGAATTGATCTCGATTTTCTATTAAAGCTTCTCCCTAACCTATCGGATAAAGTACGTGCCAAATCGGTTCTAACCGGTTAGCGTCTTGTGAAATTGATTCCCATCATGCTGATGTCTCACAACACGATATGCATTGGACTGCTGTTACCAAAAGTACGAAACGTACTCTGAGTGATACTGAATCGGACCCTCCTGAGGTGCAAAACAAATTTGATGTTCTTGCGAACATAGCTGATGATGACTCCGCACTTACTGTCGAACAGTACACGCACAGTACCAGACATGAAGGTGATGTTAGCTTGAAACGAAATCCCAAACCGAAGGCTCCCAAAAGTTTAAAAATCTCGCCTAGTCAGGATATAGGTAGTAAAATTACACAAACACTGAGTTCTGAGTTTGCGGTCAGCAGCCACAGTAATGTGGCGCCATCTCGTGAAGGAACTGAGAAACAGGCTGCAGCGAGTAGGTCTGGAACCGAAAACGCAGCGCGACCACTCAGTTATCCAGATGAGGTCACGTGCCCGACTGGGCGAACTGACGCTCATATTCCCCAGGCTGGCGCAACTCAAATGAACACTATGGAGGAGAGACTTAGTGAAAATGCCACTAATGGTGAGGATAACAATAGTATGGACACGGACGCTAGTACGTCTAAACAAAATACAAGCTCAGATGAAAACATAGAAACGGAATTTGTGAAAAAGTCACGGATACCACCCATAACTATTAAAGTAGATTACCCTACTTGGAAAAACATAGCTAGGGCACTTAAACAGAGAAACATTGAGTTTAACTCTAATAAGAATAATAAAGGGATTAAAATTTTCATCAGAAACCCTGAACATTACAGGCAGACTGTTACTTATTTAAAAGACACGAAAGTGGAACATCACTCTTTCACGCTTCCTGAGGATAAAGACATAAAAGTTGTGATAAGAGGTCTTTTAAGAGATACAGATACGGTAGAAATACAAGAGGATTTAGGATACAAAGTTGAATCAGTTAAACAACTTACGCGCAGAAGAAATGGGGAGGTTATTAAACTTCCGCTATTTTTAGTTACTCTGCCTAAGAAACCCAAATCCAAAGATATACACAACGAAACTCACTTATGTGACCTAGAAATTAAAGTTGAAAATTATAAAGGTAGATCGGGCACGCTACAATGCTATAGGTGCCAAGGATTTCATCATACGCAAACTGGCTGTAACTATGCACCCAAGTGCGTGAGATGCGGAGAGGGACATTTGTCCTTTGAATGCCCTAATAAAAACTCTGACTTGCCACCATGTTGTGCGAACTGTAAACAATCTCACACCTCGAACTTTAGGGGTTGTGAGATGTTCCCTAAAAAGAAACAAGATAAGCCAAAAGTCTATACTAGTAGGGTTATAGAAAATAAATCATTTGCACAAGCCCTGTCTACTGGTTTGTATGCAGACACGATCAAGGAAGCAAAAACTGTTTTTGCACACCTGGCCGAGCTTGTATCGGTCATTAAGAGCTCCGGCTTTCTTTTAACACAGCAAATAGGACAAAATGCACCTACTCCTAAGGACAAAACTACCATAAATCAAGATCTTAATGGATAGGTACACCACACAAGGAGATCCCATAAAATTAGCATTCTGGAATGCTCATGCCATTCAGAACAAATTGACGGAATTTTTAAACTTCCTTAACAATCACAATATTGATATTGCCCTTGTAACAGAGACTTTTGCCACGCCATGCGTGCGTATAAATTTGCCTAATTACCGCACATATAGGTGCGATCGTTTGAGTCACCGTGGTGGGGGGGCCGCAATTTATGTGCGAAACTCGCTACAGTCCTGTTTGATTAGCCAAGATAGAAACGACGGACATGAGATGGTCGCAGTCTCAGTGTACTTACCGCAATATGGTAATTTGAATTTCATTTCATTTTATAATCCGCCCAGGAAACTACTGACGGAAAGTGTTCTTTCCAAACTTCTCTCTGACACTAATAAGTATATCCTAACGGGTGATCTCAACGCAAAGCACTCCGAGTGGGGGTGCCGTAAAACTAACCAAAATGGTAAGGTCCTCTATGAATTTATAAATAATCACCCAGTTGCCTTGCATGTTACTGAGGAGTATACGTATAGACCACAGAACCCAAGAAATGCAGACCTTCTTGATATTCTTCTGACAAATACTTCAATCCCTATTTATACTGAAGTAAAGCACGAATTGAGCTCTGACCATATACCGGTCATTGCTTACCTAGGCACTACTAAAGAGGCAGAAAATGAAATGATCCGCACGACTGATTGGAATAAGTTCCAGAAGTTTCTCAGTCAGAATCCGCCCATCATTGATACTCTGAACTCGCGGAAAGATATAGATGATGCAGTTGATACCCTCACTGATTCAATCAATAATGCTATTGAAAATGCCTCTAGACACGTGAGAAGAAATAATAACGCTGGCATTCTGCCACAGGAAATTAGAGAGATGATTAAGGACCGGAATAGGATGAGGAAAGTGTGGCACCTTACATGGAGCCCGTACGTTAAAAGAGATATGAACAAATTACATAAATTAATTAAAAAGAAAATAGATGAGCATAAGAGAGATGTATGGGAAGAAAAAATTCAGAATCTTAGTCCGAATGATGGCAGTCTCTGGACGTTCATGCGTAACTTGAAAAGGCAGCGTACGTGCAATAAGCCGATTTATACTGAAAACTCTATTGCTCTCAACAATAAAGACAAATCGACGGTCCTTGCGGACCATTTAGAAGAGCAGTTCAGACCTAACATGACGCCCATGGACATTAATTTTGTCAATGAGGCATGCTACTTTGTTAGAGATTGGCTTAACGCCCACACTGCTAAGAGGTACATGGCCACTGCTACCCCCAGTGAGATCAAAGAAATCACAAAGAAGCTTAAAGTCAAAAAGGCCCCTGGCATAGACGGTATTAATAATCACGCACTTAGAAATCTGCCCTGCAATGTTGTGACAAAATTCACGAGTATTATCAATGCGTGTCTTAGTCAATGCTATTTTCCCACAAAATGGAAAATCGCAAAAGTTATTTTATTGCCTAAGCCCGGCAAGGATAACACTAAGCCAGATGGGTACAGGCCCATTAGCTTGCTTCCGGGACTAGGAAAGGTCTTTGAGAGATTAATCTACAGCAGATTGAAAAACTATATTGAATTACTGCCTCCGGAACAATTTGGTTTCCGGAGAAAGCTTTCAACAACGAAGCAGCTGGTTCGGCTCGTCGAGTTTTGTGGGGATGCGCTTCACAAGAAACAAAATGTCGCCTTACTCATGCTAGACGTGGCGAAGGCATTCGACCGCGTCTGGCATGAGGGGCTTATTTATAAACTTATAAATCTCCCTATGGATAGAGAGCTGATTGAGCTAATTATGTCTTTCATCACTAATACGAAATTCACTGTGGCTATTGGAAAGGACATCTCCAGTTTACGCACCATGAATGCAGGCGTCCCACAGGGGTCAATTTTTGGGCCCGTCCTGTATTTATTTTATGTTCATGACTTCCCTAGGGCTCACATTGGCAGAAATTACTTTCTTGGGTGCTATGCGGACGATACGGCATTAGCCGTAAAGTCCGCAAAAGCACACCATGCAATCAAGAAATTACAGGAGCTTCTACCAGTGGTAGAAAAGTGGTGTAAGACTTGGAGAATTGCTATTAATGCCAGCAAGTCGCAATTATTATTGATAAGGAGGAAAAATACACAGTTGACTATTAACAGTAAGCTCTTCTTATTCTCTGAAGAGATTCCTAGAGTTAGTAAGGCGAAATATTTAGGAGTAATGCTAAATGAAAGATTAAAATGGGGAGATCATATAACAGAGGTCAGAAAAAAAATTTTCACTGTTGTGAATAGTCTCATCCCTATATTGGGTAATTATTCTAGCTTAGACCTCAGGAAAAAGAGGCTAGTTTATATCACGGCAATTAGGCCATTGATGACTTATGCGTCGCCGGCCTGGTGCACGGCTACCAAGGAGGATATAAAAAGACTTCAAATCATGCAAAACAAAGTCTTAAGGCTTATCACCCATGCTCACTTTTTTGTGAGCAATGCTACACTGCACTGTGACTTAAAACTGGACACTCTAGAAGAGCACCTGAATAAGATCAACAGGAAATTCTTCAAGAAAGCTCTGAACTGTGACCATATGAGAAATTTTGATATCTTTACCTACGAAATATTGAATGAGGACGCCAAACTGCGCCCACTTGCGGCCCACCTTATCAGGAACCCGAACTTTCCCACCTAGTGCCCACCTGTAAATGATGTACCCAATGTGTTTATTAGCATTCTTGATTTTGTATTTTACTCATTTATTGTACTGTGTATTTCTTAAATTCTCTAGTTTTATTCACATTCTACACTCATTTTATGACTCCCACTTAGTCATGCCTTTACCGCACCGGTTACTTGCTTGTGAGCTCTTGCGTTGCTGGTCTTCCTATTCTTTATCCGTCTTTCTCCTCCTTACTGCGGACATTATGTGAAGATAGTTCTATGTTATTGTGCCCATCCGGCATAAATTTGATTGAGCCAGATAAACTACTGATCTCAGTGGTATTCTGGCTATAAGTTATCAGTCAGTCAGTCAGTCCTTCTCACTAAGACGTACCCCGCAGGGTAAATAATGGGTTTTCATCCGCAGACCCGTTGGCGCCGTTGCATTTTTACTCGCCAAGCTGAGCCGAGCCGTAAACGTGGTTTTTAGTGTATGTAAATTCAAGTTAGCAGACAATGGTAGTAAAAATTCACAGATAATAAGTATGTAGATATAAAACTAACAGGTTAGTTTTAGGTTAAACGTGATATACGAAAATAAATTTGTATTAAATTCAAGTTAGCACAGAAAACAATATATTAAGCATAACGGGAAGTAGAAATTCATTTAAAAAATAAAAATTAGTATTGTTATACTTACGTTTACATTATACTTCTATGTATTTTCTCTAATTCATATAGAATACTAATATTTCTATTACAAGTGTCATTTTTTATTATTAAGTACTTAGCCTGTTGATTGATGTATTTCGGTAAGAGCCATGCCCATGTAATAAATTAATGAATGCATGACCTTTAATACATCCATTTTACATAGTTTTCAGTATTTTTTTTTTCAAGTTACTTGCATACAGCTTAAAGCATTTTACGTTGCAACAAATACCTGTCCTTTTTCATAATATATTTCACAATACAAATAACCTTCAACAGTAATAAATTTTTCTTCAGTAGCATTGTTAAGTTAATAAAACTAGAACTTTATACATTTAAAAATTATTTTAGGATTTGGAAACCTCATGGCATCTGTAATTCCCAGTGCTTCTAGCTTCCACAAGTTTTCTATGTCATTGCTGTGAGTCAACATCGACGTTACGGTTGAAGACATGGACAAGGAGTTTCTTTCTGAAACGTTATCTTTTATCTTTCCCATGATTGTCCATCCAAGTAATGATTCCACAGCAGTCAGCCCATTTTCTAATTTCTGAATTCTTCCGGTTAATAGAACACCTGCGACGTCAGCTCCAATAAGAACTTCTATTTTCAAATCCTTTTTTCCTACCTCAGATGCATGGATATTCTTCTTCTGTCCATGGTCCAGGCTGTAAACTGATTACTGGTCCACAAATCTCCGACTGTTCCAAAAAGATTAGTCGTCTAGAAAAATCACCTCTTAGGCTTCTAACGTTCACTTCATAGCGTTTGTGAATTTCTCTCTTTGTTGTTACTCCTCCAAAAAGTGCATGGATTAAAGATTCAAATCCAATTGTGTGGCACCCTATGTCTACAGCAGTCTACTTTAATATGTATGAACGTTGCGATCCTGTATCGATAAGTGCCCTTACTGTCTTCTGCTTTTTGTTTGCGTCTATATTAATTAATAGTGTTTGAAGAAACACTTCATCTAGGAAATTAGTGTTCGCAAGTGATACGTTTTGTGTTTCCTCTTCTTTATTCTTTTCAACATCATTGCTCTTTTGATTGGTGGGCAAATCCGGACACATGACACCCCAATGTCTTTTCGAGCATATCAAACATCGTACATTTGTCTTGCATTGCTTGGCCCTGTGTCCAAATTTGAGGCAGAAGAAGCAACCCTTCTTTTTCTTAATTTCATCATTCTTTTGCCTCAGAGACATCTTCTGAGCAACAAAGCAATCTCGACTTTCATGAAATTTTTCACAAAATATGCAAGAATTCTTCTCACTATAATTGGTTGCTTTATTTTGGCCTGAGAATAAATCATTTGCTGTAGGCACGAAATGTTCACTCTGGTACCTTTTATCTCTTCTACTTTCTTTCTTGGCACCCGAATCAATTAATTTAAATCCAGCTTTTGCCAAAGAAATTCTCTGCTCTCCTTCCACTTCATTCTTTAAAAACAATAATAATTGTTTCAATTTCTCAGAGTGAGAATTTTCTGCTGTAATTATTGATGCATAATTTCTAATCCAAACTCGTAAAATTTCCTCAGGAATGCAAGATTCCACGAGCGGAAACAGCATTGCAGCGTATTTATCGCTTGTCATTCCTATTGACTCCAACGAACGTAAATACGACTCTAACTTGTCATACAGTTCTGATATACTGCATTTTCCCTATTGAGCAGTGACATTTTTAATAATCAAACCTAATAATTCCCGAATATAGAATTCTACCAACAATTCTTCCCTGCCGAACCTATTTTTTAAGTTTTCTATAACTTTTTCATAATTTTCGGCAGTTGCAGGGAAGCTGTTTACAATACCCGTGGTCTCGTACGGGGTACGGTCGCTTGAACGAGATAATGCATCTTATCCTCGTTTTGAATTTCTTTATCTTCATGTATTCGCCGAAATTGTCCCCAAAACGGTAACCAATCTTTAATTTCGCCACCGAATTGTTTTAACTCTATTTTAGGTAATTTCAGTTTCCGTTTGTTCGAATTCAGTGGAATACTGCTAGTAGATTGTATCATTTAGCGATTGAAGAATAATTCCGTTTTTACACGTATTAAATCTAATTTTTCTGTGTATTCTTCAATTTTCGCCCATTCATTTTCAAACCGATCATTTGAAGAAAATTCTGAATTTAATATTTGAGTATCAAATGCAGTAAGTTCAACAGATAAACGTTCTAAAGTAACAAGTTTCGTTTTTATAAATTCTTCATCGGGAATTTCCTTTTCTAATTCCTGCAAAATTGCATTAATTGTTCTCGTAAAAGACGCTCTGACAGGTTTTCGTTTCTCAATTAACGATTCCATTTCAATAAAAATAAATTCAATAAAGTCAAATAGAATTAAATTCGATAAAACCAATAAAATTACCTTGACTTGTTTTACCGATCACTTCCGTCGTCACCAAAATTGTTCGAGATCTGCAAGAACTACCCGTTCTCTTAATAAACTTAAAATAAAATAACTTTACATATAAAATTCTAAAGCATCATCTTTATTTTCAAAATCGTAGAACTTCAAGAAACTACAACAAAGATCAGATAGTTGCCACTCTTCCAGTGACAAACTATGAAAAGAAAAATAACAACTGAGGCTGGGTTCTAACAAGCATATTTTAAAAATAAAGCCATATTTCCTAAAACAAAAAGTCTTAGCTCTATTAATTACATATATGGATTGATAGAGGATATATGGATTAACGGATTCGACATGAATCTGTATTACTTCAAGTGTTACCACAAAACAATCAACCAGGTAGACATAAATTCATACACAGCATACTGATACATCACACTAATAACAATGAGATATGCGCTTTAAATTTTTGAAGCTAGTACAGGCAGCATTCAAATGTTTCTGGATCAAATATAACAAATACGAGATCTGAAAATTAATAAATTTCGTAAAAACGCTAATCCAATTAACATCTCTTATAAAATATATACGTGAATTCATTCTTAAATTTTAATTGCATTAAATTCATATATATATATATATATACAGTGTCTCACAAAAGTGATGGAACACTTGTGCTTTACAAAAGGAAACTGTAGTAAAATAAATAAAAAAAAAACATGTAAAATTTTTTTGTGGGTGTGTTTCATACTTAAATTTAGTAAGAATTATTACATAACATACATTTTCTCAAAATATTAAAATATTAATTTAATAAAAATACGATTGTTTAGAACGGAGCAAAAAATGGCTCATATAAGTCATGTGACACTTACTTTTCCATCAAATATTTATCCAAAAATTTTACTTTTTAAAAGGTTTTTAATATTTTGTTGGATTTTCTTTTACTTTTAAAACATGATTTAATCTTCTTGGGATTGATTCGACTAATTTTTTTATGATTTCTGGAGCGATTTTACCCCATTCTTCTTGAAGCACCGATTTTAATTGTTGTTTTGAAGAAATGGTGTGTTTGCGAATTCTTGATTCCAATTCTTGCCAAATATTCTCTATGGGATTTAAGTCTGGAGATTGTGGTGGTGTTTTTATTATTTCAGGACAGTTATACAGCAGCCAGAGTCTAACGTTCAAAGCAGTGTGCTTAGGGTCATTGTCCTGGTAGAATTTAAAATTGTTATGAAGGTTCAATTTTCGTGCTGAAGATTTCAAATTTTGATTTCAAATTTCAATATACTTGTATTGATCCATTATACTGTCAATAAAAACGAGATTACCAACTCCAGTGGACGACATGCACCCCCATACCATAACTCCTTCTCCACCATGTTTTACTGTTGGCACCAAGTTCTGTTTGCGAAATTCTTCCCTGGGTTTTCTCCACACCAAGATTCTACCATCAGAACCAAATATATTAAATTTACTCTCATCAGCAAATATAACTTCATTCCAGTAATCAGAATTCTTATTTATGTTGGATTTTGCGAAAGCCAGTCTGAGTTTTTTATTCTTTTCACTTACGAAGAATTTTTTCCTGGCTGCTCTACCGTGATATCCAGCAGATCGAATTACTCTTCCAATAGTCTCAGGATTAACAATTACTCCATATAATGCTTGTAAATCAGCAGCAACTTTAGGAGCACTCATTCTTGTATTTTTTTAATATTTCGAACGATATTTCGCTTTATCCATTGGATAGCTTTGATGGTCGGCCAGGTCATATGATTCTTTTTATATCGTTTAATGATATTGAAAACTGTTGAATGACTCAAGTTAACTGTTTCAGAAGTTTCTCTAATAGATTTTCCATGTTCAATATGCAAATTAATAACTAAATTTCGAATTTCAGGCAAAGTTTCTTTTCGTTTAGCATTCATGGCTGCACAGAGCTAAAAAACACAAAATTTCCAAAACAAACTGGAGAGAAATACTGCAGACGATTTTATAAATTATTGCCAATTGCTTCTGAGTAAAAAAAAAAACCCAAAAAAATATTTTTATTGTAGTACGTAGTAGTATCTAATGGTGTCCCATCACTTATGTGAGCCATTTTTTGTTCCGTTCTGAACAATTGTATTTTTATTAAATTAATATTTTAATATTTTGAGGTAATGTATCTTATGTAATAATTATTACTAAATTTAAATATGAAACACACCCACAAAAAATTTTTACATGTTTTTCAAATTTATTTTATTACAGTTTCCTTTTGTAAAGCCCAAATGTCCCATCACTTTTGTGAGACACTGTATATATGATAGGTTAAAATATCATTTATGCAGAAAACAGAGATTATCTCCAGTCTGATTAAAAAAATTATGATATTTTTATTTCAGAAAGACGAAAAAATGATATGAAGCTGAACACACATTAAGAAGCTTTTTTTTAAGCTGAGCGAAAGAAACATATCAAAAGAATTTTAGAGCTTTAAAATTTTACGTGATGATGGCTTTTGTTTAAGAAATTGTGTATTATGTATTTGTATTAAATCTGTATTACATGAAACTGATGGAAATGCTATCCGTCCTACAGTTATATGTTGCGAATAATCATTTAAATACAATCGTAAACATTTTTTTAAAAGGAAGAAAACTTTGCAGTATAGCACGTAACCAAAGAATCTGTAATCCTTAGAGATGCTTTGCCTAACAATATACCAACCATCCTATGTTACTATTAGTTACAGCGGCACGTTTTAATAAAATACACTTTTTGTTAATAACGAGCAATATTACAAATAGAAAATTATATAGCACAAGTGTAGCAGAATGCGAGCGCGACCTAGTGATGAATTTCGTGAAAGCCACTGAAAACTCGGAACCGGAATTTCCTTGAGCATAAGTTGGCATTAAAGGAGTTTCTATGCATATTTTTTGCCAGAATAGCGACGCAGAGATAGAAGATTTCGGGTTGATTACACGGATGATATTTTTTTTTTTTTTTTTTTTTTTGTTGTATTCAAGGCTGACTCCATTCCGCGAAGAATCTGCCTTACTTTTAAAAGGTTCGATCAAACCCTATAGGACACCAAGACTTGGAATAAATAACTTTCACTCAAGATATTTTTACTACCATACCTCTGACTACTAATTTTTTTATCCTAATTTCTAATCCAGCTTTCCCACAACCTTAAGCCACGCCCCATTTTGTAAGCACTCTTCCATCAGTAAGTACTTAAAATCTTCAGGCTAATTAAATATAAATTCAATGATCTTTCTCCTCTATACGAACCCAGTTTGTCTAGAAATTCTTAAAAGGAGGCATCCCTCACCTTAGGCACACAGCCCCGAGGCTTTGCCTTAATCACATAAACACGAGCCTTCTGACAAGCGGAATAGTCCTTACAAGATGGGGCGTAGCTAAAGGGCGAGCGTCGATAAAATTGTCCCAAAATAACTGCTACATTTGTGAAAATTAAAAACTGAGAATGCAAACCTGCTATGCACATGGACTTTATAAGAAATAGACTAACCCAAACACTTTTTCTTCCTCGTCTGAGCCTCATTGCCGGCTGTCACCTTGATCACATCCGGAGGAGTAGGGACGACTTGCAGAAATTTAACATTGGTTGCCTATTGCAGCGTGTATAATTGTCAAGAAAAAGCTGGTTGTAGCGCCTCATTTCACAAATTAGAATTTCTACATAGTTTTATTTTTGAAATTGAGATTGATTTTTAAAAATTTAGCGTATTTATCAAGCATAATTAATGTTCCGAATAATTATAAAGCTACTGCATGCTTTCAGGGCTGGATATTTATTTAGCTTTTCCTATGCTGTAAGGAAATTTGTAACTACTTCTTTTAGAAAATAATATTTTAAATCTAAACTAATAGAACATTTCAAATATGCAATTTTCTCTTGCAATTTTTATGCTTTTTATTCGTGTAAATAAGTAAAAACTACTAATATATTTAAAAACGAATTTTTGAAAATTTTGTTTAAAATTCCAAATTGTGCTGCTTTTTTAAAATTATAGATGAATATTATAGCACAATTTCTATAAAGGAATTTTATTTCAATTATATTTCGTCATACATCATAGTGATAAACACTTTTGACTTCTTAAAAATTTTTATACATTTAATTTTATATTAAAATTGCATTTAACCCTAGTAATTAATTTTGCTTGTATTTTATAGTAATTATCTTTTAAATTTATTTTTAATTCTGCATAGGATTTTTTTTACTGTTAATTTAATTTATTAACTCAAAGGGGCGGTAGCCTGGAAAGGCTGTTAGTTTCGAAGCGGCATTTTGCGCTGTTTTACTATAAATGTCCGTGTCTCCTTCCAAATTGTTGCTACGAAATATTATCGCTCTGTATTATATGTAAAGAAATTAAATAATGAACAAAAGATGACAGTATCTAGAGCCATCAAATTTTGAATAATGTAATCCTCCACCCGAACATAGGCATCTGGACGGTCGAATTTCATATTAGTTTTACTCTATTTCGTATTTTGTAAAACTTTAACGAACTTTTGATTAACAAACTCAACGAGTTCAGTGCAAGCACTGTACGGAAAATAACAGTTTTATCTCCAGTGCAGAAAGGCTAAAGATATGCTGCTTTCAAATGTATATGATTTACGGGCGAAGAACATAATATTCAATAAACACGGGTAACACATAAAACTTTAAAAAAAGGTTCCTTTTGGGCGTAATATAAAATATGAGTGCTTCTAGATTTTATTTTGTTTTTTTCCCCTTCATTACACTCAGAAAATTTTATGCTCCGAATTTTATGAATTATTAAAATAACTAATCCACTTTAATGCTAATAATTTAATGATCATATAATCAAATAAATGTAATCGTTTTTTAATGTTATTACAGTTTGGAAAATCACTGCCTGAAAATGTTCATTAAAATTTTAAAAAAATTATCTGATCTTGTTTAATTTTGCTTTATTTATTTCAAAGCATCGCGTCTTATTTAATTTTACTTTATTTTTACGCGAAATTAAGTTCATAAATTTTGTGCTTAGAGTTTTTACCGTTTTACCAAAGTAAAGATTTTGTTCAAGAATTAGGCGTGAAAAAATGCGCGAATTGCAGTAAAAAGTGCTTTAATGAGATATAATCAATCCTATTTGAAAAAAAAAAAACTGTGACTTTCATAATCTCATCACTATACAACGTATCACATTTAATAATTAAAAAGAGTTATGTGATACAAACGCCATAGGTTTCCGTGTTAAAGTAAACCAGATCGTCCCTACTCTTTCTTGCCGACATGTGGGTGACGCACGCCCCGCCCACTGGGTTAGTCTAGCTCTTACAAGGTCCATGACCTCCTGGCGTTTATCAAGAGTTTAAAGCTGTGTGACTCCCATTTTTTCCTCCATATTGACGGACATAAAATCTTGCATCAAACTTCGATATGGATAATACATGTTCAACAGCCAGTGAAAGTGAAACTTCACCTAATTTTCTTATTCATCTTAACCCGGGTTCCTCAACTTCCTGTACCTCGGCCAGGTCCGGTACATCACAGAGGGTGAAATTCTCGCCAACACGTTCCGTAGCCAAATCCCTTGGCGAATTTTCCCTCTTCTTTCTAGGGGCGTCTATATCAAATTACAAAGCAGGTAGACTTTGAGTGTAGATAGTTTTTACACTTGTGAAACGTTTCAATGTACTGCAAATTGTGTTTTTTATCATTTTACTTATCAATTATTGCTTATCAGAAAAACAATTTTTATGAAATTTTAAAAATGCCTTACAATACATCCTGCAAGAGGTTGCGCAACGAGAGCTCCAGTCAACGAAAGTGCTTTTGATCCCTACTAATAGATAGCGCCTCATTTGTTCAAAGTTTACTTATTCTACGGACGGCGGCACGGGTGCCTCCGTCGCTAGTAATCTCTGAGTTCTAGCACAGCATGTGTACAAGTACTTCCATATTATTGAATACAACTTACTCGATTCTTCAAGCACTTAAAAGTCAAGTATCATATATTGGGAAAGGCCGTTAATGTTCGATTGCATCTTACTAAGACATAGGCATATTAATTATCAATGTATTAATTACATTATTCCATAGAAATATAATTATTAATATATTCATTACATTATTCCATACAAATATAATTATACTTACACACACATATTGCATTGTATTCCTCAAAAGTCCTATAACATCGGCAAGTCTTTTTTCCATTTTCATCGAAAATACAGTCACCGTTTACTCCGCAGTCGCATGCTAAGAATATAAAATACTTTGAAATATTTTTATTTATATTATTTATTTTGCAGTCTTTGCAAAATCTGGATGTAGCGGCCCATGCCAACTCAGCCTTGATTTCCTCTACAGACGAGTCATCAGGCAACCCCTGAATAACCACTTTAAGCGGTGTATCGACCGGGGTCCCACATCCGGTCTTGGGGCAGAAAATCGGAGGAAGTCGTTCACTGTTATGATCAGTCTTAGCATTAGAAACGAACATAAGATCTTTATCAGCTTTCTCGGAATTATCAGCACAGTCCATAGCCACTGGATCAGGAACTGTAGCGAGAGCTTCAAAACAATTCGACGTTACTACTTTGGAAACCTCAATAGTAGCGGCAGTCTTCTTCGTAGGGGGTTTCAACTGTTCCTTAACAGGAGCATCGAAAGTCTTAGCAGTCTTCGTAGGCGTTTGCCATTCATCATCTGTAGATTTATCTGATATGAGAAACTGCTCCAAATGAATAGATTTTCTTCTCCATAAGGACAAGGAAAATCTCCGCTTTCCTTAGCGCTGACTTCATAGGCCTGCCGTTTCGTAATTGTTCTTGCAAAACATCCACATTGTTAAGAGCTTCGTATATCTCTTTATTTGCAGGATCATCCAAAGCATGACCAAATTTCTTTAAAACAGCATACGACTGGTCCACAAGGACCGAACGATGTTCATCAGGCATAGCGAAAATGCACGAGGCAAGGGACGTACTTCGAAATATTCATGTGGTTAAAACCAGAGAAGCGTCAGAGACAGACAACCTTCACTTATGAAAGCCACACCTCGACTGAAGATGGCTGTCATGAATTACGGTGAATTACAGTAGTCTGAAGTATTCGGCCTATCGGCCTTTACTCGAAAAATTGGTATCCCTACTGGGCAGTCTCAGTGAAAATCTTAAACAGTACAATTTGTACGTCTTCCTTGGCAAAGCAATAGATGACGGCGAGACTTAGCGAGATTAAACACAACACCTAGCGCATTCTGTTTGATTGAACATGCAGAGTAGTCAGGTGAAGAATAATGACTTCCAATATCATTAAAAATTGTCCGAGTAATAAAGTTTTTGTATTTTTCGTAGGATAAATATTCAAAGTTCATGGAAAAATACCAAAATTTTAAAAAAGATGAAGTAGAATTAATGAAATAAAAATTGTGGGCAGGACTTATTTACGACACGTTACGATCAGTGCTATGATGTCCAATAGTCATCTGACGAAAACACAGTCTGAGTAAATTGAGCAAAGATTATTTACAATACGATACGATTTCAGTAAAACTTGAACTTCTGGGATATATATTAGCAATTTGAGCTAAAAGATTTAACAAAGATTATTTACAACACGTTACGAGTTCTAATTAAACTTGATCTTCTGGGATAGGTAACAGGATAAATAACGAAATTTCTTGAGTAAATATATTCAAATGCGTACATAGATGTTTGACTACTTCCGATTATTATTATAGAAAATTGTCCTAGGACGTTTATTTGATCACATCCGAAGGAGTAGGGATGACTTGCAGAAATTTAACAGTGATTATCTATTGCTGCGTCTATAATTGTCAAAAAAAGCTGGTTGTAGTGCCCCATTTCACAAATTAGAATTTCTCCATACTTTTATTTTCGAAATTGAGGTTGATTTTTAAAAATTTAGCATATTTATCAAGCATAATTAGTGTTCCAAATAATTATAAAGCTATTGCATGCTTTCAGAACTGGATTATTTATTTATTTATTTTATTTTATTATTTTTTATTTTTTTTTAGCTTTTCCTATGCTGTTAGGAAATTTGTAACTACTTCTTTTAGAAAATAATATTTTAAACCTGAACTAATAGAAAATTTCAAACAAGCAAGTTTTTCTTGCAATTTTTATGTTTTTTATTGGTGTAAATAAGTAAAAAGTACTAAAATATTTAAAAACGAATTTTTGAAAATTTTGTTTAAAATTCTAAATTGTGCTGCTTTTTTAAATTTGTAGATGAATATTATAGCACAATTTCTATAAAGGAATTTTATTTCTATTATATTTTATAATACATCATAGTGATAAACCCTTTTGACTCCTTAATAATATTTATACATTTAATTCTGATATTTAAATTGTATTTAACCGTAATAATTAATTTTGCTCGTATTTCATAGTGATTATATTTTAAATTTATTTTTAGTTCTGAATAAGATTTTTTTTTATTTACTGTTAATTTAATTTATTATCCCAAAGGGGCAGTAGCCTAGAAAGGCTGTTAGTTTCGAAGCGGCATTTTGCGCTGTTTTACTATAAATGTCCGTGTCTCCTTGCAAACTGTTGTTACCAAATATTATCTCCCTACTATATTTAAAGAAATTAAATAATGAAGAATCTGCGTGAATACATGTATCTTTCTCACCCTGTGACAAAAACAACAGTATCTAGAGCCATCAAATTTTGAATAATGTCAAACACCCGAACATGGGCATCTGGACATTTGAATAATGTCTACACCGGAACATGGGCATCTGGACACCTGAATTTCGAATTTGTTTTAATCTATTTCATATTTGTAAAACTTTAACGAATTTTTGATTAAGAAACTCAACAAGTTCAGACAGAGTACTGTACAGAAAATAACAGTTTTATCTCCAGTCCGGAAATTCTAAAGATATGCTGTTTTCAAATATATGTGGTTTACCGGCGAAGAACATGATATTCAATAAATATAGGTAACACACAAAACGATAAAAAAAGGTTCCTTTTGGGCGTAATATATCTTAATGCTTCTAGATTTTATTTTACCTTTTTTTTTCCCTTCATTACACTCAGAAAATTTTATGCTCCAAATTTTATAAATTACTAAAATAAATATTCCACTTTAATGTTAATAAGTTAATTATGATATAAATAAAATAAATGATTGTTTTGTAATATTATTATAATTTTGAAAATCACTGCCTGAAAATGGTCATTAAACTTTTTTAAAAAATGTTTTCAGATCTTGTTTAATTTTACCTAATTTATTTGAAAGCATCACGTACTATCGATCTTATTTATTTTTACTTTATTTGTACGCAAAATTCAGTTCATAAATTTTGTGTCTAGACTTTTTATCGTTTTACCGAAGTAAAGATGTTTGTACAAGAATTACGCGTGAAAAAATACGCGAAATGCAGTAAAAAGTGCTTTAATGAAATATATTAAATGTTTGAAAAAAAACTGTGACGTTCATAATCTCATCACTATACAACGTATCACATTTAATAATTAAAAAGAGTTATGTGATACAAACGCCATAGGTTTCGGTGTTAAAGTAAACCAGATCGTCCCTACTCTTTCTTGCCGACATGTCGGTGACGCGCGCCCCGCCCACTGGGTTGGTCTATCTCTTATAAGGTCCATGTTTAAGTTACATTCGTAGCTTAAACGTAGTGACATTGTGTTTTAATTCCTTAAATTAATGAACTCTGTGTTTTTGACCAAAGTCGTTATTTTGTGCACGTAAATTATATTAACTTTATGAACTTTTAGTGTTTGACCAAAATCGTTTCGTATAATTGAATACTCTTATGAACTTTGTGTTTTTGACCGAACTGAAATGGAACTTTGACGTTCTTGGTGCTTGTTTAAGATTTTTACTGATTATTAGAAGGTAAACTTAAAACTTCTTTTATTTTGAAATAAGTGCTCTCAATAATGAACGCTATTTAACTCCGAACTACTTCTTAGCAGTGACAGAATGCGACCACTTTTGTTTGCTTTACTATTTAAGATCTATGAAAACATTTGCTTCCCGACGATCAGACAACTCCAAACCTTAGTTTTTTAATGCTTTCCACGCCTCCGGGTGACTAATGTACCAATAGTATATCTTTTATTTGATATAAATATGAAAGGCCTAAGGCATAGTTGATCTATTAGTAGAAACTCCCTGTAGTTGAAACCGAAAGCGAGTGACTGTAAAGGTAACACAATTTTCCAAAAAGAATGATGACCAGAAAACTCTTTTTCCAATATATTTTCTATTTTTATTTTTTTCCAATATATTTTCTTTTCTCAATATATATCTATAGAAACTCTTCAGACGAAGTTATTTCATAGTTTAAACAATATTTTTCATTTTAATGTAGTAATAGAAAAGTACACACCCAGGAAGCCCACCAGCGGCCGATTGGTAAAGTCCCTGAACTCTGGTAGTTCGGTCCGAGGTTCGAATCCCGCGAACGGGCTGGCTGCATGGGTGTTTTCGTGGTTTTCCCCATGTGTAACGTGTATACGAGCCAGTTCCCCTTAGAAAGTCCTCCAAGAAGGCATCCCTCCCTTTAGGCATAATTAAATACACCAACACCACCAACACACACCCAGGAAACGCCCAGTTCAGTGTTTCAATTGTCAAGAATTCCGCAATTCTCAGTCAAATTGCTATAAACCAGTTAGATGTTGCAAATGAACACAAAACCATGGCAGTAATAAATGCACTTTAAAAGATAACGAACAGACTAAATGCAAAGAACACAGCTCCCTGAAATGCAAATATGTGATTGCTTTCTACGGCGATCTACGTGTTTGCTCCCGCGTTTACAGCTATGATCGCCGAAGTCGAATTTAATGTGTATACTGTAATATGAAAATGAATGACTTGTGATGTAATATATAATCTCTTCTACTACACCGTATAAATAGTATACTAAAATATATAGTGACATTATCGCTTTATAGAGAACACAATAAAACTCTTTTACTACACTGTACCGTGGCGTAACTGTAACTTTGATTTTACAGGGGCGGGGCTTCATAATATACAGTTCAAAAGCGCGAAATATTTAATTACCATATGATAAAACGGGACAAAAAAGTGGCATGAGGTAATATTACCAGCCTAAATGGAAATATATAGAAATCGATCTGTGAAAGAGAAATAAATTTGAAGATAAAGAAAACGAATATAGAATATGACATACAAATTCCAAAGGCTGTGTTTAGCGTATGGGCGGAGTCCATTCTCTATTTGGATATTTCATATTTGAGATGATCGTATATTGTCATGATAACATCATTGACTGCTATAGCGAACAATGTATATAATTGTGCACAGAGAATATCGGAAAAGCAGTATGAAGAGTTCAGGAATTTAATTAAACATATACCTTGTATTATACCACAATTAAATCCGTAAGATACTCGTATAAAGAGACCTTAAGACATGCTTTGAAGTCTTGCGCAGCGTAACCGGCTTAGTACATGAAATGCCATAAAGGCTCTGAACATAAAGTAGTCTGAACAGCTTGACTGAGAAGGTGATAATGCTTTTTATTAAAAATCAAACAGTTTTATAAAGTTATGTTTCATGAATATTACCAAAATTCATTGCAACATACGCAAGGGAAAAAATTAGTAAATAGTCGCGAGTATGGAAGTAAAACGTCTTGTGTGACATCTATTTATTTCCACGCAGTACTGTCTTTGCCTGGTCGGTTCGAATAAATTAAAAGCGAGGCAGATTCTTCGCGCAATGGAGTCTGTCTTGAATGTAAAAGACACATGTTTACAGCCCCGTGTCATCAACCCGAAATCTTTTAATTCTGCAACTATATTCGGCCAAAGAATATGTATGGTTAAGATAGCCAATACGAATGATTATAAGCTACCGATAGCCTATAGTTCAAAACCATCAAAAATTATCCAAGTAAGCAGAAAGGGGAAAATTGCATAATTGGTTCTTCTCCGCAGAAGCGGCTGCTTACCAACATAGAGAAAAACATCAGCGCATGCGCGAAACGTTTGTCGCCGAGTCTCGAAGCGGAGGTTGAGGTTCGGTCGCGTTTATGAAGAGTCCGTAAAACGAAAATCTTTTAAAATTAATTTAAACTAAGAGGAAAAGAAAGTATTTTTTAGATGAATGTAATAACGCAATCCATCGCATAAAAAGATTAACATTTCTTTATCCATTAGGAAGCTTAGCCGCCTGGCTACTCAATAAATGTTTACACTTGGAACCGCTCAGATCCAACAGCAGCGGCATCTAGTGATCGCGACATTTTTCTACTAAGCAGTTTCACATCCTTCGCTGCACTCCGTGATTACGTCTCAGGAACCATTCCTTCTTTACATAGACGTTCTTTGATCTGGTTGCTTAGAAATTCTGGATTTTGCTCGGGTTACTCTATTTTGGCATTATATCACATACTTGGCAAATACAAAAATCCAAACCAATTTTAATCGCTTTGCTCAATATCAGTATAATAAGTGAGTGTAATATAATTTTGAGGTAAACTGACATAAACGTAACATAAAAGCATAAGAGTGATAATAAATAATATAACGTAAACGAAAAAATAAGTTTTAAGCAACCAAATGACAAAAATTTCCGATAATTTTCACAAGTCTTATGTTAAAACAAAAAACTCTTTTCATAAAATAAGTTTTTTTTTTTTTTTTTTTTTTTTTTTTTTTTTTTGAGAAAGAAGTACTTGTGATCAAGTAGAATTTCATCTATTGAAATTTATTGGGGCAACACCAAATCAGATAAAACATTTTTCCAAATCAGCTATTAGCTATTATTAATATTCTTTTCGTAAAAATAAATATGCTAATACATTAATGAACATGTTATTTTTGAATTTACTGACATTTCGAATACAGTTTTTGCAAATTAAACTTCAGATTTTTTTTTTCTTTCTAAACTTTACGTTATCTTAGATAGCACTGTAGAAAATTTTAATTATTTTTTCTAATTTCATTTATTTTTTAAACTGCGAAAAAAAAAACCGCTACATATACGTATCATGTAAAAAATGAAGTTAAGCGTACTCAATTAAAATGCATTAGTACTTACAAAAGAGTGCATTTTATAAAAATCAGCTTAATAAAAGTCATTAAAAATTTTTAATGATCAAGTAATGAATTCCTCTTCTTAACATATTGTTAACCAATATATATTCTTGTGAAATGTGTTAATTCAGATACCTGAGAAGTATGCATAGTTGATTACCAGATTCATAGAACAAAAAAAAAAAAAAAAAAAAAAAAAAAAAAAAAAAAAACAAGTCCTAAATAATAAATAACAGGTTTCACGTAATGAATTTAACAATTAAAGGGGATCATTGAAAAACTGTATCAACTTGCAAATTAGCGCAATTATTGAGACAAAGTTTTTTTTTTTTTTTTTTTTTTTTTGTAGTTGTTTTATTTATATAATCATCAATTACAGTAAAAGTATGCCTGCTTTATGACTCAAAATGTATTTTCACCATATTCAAATAATTTCTTCACTGATTAAATTACACATTTCGTACTAAAAAGGTGTGGGTACACTTTATTCAATTTAAATTTTCAAAATTTTCAGAATGCAAAGTCTATAGTACATTAATTAGGCTCTTCAAAAGTTTTACGCTTCTATTACTATTACGAAATTATTAATCCTAAATCTACATTAATTTAAGAACCGTGTTAAAAATATTCAGGAAATTGAGTAATTTTTTTTAAGCTGCCTTATTTTCCAACTTAATTAAATAGCACTTCAGAAATCTGTCAAGGTCATTTTTGAGAAATTATATATAATTTAACCTGAAATATGTTTTAGCAGTAAATATGAGAAAATTATTGCGCAGATTAAAATGTACACAAAACATGTTTTAGATTGACAAATATAATCTTACATTCTACTTTATAAAATAGATGTTAATCAATCCGAAATTTGCACAATGCTGGAATAATTATTTTAATGCAAGAAACTGGATTTTTAATCTCTTATGAATCCCTGTTTCAAGTGCTTTAATAAACTCCGTACCAGCTAGCAGACCGGAAAATTAATTAGCATTACTAAAATTTTACATTCCTTTGGTGGCTTTTGAATTCCGTTCACACCATTTTAAATAATATATTTTGGTTGATAAATTTTATTATCACTCCACCATTTTTTTTTTTTTTTTTTTTTTCCCCAGTGACCTTAAAATGCGTTTACATGGGAGAATATTGGTAATCTCTTAATTTCTATATGAATTCCCAGTAAACGTATTTAGATGTACAAAGTAGGATGTAATGCTATTAACATTTCCAGTGGAAAATGTACCTTTATTTTAGCGTAGATACTTCAATAGATATACAAATGTGCAATTGAAACAATTCTTTTATTTAAAAATGATTCTCTACCACTATGTGTAATTTAACAATGATGGGGGAAGTACATAATATATATTCAGTGATGGGATACAAAAAATTTATGAACATAAAAATAATACATATGAAGTTATGAAATAAATATTTTAAGAAATAATCTGCTTCTTGAACAAATGATAAAATTAGCTACTAAGTAATTAAAAAATTGCCGGATGAAACACCATTGTTTTGTATTAGCTGAGAAATACTTGGCGACAGAGCAGAATCTTGGCTAATAGCAATGCTCCACCAGAATTGGCGCTGAAATATATCCTGTGAGAAACTTGATTTTTGTGGTACATTTGAAGTACATACATTTGATGTACATTTGATTCATATGCTACGCTGTGATGTGAAACCTAGCGCCAGAGAGTCGCCATGGAAAATAAATGTATTGAAAATTAGAGCGTGTTATTTCTGTGTAATGTGTGTGGTGTTATTTTATTATGATACATAGCTATCGACGGGAAATAGAATAAGTCAATTCAAGTTTTTTGGCCGCACAGAGCCGGAGCAGCTAATGAAGTTTAGGAGACTGTGAATTTACTTTCGGTTTTGTGAAACGAAGAATTACATAGGATACTTCCAAATTGAAGTTCTGTAGAAACAAAAGGGTAAGTACTCTCCCACTTTTTGGAGCTCATTGTTCCTTTTTAAAGTTCTTTATTTGTTTATTGACCTTTACTAATTAAAATGTCACTAAAGGAGATATTAGAGAAAAACGTACATTGAAAACACAGTTAACAAAGTTAAAACAAAAGGTTGTGGACGAAAATGTCCAAGGAAGTGGCTTGGAAGTACTAAAGAATAAATTCGGGTTATGTACGGAAGAAAGCATTGATGCTTATGTAAAAGAGAAAGAAGAGATTGACGATATTCTCTTAGATGTAGAAGTCGAATTAAATCCTAAATTAGCAAAACTTTCCAAAGAAATTAAATCGGAGCCTTCGGTTTGAACGAATACTGAGAACAATGTTAAATTACCCAAAATTAGTTTGCCAACGTTTTCGGGTAACTTACATGAGTGGCTTTCATTTAAAGATATCTTTTTAGCCAGTGTTGATTCAAATCCTAATTTAACAGATGCAGTCAAATTACAGTACTTAAAATCTGCGCTAAGAGGAGATGCTTATCGTATTGTGCAGTTAGTATCCATAGTTGACTGTAATTATAAATTAGTCTTTTCATTACTAGAAGAAAGGTTCTCTAATCACCGCGAAGAAGTGTATGCTCATCTGAGACGATTTATGAATATGCATCCTGTGCAAAATGAGTCCGCGTCAGCAATATTAAACTTAATTGACATTGCAAATGAATGCGTGAGATCATTAAAAGTTTTAAATCAGAGAGTTAACGGTTTTTCTTCCAATGTACTTCCCCCCCCCGGGGGTCGACGTAGAGAACTCTGCGAAGCTACTGGCTAGGATCTGTACCTAGGCAGTCTCGGCCACGGGGGTATAAAATTTATGAACTTGGCGGTTCCCGATGGTCCATGGGGTAGGTTTATACTTGCTCTTCATGGGCCGGGAGGTGTAAGTCCCTTCCACCAGGGTATTGGTAGCCAAATAGCAAACTGGGCCATTGAGCGTCTGGTCCCTGCTGTCCTTGGTATTCCATGTAAAAGCCTAAGGAGAGGGGCATCCCGTGTAGTGCTGGCAGGTAGCCCAAATTAACGGCCGGTCATCGACCCTAAGTTTCCATCTCCCACCCCACCGTGGTCTCGGTCCGGCCGGGACGGTGGTCTTGACCGGCCCGTGTTTAGCGGTGGGCTTTTGATCGTTGAGCGATCAATAGAGGGTACCATAAAATTGTTGGTGTCTCGGGGGTGTGGCCCAGCAGGAGTGTTTCAAGTCATCGGTGGGTGACGCTTTCGGGATTTTTCCCGTTCCCAGAATGTGATTGTGTTCACGAGCTGCGGTAAAAATCTTAGTTAGTTAGTTCCAATGTACTTGCATACATTTTAGGGCAAAAATTAGATCCTAACACCAAAATATGGTGGAAAAGAAAATTAGAGAAAGAATTTGCCTAATTTAACAGATCTTATAGAATTTCTTAAAGATCATGCAAGAACTCTCAACGCTTCAAATAGGGTGACTAACACAAAAAACGTTACACATAGAGTTACCGCTGTCGTTTCTAATGCAAATGAAAAACATATGCAGAATTCGTGTAGGTTATGTAATTTGACCAATCACAAGCTTTATAATTGTCCTAAATTTTAGAAATTAAGTGTAAAAGAAAGGGTAGAATTTGTGAAAAAACAGAATTTATGTTTTTGTTGTTTTAATTTGTACAGTGTGAGAAATTGTCGTTCTAATTACTTGTGCAAGAAGTGTAAGAAAAAACATAGCTTTCTCTTGTGTTATCAAAACGAAAATAATTCCGTTGGCACCACGGTAGAAGAGCAGACACTTCAGATCAGGAGTTGGATGATCAAAACAGCAATGCATTAAATGTATATGCACCTGCATTTCAAGCTAAAACTCTAAACGAAACCTTTACAGCCGCTACGGATACTAACAGTGGGAAAAACATGATTTTACCTACTGCCTTTGTATTCATTGAGACTAATGATGGAACTTTAATTAAGGTGAAAGCGTTATGTGATAGTGGAAGTGTTTCTTGTTATTGTACCATTGAATTAGCGGATATACTTAATTTAAAAAGGGAAAAGACAAATATTTCGGTTTGCAGTATATCAGGTATTACAACTACGATAAAAAGAAAAACAGTTGCCCTTATCTGTAATCATAAACAAACGTATAAAAGGAAACTAGAGGTTTTGGTAATTCCAAAAATAGCAGGTTTAACTCCCGCAAAGTTTATCGATGTTAGTAACCTTGTAATTCCTGAGAATGTGAATTTAGCGGATCCGGAATTTCATAAACCAGAGAAAGTAAACCTGTTGCTCGGCGCGGAAGTTTTTTATGATATGTTACGAACTGGTAAAATCTATGTTCCTAACACAGGCTTGATATTACAAAATAGTGTGTTTGGATATATAGTTAGTGGAAATATAAATGATTCACGGAGAAATAATTTATCGTATTGTGGGTTAATAAATGATAATTCAGAGAGTGAATTCAAAATGTTTTTCGAACTAGAATCATTAGGAATTAAAGATGATCCTTATTGTCATGAGGAAGACAATGCATTGGAAATATTTAATAAGACACTTTGTTTTAAAGCTGGTCGCTACGAGGTTACTTTACCTTGGAAAAGGGACTGGAGTGAATTAGCTGATAATTACCGAGTAGTGGAAAATAGATTAAAAACTCTTGCAAAGCGAATGAATTATGACAAAACACTGTTTTCTGCATATAGTGAAATACTAGATGATTATCTCAAGCACGGTATTATTGAGAAAGTGTCCGATGGAAATATACCTATCGGTAAACCAGTATTTTACCTACCACACCAACCATTATTTAGAGAAGCTACTGCTTCAACGAAGACTAGAATAGTGTTTGATGGCAGCTCACATGAGTTCGGGCAGCTATCACTGAACGATTGTCTGTGAACAGGGACAAATTTAAATCCTAATATGTTCCATCTGCTAATTAATTTCCGATTAAATAAAGTTGCAATTTCAGCGGAAAAGGCATTTTTGCAGATTGCTCTGGCAGAAAAGGATCAAGACGCAGTGCGATTTCTGTTTGTGGAAAACACACAATTAAATGATCTAAAACTAGCGACATATAGATTCAAGCGCGTAAATTTTGGTATTAAGTCAAGTGCGCTTTTGTTGGCTGCAAAATTTACAGAACACATTAGAAAATATCGAGATGAGCAGCCAGATGTATTTGAAATATTGAATTCTTGTGTTTATGTTGATGATTTTATTACTGGACAGGACACTATAGATGAGGCTCTAAGCTTATCGCGTAAAGCTAAACAAAATATGAGTGCAGCAAATATGAACTTGCGTAAATTGGTATCCAATGATCCTGAGCTGATGAGAAAACGAGAAGAAAAGTTGTTCGAGATCCATCCACATAAAATCAATGACTCAAACGAGAAACTTAAGATCTTGGAAATGTTTTGGGATACTAATGAAGACAGTCTGAGTATAGACACAGACAGTTTGATGGAATTCCTTAAGAATAAGCGTAATACTAAACGGTTCATCTTGAAAACTGCCGGGAAGATTTTTGATCCCTTTGGTTTAATAACTCCATTTACTGTTAGACTTAAATTCTTGCTACAAGAACTTTGGTTCGAAAATTGACGTGGGATGATGAACTACCTACAGATATCCCTCAAGAGTGGGCAAAGTGGTGCTGTGAGTGTCATCATCTAAGTAAAATTGCAGTTCCAAGATTCATTTTGAAACCCGAAGCCGATTCCATAGAGATCCATTGCTTTTCAGATGCCAGTCAGAGGGCGTACGGTACTGTTGTCTACGTAAAACTGCGTAAGCAAGAAGAAATTTCTGTGAGTTTCGTCGCATCAAATGTCGTGTTGCACCTGTGAAAAGAATTACGTTACCTCGTCTTCAATTACTTAAGCATTACTAGCAGCGCGTTTAGGTTCTGGAGTGAAAAAATTGCTCGATCAAAAGAAATCCTCGAGAATATTTTATTGGACTAATGCCAAAATAGTGCTATGCTGGATTAAATGTACCAGTACCAAATGGAAATCTTTCATCGCCAACAGAGTTAACGAGATTAGGAAGTTAACACAGCCGACAGAGTGGTTCTATTGTTCAACAAAAGAGAACCCAGAAGATGTTATGACGCGTGGCGTTCAAATTGGCTTCCTTGTGAACTGTTCCAAATGGTGGTCATGCTGTGACTTTCTAACATGCTCAGAGATTCCTCATCAGGACTTATCAATTGAGGTAGTTGAAGAAGTGTGTCCAAATGAACTTAAAAAGGACAATGAACTGCATAATGATTCTAACTTAGTTTTAATTGCATGTAATGAACCAAACCTCATTAATGATATTCTTAATTTGTCTTCTAATTATACTAAACTTATTCGTATTGTAAGTTTCATTTTCAGGTTTATCCATAATCTTAAGAATCCTCTGGTAAGGAGGTACGGAGTGCTTACTTTAGAAGAGATAAAGGATGCTGAGGTGTATATTTTGTTAGAGGCCCAAAAAAATAAGTTTAGAGAAGAAATTAGTCAATTAAAAAGAGGTAAGTGTGTAAACCTCAAAAGTAAATTAGCGTCACTGAATGTGTTTCTTGATAACATGGGGCTAATTAGAGTGGGCGGACGATTGTCCTATTCGGACCTACCCGCTAATAGTAAACACCCTATAGTTTTACCTAGTTACACATCGTTTAACTACTATTATTTTAGAGCATTTTCATTTGAAATACTTTCATTTAGGATCACAATCACTGTTACATCAGGTAAGACAAATGTTCTGGCCACTCAATGGCAGAAATAATTGTAGAAATATCATCTACAGATGTGTGACATGTTTTAAGAACAAACCCATCACAGTTCAACAAATAATGGCCGAGTTGCCCAAAGAGCGTGCCACACCATCATACCCATTTAACATTACTGGTGTTGATTTCTGCGGCCCATTTGCAATAAAGTTTAAGAATTAACGTAAGGGAGTTTTTAACAAAATCTATGTGATAATATATGTATGTATGAGTACAAAAGCCATACACTTAGACTTTGTGACAGACCAAACTAGCCAATCTTTTATTTCGAGCTTACGTTTTTTCTCTAGAAGGGGAAAATGTACTGGAATAATGAGTGATAATTCTAAAAGCTTTATTGTTAATAGTGTAGAACTCAAAAAAATGCAAAAATTGGTTGAGTGTCCAGATGAGAATTTAGCGACTTTACCATCTTAATACCACTGAATACTTAATACCACTGAATACATTACTTAATACCACTGAAGGTATTGAGTGGAAATTTATTCCTCCAAAGTCGCCAAATTTCGGCGGAATTTGGGAGGCCGGGGTTAAATCATTTAAGAGTCATTTGAGGAGCATTATTGGTAATCAGTGTTTAACTTTAAAAGAATTTTTAACTGTTTTAACTGAAATTGAAGGAGTATTGAACTCAAGATCTCTTACTCCAATTTCAGCTGATTACAATAATTTTGAAACTTTGACCCCAGGTCACTTTTTGGTTGGTAGACCTATCACAACTCTAGCTGAGCCAGATTTATCCAACATAAATGAAAACAGACTTTCTAAATGGCAAAGAATCACTAAGTATACACAAAAAATTTGGAAATTATGGAAACGTGATTATCTTAATAATTTACAAGAACGTCACAAGTGGAAATTTTTAAAGGATGACGTTCAGTTGGGAACTCTTGTATTAATAAAAGATGAAAATTTGCCTTCAACCAAATGGTTAATGGGGAGAATAGCTGAGGTTTTTCATGGTAGGGATAACAAAATAAGAGTAGTAACTGTAAGATTGCCTAATCAGCATTTGCTGAAACGAAATGTTCGAGATATATGTATACTTCCTGTAGAATGATGATTTATTTATGTATTTTATTATATATACGTATTCGCATTTATGGAACTTGAAAACTGGTGGAAAAATTAAGTCACCTTTTGTAGAAAACATTTTTGTTTCATATGAGTTAAGGTCACCTCACACAGATACGCATACCTCATATCTTGATTTGCTACACTACTTGGTTTCATACGATATCAAAGTATTTGTTGATCAAGACATGGGGAACAGTATGCCACTCTTCTAAGAGTGCACTTATCAACTCCTGGAGGGTCAAGGGAGGAATTTCCAGCTCTAACTTACATGCTTTGCCTGCCTAGGTGCTGGCACTACGCGGCCATTGCTCCCTCAGAACAATTGCGAGGGCCCAGCCCTCCTTCTCTGGACCTCGAAGACACTGACACTAATCGCCATATGGCGACGCTGGTCATCTAGATTCTACCTGCCAGTCACTTGGGCTGCCCGTTGCAGTGGGACATTACCCAGCGAACGCAGGCTACTAGAGCCTCACTACTCTAGAACTCTCCAGACCACTCGCCGAGTTAATAAGTGACCTATCCGGGGCCTTCAGAACCACCAAGTTCATAAATTTTATATCCCCGTGGCCGACACTGCCTAGGAACAGATAGTAGCCAGTAGCTTTGCAGAATTCTCTAAGTCGACACCCCGAGGGGAGGGGGAATTTGGCACACTGAAATTGTACGAAATTCACTGAATATTTTAAAGCATCCCACACATTCAAGTATTAAAAGAAAATTCTAATGAAACAGATGTGCTCGTTTCCTATTCCATAACAAATTAAATGTGGCTCCGATATTTGACACTGCTGGACATAAAGAACCTGCGATATGTTTCAACGTTAAAGCTGAAAAATAAGTCTTATAAAAAAATATGTGGAGTTGAATGACAAAAGAACATTTAATTCCTCATCAGAAATAGTGAGAAATTTAGTTTTAAATTCGATCGAGAACTCAGCAAGGATTTTTGTGAAAACGTGAACTTTCGAAGGACGGTGGAATTCCTCGATAAGTCCAGTCGCCTGTGGATAATACGGAGACGTCCTGATTCTCTTGATTCCCAATAACTGGGAAAGGGCTCGGAATAAGCCGCTTTCAAACTGTCGCGCTTGGTCAGTAGTAATAACAGCTGGACAACCAAATCGTGTAATCCAGTGGTCATAGAAAGCTTGGGCTACTGTGCATGCAGTTATGTCTGGTATGGGTACTGCTTCGGGCCATTTAGTAAACCTATCTATCATAGTTAAACATTAATAATTATTTTGAGAAGGAGGTAGCGGACCAACGAGGTCAATGTGGACGTGATCAAATCTCTGTGATTGGTCTGGAAACTTCATTAACGGGGTTCTAGTATGTCTGCTTACTTTTGCTTTCTGACATGGAATGCACTGTCCTGCCCATTGTGCGCAATTTTTACGGATGGAAGACCAAACAAATCGAGAATATATTAACTTTGTTGATGCACGAATGCCGGGGTGAGAAAAATTCTGCAATGTTTTCAAGCAGGTCTCACGGACCTGCTTGAAAAACTTTCTCACGGAATGCCGGGGGGAATGTAAGGGCGGGCGGTACCTGTTGACAAATCACAATATATTGGTAAACTACAATTAGGTAAGGTAACTTTTTTGAGTTGTAGAACTTTTGAATCTTGAAGTAAAGTTCGTAATTCTGGATCAATTTGTTGCATTTTAGCAATTTCCTCATAGTCGATAGGATTAGGCATGCTTATCGCTTCTATGCGCGAAAGTGCGTCCGCGGCGATATTATCCGAACCTTTTATATGGTATATGTCAGTGGTGAATTGTGAGATAAAGTCTAAGTGCCTAGCCTGATGAGGTGAACACTTATCCAAACGCTGTCGGAATGCATACGTAAGCGGTTTGTGATCGGTGATTAAAGAAAAGTTCCGTGCTTCTAACCTATGCTTAAAATGCCTAATAGCAGCATAAGCTGCCAATAGCTTTCGATCATACGCACTATAGTTTCTTTCTGCTTGCAAAAGCTTTCGTGACAAAAATGCGAGAGGCTGTTAGTTTCCATCAACTATTTGTGATAGCGTTTCGCCTATCGCGAAGTCTGACGCATCAACCTGTAAAACCAACTGGGCATCTTTCTTCGAGTGTGTTGAAAGAACCGCATTCGCGATTAACTGTTTACACTTTTGAAATTCATTACGCGCTTCCCCAGACAAATTCAGGGTTGCCTTATCATTTTTCTTAGCCCTTTTAAATACGAAGTTAAATGTATTTGATTCTGGGCTACGTTGGGTAAAAATCGACGGTAAAAATTTAAAAATCCTAAAAATCTTTTACCGTTTTAGGAAGTGGGTAGTTAAGTATCGGTTCAACTTTGTTCGTCAGAGGTTTGGTACCATCTTTATTAATTAAATGTCCTAAGAAAGATATTTCGGAAACGCCAAAAACACATATCGAAGCATTTATTGTCAATCCATATGTAGTTAATCTTTCAAAAACAGTACGTAAGTGAGATTTATGATCATCTTCTGTATCACTAAATATCAAAATATCATCTAAGTAGACATAGGCAAATTTTAGATCTCCAAGAATTTCGTTCATAAACCTCTGAAAGGTTTGAGCTGCTCCGCACATTCCGAAATTTAAAAACGGAAATTCAAAAAGACCAAATGGGGTGCAAACTGCAATTTTCGGTATATGATCTGGATGAACTGGTATATGATGATATGCCCGAACGATATCAATTTTTGAAAAACTTTTCTTTCCGCTAAGTGTATTATTAAAATCTTGCAAATGCGGGATAGGAGATCTATCGGGTTCGGTGCACGCGTTTGATTTTCGGTAGTCTCCTACTGGCCGTATATCGCCCGAACTTTTAGAAACTACACGAAGAGGTGATGACCATGCCGATTTTGATGGCCTACAAATACCTTAATCTATCATAAATTGAAATTCTTTTTTACAGCTTCGTATAACTTAGGGCTTAACCTACGCGGTTTACTATGCACGGGAGGACCGTTTGTTTCGATGTAATGAACCTTACTCTGCCCAAATCAGATTTTAACTTCAGTAAATCCGGAAAGTCTTTCAAGATTCTGTGATACGATGAATCACCCGATATTAGCTTTACCGAAAAATAATTTTCAGAATCGGAAAGAAAACCAATTCGAGTTAATTTCGTAGTATTATCGATAAGCCTACCTACTTTTAAATCGAATAAAAGATCAAAATGTCTTAAAAAATAGGCTCTTTTTATAGGCACTGGTACATCGGCGGTTAAGAACTTCCAAGAAAAGTTTCGTCTAAGTCCTAAATTCACATTCAACAATTTTGTTCCATACGTAGATATTGTGGAATTATTCGCGGCAAATAATTGTAACGAATCAGGATACATTTTTTTAAACTTAGAAGTCGCTGGCACACATGAGATATCTGAACCCGAATCAATCAAAAATTTTTAATTTAATCTTTTATCGTAAACATGTAAACGACATGAATGCGCGACTGCTGACGAGTTTAGGTCGACAGCCGCTACTTCTAGTTTTCCTGGGCCGTAGTATTCTGAAAAAAAGAACAAGGTGCTCGACATTTTCGTGCGTTATTACTAAATCGCGAATGAAAATAACAATAATTGCTAACGTGCTCTCGAGAATGCCCACGTGAAAAACACGTGGTCTGTTATGTGGATCCCGAGGGAATTTATTCCTCGTTTTCTTCGCGGGAGAGTCGCTCGACCTGTTTACTTAGGGCAGAAATTTCACTCCTTAAGGCCTTAAGCTCTTCGAGGGGGCTACAAGAATCGTTCAGATCGCTTGGGGAACTCGCCGAAGCTGCCTGGACAGCGAACACGCTATTGCTCGTTGGCGTGCGCACTTCAGCTATCTTGTCAGCCATTTTTGCTAAATTATCTAAGGATTCAAAACTCATTGATAAAATGGCATGCACCTTATACATTTTCCACCCAATTCTCTCATTTTTCTTAATAAGTGAGACGGTTTGTCATCCCCTAAATGCAATTCAGAAATAAGTCTGCGTATTTGTTCGTTTTCCGAATCCGAAAATTCCGCTATTAACCTAGCTTTTAGGGCATTATATTTTTCCGTCGCGGTGGGATTAAATAAAATATCTGATACTGCAGACAGAGTTTCAGGGTCTATGGAAGACATCACGTGGTTATATTTCGTAATATCGTTACTGAGCTTTGCTAGAGCAAAGTTACTTTCAACTTGAATAAACCATTTAAGTTTAACATTATTTTTCCATAAAGGGGGAATTTTAACCGCCACATGTGAGATTTGTGGCTCCTGTGCCACCACATTCGATTCGTCTTTGGTTTGGCCTTCCGATCCTGGCATGGTTAACAATTATAAATATATCGTAAATCGTTAACTTAATGTTTTGCACTATGCTTTAGGACTTACGTATCAGTTTAGAATAAAATAATGAAGTCATTCAATATCTCAATAAAATTGCGAGCACCAATATTACACAGAGATCAATTTTAAACAATGAATAATTAAGTTTAAATTAAAACTATAATTTTAGAGCAAAATATATCATAAAAGCACATTAAGACCAATCACAGATAAGGAAAAAAATTTGACCACATATCTATAAATCCTCCTTAACAGCGGGATAAACCACGAGTAATCCGTACCATAAAATGAGAAATAAATTAAGGAAAATAAATAGGATGGATCAGTTATCGCTCAGAAAAAAGAGCATTCTCATCAAAATAAGAAATATTTTTAGCTTTATAAGAAAGATTGAGACAGATAGCCATCAGGAATCTGAAATAGAAGGAGCGAGAGATAGGTTGACCAGTGAGGTACGCGCGAGTAACGCGTGTCTACAAAAGTATAGATAACCTTACCTAGAAAAATAGCAATCTTAATTGAGATAGGCATTTGACATTAAGAATGAGATTTAATAAGAAGAAGTAATATAGATACATATAATAACGGCTTAAGGAAGCGTACAGTCCCAACACAGATCGCAGTTACATATCACGTGCAAAGCACAAGACGAGTTGTTTCACAGACGCACACACACAGACTGAAGTTGTTACCCAGAACTGCCGGGGAAAATTTTTCTCTTCCCGTCAGCCCCTAGAGTTGTCAAGCAGGTTTACTGTTTCGCCAATTGGAGCTTTTCTCCAGAGGTTTTGAGTCAATCGCCTGTTTGGCGCTGCCGCTACAATACTTTTTTATACGTATCTGTTAAAGTGGTCGTTAATTGATCTACTTCCGTTTCTATATCATGGCTGGATTCAATTTCGAGGGAGGGTAGAAGTTTATTTTTAAGTTTAAATCTGAAATTGTGCCAATATGTAGAAACGAGTGTCGGAGAATTTTGGTTAATAAGATTACAGTTAAGGTCAATAATCATAGGGTTGTGATTTGAGGATAAACAATTTTCCACAGTCACGTTATATGCAAAAGGAACTAACACTAACCCTATTTTCAGATTCGCAATTTCTATTCGCTGTCGTGAAGAAACACTGCTGAAAATTTAGTTTTGATTTTAATTCACTGACCTAATCACTTTGAAAATTATTTTCCAATGCAGAATATTTCTCACTGTGCTTAGTATCATAATATTGCAGTCCTTCATCACAGTTACACTGTCGTTGCAAATAAGGCACACTGCTTTACCTTTATGTACAACAAAAAAATTAAGATCTGACCGCTTTACCTGAACAATTCGCACTTTTATTCATCTTTTCTCTTTTTGTTATCACGGCTTGCCATTGTGTACTCATTCAAAGACTATAAACGCCTCTAAATTTTTAGAATGTGGAATGAGCGTGAGTAACCTAGCTTAAAATCAACTGTAGAAAAATCTGCTTTTAAATCTTTTAAAACCAAATCACAGAGGATGTTTACGATCGCCGTTCGTTCCCTTTGACAACCAATTGCAACATTAGCAGAAATAGAATTCTGTTAATTTATTCTCCCTCCCCTTTATAGTAGCGACACGCTCAAAATCACCTTTGGCGAAGTATTGATGAAAGATTGGTACCTGTTGCAAACCTGTTAGAGATAAAAAAAAATCTACCCTTTTTCCGGAATTGTATGCGCAGTCAAATTTTTTTATTTTTTAAATTCCATAAAATAAACAGAAACTTTTAAAAAATTTCTAATTTTTAGAAAATTTTATCTGAAATAATATTAGGTATATCAATAAGATGCTTTAAATATAGAGATCAAGAGGGGAAAAAGTTTCAAATATGGGGCCACAAAAATGCCTTCAGCGTGCCACGGGTTGAAGACTCTTAGTTTAAACAATATTTTTGGTTTTAATATAGTAATAGAAAAGTACACACCCGGGAAATGCCCAGTTCAGTGTTCCAATTGTCAAGAATTCGGTCATACTGAGTCATATTGCTATAAACCAGTTAGATGTTGCAAATGCACACAAAATCATCGCAGTAATGCATGCACTTTAAAAGGTAACGAACAGCCTAAATATACAAAACACAACTCGTTGAAACGCAAATACATGATTGCTTCAGCGTTTACGGCTATCACCACAGACAAAAATGTTGCCATCCTCATGCTGGACGTGGCGAAAGCTTTCGACAGCGTCTGGCACGAGGGCTGATTTACAAGCTAATTAATTTCAACTTCGAAAGGGGAATGATTGAGCTCATTACTTCATTCATCACAAATAGAAGCTTTTCTGTCTCCATCGGAAAAGACGTCTCTGACCCTAGAAAAATCAATGCTGGTACCACAGGGCAGCATTTTAGGACCAATTTATATTTATTATATATTGCAGACTTTCCGCGCGACCACTTGGATAAAAATAACTTTTTAGGATATTATGCGGACAACACAGCTTTAACAGTGAAGTCTGCTAACGCAAATCATGCTTTAAAGAAGCTTCAGGACATTATGCCCAATATTGAATCAATCCTGGTGTACTAAATGGAGGATATCGATCAATGAGCAAAAGTCGCAACTACTTGTCAATCAGGAGAACCCCACTCAAAAGGAAACTTTATATTTTCAATGAACAGGTGCAGCAAGTCAGGAAAGTCAAGCACCTCGAGGTAGTACTGAATCAAAAACTACCTTGAAACAACCATATCACTAATGTGAGGAAAAAGGCCTTTGCTGTAATCAACAGTTTAAAGCCTCTTCTTAACAAGTTTTCAAAATTAGATCTGCATCGAAAGCGGCTTTTGTATATTATGAACGTACGGCCTATCATTACATATGCTTCGCCAGCTTGGAATACGACTAAAATAGAGACCTGTACATACTGCAAGTAATTCAGAATAGAATACTTAGAATGATTACTAACGCTCATTACTACGTCAGCAATACCACTCTACACAGAGACTTGAAACTTAGTACAATTGAGCAGCATTTACACAAACTCGACAGGAATTTCTTCATGAAAGCGCTTAACTGTGCACATTTGTCTATTTTAAACAACTAAATTATACAATTTTAGACGAGAACTTTGAAATTCGACCACTAGCGGCCCACCTCGCAAATGACTCTAACTTTCCTACTTAATGATTAGTAGCGTGCAATATCCTGTATATAGTGTACATATTGTATATATTTTTGCGTTATATTTTTACTCTCTCTGTATTTGTATTGTACTGTTACTTTAAGATGCTTTTCCTTCAATTAACTTAGGACAATCCACTTGCTCTCCATGATCGCACGATGCCTCGGTCCTCCCTTGTTTCCACCTCCTCCGCTCCCTCTAGGATACCACGGGCAGATAGTCCAATGTGATGCGCCCATGTGGCAAATTTGATTGAGCCGGAAAAACTGCACACTGTGTGGTAGTCCGGCAATAAATTAATCAGTCAGTCAGTTAGTACTATATTAGGAGGATGAGTCGAGGACTGCAGGTATGTAGTTCGCAGAGCGGATCTCTCATATTTTTTGCTACGTATCTGACTCAGTAACCGTAGGCGGTCAGTGATTGAGTTTTTGTTTAAGTATTTACCTCAGGGTAAATTAAGATGTCTTTTTGGAAAAACAACGATTCGGACGTAGAAGTTAGTGAAGGAGAGTTTGAAGTCTCGTTCCAGTCAAACAAGACCTTCCTTGAGGAAAGAGAATTTTCTATAGAGCAGAAACCGAAAAAAAGAAAAAATAGAAGCAAAAAGAGAAAGTAATGGCTGCGAGAGATGAAGAACCATCTACTAGTAGTCAGGGTCAATGGACAGCCTGCCGAATGCAAAAGGGCCGCACTGACGCAAATGGCCAGACTGAGTGGAGCCTCTTCTTGGGAAGAATATTTCAACGCGGGAAACTTCTGAGAAACGTGATAAACATGCGGAAAAGAAAAGCGAGACAGAAATGGAGTGGCAATCACCCAAAAAAAAAAAAAAAGCGAAGGTACAGAAAAATAGGGATAAGATGGACGTTTCGCAAAGCAACCGTTTCCAGGCATTAGAGCCATGGACCTAATAAGAAATAGACCAACCCAAATGGGTTTTCTCCCTCGTCTGACGCGTTCCCGGCTGTCACCTTGATGACATCCGGAGGAGTAGGGACGACTTGCAGAAATTTAGCAGTGGTTACCTATTGCAGCGTGTATAATTTGTCAAGGAAAAGCTGGTTGTAGCGCCTCATTTCACAAATTAGAATTTCTACATATTTTTATTTTTGAAACTGAGATTGATTTTTAACAATTTAGCATATTTATCAAGCATAATTAGTTCCAAATAATTATAAAGCTATTATAATAATTATAAAGCTCTGTTCTCACTACCAGCGCTGGGCCCATGAAAGGCGTACCTAGCCATGTAATTGCTCTACCATTCTCCTACTCCAGTATTGCTGTAATGTGGCCACCTCTGCATTCTTATCAATCTGTTCACTATTTAATTACATCATGCTCGCTGCCCTGGATATTTCGTCGCGAAAATTTAATCTTTAATTCGCCACGATTAGTGCCATATGCCAATGAGCCTATTAATCTGTAAAATCTTTCCTTTTTGCTTTAGTGTCGTATTTATGTGTTATAAAATTAATATATATATATATATATTTAAATTTGATATATATATATATATATCAAAAAATTTATATAAAATTAAAAAATACAAAAAAAGTTTAAAATCATAAAATTTCCAAAAGAAAATCAAAACTTTATTTTTCCAATCCCTAAACTCTCTTGAGCTAATGTAGCTCCCTCTAGTGTGCATCATGATAACCAGTTATGCAATTTTCCTATTTCTGCTCTCTACTTAGATATTTTTCTGATGTGGAGGTACATGGTTTTGAAAAATAGGCACTCTGTAACGTATAATCATTGGCACTGGCAGGTTTTCTTCATTCGAGCTTTGGATTTACAAAGAGTTGGACATAGTTTGTTCAGCGCATGTTCACAGTTCGTAAGTACTGCTTTGATTTTTTGCATGAGTTCATTATGGACATTGCCTTGTTCGTAATGCGTTAGGGTGTTAGGAGTAAGATGGATTATAGCGATTTTGAACGCTATCGCGCTAAAGCTGGGTTTATTTTAAATAGTGAAGTTAATTTGTCACTTAATCTGATAAGGAATGGAATGCGAAAAGCTCCTCCGGAATTGGTTCAGTGGCTGGAAAAAATTAATGATGAAGTTCTTAGGAAATTTGCGAGCAGGTTCATTGAATTAAAACAGGATGAGAGTATTTTGAAATTAGTCTGCGCCTCTAAACGTGGTAGCATGCCTAACACGCAAGCTTTACCCGCTGAAGACAGTAGTGAAAACGCCGATGAGGAAAATTGTGATAACAATAATTGGATAACTCCCAAGAAAGTACATTAACGTACACTGAGTAAGTACTGAGTACACTCAGTAATACTCGATTACCTCAGTCAAAAATAGATATGCCAAATTACAACCAACAGATGAGATGGACATCAATATTATCATTGATAATAATGATAATAATATTTATAATAATATTATATAATAATATTAGCAATTCACAGGATTCCCAAGCAAGTAGCGGAAATAATGACGGCGAATTTATCTCTCCCAAAGAAACATCCAATAGGATTCCCCCAATTATCATTTCAGATATCACGGACTGGAAACCGTTAAGATATAGAATAAAAAGTTTCACCTTCTCCATGGAATGCCATCAAAAGGGTGGAGATATATACATATAAAAGTTAAGTCAGATACTAACTATCGTGCAGTTACTATATTTGTAGATGAAAAAGAAATTCCCTATCACACCTTCCCTCTCCCTCAAAATAATCCAATACGCGTGGTCATCAAAAAATTGTCCGTGCATACAAAGCCTGAGGACATTTTTCAAGAACTTATAGAAAACTAGCAGCTTCGCTGCCAGCCTTCGTCTGGCTTTTAAATGTACCGGAAAAATGACTGAAAGGAACACCAAACGTTAAATTTAAAAACTGCGTAGAATTTTACTCTGCAGAACAACTTCATAGAAACAAAGTTATTACGTATAACAAAATTACAACGAAATAAGCAATATCCCTTAATACAAATATTAATTATCCTAATAAATAAATTAACCAACTTCCCTTTGCAAAATCTGAAGAACTCATAGGGTATAAAGGAGGTTAAGAACTTTGTTTCCTAAAAAAATCACTCAAAAATTTTCAATATCTTAAAACAGTAAAATGAACAATAAATAACATAAAAGAATACAAAACACAAAAAAGTATTAAAGCAAAGTATAATTAATGATATTTTATCTTATATTTTCAAGAGAAAAAAATTACATTGAAATAAATCCGTTAATACAAATATTAATTATCCTAATAAAAAAAATTAACCAACTTTCCGTTGAAGAAAAAAAATCATGCAAAACTTTTCAATATCTTACAAACAGTGAAATAAGCAAAAAATAACATGAAAGCAACTCAAAAAACATAAAATTCCGTGCAGAATTTTACTCTGCAGAACAACTTTATAAAAAAAAAAATAAATAAAAAGGGTTTATATATATATATATATATATAAATGACAATGAAATATGCCAATATCTTAAAAACAGTGACATAAGAAATACGATGAAAAATTGTCGCCAAACCCATAATTCTAAAAGAAGGAAACTATTCAAAATGATCCGATTTCATCAAAAATTTATCAACAACAGTAAGACAGGGAAATTGTTGCCAAAATCACATTTTTAAAGATGTGAGAAGTGTACTCGGTAGCTTCATTAAAAAAAATTTTTAAAATAGAAAATATTATCATTTTCCCAAAATTCTTTTTGTAAAAGCAGTCGCAAGGATGAAAGTTTAACGTGTCCAAAAATCAAAGAAAAATAAAATATACATTTTTAAAAATAAACTTTTTTAGAAAAAATCCCGTTGAAAAGGTGTTAAACTACCTTTGTTAAATAAATTCGTATTTAATCGACTTATTGCAACACGAATTTAATTTTAAGTTCGTAAAATAGCTAAGTGCCTACGTTTCATGACGATGTGAAAATGGTGTAGAGTAAAATCTCGCTTTCCTATAGCCCATTTTGTCTCAAAATGACGCGATTTCGTCACAAAACATAAAATAAAAAAAAATTCGAATTCGAATTTCGAAAAAATCGCTTCGAGATGCACTGGTTCTTGTCTAGATGCACCTATGTACCAAATTTCTTAGCCGTGGGTCTATTAGCTTACGCGCAGCGCGAACGGAAGACACACACACACAGACAGACTCTTTCTTTTATTATAGAGATAAAATCCCTGTTAAAAGTGACAGATGACCAAAAAATTTGATAACGAAATTGTAAAACTACCTACCTACTACTACTATGGTAGTAGAAGTCAAACGCTGCCTCGAAGGTAAGGCAATTTACAAAATAACGTATATACTGGACTTAGCAGTCAAAGTCGTGCATTTTAAACCTACTCCGGGGCACAAGCAGTGCCACAATTGCCAACGATATGGCCACAGTCGTGCGCCCTGTAAACACAAACCTGGCTGCCTAAAATGCGGACAAAACCACGTTACTACTGAATGTACTAAGGACAGGAATATTTCGAGCAAATGCTGTCTTTGTAGAGGCACACATGTCAGCTCGTAGCGTGGATATGAAATACACCCAGACAACATAAAACGAAAAATTACTGCTCGTAAAAAAAAAAGCTTGGAGAACCACAAAAAATCCGCCTCCGGAACTTAGAAAATTTTTCTCCACCCTCTGCTCAGAACCCTCGTAACAGAGCGGAAAATTCTAATGAGGCCAGAAACCAGCCGACCAATCAGCGCGCAAGCAAAGAGAGCGAACAAGCAGGCTCCGCCCCGAACTTTATCGTTTGGATCAAAAAATTAATTGCACAAGGAAAAGCTCTGTTTGAGCGATTTATCAAGACAAAATCAATAATGGAGAAAATCCAAATTGGCTGGGAACTCATTTCGAATATAAATTATGAATTTTAGTTCTCAAATGAATAATGCAAATACTCACCAACAGCAGTCTAAGTATTGCTTACTTTAATGCTAATGGAATTAAGCACAAAATTATAGAAGTCACCATTTTCTGAACTTTCATGATACTGAAGTTTTTCTCGTTAACGAGACTCACTTGCGGGCTAACGATTGCTAAAATTTCAAAGTTTTAGAACTAATAGAACAGACAGAAGCAACTATATAGGAGGAGGTACGCTAAATATCATCAAATGGCATCACCACGCATGTAACGAGTTCCATAGAAGTAATACAACCTTGATAGAAGTAGATTTCAGGTTTGTGACATTTTTCTTAATTAAGGCTGACTCCATTGCACGAAGAATCGGCCTCACTTTGAATTTTTAGACGCGGAAAAGACACTAACATCTGAAATAAATAAATTTCATCAAAAGTATTTTTACGTTCATACCCGTGACTATTTACTAATTTTTCTCCTCGTGTATGTTTTGGTACTAATTTAATTAATAATGGTAATAAATTTTGGTACTATTCCAGAGATTTAACTTTATAAAACTGTTTCTTTCAATTCTTTATTTAATAAAAAGCATTTTCACCTTCTCAGTCAAGCTGTTCAGACTATTTTACGTTTAGAGTCTTTATGGCATTTCATGTACTAAGCCGGTTACATAGCGCAAGACTTCAAAGCATGTCTTAAGGTGTCTTTATATCTTACTGATTTAATTGTGGTATAATGTATTTAATTGTGGTATATGTTTAATTGAATTCCTCAACTCTTTATACTGTTTTTCTGATATTCTCTGTGCACAATTATATACATTGTTCGCTATAGCAGTCAATGATGCTATCATGACAATATACGATCATCTCAAATATGAAATATCCAAATAGAGACTGGACTCCGCCCATACGCTAAACACAGCCTTTGTAATTAGTATGCCATATTCTATATTCGCTTTCTTTATCTTCCAATTTATTTTATCTCTTTCACAGATCGATTTCTATAAATTTCCATTTAGGCTGGTAATATTTACTCATGGCACTTTTTTGTTCCGTTTTATCGTATAATAATTAAATATTTCGCGCTTTGAACTATATATTATGAAGCTCCGCCCCTATAAAATCAAAGCTACAGTTACGCCACGACATAAAATAGTTTAAAGAGTAATAAAAGAGTTTTATTCTGGTCTCTACAAAGCGAAATTGTCACTATATAATTTAGTATCCTATTCCTGCGGTATAGTAGAATAGATTATATATTACATCACAAGTCATTCATCTTCACATTACAGTATACACATTAAATTCGACTTCGGCGATGATAATCGTAAACGCGAGACATGGACCTTATAAGAGATAGACTAACCCAGTGGGGGGGTGCGCGTCACCGATATGTCGGCAAGAAAGAGTAGGGACGATCTGGTTTACTTTAACACTGAAACCTATGGCGTTTGTATCACATAACTGTTTTTAATTAATAAATGTGATACGTTGTATAGTGATGAGATTATGAACGTCACAGTTTTTTTCAAACAGGATTTAATATATCTCATTAAAGCACTTTTTATTGCATTTCGCGCATTTTTTCACGCGTAATTCTTGTACAAACATCTTTACTTCGGTAAAACGATAAAAAGTCGAGGCACAAAATTTATGAACTGAATTTTGAGTACAAATAGAGTAAAATTAAATAAGATCGATAGTACGTGATGCTTTTAAATAAATTAGGTAAAATTAAACAAGGTCTGAAAACATTTTTTAAAAAAGTTTAATGACCATTTTCAGGCAGTGATTTTCAAAACTATAATAATATTACAAAACAATCATTTATTTTATTTATATCATCATTAACTTATTAACATTAAAGTGGAATATTTAGTTTAGTAATTTATAAAATTTGGAGCATAAAATTTTCGGAGTGTAATGAAGGAAAAAAAAAAAAAAAAAAAAAAAGGGAAAATAAAATCTAGAAGCATTAAGATATATTACGCCCAAAAGGAACCTTTTTTTTTTATCGTTTTTGTGTTACCTATATTTATTGAATATCATGTTCTTCGCCGGTAAACCACATGTATTTGAAAACAGCATATCTTTAGAATTTCCGGACTGGAGATAAAACTGTTATTTTCTGGACAGTGCTCTCTCTGAACTTGTTGAGTTTGTTAATCAAAAATTCGTTAAAGTTTTACAAATATGAAATAGATTAAAACAAATTCGAAATTCAGCCGCCCAGATGCCCATGTTCAGGTGTAGATTACATTATTCAAAATTTGATGGCTCTAGATACTGTTGTTTTTGTCACAGGGCGAGAAAGATACATGTATTCACGCAGATTCTTCATTATTTAATTTCTTTAAATATAATAGGGCGATAATATTTGGTAACAACAGTTTGCAAGGAGACACGGACATTTATAGTAAAACAGCGCAATAGGCTACCGCCCCTTTGGGATAATAAATTAAATTAACAGTAAATAAAAAAAATCTTATTCAGAACTAAAAATAAATTTAAAATATAATCACTATGAAATACGAGCAAAATTAATTATTACGGTTAAATACATTTTAAATATTAGAATTAAATGTATAAATATTATTAAGGAGTCAAAAGTGTTTCTCATTATGATGTATAGAAAAAAATAAATATAATAGAAATATAATAGATATAAAATTCCTTTATAGAAAATAAAATATAATATATATATATTTTATTCCTTTTATAAATATAATAGAAATAAAATTCCTTTATAGAAATTGTGCTATAATATTCATCTATAATTTTAAAAAAGCAGCACAATTTAGAATTTTAAGCAAAATTTTCAAAAATTCGTTTTTAAATATTTTAGTACTTTTTACTTATTTACACCAATAAAAAACATAAAAATTGCAAGAGAAAATTGCTTGTTTGAAATTTTCTATTAGTTCAGTTTTAAAATATTATTTTCTAAAAGAAGTAGTTACAAATTTCCTAACAGCATAGAAAAAGCTAAAAAAAAAAAAAAAAAAAAATCCAGTTCTGAAAGCATGCAATAGCTTTATAATTATTTGGAACACTAGTTATGCTTGATAAATATGCTAAATTTTTAAAAATCAATCTCAATTTCGAAAATAAATATATGGAGAAATTCTAATTTGTGAAATGGGGCACTACAACCAGCTTTTTCTTGACAATTATAGACGCTGCAATAGATAATCACTGTTAAATTTCTGCAAGTCATCCCTACTCCTTCGGATGTGATCAAATAAACGTCCTAGGACAATTTTCTATAATAATAATCGGAAGTAGTCAAACATCTATGTACGCATTTGAATATATTTACTCAAGAAATTTCGTTATATATCCTGTTACCTATCCCAGAAGATCAAGTTTAATTAGAACTCGTAACGTGTTGTAAATAATCTTTGTTAAATCTTTTAGCTCAAATTGCTAATATATATCCCAGAAGTTCAAGTTTTACTGAAATCGTATCGTAATTTAAATAATCTTTGCTCAATTTACTCAGACTGTGTTTTCGTCAGATGACTATTGGACATCATAGCACTGATCGTAACGTGTCGTAAATAAGTCCTGCCCACAATTTTTATTTCATTAATTCTACTTCATCTTTTTTAAAATTTCGGTATTTTTCCATGAACTTTGAATATTTATCCTACGAAAAATACAAAAACTTTATTACTCGGACAATTTTTAATGATATTGGAAGTCATTATTCTTCACCTGACTACTCTGCATGTTCAATCAAACAGAATGCACTAGGTGTTGTGTTTAATCTCGCTAAGTCTCGCCGTCATCTATTGCTTCGCCAAGGAAGACGTACAAATTGTACTGTTTAAGATTTTCACTGAGACTGCCCAGTAGGGATACTAATTTTTCGAGTAAAGGCCGATAGGCCGAATACTTCAGACTACTGTAATTCACAGTAATTCATGACAGTCATCCTCAGTCGAGGTGTGGCTTTCATATGTGAAGGTTGTCTGTCTCTGACGCTTCTCTGGTTTTAACCACATGAATATTTCGAAGTACGTCCCTTGCCTCGTGCATTTTCGCTATGCCTGATGAACATCGTTCGGTCCTTGTAGACAAGTCGTATGCTGTTTTAAAGAAATTTGGTCATGCTTTGGATGATCCTGCAAATGAAGAGATATACGAAGCTCTTAACAGTATGGATGTTTTGCAAGAACAATTACGAAACGGCAGGCCTATGAAGTCAGCGCTAAGGAAAGCGGAGATTTTCCTTGCCCTTATGGAGAAGAAAATCTATTCATTTGGTCAATTCTGTGATAAAGATTTCATGAAAGACTTTCCCAAAAAAGCATCCGATTGTGATTGAATTTCACCAAAGGCAAGCTGAAAGGAAGAGAAAGCAGTTTCTCATATCAGATAAATCTACAGATGATGAATGGCAAACGCCTACGAAGACTGCTAAGACTTTCGATGCTCCTGTTAAGGAACAGTTGAAACCCCCTACGAAGAAGACTGCCGCTACTATTGAGGTTTCCAAAGTAGTAACGTCGAATTGTTTTGAAGCTCTCGCTACAGTTCCTGATCCAGTGGCTATGGACTGTGCTGATAATTCCGAGAAAGCTGATAAAGATCTTATGTTCGTTTCTAATGCTAAGACTGATCATAACAGTGAACGACTTCCTCCGATTTTCTGCCCCAAGACCGGATGTGGAAGCCCCAAGACCGGATGTGGGACCCCGGTCGATACACTGCTTAAAGTGGTTATTCGTGGGTTGCCTGACGACTCGTCTGTAGAGGAAATCAAGGCTGAGTTGGCATGGGCCGCTACATCCAGATTTTGCAAAGACTGCAAAATAAATTTCTTAGAACTATCACAGACTCACCGTGGTGTGTAAGAAACACTGCAATACATCGTGGAATGAAAATCAAACCATTAGATAGCGAGATCTTAATTGCCTCACATAATTTCTACACCAAATGTGATAATCACGAAAGTGAAGCTATATGTAGCATAGGAGATGACTATACAGTCATTCAACTCTGCAAAAGACAAAGAACGATATATCATAACGAGTTATGGTGATTGATGTACATAGCGAATTTAATGTTTTTTCTACTATTTATTTTTACTTAATTATTGCAAAGCGATATGGACTTTGCGTCCCCGGAGGCAGGACTTTGATTTGTATTATGTGTATAAAATTTCAACGTTTGGTCAGTGCAACTATGCTCCGCCCACTACTGTTATATGCCTCAACTATTATGCCCAGGATATTCTGTTGCTCCAAGACACGGAGGAAGGAGGACACAGCCGTAGTACCAACGAGGAGAAAGTTATGCCAAAGTTTTATGCTACAGATGTGTTAAATTTCTTTTACGATGTGAAAGGTATGCTTCAGATGTTAAATTGCTTTTTGCCCAAGTTATGCCACTGTTACATACTGCCACATTGAATGTCATTCAACACTTCAAGTGTACAGGTTTATTCCAGTATTTGGATTTTTTTTTTTTTCTCTTTTAGGATTCCTACTAAGGTTTACTAAGGATAGATAGGTAAAGACTTCAGTGTCATATACCTATTGAATGACCTAAGACCTGAGGTGACAGCCGGGAACGCCTAGACGAGGGAGAAAACCAATTTGGGTTAATCTATTTCTTATAAGGTCCATGACGCTGGAGCAAATACGTATTTGCATTTTAGCGAGTTGTGTTTTGTGCATTTTAAGGCTGTTCGTTATCTTTTAAAGTTCATGTATTACTGCGATGATTTTGTGTGCATTTGCAACATCTAACTGGTTTGACTAGCAATTTGACTCAGAATGACCAAATTCTGAGTCAACTGAAAAACTGAACTGGGCTTTTCCTGTGTGTGTACTTTTCTATTACTACATTAAAAACAAAAATATTGTTTAAACTAGGATTCTTCAACTCGTGGCCGACTGGAGGCATTTTAGTCCCCCACATTTGAATTTGAAGAAATTTTGATTTCAAGAAACATTACCTTATAAGCTTCTGTCGTTAAAAAAAAAAAAAAAAAAAAAAAAAAAAAAAAAAAAATTCTTTCCTCTTATTTTTGAAATTTAAAGCAATTTATTGACATAACTGATATTATTTGAGATAAAATTTTCCAAAATTTTCTGTTTATTTTATGTAATTTAAAAAATAAAAAATTTGACTGGGCATACAGTTTCATAAAAAGGGTAGATTCTTATCTCTAACAGGTTTGCAACAGATACCAATCTTTAGTCAATACTTCACCAAAGGCCCCCTACTATAGAGGGGAGGGCGAATAAATTAAACAGAATTCTATTTCTCCTAATGTTGCATTTAGTTGTCAAAGGGAACTATTATCGTAAACATCCTGTGTGATTTGGCAATAAGCAGATTTTCTACAGCTGATTTTCAGCTAGATTACTCACACTCATTCTACATTCTAAAAATTCAGAAGCGTTTTTGATCTTTGAATGAGTGCACAATGGCAAGCCGTGATAACAAAAGGAAAAAAGTTGAAGGAAAAGTGCGATTTGTTCAAGTAAAGTTGTCAGATGTTTATTTTTTTGTTGTACATAACAGTAAAGCAGTTTGCGTTATTTGCAATGACAGTGTAGCTGTGATGAAGGAATGCAACATTAAGAGACATTATGATACTAAGCACAGTGAGAAATATTCTGCATTGGAAAATCATTTTCGAAGTGATTAGGTCAGTGAATTAAAATCGAAACTAAATTTTCAGCAGTGTTTTTTCACGACAGCGAATAGAAATTGCAAATCTGAAAATAGGGTTAGTGTTAGATATATGATAGCAGAAAAAATTGCTAAGCATGGAAAACCATTTACTGATGAAGAATTTTTAAAAGAATGTCTTCCGAGTTCAGAAGATGTTAAAGCTTACTAGAAAAAAGTATCACCGAATTATTCTGCTTTCAGTACTTAAAATAATAAATCCCACTTCAGCACGAAGTAGCTTTTAATTAAAGACTCGCATCATAGATTTAAAGATAGTCTCTATCATTAAAACACTATAACTGTGGTGATTATTTATCCAATAGAATGTTTCAACCAAGGGGGTTAGAATACATGGAGATGCCCTGCACGCAGTCCAAGTGAAGCCAAAAAAGGGCGGAAGCATGCCCTTAGTAGTCGTGGCTTAGAAAGATTGACGTGCTCTAACCACACCCAATTTTGTTTCTGGTAGTCGTAAAGGATCGCAGATTCTTCAGGTCCTCTTTCCTTTACCTTTCTCGCCATTTCATTTTATTTCTACATTATGTAATTAATATAATTTCTAATTTATGTAATCGCAATAATTTCTACATTATGTAATTGCATGCTGTAATTAATGAATGCTAGCATTAAAAGTATTGTGAACACAGAACAGTAACTATGTACTCAACTATGTACATGATTATAATTTACTTTTTCTAAGTATATATAATTCTAAATTTTTCATGTTATAAGTATTACTTATGTTTCGAAAAAACTTAATTTGAATAAACAATGATAGAAATATGTGAATTTTACGTTGTTATTTTAAAATTCACACAACAAATTTGACTAAAAATCACATCCGGTTATTATATATTTACTTGAACACAAATTAAAATGTAGTTAAACACATAAAAGGTACAACCTGTAATGTAATTATGATCAGACATTAAAGTAAACTGTTTTCTTTTCCATGGAGAGCTAGCCACGCCCCCTCCACTTGTTTACTTATTGTTTTGCCATCTCATATAAGTTAATTACGAATTTTATTATTACTATGAAAAGGTAAATATGAGAACTATATATGTTTCTTCGTGTACTTTACGCAAAGAAAATACTCAAACTCTTTCTTGAAGGCCATTGAAACACACATTTCGATTATTCTACTTGTTTATGCACGTTTTAAAACATTCTTTTACATGGACATGAAGTCAGAAATGTAGACATTATTTCGCTGCAACAATTCTGTGCCTTTTAGGCCTTTCACATCTACGCATACAAAATCAGAAAACACACTGAGAACTTGAAACCAGCTGACGTTTTACCTCACTTCCCTTAATGAGATAATCGCTTTCTTGCCCTCACGTGGCGTGGCTTATTTCCTTCCTCCTGCTTCACTTTCTTTGTACTCCAATAGCAGGGACGCCATCTCCATCTATTCTAACCTCCTTGGTTTCAACGAAAACAAACTTTATTATCACGAAAGAAACAGTGACGCTCCTGCCAATGCCAATGATTTTAAAATTACGGAGTTCCTATGGTTCAAAACCATTTACCTCCTCATCAGAGTTACTAAAAGCGAGCAGAAATGAGAAAAAATTTTGCATAAGTGAATTACCTGATGCACACTAGAGGGAGCCACTGGCTCAAGAAAGTTTAGGGATAGAGATGAGATAATAAAAACTTAAGAATCAAAATATTTAATAAAAATTTTTTAGGTTTTATAATTTTTTTGTATTTTATATTTTATACTTTTTTTGGTTTTTATAAATTTTTTAATACACAATACAACACTAAAGCAGAAAGCGGAGAGGAAAGATTTTAAGATTAATAGGCTCATTGGCATGTGGCTTGTGTAGGATAGTGCAAATAATAAATATGAACGCGTTGAAAATATTCATAGGCAGATTTTAAAAAATCTGCGGGAGATGTGACTCTATGCAAACAGATTGATAACTTTGCTTGAAGATCTTGGTTGCAGGTAGAGATGGTAATAAGCAATTATATGGCAGCTCGCTGAAGAGACTTCCTTCCTTCATGGCGCGGGAGCTGGAACTGATGTTGAGAGGGCGTGTCTTGCCCTTTTAGATGGAGGGTAGATGCCGAACTCTCGGCCAATCACGGCTCTTGGTCTCTTCTGTGAGCTGCGAATAGTAGGATCATAGGCTGGCATCTGCTGAAGTGCTCGGTTATCAATCTGTTCAATTTTGAGGAATAAATTTTGACTATGTTTTTTGATAAGGTAATCAACTGGTTTAATATTAAGGTCCGAATGAATCACATCTGTACGGACGTACCAAGCTGCGTTTAGGGCCATACGTAAGGTTTTACTTTGAAAAGATTGAAGTTTTTTCACATGAGTTTTTGCAGCAGTACCCCAGATTGTACATGCATACATAAAGACAGGTCTTATTATGGAAGTATAGAGAAGGATTTTGTTTTTAATTGACAGATTGCTCTTTCGAGCTAAAAATGGGTAAAGTTGGGCTCTGGCACCTTTTGCTTTGTTGAGAACATTTTCAATGTGAAGGCGCCAGGTTAATTTTGAATCAAGTACAACTCCTAGGTACTTGTAAGAGTTTGACCAGGGAACATAGTCGTCAAAGAATTTAATATTAATGGAAGGGTACGGGAGGGGGCTACGTTTGAATATCATAGCAGCACATTTAGCAACATTAATTTTTATTTTCCAAGTGATGAGCCAGTGCTCAAGGCTAGAGAGATAACTCTGAATGTTTTGGACTAAGTTTTCCAGGCGTTTGTGTTGAGCTAGGATGGCCGTATCATCTGCATAAAGTGCAAGAGTGATACTTGGTGATTTTGGTATGTCATTTATGAAAATGTTGAACAAAATTGGGCCTAAAAGTGACCCTTGGGGGACGCCGCTTAGTATAGGACGGGGTGTCGAAATGATAGAATTAACTCGTACAGAAAAAGATCTATTAGTGAGGTACGAATTAATTATATGAATTAAATGGGCCGAAACGTCAAGTCGTATGAGCTTGATAATAATTCCTATATGCCAAGTCCTATCAAATGCTTTGGCTATGTCAAGAAATAAAGCGCCAGTAAGCATTTTGTTACGAAACCCTTCGTGAATGAACTCCACTGTCCTCAGCAGCTGGTGCGTGGTGCAGTGTTTTGCTCGAAATCCAAATTGTTCATCAATCAGAACGTTGTGATTTCGGAGAAAATCATTCAGGCGTTTAAGTAACACAAACTCGTATATCTTGGATAACGAGGATAGGAGGCTGATAGGTCTATAATTTTGAGGGTTAGAAAGGCTTTGGCCTGGTTTTGGAATGGGCACAATAAGTGCTTGTTTCCAGCTTTGAGGAAAATAGCAATGCTGTATCATAAAATTTATAAGCATTACTAAGAAAAATAGATAGTGGGTGGGTAAATTTTTAATCATACGATTAGAAATAGAGTCCATACCAGGGGCTTTTTTGGGTTTGAGCTTGGTAATGTATTCACTTACCTCGCTCATGGATGTATATTGTATTTCTCTCGCAAAAGGCGAGGAGAGGAAACGTTCAACTTCCTGTGGGAAAGAACTTGCGCTGTTCGCAAAAATTCCTTCATTATGTGGTGTAAATTGAGTTTGAAGAGAATCCGCAATTAATTCGGATTTCTCAGCGTCTGTGTGAGCCACCACTGCGTCCGTAGCTAAGGACGGAATGTTAGATTTGTGTTTGCGTAGGCGGGCTGATGCGCGCCAAAGACTGTTATCATTGGTCGTTAGGGACTGAATGTAATTCGTGTATTGTGATTGGAAGAAATGGTCACATGATGCCTTGATCTCATTTTGGAGAGCACGGAGTTGAATTTTTAAACCAGGATTTCTATTTCTTTGCCAAAGTCTCCGTACTTTATTCTTTTCTTTAATTTTGAGTTTAATTTCTTGAGGTAATTTACGAAAATTGGGTCTGAGGGTGGGTTTTGATACTTCCTTATAAGTATCTGTTAAAATGGTCGTTAAGTGATCAACTGCCGAGTCTATATCTTGGCTGGATTTAATTTCAAGGGAGGGCAAACTTTTATTTTTAAGTTTGAAACTAAAATTGTCCCAGTTTGTAGAGACGAGTGCCGGAGAATTTTGATTAAAGATAGTACAATTAAGGTCTATGATTACGGGGTTGTGATCTGAGGATAAACAGTTTTCCACAGTCACGTGATATCCAAAAGGGATGTTTCGAAAGAGTGCCAAATCAATGAATGAAGGGGCACCCCGTGAACCATATCTAGTAGGGGAATCCGGCGCAATAACTTTAATTTGGGCGCACTGAGCCCATTTTAGAAGGCCACGACCAGCAGGGTTTGATCTATGGCAACGCCAATGCTGGTGGTGACAATAGTGACGCTCCTCGCTTCATTACATCGTTCTCAAACTTGAATATCTCCTACTGTTGCCATACACAAGTAGCTAAATCATACTAACAAAATAAGCAAGGCCTTGTTAACAGAAGATGTGCTTTGTCCATCACAGGTTCAAGTCATATCAATTATTAGAGTGTTTTGTTCTGTAGCTATGGATGAGTCAACAGATACTGCACAAGTAGCCATTTTTATTCGTGGCATTGATAGAGACTACACAATTGTAGAGGAATTAGCCAGTGAACTCTACTTAATGGTACAACAGTTTTGCATTCTATCTTTGGAAAAATGTGAGTTAGACCAAGGCCAAATTAATACTCAAGGCCTACCAAACTGAATGAACTTCCGGTTCCCACTTTTCAGTGGCTTTCGTGAATTTCATCACTAGGTCGCGTTCGCATTCAGCTACACTGATACTTAGATACTTAAGTGAATTATACTGGGTTTCTACTGCACTGAGGCAGTACTTCCCAGTAGCATGTAAGATGTCCCGAAGAAACCTGGCAGTAAGGGTAAATCAAGTGGATCCTGAACAAGGAGGTTAGAACTCATGGAGATGCCCTCCACACAGTCCAAGTGAAGCCAAAAAAGGGGGGAAGCATGCCCTTAGTAGTAGTGGCTTAGAAAGATTGACGTACCCAATTTTGTTCCCGGTAGTTGCAGAGGATCGCAGATTCTTCACGCCTCTTTACTTTTCTTGCCATTTCATTTTATTTCTACATTATGTAATTGCTATAATTTGTACATTATGTAATTGCTATAATTTCTACATTATGCAATTGCATCCTGTAAATAATGAATAGTAAAAGTATTGTGAACACGAAACAGTAACTATGTACTCAAACTATAATTTGATTATACTTTACTTATTCTATGTATATATAATTCTCAAATTTTGTCATGTTATAAATATTACTTATGTTTCGGAAAAACTTAATTTAATAAACAATGATAGAAATATGTAAATTTTACGTTGTTATTTTAAAACTCACACAACAAATATGACTAAAAATCAATTCAGTTATTATATATTTACTTGAGCACAAAATAAAATGTAGTTAAACTCATAAAAGGTAAGACCTGTAATGTAATTATGATCAGACATTAAATTAAACTGTTTTCTTTTCCATGGAGAGCTAGCCACTCTCCCTCCCCTTGTTTACTTATCGTTTTATCACATATAAGTTAATAAGGAATATCACTTTTATTATTATTATGAAAAGGTAAATCTGAGAACTATATATATTTCTTTGTGTACTTTACACAAAGAAAATACTCAAACTCTTTCTTGAAGGCCATTAAAATGCACATTTCGATTATTCTACTTTTTTATGCACGTTCTAAAACATTCTTTTACATAGACAAGAAGTCGGAAATGTAGACATTATTTCGCTGTAACAATTCAGTGCCTTTTAGGTCTTTCACATGTACGCGTACAAAATCAGAAAACACACTGAGAACATGAAACCAACTAGCGTTTTACCTCACTTGGCTTAGTAAAATAATCGTTTTCTTCCCCTGGCTTCAGTTTCTTCTACTGCAATAGCAGAGACGCCATCTCCATGTATTCTAACCTCCTTGATCCTGAAACAGGAAGTCGTGAGATGTTAGAGAGAGAGACAGGAGCAATGCGAAATTTCAGCATGTGTCGCCACCTGGTGGCAATGCAGCTACACTGTCAAGTCAAGTCAAGGCCAACTTATACTTTATTGGTCAAGTCAAGTCGTCGTTCTAACTCTTGGTATTTACTACTGAGAGTATCAACCAATAATTATTCGGCCTCAGCCACTAGACTGGAGATAATGTCTGTTTTCTGCATAAATGATATTTTAAGCTACCATATATATATAAATATGAATTTAATACATTTAAAATATAAGAACGAATCCATGTGTATATTTTATAAGAAGTGCTAATTGCGTTAGCTTTTTTACGAAATTTATTACTTTTTAGCTCTCCTATTTGTTATCTGTTATCCAGAATCCTTTGAATGCTGTCCGTACTAGCTTCAAAAATTTAAAGTGCACATCTCATTTTAATAAGTGTGATGTAGCAATATGCTGCGCATGAATTTGTGAGTACCTGGTTGAGTGTTTTCTGGTTGCACTTGAATAGAGATTTATATCGAACCCATATATATATGTAATTAATAGAGGTAATAATTTTTGGTTTAGGGAATATGGTTCCATTTTTTAAAATATGCTGTCAATAATATTGAAATTAGCAGTCTCTAAATTGTTTTTTCCCTTCTCCCAAACTAATTGCTACGCTTCGGTCGAAAGTTTTGTCTAAAATTAGGTGCTACATTTCAAGTAAATGGAGTCATAAATAACTTTCGATTCAGTTTAGTACACGGACATCAGTAAAATTATAAGGTGTACTACAAGGAATGTAACGCCTGTATACTAGGTTTTCATCCTCAGTGTTTACTTTCCACAAATGTAGCACTTATTTTGGGACAATTTTATCGACGCAAATTTAGACGGTTCGCACGCTCTTTAGCCACGCTCCTTTTGTAAAGACTATACCATCCGTATATCAGACAGATCGTGTTTATGTGATTAAGGTGAAGCCTCGAGGGATGTCTGCTTAAAGTGAGGGATGCATTCGTGGAAGAATTTCTAAGGCAAACTGGCTCGTATAGACAAGACAGATCATTGAATTTACATTTAATTAGCCTGAAGATTTTAAGCGATTACTGACGAAAGATTCCTTACAAAAGGAGGCGTGTCTTAAGGGTGTACGAAAGCTGGTTTTTTGAAACTAATTTGGTACTGGTTTCTGGAGGGAATGCTTGTAAAATAAAGTTATTGTTGATTGATAAAGTAGCACCGTGAAATTTCCGGAAAATGCGCAAACAAAGTCATGAAATCTTCAGTATCAATAATCAGTACTCGAATGTAGCAACTAATTTGGGACAGAGGGAGTGTATGATTCATTGTTAATTAATGTCATACATGTTATTATTATATGCTGTAGGTGATAATGGCATACTTGGGATTCATCACTAACAACCTTAAAATCTTATATACGATTCATTGTGATTAATGTCATGCATGTCATTATTATACACTGTCGGGGATATTGAAATACTTGGTATTATTTTGAATATCTGTAGTATTGCGTTTACTCTTCAGAGCTCTAAATCTTCATTATTTAAAGTTTTATTTTTTAATATTTACTAAAAATGTATTTTGTATTATTGAAATAATCTTCAGTACCTAAAACCAAATCTCTTTTATAAATACTTTTTCTCTTATGTATTAACAATTTTAGATGATCATTTATTAATTTATTAATTACATATTTAATAGTGGCTCTAAATTATTTTGTTGCACAGGACAACTGATATTAATATGATGAATACTGAACAATTAAACATAGCATATATTTAGATGCAAAGAGGAATTAAAATCAGAATCAAGTAGCTGACGTTAATATATGAAAAAAGAAAAATGGGATAATTTGAAATTTCATGCTTTCTTTCTAAATAAAAAATTTTTTATTAAAAATAAATGTATAATTTCTGACTACTACAGATTAATCGTTTTAAAATTTTGCATATAACAAGACAATTATTTGTCTGGGGTACCACTCTGCTCATTGTTAACGTCGCAAAGCGTAGCGGAATAGTAGCGCCCTCTTGCGGTCACTGGAAATTTCAAGAAAAGCCACCGAAAACACAAAAGAATATTTTCACACTGGGCAAGCCTTGAGTTTTCCTTTGTTAGACCAAGGCCAACTTTTAGTTAAGGACTGCTAGACTGAACGAAATTCCGCTTCCCAGGTTTCAGTGGCTTTCGCGAAATTCATCACTAGCTGGCGCTCGCATTCTGCTACACTTTTGCTATACGTTCTGTATTTGTAATGTGGCTCGTTATTAAGAAAAAGTGTATTTTATTAAAACATGGGGCTGTTATTAATAGTAATATATGATGGTATGTTGTTGCTTGCTATACTGCAAAGTTTTCTTCCTTTTAAAAAAAAAATACGATTGTATTTAAATAACATATGCGCAACATATAACCTATTGAACGGATAGCATTTCCATCAGTTTCATGTAATACAGATTTAATACAAATACATAATACACAATTTCTTAAACAAAAGCAATCATTACGTAAAATTTTAAAGCTTTAAAAAATCTTTTGATATGTTTCTTTCGCTCAGCTTTTGTATATAAACAAGCTTCTTAATATGTGTGTGTACGTGTGTTCCGCTTCATGTCATGTTTTCGGCTTTTGAAATAAAAGTATCATAATTTATTTTATCATTCTCGAGAGAATCTTTGTTTTGTGCAATACAATTAAAATTTAAGAATGCATCCACGTATATATTTTATAAGAAATGCTAATTGCGTTAGCTTTTTTAACTCTCCTGTTTGTTATCTTTGATCCAGAAACATTTGAATGCTGTCTGTACTAGCCTCAGAATATTAAAGCGCATATCTCATTTTAATTAGTGTGATGAATTTGTGTCTACCTGGTTGAGTGTTTTGTGCTTTCACTTGAAGTAATAGAGATTCATGTCGAATAAATATATATATATATTGTAATAAAAAAATTCCATAGTCAAAATTACACTTAAAATTCTAACTGTATGCTCTTTTCATTTTTAATAACGACGTTCTCTTATTTGAAAGTACGTGGAGTTAACTTACAGCCCCGTAGTCAAGTTGTTTTTCCCGCTTTTTCTACACGTACAGTTATAAAATGTTCTGGAAATATTTAAAGCGAACTGGATTGGCTGACGTCATTTCTTGGAAGCTCCGCCTTTCCAGAGGCTATAAAAGTAATCGCAAAGGAATATCGGGGCTTTTCTTAAATGTCACGATACAGTAAACTTCATACAAAAAGTTATTAATATTTTTTTTTTTTTTTATTTACTCCCGATATCTGATTTTGTAACTGCTATTTCTCCTGACCAATAATAAATGGATGCTGTTTTTTAAACTTATCGTCTGATAATTTAAGCTACGACTACATCTAGGATTCTTCACCAATCTATTTATTCTGGACAAAAGCTGGTACATCATATACTATATATATATACGTAATTAATAGAGGAAATACTTTTTGTTTTAGGGAATATTGCTTTATTTTTTAAAAATATGCTGTCAATGATATTGAAATTAGCAGTGTCAAAATTTTATATTCCCTTCGTCCCAAACTATTTGCTACATTTCGTTCAAAAGTTTTGTCCCAAATTAGGTGCTACATTTCAAGTGGAATCATAAATAACTTTCGATGCAGTTTAGTAGATGGACATCAGTAAAATTATAGTCTGTACTACAAGGACTGTAACGCTGCGTTACTGGGTTTTCATTCTCAGTTTTTACTTTCCACAAATGTAGCATTTATTTTGGAACAATTTTATCGACGCAAATTTAGAGGGTTCGCAGGCCCTTAAGCCGCGCCCCATTTTGTAAGGCCTATACCGCCCGTATATCAGACAGATCGTGTTCGTGCGATTATGGCAAAGCCTCAAGGGCTGTCTGCTTAAGGTGAGGGATGTCTTCGTGGAAGAATTTCTAAGGCAAACTGGCTTGTGTAGATAAGACAGATGATTTTATTTATATTAGCCTAAAAATTAGCCTGAAGATTAAATAAATTAGAAGATTAGATAAATTAAATAAATTAGCTTGAAGATTTTAAGCGTTTACTGATGGAAGAGTCCTTACAAAATGGGGCGTGGCTTAAGGATGTGCGAAAGCTGGATTTTTGAAATTAATTTGGTTCTTATTTAAGGAGGGAATGCTTGGAAAGTAAAGTTGTTGTTGATTGATAACGTAGCACCCTGAAATTGCTGGAAAATGTGAAAACAAAATCATAAGATCTTCAGTATAAATGATCAGTACTCAAATATAGCAACTAATTTGGGATAGAGGGAGTATATGTGATTAATGTTATTATTATATGCTGCCGGTGATATTGAAATACTTGGTATCATTCTGAATATCTGTAGTGTTGCGGTTACTCTTCAGAGCTCTAAATCTGCATTATTAAAAATTCTATTTTTTAATACGTAGGTTGGGACAAAAGTCATGGGAACTATTTTTTTTTTCTTGAAGATACCTGTACGGTTGTAAAATGTGACCCATACACACGAAAAGGACAAGGTCTTAACTACATGTGTGGACAATGAGTAGCACTAAAATATCGTAACACACGAAATTATTACGTCAGTATACAGAGCAATATGGCCTTCACAGTGCAAAAAATCGTAACACAATACACATAAAGTTGACGTGACAAACCTGGGCCTAAAGACCCTCACTCTAGTCCTCTGCTACTGTCACCACACGCTGCCAACGATGTGGGAGGCGTTGAATACCATCAGCCTCAGCATTTGCCGCACCATGTGTGAATCGGGTCATCTGTTGGGGCTCAGCATTAGCAATGTCCTCTCGTGTTGCAAACCGACTACCACATATTGGTTCCTTAATCTTGGTAATGAGATCAAAGCCACAGGGCGAAAGGTGAAGAGAGTACGGTGGACGCCCCAAGTCTTCCCATCCCCAGCGTCGGAGTAGCTGCCGTGCACACTCTGCTTTATGCTGTCTTGCATTGTCGTGCAGAATTATTGCACTGTCCACAAGATCCGGACGTTTATCCCGAACGCCACGTCGTATCTGTCGCACCAGGAAGTCCCTGTAGTACTGTGCGGTCACTGTTCTGCCATGAGGAATGAAGTGACAAGCAATGAGACCCCTGACGTCATACGCTACAATCACCATCAATTTGATTGGGGAAGGATTCTAACGGACCTTCTGCTGCCTTGGTGATCCAGAATGTCGTCACTCCGCGGACTGACGTTTCAGTTCTGGTTCGTATGCCCTGGCCCAAAATTCAATGATGGCGATTGTTCGTGACAAGAACTGATCACCGCCCTGTTGCCAGATTGCAAAGTCGTCGGAGCATATTGCATAGCGCACCCACCTTTGAACTTCCGTCAGTGCGTGCGGTACCCACCTCGAAGCGATTTTTCTTAGGTGTAGCTCATTACGCAATATCCTGTGAAGGTGCGTTTCTCGATGCCACTTGCCCTCTCTAACTCCAATAACGTTCATCGTCTGTCTTCATCCATGAGAAGCTCGAAGACGGCACGTGCCAAGTCTGCACAGTCACCGATCGTCTCAAACGTTGCTCATCATTGTTTGACACACGTCCTTGCTGAAACTTTCCTACCCACCGTACGATATGGTAGGGCATTATTCCCAAGGGCTTCTACAAACTCACTGTGGCATTCTATCGCATTTCTCTCTCGGAGAACGGCTATTTTGATGTAAGCGCGCTGCTCAACACAGCTTACTTCCATCTCGCACGACACTCACCAACTGACATCTGTTGTTCTGCACAGAGGCATCTGTTGTTCTGCATACACACTATGCATGCAGAACTCCCTCACGACACATATACGTTTTGTGATACGTTCACGTATCTACAAGAAGGAAAAAATAGTTGCCATGACTTTTTGCCCCAACCCTCGTATTTCCGAAAAGTATTTTATATTAATTAAAAAAGAGAAAAAAATCTTCAATACCTAAAACCAAAACTCTTTAAGAAATACTTTTTCTCTTAGGTATTAAGAAATACCTTTTCTCTTAGGTATTAAGAAATTTTAGATCATTGTTTATTAATTTCTTAATTACATATTTAATAGTGGCTCCACATTATTTTGTTGCACAGGACAATTGATATTAATACAATGAAAATTTTGCACGGAAATAGTTTATGTTTTAAAGCTAGCTGCTAACTTCTCACTATATAAATAATTTAAAACTAAAACATGTGCCCTAAATTATCCTTAAATTAGAATAGGTAAGTCTAATAAGTACAATTAAAATTAGCGTATGTCTAGATGAAAGCAGGAATTAAAATCAGAATCAAGTAGCTGACCGTTATATATGAAAAAAAAAAAAAAAAAAATGGGATAACTTGAAATTTCATGATTTCTTTCTAAATAAAAATATTTTTATTAAAAATAAATGTAAAATTTCTGACTACTATAAATTAATTGTTTTTATATTTTGAATATAACAAGACAATTTGTCTCGGGTACCATTCTACTCATTGTTAACGTCTCAAAGTGTAGCGGAATAGTAACGCCATCTTGCGGTTAGTAGGAATTTCATGGAGGCCACGGAAAACACAAAAGAATATTTTCGCATATAAGTTCGCTTTGTGGAAAGTTTTAAAATTTCTGTCACTAGTGGAGCCCTTGGCGCCATCTAGTGAGGGAACGGCACACTTTAAAATAAATATCTAATAAGTAGGTTTGTTTTCATGTTCCATTTCTTCTCAATGACATTTTATTTCATAATTTTTTCTGTGCTTCAAAATCAGCTATGTTATCGAAAGTTTTAAATAATCGTACAAGAAAAAAACGCATTTTAATCTGTTCTCTGCAGTAGTTTGTCTAAGCGAAGAGAAGCACAAGCTCCGTTCATTTGCTTCTCCGGAAAAGTTCCAGCAATCTTTACGAAATTTTTGTAGACATTCTGTAATTTAATTTTGCGTGATCTGTGATAATTGTTAAATTTTCAAGCGAATTATATTGGGAAAACAATATTATACGCATAAAAAACAACCACGGTATATAGATAACTGAAACTGCTTGTATCTACCAGTACTGAAGTAAAAACAGTATTATATAAAAATAAATTTAAATCGTACGTTTATACTCTACGCTAAACTGAAAGTAAATTGTAGATGATGGTATCATATGTTTAAAAATGAGGCGCTCTCTTGCTATGCAGTGGAGCAGGGGGTGCCCAAGAGCGATGCACAGTGCAGGGAGAAAGTTATGCCACCAAGGAGGTTAGAATACATGGAGATGCCCTGCGCGCAGTCCAAGTGAAGCCAAAAAGGAGGGGAAAGCATGCCCTTAGTAGTCGTGGCTTTAGAAAGATTGACGAGCTCTTCAGCCAATGAGGCAGAACCTAGCCACACCCAGTTTCGTAAATTAAAGACCGTGAATTCTTCGCGCGCTTTTTTCTTCACTTTTTCCCGCCATTCCATTTTATTTCTACATTTTCTATCATCTTGTAGACGGCTGCAATATTGTTCCGAGAAGCAATTTTTATTCCTGCCAGAATGGTAAATTCCTGAGTCGCTTTCGGCTGTACAAATAGAAGAATAGCAGGATCCGGTATTACATTTCACACGTAAATATTCTTTTTAACATATATACTATCATTTATTTAATTATACTTTGCTCAAAGTTAGATAAAAATTTGCTGTGCATGTTTAAAACATATCCAAGGAAACGGCTGCAAGTGCTGATAGTTGTATCAATTCTAATGATTGCAGAGGAAAAATATATGTACAAAGGGACTGATTCCCTTAAAATGAGTTAAATCAGAAATGCATTATGTAATTACATGCTGTCATTAATGAATGCTAGCAATAAAGGTATTGTGAAAATAAATAAATAAATACTCAAACCATTAATTGATTATATTTTAGTTATTCTAAATATATACAGGTATAATTCTCAATTTTCCATGTTAAAAATACTACTTACGGTTTGAAAAATATTAAATTACATGAACAATGATAAAAAATAATATTTAAATTCTGCATTGTTATTTTTAAAACTCCCACAAATTTCACCCCCAATTAAATCCTGTTATTAAATATTTACTTGAACAGAAAATAAAATTAAATACATAAAATATGACTTGTAATATAATATGATCACACCTTTAAAATAACGGTCCAATTTTTACTTAAATTTAAACAGCGAGCCATACGAAGACAAAATTTGAATAAAATAAATTTCTTAATTCTTTTCTTCAGTAAACTTAAAAATGGGGGAAAACACATGCCATACAAAACGTAATAAATTTTTATGAATCCATAGTTAAAATTTTACAGTGAAATTTTAAAAGCAAAATTTGCAATAACTAACTGAAACAGAAAAAATAATTAAAGACAATTAAAGGCACCCCTAAATAAATTGAAAACACTGAAATACATTATAATTATCCGACAACTTTAAAAACAAATTACCATGAAAACTTTTAGACAATTATTTGGAATGACAATTGTGAAAACCAACCGCAAAGTTTTCACCCAATAGCCAAAACCATTTCACTTACAGCATTACAATTAAAAAGTCTTTAAAAGAATTTCACATAACTACAACCAAGTACCTCTGAATACAACACCAAAGAACCTTTTCGAACAATGCTATAAAAGATTGCTAATATGGCCGACGGCATGCTGCTTTGTTGCCTCCTGATGTTATTTCACACATGCGCAGTGAGGTACGGAGGGTGGATAGCTTTGGGATGGTTTGCCCCTTTAAAGTAAGCTTCAGGGATATACATAATATGTCTCTTCGGTCTGACGGAGCCACATTTGCCTCGGGGAATCTTTACTTCTTCTCCTTAGAGACATGGACCTTATAAGAAATATAAGGAATATATAAATATTTCTTATAAGGTTCATGTTTAGAGATTCTTTGGAGAGGAGGCAGAAGACTCAGCGACCAAAGAATGTCTAAGGTTTGTGTTTGGGTTATTTAATTTGGAAAAGCACAATAGAGCTATCTGCCTAAGGGGAGGGATGCTTTCGCAGAGGACTTTCTAAGGGAAATTGGCTCGTACACACGTTACACATGGAGAAAACGCACATGCAGCCAGCCCGTTCGCGGGATTCTAATCTCGGACCGAAACACCAGTGTTCAGCGACTTTACCGCTCGGCTGCTGGTGAGCCAAAGAATCTCTAAGGAGAAGAAGTAAAGGTTCATCAAGGCAAATGTGGATCCGTCAGACCGAAGAGACACATTACGTACGCCTCAGTTCTGTTGGGAGAAAAGTTCGTTGATCGAAGCAAGGCCGGCTTATAATCAAGGCCTGCGACTGTGAAAATATTCTTTTGTGTTTTCGGTGGCATCTGTGAAATTTCTACTGACCGCTAAATGGCGCTACTATTCTGCAACGCTTTGCGACGTTAACAATGAGCAGAATGACAGATCTCTTGTTCATTCAGACAAATAATTATCCGGGACAAATAATTGTCTTGTTATATGCAAAATTTATATGCAAAATTTAAAAACGATTAATCTGTAACAGTCAGAAAGTATACATTTCTTTCTTTCTTAGAAATACTTTTATTTAGAAAGAAAGCATGAAATTTCAAGTTATCCCATTTTTCTTTTTTTCATATATAACCGTCAGTTACTTGATTCTGATTTTAATTCCTGCTTGCATCTAGATATACGCTATTTTTAATTGTACTTATTAGAGTTACCTATTCTAATTTAAGGGTAATTTAGGGCACATGTTTTACTTTTCAATAATTTATATAGTACGAAGTTAGCAGGTAGCTCCAGAACATAAACTATTTCAGCGCAAAATTTTCATTGTGCAACAAAATAATTTGGATGATCTAAAATTTGTTAATACATAAGAGAAAAATGTATTTCTATAAGAGATTTGGTTTTAGGTACTGAAGATTTTTTCTCTTTTTTAATTAATATTTTAAACTTTAAGAACTATTAAAAAATAAAATTTTAAATAATACAGATTTAGAGCTCTGAAGAGTAAACGCAACACTACAGATATTCAAAATAATACCTAGTATTTCAATATCATCGACAGCATATAATGATGACATACATGACCTTAATCACAATGAGTCTTATACTCCCTCTGTCCCAAATTAGTAGCTACATTTGAGTACTGATTAGCGATACTGAAGATTTTATGATTTTGTTTGCATGTTTTCCTTAAATTTCAGGGTGCTATGTTATCAGTCAACAACAACTTTACTTGCCAAGCATTCCATTCTTAAATCAGTACCAAATATTCAGATTTCGCACATCCTTAAGCCACGCCCCATTTTGTAAAGACTCTTCCAACAGCATACGCTTAAAATCTTCTTGCTAATTAAATATAAATTCAATGATCTGCCTCGTCTATACGACGCTTTTCCTTTAGAAATTCTTCCATGAAGGCATCCCTCACTTTAGACAGCCCCCCAGGTTTTGCCTTAATCGCATAAACAGGATCTGTCTGAAATACCGGCGGTAGAGTCCTTTCAAATTGGGGCGTGCCTTAAGAGCGTGCGAACTCTCTAGATTTGCGTCGATGAAATTCTCCCGAAATAAGTGCTACATTTGTGGAAAATAAAAACTGGGAATGAAAACCTAATATGCAGCGTTACATTCCTTGTAGTACACTGTATAATGTTACTGATGTGCATCTACTAAACTGCATCGAACGTTAATTATGACTCTACCTACTCGAAATGTCGCAACTACTTTGGAACAAAACTTTCTAGCTAAGTGTAGCAACTAGTTTGGGACGGAGGGAATATAAAATTCTGATACTGTTAGTGTTGAATACCGAGTATTTTAATATCATTGACAGCATATTTTAAAAACTAAAGCCATCTTCCCCAAAACAATAAGTATTACCTCCAAGGAGGTTAGAACTCAAGGATGTGTATTCTAACCGGGTCCGTGACACTTAGCCGACGGGACACTTAGGGGCGAATTCAAGTGTGACGTTACCAGTCGCAACTGCCTGTTAGCTGGTAAACCGAATTCAAGTGCGACGCTTTGAAGACACGCCTCTGAAAATGACGTCACGATTATAGCAAATTTTGCGACCAGATCGGAGTGCCTGCAAACTCTCTTAACAGCATTTTTGTAAACAAGATGGCTGAAGTTATATTATTTTGATGACCAGCAAAATCACAATCATGATTAATTTCTGGCGTTTGAAAGATCAGTACAATTCTGTCGAATTATCGGTAATGGAATGGTTCGCTTGGCTGTAAGAATTAATGCTAGGAAATGAGGCTTTATTTAAATGTTGCTGGATATTCTATGGAAATTCAGGTGTGTATGTGATAGATGCTGTAAGAAAAGCCGAAATATTTTGGGAATTATTGCTTACTTATAAACAGGCATGTATTACTTTCCAGCATAAGTTTTTTACGTATAAGCATTTTCTAATTTCATTTCTAAATTTAGTATTCTATATGCATACAAATAAAACGTTTATTTTTCTAATAGTAATAATTTTATACTATCGAAAGCTTGTAAATATTTGTACTTTTATCATTATCATGAAATAGTTCCTTAGTTGAAATAACCAGAGAATATGTAAAGAAAAATCTCATTGGAAATAAAAAAGTTCAGCTTAATTTCCTATATTTTCTGTAATGCAACTGTCTTCTGACTTTGATCTATCTTTTTGTATTAAATGTTAATGCTGCTATTATGTGCTGTTGAAAAAATTTCATTCATATTACTCAAATGCTTTTTGCATTGCTGTTAACTGCAGTATAATGCCTGATTTTCACTACTGGTGATAAGAATTATCATACATGTATGTATTTATATTATCACATTAATGCATTGGCTATTAGTTAAAATCCATCTGAAATTATCTCAGAATTTTTTTATTTCTAATATAATGTGTTTCATTAGAAGAGAATATTTGAAAAATCAGAATTGTTTTCTTTCAAACAGATGTTGAAAATGATGAATTTTTTTATTTCTAATATAATGTGTTTCATTAGAAGAGAATATTTGAAAAATCAGAATTGTTTTCTTTCAAACAGATGTCATATAATGTTATAAAGCTAGTGATTAGCTGAGAAATGGATTTTTTTTCATTTTAATCATGCTTTAATGTTTCCCTATCATAGTTGTTTTTGCCATTAATATATGCAGTTATTTATTGTATTTTGTAAATATTTGCATCAACGTTGAATCATAGTTATTTTTCAAGTGCAGTTTAACAAAAATATTTTTAATTTGACAATTCTGAGAACTTCTTTTTTCCCATCGATTTGAAAGTTTGACCGACATATAATAATGGTCGTAAGTAAATTATATGATTATACTTGAAAGTAAATAACATAGTTAACGAAAATGAGATTTTGGAAAGTTGCCGTCTCATTTTATATAATTGTTAACGGGAAAGCTTTGAGTAGATATCATATTGCATATAAAGCTTCAATATGATTCATAATTCAGAGAATTTTGAGTCAATGCGTAATGTTCACCTTGCATAATCTTTGCTGCTCTTAAAATTTTGTCAGCCGATGCCTCTAAATTTGACCCCCCAGTGCCAGGCATCTTTGTATGTAATATTAGATACTTTATTTATGTAATCATGCATAACATTATTTATGTCTGTACTATTTAAAAATACTTTATTAAATTTTTATATATATATATAATTAATTACTGTTTAAGAATATATATATATAAAAGAATAAATTTCACAAATTTAAATAAAAATGTGGTTTTTTTATTCATTTCATATATATATATTTAAGGTTCTGAATGTATTTTATGTTTTTTCCACATGGAAGTTTTCAGAATGATGATTACACAATTTGCACAATTATGTACAGACAAACACGGAAAGTATACCTGGCGATATTGGTTGAAAGGTTGCCTTAGTTGCATTTTTATGCCAATAGTAGACATACAGATCATTGTCTGCCATTTGATTTCCAGAATTTGCTGTGGTTATAGGTGTTGTTATTTGACTTGATTTTTTAATTATTTTAGTCATTTTCTGCTGCTTTACACTGCATGCTGTGTTATTTAAATTAAGTGTTTTATATACAAACTAATATTATATTAATTATAATTATGTTCTAGTGCTTAGAGTTAAGCTTTCTAAAAAGAGATGTAAAATACTTATAACCAGAGATTCTGACAAAATAGATTAAAGAATATTTGTCTTTGAATGTGCAGAATTATAAAGCTCATTTTTTCCATTTGCTCACATTTTAAAAGACATGTGAAGCAGCTTTTATGGACAACTATTTTTCTACGTACTTTGGCATAAAACCTGTGTATTTTTATAATAAGAAGAAAATCTCTGGTATTAAATCTTTAAAATATTTTTGATAGAAATATTTTATATTTAATCGTGTGTGTGTAACCATAGTCAAATCTGAATTTTTCTAATGTTTAATGTTTTCAGTTTCAAGCAGGTTTATAAAATTATTTTTAATTTTTGTTGTCTAAGGAATTTTATTATATTATGAGTGTTTATTTATTTTATATATTATGAGTGTATATTGACATTCGTATATTTTAATATAGTATCGGCCTGTACTGTATGGATACTTGCAGATTTTCTTTGACGAAAATTAGAACATCCAAAAAGTTCTATGACCAATGTGTTACCTCTCGAAGATGGCAAGATCATCTATACAGTTTTTTCTTCAGTGTTATTTCATTATCTCTTGATTATTATGTGAAATAAAAGTATTTTTAAAGTGTATTGATCAGTATCATTATACATTGGTCACAATGTGTACTTATTAGTAACATATTTATGCCTTTACTGGATTTACAAAATACTGGGATTTAATTTTTTTATCCATCTGACCACTAGTGGATTTCAACTGCTATATAGTTGTCTTTTTTAACCGAATATTTCTCTGTACATGAATGGAATGACTTTACCATTCAAATCTTTCTTTCTAACACAAAAGCAGTGTCTTGATTTTTCTTCCCTAAACTGAACTTATTTCTGCTTTATTCCTTTTTTCTAAATTTTATTTTGAATGTTCTATACCATAATTGCCAAACACGGATTTGCAGAAGGAATTTTATATATACATTTTATGAATTAGCTTATAGATTTTGAAGCTGGAATATTATACAAAATCCACAAGTGGACTGCAATGAATTAAATATGAAAACTAATTGGAGAATGTGTAGATTTTTAATTATTGAATAATTTTTATTATAATTTGATATAATTCAAAACTAAATTGTGTATTGTAATAATGTGTTACCCATTTTAGATATAGCTTGATAGATGTCCTGATATGCAGTTTTTGTGTACACATTATCCAAATAATGGGAACAGCACCACAATGCTGCTACAGGTGAAATGCAGCAATGTAAAATTTTGTTTCAAACTTGGAAAAACACTAAGGGAGTGTTATAACATGCTGTGCGAGATGTATGGGTATATGGAAATAGTATTTTATCAGGAAAATGTGGGTACAGATGTGCAATGATGATTTGAAATATGTGCAATGGTCAAGTAAGCTCATCCTCGGAGGGAGCGTTTCGGGATCTTAAATGGAAGAAAAACTGTGAGGTCGGTTACATGGAAGAGACATTCTGGTAAAAGATTACATGCAGACACGGCCTCCATCACTAAACTGCAGTATTCGAGATGCTGAAGGGGCCCACCAGCGGCCGAGCGGTAAAGTAGCTGAACACTGGTAATTCGATCCGAAGTTCGAATCCCGCGAAAGGACTGGCTGCGTGGGAGTTTTCGTGGTTTTCCCCGAGTGTAACGTATATACGAGCCAGTTTCCCTTAGGAAGTCCTCCACGAAGGCATCCCTCCCTTTAGGCAGATAGCCCTCGAGGCTTTGCCATATTCACATACACATACACACTCAAGATGCTGCAGAGCCTTTTACACGAACTGATACAACTCAATCTAGAAGACGTATCCGAGTACCAGAAAGACTTGATTTGTAACGCGATTGTTATTTGTTGATTTGTGAAGTCTCTCAACTCAAGGTCTGAGGATATAGAAAAGTGAGTGTTTAATTTATATACAAGTATTGATGTCAGGTAACTCCACGTGTTTAATGTTTGTAGCTTTGTAATTCTGAGTCTGGCAACTGAAGAGTGTATTCTTATGCTTTTGAATTCAACGAGAGAATGGTCTTCATATTCGTAGTTAGATGGTTTAAAATATAAACTTTGTACTTATTAATGTTACAAAGAATAAAAGGAGTGTTGTGTTAGTACTTTGTACAATAGTTGAGTTTTGAGTATTAGGAATATCGTTTTATACCCGAGTTTTGAAATCGGTATCCGATAGAAGATGTGTAGAGATATTAGGTTATTTTTAAAGCAGGAGTGATGAAAGCAACGCCCTCGCCGGGAATCGATTCACGGACCTATGGACTACGCGCCCAGCGTGCTGACCACTACACTACGAAATCATGCTAAGAAGGCAGGATAAATACCTCATATACCCCCCTTTCAAAGGACGACTGGGTTTTTAGGGGACCCAGTTGCTAAATCCTGTGTGTGGAGAATCATCATCGGCGACCCTTTTAGTTCGGACGTCACTGTAGAGACATAAGTTATTTTAGAAGCAGGAGAAGGGAAAAATGAGCAACGCCTTCGCCGGGAATCGAACCAAGGACCTCTGGAATACACATCCAGCGTGCTGACCGCTACAGAACGAAGGCATGCTAAGAAGGCGGGAAAAATACCTTATAGGGGAATGTGAAGTCACACTGCAGTGTTCAAAGAAAGATGTTCTGGGATGTTGGCGAGAAAGCGAACATCAGCTAGAACTTCAAATATTTTAGGACTATAGAGATGAGTTGACAAGATTTATTTTTCAAAGGAGAGAGAGTAATTATCCCTTTATCTGTGCATAAAGAGTTGTTAAATTTAAATCACGAGGTCACTTTGGTATAGAAAAATGTAAGAAAAGAGTTATGTTTTATTTTGTAACTTATAAACGAGCAGAGAGAATATAAATTTTCGAAATGTCCTATACATAATGAATATCGGAACAAAAAGGTAAGGAAATCTATGATACCTCATGAAGTTTCTAAATTGCCTTGGTACTGAATATGGAACAGATTTATTTGAGATTAATAAATATGTATAATTATTAATTGTAGATTACGATACCAATTTTTTTAAATTTCCCAATTACCAGATACTCGAAGTCAGGCAGTGATCAGTTACATGAAATACCACTTTGCAAGATATGATATACTATTGATAGACATATCTGATAATAAACCTCAATGTGCAGAATTTGAAAAGAAATACCAATTTAAACATGCAATGAACATTCTATTCCGTCTGCAGTTGAATGAATTAGCAGAACGTTCGGTATAAACGCGAAGAAATTCTTAAAGAAAGCTCGAGCAAATCATGCGCATCCTTACTTAGCATTGTTAGCTCACAGGAACACTCCAACTAATGAGATGTTAGGATCATCAGCTTAACAACTTGTAAGTAGAAGAACATAAGCAATTCTTCCTACATCAGAAAAATTATTAAAACCTCAAGTTACGAAAAACGTAAAAAAAGATCAACCAAGGAAGATATCATACATACCGAGTCTATATAGTGTCATATATACTCAGTATATATACCATATAAACAGATCAGGTAGAACTGCATTTAGAAGAAGTAGAAAAGATATTAGAGACACTATAAAAAGAGTTCAGTTGCTGAAGAGAATATCAGAGGAATAGAACAAGGAGGTAATACAAAAAAAAATCTCACATGTTCTCAAGAGCATTGTTGAGAAAACCAACTACCAAACTCCACTAACTGAGAAACAAGGGATGGTGATCCAAGGAGTAGAAGTGGGACAGTTCTGATTTAGGTAAATTGCTTTTTACAACGCTGGTCAGGTATTTAGATTTATTTTGGACGCTTTAAAAAAATTGTGAACTCGTTTAGAGAAAGGAAAATGTAACATTCAATATTTAGTTATTTGTAAATGGCAACATTTAACATCTAGCATTTAGTAACCATGGAGTCTGTCCTCGGAGGTATCAAATGGCCATGTTTGGAAAGAAATTATTTTAGTGATTAAACCAATATTGATACAGTAAAATAAATCAGCAAAAAAAACTAAATTAAATAATGCAAGAGTTTTATTAACACACCCTCCACATGCACAGTCCAACACATAGTTCCCAACTCAGAGACACTCTCTTTCTTCAGTTCAAAAGTTGCAGTTGAAAACACCGAGTGAAAAATTAGGAACTTAAAACAATTAAACAAACAGAAAAATTACAAAAAACACGTTACAAATTAATTTGTAATATTTACAATCAAACAGTATTTTTTATTTTACAATTAATCATTACTTTATAATTTATTATTATTTTCTACATTTCCACACTAGCAGGCAAGCCATCTTTGAAACTGTGAATAAACTGCTTCCTGCATAGTGCAGCCATCTAGTGGCATTTGCCCAAGTTAATATTTATGTGCCGACAAGTCTATTCTAACTTCCATATTAGTAACTTGTGACTAGGAAAGGTATGAAGGCATGTAAAAATAGAATTCTAATTAGCATTGCTGTACTCTGTAATATATCATACTCTAGTCTTATAAATAAATAGTTTAAAAAATTGAAAGTGCACCCTCTTTATTTTACAGAATGCGTGGTTCTTCTAAACCGAAATAGAAAAGGAATGAAGATAAAAAGCTGGCTTAAAACATATGAGGGGACACAAAAATCTTTCAGGTGCATAGAGCCTTTGAAAGTTTTAATCCGCCTCTGGGTTGGAGAATATTGGAGTAGAAAAGAATGCCCCTAGCATGAAAAAGGCCCAGCGTTGATTCTGATGATGGGGCATTATTATGAAGACTTTACTGTGTTCATCTCATATAATGGTCATAGAGAATAATATTATACTAATTATTACCAGTGCTGCTTAGAAATACGTATTTGTCTTTTTCATTATATCTTGGGTTTAAGTGCATAGCATGTAAAGAAGGTTTGTTGAACATCGTCAGTGTAGGAGGGGTGATTAGCTGCTCCTGTGTTGATTATCTTGAGTTCGAAGTGTTGTGAATTGTGAGTCTATACTCTGTTACTATGCAAAACGACTGTGAAGTGATTTCGGACTATGATTCTAAGAATACTTACTTAGATATTTATTCTGACAAAGATCAAATTCGTTCGGATTTACTCGCTAAAAGGACTTTATTAATGATAAAGCTTTTCTGAAAAATTCGATCGGCTTCGAAGATAAATTCATGCTCGCTATGCATGCTACCTTAAGGAAAATCCAGACAAGGATTGTGAGATGGAGTGTGTTCAAATTAAGAAAATGAGCCAAAAGCTTAATGACATAAAAGTGAAGTGCGAATTCCTTTAGGGCTAATAACAAGCCTTTATGTGATTCTTTAGATGGTAATTATGTTCTTAATAACCCTAGTGTTGGTGTAGCAAATGATGTTCGTGACAGTTAATTTATAATTGGTAATGTAGTTTGAAAGTAAGGATGTTCATGTGGTGATTATAGTTCTACAATTCTGTTCATGAAAAAATTGTGTTGTATTCTGATGTTGTTAAAACTAGTGGTAGTTTTGAGTTAGGTAAATTGCTTTTTAGTATTTCAAGAAATTCTGCAAGTGGTAATAAACCTGAAAAGCGCACTCATGAGGAACACGATAAGGATGGTTTCACTTCCGCTAAAAACACTGCTCAATTAAGAAATTTAGTAGAAAGTTTTTGGATGTGGGTGTTAGATATTCTCTGTAGAGATAATAAAGATTCTACTCAAGTTATGGATCAAAGCAATACCCCTGTGGCGGCGGAAGTTCTCAATGCAGTTAGAATCAAACCCATTACGATAATTTCCCCATTAAAATATAGTGAATACGTGAAGAAACTGATTGCGGAAATTTCGACTTCGTTTACTGACAGAATTTCGGGTGGATTTTCTAATAATATTTCCGACTAATGCGCAGGATCATACATCAATTACTGATTATTTATCTAGGAATCAAGTAGAACATTATGTAGTGCATGCAAAGAAAGTGCGACCGCTGAAGGCTGTTATTAAAGAAATACCTTCGGATTGCCCCGCTGATGACATTAAAGAACTGATACGTGAAGGTTTTAATATTATTAAGGTAACGCAAATGATTAGATTTAGGACTGTGTCCAGATGCCTATGTTTCGGATTCAGTTAGTGAATAAACTTGGGTTTGAAATTTATGATATTACGAATTTGGTATATTATTATTTAACTGTGTGTGTCTTTTCTGTGATGTTTAATTGTTTATTTAGATGTAGGCTAAGAGATGGCGTTAGTTGTCCACATGTCTGCCAAATATACAAGAATACGTAATATAGCATTTTACGCGCGCTTTTCAGAGCTCAAAGAAGCTGGCAGGAAGCGTTTCGAATACGTAATATAGCATTTTACGCGCGCTTTTCAGAGCTCAAAGAAGCTGGCAGGAAGCGAATATTTTCTGTATCTATAGAGGCGTATAAATTAACCCTCTCACTGCGTACTTTTTTTTTATCAAAATAGGTTCAAAAATTGCGTATTTTTTTATTACATATTTCAAATCTACATATACTTTAGAGTTAAAATTTACAAAAATGTTTTGTAAAAGAGTTGTTTTTTAATATAGAATCAGATCATAGAAAAAGGTTGTTAGAATACTGAAATTGAAGAATAATGATATAAAAGGAAAATTTTGAAAATTAATATTGGTTAAATTATGATTTATTTTATAAAATATAAAGGTAAAACATATATATATACTAACAAAAATATTTGCATAATGTAATATTTTACGTATCCATTTTGCACCACTGTCGAACGTTTTTCAATAGAAACTGAATTTTCAGATTCATCACTATCTGCAGAGGAATCCGAGAAATTCTCATCAGTTTCGCTATAACTATCTTCAATATACTCGAAATCAGAGTCAGAACTACTATCAGTGTCAGAAATATCGTCAGGAATATAGGTTACGTCACTCGCGAAACGCTTCCTGCCAGCTTCTTTGAGCTCTGAAAAGCGCGCGTAAAATGCTATATTACGTATTCTTGTATATTTGGCAGACATGTGGACAACTAACGCCATCTCTTAGCCTACATCTAAATAAACAATTAAACATCACAGAAAAGCCGAAAGGAAGCCTTGAACGGGGAAAGAGCGGGTTGCACAGTTAAATAGACGGCAAAAATTCATCTCCGCTGAAATCGCGGGTTGCGCAAATTTTGCTGCTTTTACGTTGCCTGTGAAAATCGCGGGATGCGCAGCGAGAGGGTTAAAGGGGGGTGTGGCTCAATGTCAAAACTGTCAATATTTCTTTCATTCCTCGGACGAATGTAAACTCGATTCGAGATGTGTAAAATGTTCACTTCCTCATAAAAGTTCTGAGTGTCAAGCTAAGTGGTTTTCTTAGTTAATTTGTTGTAACTGTGGTGGAAGTTCTGCAGCCGATTATTCTAAGTACCCGAAAAATCCTAAAAATATACAAAGAAAAATTTGGAAAATCCTATGACCAATTCCAGAGCACGTCGTTAAGATCCAGACTTAGCCATGCAAGAAAATGCGGGAAATCTCGAGGTTCTTACTCGGTCGAACGATAAACATAAAAGGGAACAGCACTAAAACTCTTCTTGACAAAACACTCAGGAGTAATATGCCTGAGACGCCTAACTCCTCAAGGAAGGAAAAAAAAACCAAGCAACTCGGATAGTATTTCTGTTATACTTACGGATACAGTAAGACCCCGCTTAACGCGGGGGATACGTTCCATCAAAGTAGAGCGTAATGCGAAACAGCGCTAAACGAGGCTATCTTTACATGTAAATATTGGGGTTAGGGGAAGATGGCTAGGAAATTGGTTAGGTATTAAATTTAAAAAGTATGTTTTTTTAATAAAAATAAAACCAAACATTTATTTCTTAAAGCCCAAATTAATACCACATTATTATTTTCTGCAAAAATAAAAACAAAATATAAATAACAAAACGAATATTCTTAAAATAACAAATAAAATTCTAAGTCAGTCATATTTAGTTAGCCTTCCGCGTTTTCAGTGTTCTGCCTTTTTGTGACAAAAGCATCTAATGTTGTTTGCCTTTTTCTTTTGCGTTGTTGTCTTAAAAGTTCTTCATAAACGGATAGAGCATCTCTAACACCACCCCTTACTTTTGAGCTCCTGTCAAAATTCGGATCATTTTCAATGAATTGATCCATTATTTCAGTTATGGTAGACAAACTCCTTTTTACAAACGCCATCGAAAGTTCTTTTTGCTCTTCTTCTGAATCACTGCTGTCAACATTTTTGTTTTCTTCTTGTTCAGTTAATTCCTTGAGCTCATCATTAGAAAGACTAGCCGCTGCTTCTTGAATTATTTCTTCGACATCTTCCACATTTACCCCTTCAAAATATGTCTGTACAATACCGCACCAAACAAGAAATACAAGTACACTCTTTCGGATATGTATTTGAAACCTATCGCTGCATAATATTTCGGGGAATCCCCGTATGCTGCGAGCGATTTCGTGGAATCCCCGGGTTGAAATAAAAGAGCGCTAAACCGAAACAGCGCTAAACGAAACAGCGTTAAGCGGGGTCTTACTGTATTTTTAATGTTTTCAATGAAGTCAAAAAAATATCTTTGCTGAATCTCGACGTTATTAAAACCAAAACTGGCAGACTAGGAGAAATTAGTTAAGCACCAAGGAGGTTAGATCAGATGGAGGGATGGTTCGCTGTTTCCTCCACTATCTGAAAATGAAACTCTACCTAACAAGATGCGGCCATGTCTGAAAAACCAAAACATTGCACTAATCACGTCAGTGAAGCGTACGTGTTTCTAAGCTGTTCCGTGCATGTATTTTCCTGTAAAAATATGTTAAATTTATAATGAAATACTTCACTACTGTTCAATTTTTGTTTTATAGTAATAAAGATGATGATATGTATAATTTACTATGTACAGAGAATTATTAAGAAATAGTTCGAAATCTAAATGCCTGCGTATCACATTAAATGCCTTTTAAATGATGTTTCTGCATATTTCAAGGATTTGTTTAAGTTTTATTAGCTACCTGTTGGGTGCACTTTCCAGTTTTTCTTTTAAGAAGGGATATTTCTGATTTGTTCACAATATTATCATAATTTATTAAAGAATCATTTCATATGCAAATGTTTAAAGAGGTAGAAAAGAACGTTATTTTATTTTAGTATGCTTAATACTTCAGCTTTAATTTGTAATACACTAAAACAGAACTTCACATATTTTTTTATTGTCTTCAGCAGTTACTGAAATAGCTAATTATTTGAGCTAATTTCAGGAGACTGGTATTTGATAAAAATAGTATTTCATTTTTTCTTTTTTTTAAATTAAAATAATGAATATTTTGAAATTATTAGCAGATAATTATTTAAAAAAATCGTCACAGGTTGTATTTTTTAAATGAAAGTTTTAAATAGATCTTTTTCAGAATCAACAACCTTGTAACATCATGAACGTAAATATTAATAAAATAACACAGGTTTATGTAAATTTAATGTTTTCAGTTTATGCTTTGTTTGATATTTATCATTCTGAAAGAAACTGCCTTGAATTAATCTGAATTACAGATATATATCTATATAAATTTGTGGATACATCTTTTCACATATTCAATTATGTAAATATTTTACTTATTTTCATCGCTATACTGCCTAGAAATTTGCAAGTTTATGTAAACAATTTTTAACAACAAAACAGTTTATCTTGATCACATGCACAAATTATTTTTCTAACAGTTCACAAAACTTAAAAATGAATAATAATTAATACATAAAGAGAAGCATTATTTTATTTAACACCTTTGCAATTCATAAAACTTAAAAATGAATAATAATTAGTACATAAAGAGAAGCATTATTTTATTTAACACCTTTACAATTCATAAAAATAGTAACAATTGATTTCTTACTTTTCATGAAAATTATAAAACGAATTACCTAAAACATTCTAATTGTATAGTTTAAATCCTAGTATATCATCGTGTGTTAAAGAACGAAGATACCAGTTATAATTAGAAACATTGAAATGTATTTAACATATTTTGATTATTACTATGTCCTTTATTCACAGGTGAAAAGAAAATAACATGGCATTGTGATATTTCTCAAATTACATAAACAAAATCAATACTTAAATGCGTAAAGTAATCCCAAGAATCTTTTAGAAAATCTGTTCGTGCATCCATAGGCAACACGAGGTCCCATGCTTCAAAAATTAAGAAAAAAAGAAACTGAAAGGTTTCAGGTTTTAAATTACATCCAAAGGGGCTTTTTTAACGTTTTGTGTGTTACCTTTATTTATTAAATATCATGTTCTTTTCACTTAAACCATAAAATTAAGTTCAACAGAAATGTCGCAAAATAATTTTAAAATGAGCATATCTTTAGATTTTCCTATATACAGCTCGATGCGCTGGAGATAAAAAGGTCCCCCCCCCTTCAGTAGAGTGTTGCAATTGCTCGCTTTTAAATCGTTGAGGTTGTTAATCAAAAATTCGTTAAAGTTTCACAAAATATGAAATCGATAATAAAACTAATTCCAAATTTCAAATTTGGGTTTTCAGATGCCCATATTCGCAATTGGATTATGTCAGTCAAAATTGGACGGCTCTAGGTACCGTTGTTTTATCACAATGCGAGAAAAATACATACATTTATGCAGATTCTTCATTATTTCTTCAAATATAATACAGGGCGATAGTATTTGGTGGCAACGATTTGAAAAGCTATACGCCGTTTATAAGGTTCCGACGCAAAATCACAAAACGAAAACAATAGTCCTTCAGGGACAAAGGCCTTTGGACTAAAGAAAATGTTGCAATGACAGACTTCCTTGCAGGAGTCTTGAATTTGTTTTACTTAAACGCCTGAATGAATTCTGCCGTGATCGAAATTTAATAATCCCGGAAAAATTTGGCTTCCGGCCTGAACACTCCATGGTACACCAGTTACTCCGTGTAGTTGAATTCATTCACGAGGGCTTTCGTAAACGAAAGAAAACTGGAATTGTCTATCTTGACATTGCCAAAGCCTTTGGCAGCACTTGGCACGACGGGCTTATTTACAAGTTCATGCGGCTTTGTTTTTCGGCGCAACTCATTAAAATTCTTAACTTGTACTTGACCGGTAGATCCTTTCAAGTGTGAGTTAGCCACGAATACTCAATCCCCCACTCGATCTATGCTCGGGTTCCTCAAGGGAGTTTATTTTCACCTCAAATATTCAATATACTCGTATATGTAAATGATATTCGTAAGTCACCTAATGTCGATCTAGCCTTATATGCAGACAACACAGCCATCATGACTCAACATTCCAACACCTCCATTGTAATTTCGGCACTACAAAATTATCTTTCAAGCCTAGAGCTCTGACTCGGACTGTGGAAGATCAAAATTAATGTCGCAAAATGTGCCACTATCCGAAGAACTCTCCCCAATCTACCTAACTTCGGAGAACCAATTCCCTGGGTTCCTGCTTATAAGTATCTAAGAGTGGTGCTGTGAGCTCCATGATTTAGTTATTAACGATATTCAACAGCCGTTTTCATTTTATTTTAGGCGGAGTTTTGTTTTTTGTATTTTGGCAACAGTAAGAAAGATTAGAATAATGTTTTTTCTTCCTTAAGTGTGTAAGCAAATAAAGTTTAGCTATTTTAAGCAAGAAAATGTAATTTCTAATTTAAAATATTTCTTTTCAAGTGTTATAGAATAGAGTCAGATTTAATTTAAAGGCGAAAGCGACTGAATGAAATAATATTCAGGTAGATTCAACGCAACATTAGTGGTAACAACCGGGACGTGATCTCACTGGATTTTAAAGGTAAATGCCATTAAACTTTTAAGCATGGAATTATTAGTAAGGAAACGCTTGCCTGTTAGAGCTAATTTTGCTAAAACTTTTAATACGTTGAATGATTTATTAAATCAGGAAAAACTTAACGAGGTAGAAATTCGATGAAATTTTGGTAGTTTAAAAAGAATATATGCTCAGCTTTCTAGTTTCGATTCTGAAATAAGTGATTTATTAGTTGCAGATTCTGATGCAGAAAAATATGAGCGCGAGTATTTGATTATTGAAGAATACAATGAGAAGATGGATAGTATTACAGTAAAAGTAGACATTTGTATAAATAGAATTCTGAAGGATCAGTGTAGTTTGTTCTTCTCCCGTTCAAGTTAAAAGGAAACTAAAATTACCAAAGATTGAACTCGTTAAATTTATTGGTGAAATTAAGAACTGGCTTGCCTTTCAGAGTCAGTTCCAAAGAATTCATGAAGATAAAAATATAGTAAATGAGGATAAATTTCAGTATTTAATAAATGCATGTCGGAAGACACGAGAACTCGTGATATTGTAAACAGTTATCCGCCAACAGGTGAAAATTATAATAAAGTGGTTAATGCCTAAAATCTCGTTTTGGTCGAAATGAGTTCTACGTATGAGAACTGTTAAAGTTAGTCATAAACAATTCTACGAGCAATAACCGAAAATTAGATACTGATAGACTTTATGATAAACTGGAATCCTGTTTGTGAGCTCTGGAATCCATTGGTTTGACTTCGGATAAATATTCTGCCATGCTTTTCCCTCTCATTGAATCTTGTATACCGGAGGACGATTTTAGGGTGTGGTTGCGAAATCCGATAGTTAGTACACTGGATCAGTCAGCGGAGAATCCATACAGTGAGAAGCTAAAAAGTTTGCTACTCTTTCTGAAAACGGAAGTAGAAGGAGAGGAGCGAGTTCTCTTAGCGAAATCTGAGTTTTCAAATAAATATGAAAAAGGGGAGAAAGAAAAGATGACTAAAGCTTTTAATCCACCGACAGTTGCAGATTTATTTTCAAGAGTTTTCGAAAGGAGAAAACAACATGTAGCTTGTGTATTTTGTGAAAAGGTACACGAGAGCAGAGATTGTTTTAAGGTTCAAGCTCTGAATTTCCAACAGAAACAAGATATTTTAAAGAATAAGAAAGTCTGCTTTATATGTTTAAGAGCTGGACAGCGGTGAAAATTTTGCAAGACAAATATTAAATGTATTTTTTGTGGAAAAAGACATTTGGTTTTAATGTGTGCAGAGCTGAAAACTCTGCAACAAATTAACAAATTAATAATTAACAAATTAACTAACAAATTAATAATTCTTTTAAATCTGAACAGTGAAAACCAAGCGATAATAGCCTGTCAAATCATTGTTACTCTGGAGAAGTTCTACCTCAGACGTTACAGGTTAGATTGAAATCAGAAAATAAGGAAAAACAAGTACGGGTGCTCATCGATAGTGGTTCCCAGCATTCATACATATTGAAGACAACTGTAGAAGGTATGGGCATGGAACCAATTGGTAAGAGGTTTTTGATTCACATACTTTTTGGAGGATTAACGACAGAGATGAAGCGGCATCGTTAGTATGAACTTGACATTGAATCCTTAAATAGTACATTTTCCTGTAAGATAGAAGCTGTAGATCTGTGGAAAAATTCCATGACTGAAGAAAGGAAGATAATGGGAAAAAGACTTAAAGAAAAAGAAGATATTGCTTAATGATTATCGAGAGAATTTTTCTGATATCAAGATATTGATTGGAGCTGATTTTTTATGGTCATTTGTTTACTGGGAAAACTCATTATCTTAAGTGTGGCTTAGTCGCACAAGAAACGCTTTTTGATTGGCTGATTACGGGAAAAATGTTTGAAGAGCATCCTGTGAATATCTCTGCAAACTTAATCACCTCTCTACTGATAAAAAATGCATCAATTGCTGATGCGTGGAACTTGGATAATCTAGGCATCAGAGATCCTGTTGAAATGAAATCTAAAGAAGTGACACATCTATTAGTTATGCAACAGTTCCAGCGAGCGATGAGAAGGGATAAAGAAGGTCGTTACATCGTGGATAAAAGAACAGGAGATTTTGAAGGAAAACAAATTGGTTGCAGAGCACAAGTGTGCATCAACTGCGGAGAAACTTATTAAGGAAAGCAGATATTCTGATTATGATGCTGTTTTCCAGGAATGGTTAGCGGAGAATATTATTGAAGAAGTACCACGTGAGGAAGAAAATAAAATTCCATGCCATTATGTACCCCATTGAGGCGTTTTCAAGAAAAACTTCACCACAAGCGTTGGATTTGTTTTCGTTGCCTCTTGTAGATCCGGTCATTCTCCATCACTCAATGATATTCTAGAGAAAGAACCAAACCTCTTAGATAAAATCCTCCCACTACTACTAAGGTTTCGGGAAAGATCAGTTGGCGTCATTTCGGGCATAAGAAAGGCTTTCTTACAAATCTCTGTTGCGGAAGATCAAAACTATTTGAGATTTTTATGGTGGGAGAATTTTGAGCAAAGAAAATTGAAAATTTATCGTCATAAAAGGGTAATTTTTGAACTCACATGCAGTCCAATCCTCTTAGCTGCAGTCATTAATTTTCATTTGGAGGAATGCCGTGATGATTTTTTAGAAACTGTGCGTTAAAAAAGCCTTTTATGTAGATAACTGTGTAATATCTGTATCTGATGAAAAGGAATTATTGCAATTTGTACAAAAGGCTAAACAAATTCTAGCTTCAGCATGTTTCGACTTACATGGATGGGAATATACTCTTTAACTGGAGATAAAAGGGAAAAGGAATCTCCCGTTCTTGGATTATTGTGGGACAGAAATAAAGATATCCATTTTTTGTAACTTAGAAAATGTTTCCTTTAAGAAAGAACCTGTGACAAGAAGAAATATTCTTTCAGCTGTCAACAGTATTTTTGATCCCACTGGAATATTGTGCCCAGTAACTGTATGCATGAAGAGGCTAATACAGGAAAGTTGGACTCTTAAATTAGGCTGGGATGAGGTATGTCTTGAAAGTGTTTGTAAAATGTTATCACTGTGGACAGAAGATCTTCATTTATTATCGGAAATTAAAATTGCAAGATATGTTGATTATGATGGTTCCCGAGGTGGATTAAGTCTTCCAACGTTTTTAGATGCTAGTAAATCTACTTACAGCGCAGTTGTATTTCTTCGTAAAGAGAACAGTGATGAAGTAGAAGTTTATTTAATTCAAGCTAAGAGCAGAGTTGCTCCCTTGCCGAAAGCAACAATTCCCAGATCGGAATTATTAGCCTGTTGTGTAGGAGCACGCATTATATCTTACATTAGAAGAGAAATGAATTTGACAGAATTCCCAACGACATGTAGGACGGATTCTTCAACCGCTTTGTTTTGGATTAAGAATGAAGATAATTGGAGTACTTTCGTTATAAATAGGGTTAAGAAAATTCGAAGTATCACTTTAGTGGATTCATGGAAACATATTCCTGGCAGTCATAATCCGGCGGACCTCCCATCCAAAGGTTACTCTCCAAAATTTCTCTTTACATCGAAATGGTGGGAGGAACCAGAGTGGCTAAAGCAGTCCGAAGACAACCGGCCCAAATCTCAGATTCAAAAGCAATATTGAAGAAGTTTACGAAGAGCGAAAGAAGGAAGAAACTGCTTTAGTTAACACTTCTGTTTCAGGCGAGCAATGGTACTTATGTCGATTTTCTAAGCATTCAGAGATTTTGCGACTAATAGCCTGGATATTGCGTTTTTACAATAAATGTAAAAAGTTTGAGAATATAATGAAGGGAAAGTTGTCTGTACAAGAAATTCTTTGCCAACTGTTTCTCATAAAAGGAACATTCCTCTTAAATCTGAAAATGTTAAAAGGGACAGTGACTTTAAAGAAACTAATTTCGAACTAAAAACTTGATGTGGCAGAACATTTTTGTCTAACATTTTTTAAAAACATTTTGTGCTTGTCAGGCTGATAAAATTGTGACTTGAAATTATTATAGTAATTATATATATATATATAACAGCATACATAGAATAACAGCATACATGAACATTATTTTATGCATTTCCTCTTGCAATATACAGAATTATTATTGCAAATGATTCATGAGATTTCAAAAAAGTACTGGAAATAATTTTAAATACAAAGTTAACTAATACTTTATAGTTTTATATTAGTTATAATAATAGTGAAATCAAGTAGAAATATTTCAAATTTTACGATAAAAGTATAAATGTTCAATGGGTGTTGTTCTGGTTTTATGATGTACACAGAAATGAGTATCATAATCCTCCCAACATATATTGTAACTTTTTCGACACTGTTTCTTTAGAAATGCTTGGCCATCTAAAGTTGTTGCCTTTACAAGTATTAGTCTTAAGCCTGGTACATAGCAATGCAGGTAGGGAAATTGTTCCGACTTTAAATAGATGGTCTGTACATTCCAATACAGAGAATATTGGGAAATTACAATTTTCTCCAAAAAGTTCTGAATAGTTACCAGAATTCATGGTTGAATAATTGGAAGCATGTGGCTTAAATATATCTGAACTCTTTTTTGGAGATAAGTGTTTTGTCCTAGGTTGATGCATTTTTGTAGCTGTTCAGTTGGGGCTTCATAATTTTTTTTTTTTTTTTTTTTTTTTTTTTTTACTATAATCAACCAATGCATAAAGCATTGCAAAAACATGTTTGCAACTTGCAGGATTAGATCCACCAGGGCACTCACAAATAGCAGTCTGAATCTTTAATAAAAGTATGAAAATTAATGAAATTCAATAATTTTTAAGTTATGCATCACGCACACATTCATAAAACAATAGAAAATATCTTTAATATTTAACTTTACATATAGAGACATTCTTGTGTTCATCTCATGCAGCCAATAAGTGTTCATTTATGAAAATGTTGAGGAAGTATTTCGTGTTTTGGAAATATGCAACATTTACATTTTTGTTACTATGCAAAATTATGGAAGCATTTCTGCAAAGGATCCGTGAAATGTAAACATTGCCGAAAATGGCGATAAAAGTTAAATCTGGTAACCCGGCCGAATTCGTTTGTCGGAGGTAGCAACCTGGTTCTACAAGCACTTGCTTGAAAAAGAATATTTCTTGTCTGTTCGGGGTTTCGTTTTGCGGGTGACTAGCGGTGCGTCACTACCGGACGAGGTGGTGAAAATCGGCGGGAGTGAATGATAATTGAATGAATCAATGCAGAATGCATTATTTTACTGAATTGTAATAATATGTTTCATTTGTATATCATTTAATTGCGACGCACGTTCTCGTGTTACATAATACAGCGCGCGCCCTCCCGGGTTAACTATACACCTCTTAATGTCACCGTTAACCTATTTATTTTTCTTCTATACCCCCCGGAGGTCTACGTAGAGAATTCTGCGAAGCTACTGGCTAGGATCTGTACATAGGCAGTCTCGGCCACGGGGGTATAAAATTTATGAAGTTGGTGGTTCTGAAGGCTCTGCGAAAGGTCACTTATTGGCCGGCCTCGGAGTCTGGCACGTCCTAGAGCGGCGTGGTACTAGTAGCCCGGGGGATCTCCCCGGGTTCGCTGGGTAATGTCCCGCTGCGACGGGCTCGCCCAAGCGACTGGTAGGAGCATTAGACGACCGGTGCTGCCTGGTGTCATATCCAGGTGGTGCGCTGCTCCCTTGGAGGGTAATAGTGGAGGCTGAACCTCCACGACGTGCCCAAAGGGGGAGTACACCTGCAGTGTGATTGAATTCACGGAGCAGGGCAGCCTAAACTATTATTATTATTTACTTCTATATGCTAATTAGTTCATTACTTGATTGTACACCGCTAAAATCATGGCTTCTATATGCTAAATATCTTGCAACTTAACTATACACTGCTAAAATCACAATCGATTAGCAGTTGGCGAATAAATACACACCGCCGTCAAAAGATCCTTTGCGGAAGAAAACACCCAAAATTATTTCAAAGCACTACAATGCAATTGTATATTCCAACAAGACACCAGAATATGAGATGGTATTGACAGTTTAAGACTAATAGTTGTAAAGCCAACAACTTTAGATGGCCAAGCATTTCTAAAGAAACAATGTCGAAAAAGTTACAATACATGTTGGGAGGATTATGATACTCATTTCTGTGTACATGATAAAACCAGAACAACACACATTGAACATTTATACTTTTATCAGTAAAATTTGAAATATTTCTGCTTGATTTCATATAGTATTAGTTAACTTTGTTTTTTTAAATTAATTCCAGCACTTTTTTGAAATCTCATGAATCATTTGCAATAATAATTCTGTATACTGCAAGAGGAAATAATGTTCATGTATGTTGTTAATCTACACTGAATATGTATATACATTATGTGACGGTAGTGATACTAATATTATACACAGTTCAAAATTAATACATAATTTTGTACCCCTTGAAATTTAATTGTTCGTAACTGACTCTAAATCTATAGATAGAATGAATTTCAGATTAACATGTATTTTTTATATTACAGTATAAAAGAAAATTGTATGGATTTGCACAACTGAGAGCGCTGTAATTCTAGCTGTGAAATTAATAATCGTTTGGTCATATATAATTCTTTATTTTATAGTAGAAAGCGATAAATAAAATACTACATTTATGAGTATTGTTATGGTGTTTTTTGAATTTTTTACTTCTAATTTTTCCTAAGTTACCAAAAGGTACCCTACAAATTCACCATAACACCAGAATACTCTTACCACAGAAAAAATAAATTTTAACAAGTTACACCTTCCACTTCACACAGAATAATCAATACAGAAGAAATATTATTGCACTCAATACCATCCAACAAAAATAAAATAGTTATTGCACATAATAATTTTCATTTTTTTTTCATTTGTTTATTAAAGTAGTGTTTAACCGGATAAATGTTAAGTAATTACGCTATTACGATCCTACCAAAATAGTTAATCCCTGAGAGTAGCAGAGTGGCTCAAACAAAGATATTACAAATCAATCCTCACAAAGCAGGCACTCCAAAGTTGAATTACATAATTACAAGAAGAACTTATTTTTCCTTTACAATTAAATTAAGTTACAATAATAAAAAATTAAATCCTTAGTCAATTTAATACTTTACATAATCGACACACACACAAAAAAAATGATTTCTATAGAGTTAGGTTAACTTGGTCTACTACAAAAAAAATTTAATGCTCAACTCATCAATTAATTCAATCATTTAACTGCCGAATTCATTTTCCCTTTATCTAATCGGGAAAGAAAACATATAAAAAAAATAAACTTATCTGAGGTAAGCAGTTGCTGAGTAGCAGGCAAAATCTGACCTTGCGAAACAAAATTGTCCCTTGAAGTTCAGGAGTAAAGCCGGCAGCAGGTTGCAGGAAAGGAGTTCGTCGATTATATGGAGGTTATCACGGGAGCCGAGGAGGTTTTCTATTTGATACAGGATGAACAAGGAAGATCCCATCATTTAAGAAAGTTGAAATACAGTCCAGGACTTGGAGACGACAGCTGTCAGCAAGGAAAAAATTTCAGCTCAGGAATCAGTCGGTGGAAAATGCGAGTCCGACTTCCAAGTTCGAAGAAGAAGCGGGTGTTGGAGTAAGCCAGAAACAAATGAAGCATTTCTATGGTAGAGAACTAGGTAGAGACATCTTTCTAGACGACGATTTTCAGCATTAAATTTCTTGAGAACTTAAATGTAAACGCATACACCCAAAAAAAATGATGAAGCAACTAAGAATTAGGTGGAGACAAAGATACCCGTAAACCAGGGCCCGCGCTCAAGGCGCGGAGGCACGAGGCCCGTAACATTATCGGTTAAGAAAATCATTTTCTCGGCAGAATCTGCTTCCTTCGCGCACAGCAACCGAAAGGAATTCAAAAACAGCAGAAGACGTGTCAAAAAGTGTTCTCGTCCCCCAAAACAACCCGTTAAAAGGGAGGACGTTGGACTGCCAAGTTGGCACAGCCCACTCTTCGCCAAAAGTTAAAATAGTTGCAACAACAACATTCCCTCATGTTAGCAAACTCGCCAAATCCACTACTTTGAAACCTCAACGGAAATTCTATGTCGCCAAACCCTCGCCAAATACACACCACCAGTGAAAGGGGGAAATTAGGAATTTCAACAATCCTGCAAACGGTCCCAACGAAAAAACGCTGAAACTCGCAAAAAGTGACTTTTCAACCGGAAAGAGGGCATTTCATCCCCCTTTAACTAAATCACAGGCAAACGAAGAAAAATCTACTAATTAAAGCTCATAACTGAAATGCAATTAAAGTTAGAAAAACGAAAGTAATGTCAAATTAAAGAGCTAATTTTTCTGCAACTAATGATATTAAATACTAAGAAATCAAATTAATTTTTGACATGAAAAACTGAGTTTAGTACTTGAAAAAAATCACCTATCCATTGTTTGCGTGTACAAGATTGACGACGCAGTTCGCGTAAACTCGGAAAGCCAAAATATGTTACACTAGAATTAATAAGCCAAAAAAGAATATAACCAAACTTGTGTAGCTCAAATTTTGAATAATTACAAATTAAAATTTTGATTTTTATGAATCACTTAATTAAATTAAATTCGCTACACAACAGTATTGATTAAAACTTGATTGTAACAGCCACATTATTAAAACAAAACGTGAGGAAATTAATAAACATTCAATGGTATAACATGCTCTATGTCACTGCAATTAATAAGAGAAAATTGGCTTGGTGTTTATGTTTTTGCATATAAGCAGATCTTGAATTCAACTATTTCAATAATTTAGAACAACTAATCATGAACTATTAACAAATATTTACATTGATATGTTTGCATTTTAATGTTTGGAAAACATTATTCAAGGTATCGAGAATATTTTTTAACCATTGATATACACTTACTATTCCTAATAAAGTAAAACATGAATATTGGTAGTTATTATGAATAAAAGAAAATTTATGAATCTTACCTAATTTTCTGGAGAAATTTGCACAGACGTTTTATAATTTATTGTTTTCTTCATTTCTGCCTTAACTCAGCTTACTTTAAATACCTTACTATCTGGCATTAACAAATGTTATTCACATGCTTTTCCTTGAACAAGAGAAGGCCCTTTTTATAAACATCAAGAAAAGAGAAATCACTTCCAAGCGTACTTTTTAATTTTTTGCAATAGCTGTAAATTTCTAAATTAGAAAAATCAATTAATTTTAGTGGTACATTTGCTATAGACTCCATCGTAAACAGGGCCGGTGGTGCTATTAGCCGCTTAAGCTGTTCGCACAACATTAACCACGCATGCGCATTGAGTTATCAGATCCGTCAATTGAACCCAATCGAAAGGAACAATTTCTACTTACGCTAACTGTTGTAGTGAATCTTCTTTTAAAAAAAAAGGCGGCTTTCTACCTTGGCGTAGTTTATCATTTTTTAAGCGTTGGCGACTTTCAAAAGTTTAGAAAGGAAAGTGGGTTTCTTTTCTTATAAAAAGAAGGAACACATTTTCTTTTATTAAAGTATATATAAAAAATGGCAGATTTTTATGTTCGCAATGTTTATCGTTTTCCTGAACGGTTTGAATAGTTTAAATGACTGGTTTGGGGGGGGACAATATCTTGTTTACATTTTTTGTACTTCTTAGAATACATTTACCTATAAAGATGTGTTTTGCGCAATCATCCTCTTTGAAAAATTTCGTCGATAAAAGATGGTAAAAATTAGACAGAGGATTTCTATGTAGAAAATTTAGACATGAAATAAGTTAAAAGCGATTATATCAACTATTAAATGAATTATTCTGTATGCCTGCTTATTTTTTTTTTATAGAAATACTTAGCATTTTCAGGACACAAAAAGTGCTTCAAAGAACTTGGAAATATTAGTACAAACACATTAATTAAGTAAATTGAAATAAATAACGGGATGTAATTTAAAAGACAGAAATAATTTAATGTAAGAGATTTAGATTTAAAAATTTGCACACACAAATAATTTATCAGATTTTGTAAGGTTTTATTTCATAAATAACTTTGATTTTGAAATATGGCATTTAAACCTATAAACCTGTGTGGATACTGAAAAAGTGATGAATATATAAGAATATTATCATTTTCAATAAGTTTTCTTATTGGATAACAAATTCTGACAATCCTATGCTATAAGAATAGGATCTAAGTTTGCATAAAAATTCCTCTGTTAAATAAAAGAATTTAAGTAAATTCTGTAGCCTTTTTGTAAATACACTAAAGATTTTTTAACTAATTGTTCGTCCTCGCTTGCAATTAGAACCATCATTAAACCCCTATTTTATCTAATCATTTCCTTAACATTATCATGTATATAGATTGACCTCGTCTTTGTAACTGATAATTATTACTTGCAAATTATTCTCTTGCTGGTGAACTCAGGGGCGTAGCTAGAGGGGGGCGAGGGGGCATCTGTCCCCGGGCGCAGAATCCAAGGGGCGCCAAACTGATATTACGACATTTTAGAATTAAATGTTTTCCATCCTTGGCAGGCAGTAGGGGGCGCGAAATCTTCAGTTTTTCCTGGGCGCTGAAAACCCTAGCTACGACTCTGGACTATAAACAACCCTTTCAATTGCTGAGTTAGGGTTAACAACCTTCGCTCTCATTACCGCCTGCCTTACGGAAATTGTCGTAAAATGCTGGTACCTGGGCTGATTGTGCGCATGGCGAATATAGGTGGTGTGAATAGCCGTCGGTGCGATTCTAACCTCCTTGATGAGATGAGCCACTGCGCGTAAACAGCGCACGTGCGGAGATTGTTGTTACTAGATCACGTGTCCACTTTTTTCCTCTTCTTCTCTTGTGGAATGTATCTCATTCTGTAAAACTAGTAAATGAAACCGTCCTTGATCCTTGGAGTTGAACTTTCCCTCCTCCTCTAACTTTGGGAAGCAACTACATCTATCAATAAAATATTTGTAGTTTTTAATATTCTTGAAGAAATTTTTCTAGATATACTTAGTTTCTCTTAAATATACATTTTTAGCATTTGCAATTTCGATGCCTTTGTAGTTAGTACTTTATTGATTGTGGATAGTTTATAACAGTTTGTGACTGTGTTGGTTATTAATTTCTTTAATTTTTGTACCTTGTCTAGGAGTGATATATTTTTTAAATTGTTATTTAGTCCTTTAGATTTGCATTGATCCTTCTATGTTGTGTCTTCTGTTCTTGCCGTTTAATCACTAGCTCGAAGGCTATGTTTTTCTGATCATCTATGATTTATTTTACTGAACATTTAAATTTTAGCAGAGCTTTATCTGTTTCATGATGATATGCTAGCAAGTACTAAATTTTTCAATGGAGGTGGGTTAATAACCCGGTACTTAGGGGTCTACCGAGGACTAGTATGTAAAGCTCAGAAAATAGGATATTCAAGTTTAGCCTAAATATTCTTTGCCAGAAGAAGTTGTACAACATCTCAACTTACCGTCATTGTTATAATTTCTCGCCGGGGATTTTGCATTTTTTGGTGTAACGTTTTTAGTAAAGCAAAAATGAGTGCTTGGGAAATAAAGGTAAGTTTCAATGAATTCCTTAATTTTAAGAGCTGAATTTTATCTCTTTAGGCTTAATTTCGTTTTAATCTTGGTTATATCCAAAAATGTTACATAATCACCAAATGTGCTGGCAAATTAAAGTAGCGTAGTATAGTGAAAAGATTCTGTTAAATAAATAGTTATTAAGAGCTGTGCTACCAAATTAAAATAACGCAGTTTAGTGAAAAGTTTTAGTTTTCGATCAGTGCGGCTTTGGTAGAATTTTTTTCAAATGTTCATAGGAATTTCTTAAGCGCATTAATATACGTTTTGCACTGAAGTATGCAATTATTTTTTTGTAGTAATGCAATTTAGTAAACCATTACTGATTAGTAACATAGGTTATTCAGTTACAGTAATTTCAGTAATTATGGCTTAGATTTTTCTAAATTAGAAATTTTTGTGTCGAAAGAACTTGAGTTATGTGTACCAAGATTTGAAATAATATTTATAAAGAATTTTCGGCTCTAGTATAGAATTGGGTGCCCCTTCGACTAGAGACAAATTTTGTTCAGTTTTAGCCATGAAACCCCATTTCTCGTTACCATGATAATTTTAACTTTGTTTTAGCTTCCTGAGTTTGGGTTTTCATCCGCAGAGAACCCGTTGGCGCTTCGAGAAAGAACCCGTTGGCGCCGTTGCATTTTTACTCGCCAAGCTCGCGGTTCATCGACGATGAGCCGAGCCGGCGCCAGAGGGAAGCCAAGCTTCAAGAAGTAGAAGAAGAGCCGAGCTGTAAACGTGATTTTTAGTGCATGTAAATTCAAGTTAGCAGGGAAAACAATATATTAAGCACATGGTAGTAAAAATTCACAGATAATACGCATGTAGATGTAAAACTAACCGGTTAAACGTGATATACGAAAATAAATTTGTCATAAATTACAGTTAACTCAGAAAACAATATATTCTTTACACCAGCAGTGGTTTGCTAATTTTGATGACTATGGTGATGCATCAAACTACTCTGTCATCTTAAATAATCAGTAATATTTTTTGTTTCAATTTAATCATCTATTTATGTCACACCTGCCATCCTCTGAAAGGTTATTGTTGGAAAAGCATTGACAATATAGGTTGATCTTTGGATTATGGTAACTTGGCGATTTTTTGGCAAAAATTTGGCGATTAACCCTCTATTTTATTTTTCGCCGCCATTTTGTCTTTGAAGTAAAGACATGTTTCTTTTCTTTTTATTTACTCAACACTTTTTCCTACAATCTACTAGCTGAATTACACTGATGCTAGAAATTTTGGTTGATCTTTACATTATGGTAACTTAATGGGTTACCTTGTTAAAATATTACGCCGTAAAAATTGATTTATTCTCATAATTTTAGATTACAATAATAAAAATAAAAGTATTACTTAATTATTTAAAATGCACATGCACGTTTTTGCGGCCTACAAAAACAATTATTTTAGAGGTTGGAAACCTCATGGTTCTTGGAGCTGTTAACAATTAAGAACACAACGTAAACAGTCGTGTTACAAATTAGCATTCACCCCTCCCGCCGTATTTTCTTCCTTTCATCCCAAACCGAGAACTGGTATCTATTTACGAAAATATTTATATCTATTCGTTGTTAAAAAATTCAGAAAAATAATAAATAAGAGAGAAATAATATAAATTTGCAAATGCAAACAACGACAGTGATATTGAACAAAATTTGAACGCACGAGGAATAGTTGCAAACTTCGAACAAGCGAATAGGATAAATACTCTGTTTTACCAGGTTTGAACTATTTTTACAGGTTTTACCACCAGGTTTGAACTATTTTTACAGGTTTGAACTATTGTTCAAAGTTGGTGATGTTTACATTTACCGGGTTCTCTGCGGAAGTGCTTCCCTGAGTTTTTTTTAAGCGAAAATGGATCGATGTGTACATGGAGAAAGTTAACGTAGTGCGCAATGTCTATTTTGTGGAATTCTCTGATGTTTCTTTAAGTGAAAAAAGATCAATGTGTACATGGACACAGAGTTTATCCAGTTCTTTGACTTTTGATTTTGGTTTTCTGTAGTGGCTATCTCGACACTGATCTTGGCTTCAAAAAAGAATTTCCAAAAAAAAAAAAGAAGGGGCACCCAATTGTAAACTTTTACCGAATTTTCTTGTGTTTATTACACATGAATTTCTTGAACCTACCAACGTTTATACATTTAAATTTCTCCTAAATGTTATCTTTTATGTTTTAGGTTTTCATTTTTGCTATTATTATCACATATTATTAATTAATATGCTGCATTTTTCTAGCATATTGTTTGTGACAGGTTCCAAAATTCCTGTCATCTGTTTTCGTAGAAAAAGAAGTTCTGAAATTCGTGTGTGAATCCATTAGACCTACAAATGATTTACAATAGCAATACTACTTAAATAAATTCTGTATTAAGAATAAAACATTACCATGAAAAAAATTAGTCAAACATCAGTACTGCAAAATGCATTTAGAAATTCTCAGAGGCTGTGTTAAAATAAGTAATAAATGTGAATTTACTATGCTAGTAAAAGGTATTTATTTTGAGAATATAATGTACAATACAGCTCTATAAAGTATTGTTACTTAAAGAGAGTAAGCGTGGAGGAAAATTTATCTGTATTCCTAAATAAGGTTTAAAAAAGCATTTATTTTCCTAATCTTATTACAGTCAAAAGTCGTTAATCCAGACTCGTCGGGACTTCGGCTATTCCGGATTATCGATTTTTCCAGATTATAGATCATCAGTTTAAATCTGGTAAGATGGCATGCAGAAATTCTAAAATTAAAAATATGAAACCGTAATTTATGAAATAAAGAACAATTATGATCTAAAGGTTATCAAAATTTACAAAAAGAAAAAGCTTAATATTTATTTGTTTACTTTATTAAACATTTCTTTCATTGTAAGTTGTTTAAGTTGCTTCGTTTCATGTGATAATACTTTCTCTTTAATTCTATTAAACAGAAAATTTCTTGTTTAGCTACAAAGTTCCGCTGTTCAGGTCCTATAATTGCTATGTCAAGAATACCGACTAATTTGTCAATCGAAATTTTTTCGTTTTCAATAACGTCTGTTACTTTCTTCACTATCGGAAGCGACTTATAATGACGAGAAACTTGTTTTAAATCATATCAAAGACGGAGTACATCGAGATGAAATACTATATTTGATAAGGAATTATAAGCCAAATAAAATAAAAACATCTGCATGAAGATAAGGATAGTGCTGACAGATCAACTTCCAATTCATTGCGTACCGCGGCGTTTCCCCCGCCGAGCAGCGTGAAATTGATAAACAGATTTCGGATTTTGAAACATACTTTCGCTTTAGATCCTTTACATATTAACAAATATATATCGGAAATTCTATTTGATATAATAGAAAGTTTAAGCTTACGTTTATAAAATTGCTCTAACAGTCTGCAAAAAATAATAATCCGGATCCAATTCGAAGATTAAGGAACAACGCAATCTGCAACATTAACTGAAATAGATAATTTTAGCTTAGCTTACACCGTCCGTTATACATTAAACGCGCATGTGTAAACGTTTTATGAGCATGCGCACAAACATATTCGCAGCCGTAAAGGTCTTATGCGCGCACGTAAACGTGATGCTAAAGCAAAGTTTAAAGAAATTAAACATTTAGCAGTAGTAGCAATGAAAGCTCCCTGAGATATGTTGTGCAGACATTGAAGACAATAAAGGATTTTGAACTTAACCAATTTATTAACAATATAATAAAGAATAAAAACACAGAAAATAAATGTCAACAATATTAGAATCTTAGGAAAAATATAATATAATCATCATTCATCAAATATTTTTACCTGGTCTCCAAAACACTGGCATTCTATACAAACAAAAATGCCCTAAACAGTAATTATGCGGCCTAAAAATAAAGCTGGCTACACATTTAATCAGTCCATAATCAATGGTCAAGAAAAACACCTGAAAATTTAAATGAAGTTCTTGAAAGCACTTAAAACATGTCTAACCCCGTTTGCACAAGGAGTCGCCGCTCACGTATTTTTAATAGCCGCCTTTATTGAAGAACATGGATGCCGCCCACGGCAGTCACTCACATGGTAGCCTCTGGAACCATCATCTCGCAAACCGGAATCAAGGCATTTTATTCACCGGACTGCATGCATCCTTTTGAAGGGGCTGGAAACCGCTCACTCACGTGCCGGGAAAGCAGGAACTAGAAGGGTTGAGCCAGAGCGACGCGAGATACTTATAGCAGAAGTAGGAATGACGTCATCTCACGGCAACAAATCAGCTATCGGCACGAATCGGCTTTTCAGATGACGTAACACCATGTTTCGTTTTTGCATCTCAATTAGGTTGAAACAGTCCGTTCTCGCTGCAAACAGTGGCAGCAAGAAAAAGAAGTAGAAGTAACTACTATATTACATTAAAATAAGGACTAAACTAAATAAACATTTCAAGGAGGAGAGATGATGCAGTAAAAGGTTTAAAAATAAGTTATATTTTCCAACAAAACGCACATGCGCAGAAAGTTTGTAGCTTTGAGGTCCGGATTATAGATCATTCTGGATTATGGGTGTCCGAATTAACGACTTTTGACTGTAGTTAGTAAATAAGTTTTAAAATTTAACTTGAATGAATATTATTGCTCTGTGTTATATTTAAAGAAATCAAATGTAAAAGAGTGTATGTACGTTCTTGCATTGTGAAAAAATAATGGTACTTAGACCCCTCAAATTTTGAATAACGTAATCCTCCACTCAGACATAAGCACCTGGAAGCTCGAATTTACCTGTATACAAATATATGTATTTATATGTAACGCTCATGACATGTATATGTATGTATGTAACAGATACTGCCTTAGTTCTGTATGTGCGTATACATACACTCATACATATGTACATACATGCAAAATATATAAATACGTTTCTGAATCTGTCTCGATAACAGAAAAGGCTACTGTTCCGTTAGAACAGCGTCTGTTAAAAATGCACCACTTTTTTTGCTGCCAATTCTCATTAAGTATTAATAGGGTTCAAAAGAATAAAATAATTAATTCTCAGTAAAACTAAATATTATGGGCGTGTTTGGCACTTTTTTGAAAAATTTGCCATATGGGTTATTTTTGCATGTTTTAGAAAATCACTAACTCATCAAATTGCAGTATTAGATGGTTGTGATTTTGAATGAATCTTGTAAACATGCAAAGAATTCATATGCAAAACAGAAGTTTGAGAAAAATAACGAAAAACATTTGAAAGTGCACTTAGAAACTGCATTAATAAGTATGTATTTTATGGGATCAACAATATTAAATGCATTAATTACTTTGTTTTATGGGATCAACAATATTACCACTTTTCATAATACAGTCAAAAGTCTTTAATTCGGACACCCATAATCCGGACCTCAAAGCTACAAACTTTCTGCGAATGCGCCACGTTCACGCATGCGCACAGGAGTTTACGAGAGCGCGTAAGACCCTTACGGCTGCGAATATGTTTGTGCGCATGCGCGTTTAATGTGTAACGGAGTTATACGCTAAGCTAAAGTTATCTAATTCAGTTAATGTTGCAGATTGCGTTGTTCCTTAATCTTCGAATTGGATCCGGCTTATTATTTTTTGCAGACCGTTAGAGCAATTTTATAAAAGTAAGCTTGAACTTTCGATTATGTCAAATAGAATTTCCGATATATATTTACTACAAAGCGAAAGTATGTTTTGAAATCCGAAATCTGTTTATCAATTTCACACTGCTCTGCGGCAGAGGGGGGCAGAAACGTCATTATTAGATTATGATAGATTAGAAAGATTATGTCAAATAGAATTTCCGATATATATTTACTAATATGTAATTTGTATCTACAAAGCGAAAGTATGTTTTGAAATCCGAAATCTGTTTATCAATTTCACTCTGCGGATTGGAAGTTGATCTGTCAGCACTATCCTTATCTTCGGATAGTGAAGAAAGTGACCCAGAGGTTATTGAAAACGAAAACATTTCGATTGACAAATTAGTCGGTATTCTCAACACAGCAATTATAGGACTTGAACAGCGGAACTTTGTAACTAAACAAGAAATTATGTCTGTTTAATAGAATTAAAGAGAAAGTATTATCACATGAAACGAAGCAACTTACATTGAAGGAAATGTTTAATAAAGTAAACAAATAAATATTAAGCTTTTCCTTTTTGTAAATTTTGATACCCTTTAGATCATAATTGTTCTTTATTTCATAAATTACGGTTTCATATTTTTAATTTTGTAATTTCTGCATGCCATCTTAGCAGATTTAAACTGATGATCTATAATCCGGAAAAATCGATAATCCGGAATCGCCGAAGTCCCGACGAGTCCGGATTAACGACTTTTGACTGTATCAAATACCATTTGGGTAGAGTAGACTTTAAGGTACCCATTGTATTATGGTGAAGTTGTTGTTTGATTTATTGTCAAGTTGTTGTTTCATTATCGTAGCCTGAATAGTTGAATGTTATGGAAACCCTATTGTGACGTAATCGGGTGCATGATTCTGGGAAATTTTGAATCATGGGATATTTTGTAAGCGTTTTTGTGGTGTGTATTGGTTTGATTCTTTAGACGGTAGAATGGCTAAATGTAGTAATATTAATTTGAAGTTTCTGTACGATTTGAAGGGAAAAGAGCTTTTATTGACTGGTGTGTAAATGAAGGTTTACTTAGTAGCCATTATAAGTGTCCTGTAGGAAGGATATACGTCTAGTCGAACATAAAAACCGTTTAGATGGGTTTGTAGGAAGAAAGGTTCAGATGGTCACTATGTGAAGCGTTCAATCAGAAAGAGTACCTGTTTTGAAAAAAGTCATTTGAGTATGATTGATATTTTGATTTTTACGTGGCTCTGGGTGTACGAAGCGAACTCAAAAATCATGGTAAGTGAATACTTGCTTTTGGTAGTGCTTAAATGTATAATATGTTTCTCCTTTTTTATATTATTTTATTGTTTGGTTTAAAATATATTTTATTGAGATTATGTATTTTTTGTTTGAATATATTGTAGAATTTGGGGTTGATCTTTGGATTATGATAACTTGGCGATTTTTTGGCGAAAATTTGGCGACCAACTCTGCTACAGCAACCCTCTATTTTTTTTTTTTTTTTTTTTTTTTTTTTTTTTTTTTTCCGCCATTTTGTCTTTACGAAGTAAAGACATATTTCTTTTCTTTTTATTTACTCAACACTTTTTCCAACAATCTGCTATCCGAATTACACTTATGCTAGAAATTTTATGGAATAAAACTGCTTAATCATGACAAATATTAACTGCAAAATTGGGAAAAAGTGCACAATACCATACTCCTTACGCGTTTTTCAAAATAACACATACACATAAACCATGTACACGCTGACTTATTTTTACTTAAAAAAAAATCCCAGAATTACACAAAAATGGCATTGCGCACACTCTTCACTATATCCATGTACACTGCTTTTTTCTCATAAATTAGAAAAATTTCACGAAAATACATGACAATTTTCTGAATCTTTAAACCCGGTAAAAAGAACATATATGAAATTACCTGATCGCGAAAAAGTATATACCCTTTCCAAATATGAACATTTCCACATATAAAATAAATAAAATATCCAAAAACTTTTCCCTCTAAATTATCTATTATAAACCTCACCTGCTAATTTCTAAGGCAAACATTAAAAATGGTTCCAAATACTTAGTGTCAAATACTTAAATTCTTTCCTTGCATATTTACTTCTACTCAAACATATTCCAAAATACTACAAACATATAAGGTTGATCTTTACAATATGGTAACTGGTAGTTTGGCGACATTTTGGAGGCGATAAAGGTTACTACCTGGGACTTTGGTAATAATGTGAGCAGTACTCAGTTCCGATTACGCATTATTTTGTGTGAGGGAAATGAGAGATCATGGGATATGTCATGTGATATTAATGGACGAATTACGGTTCTTTAATCGGAAAAGGGGGGAAATCTGGAAAAAATGTGGAAATTTTGTATTTAGCTTTATTCTGTGTTGTGTGAAACAGTGTTGTTTAATTTTTGGATCCCATGGCCCTAACTAAAGTGAATTCGAAATGGGTATATAGGCATTGTGATAAAGAGAAGTTTGCTTTTTATTTAGCGGAGGAAGTATGGAGGAAAAATTCGCACAAAAAATCTTTCAATAATTTTATTGAATGAATTAGAAAAGTGTATCCGCCACGTAATCAAGATTCTGAAGAAGATTAGGTAAGTTAGTATTTTTAATTATTTGTGGATATTATTTTTATGCATTGTTCTAAATGTAAGGTGGTAAGGAATTTGGTATTATTGGGAAAATTGTTATTAGCAATGATTTAGTTTAAAGTAATTAGGATTGTAAGGTAATTTTTATTAATTTAATGTATGTGCTCATTTATATTTTAAGTAGTGTTTTTTAATTGAATTATATTTTAATGAAATGATAGTTATTTTGTGAATTTTATGTTTGTAGAAATTTGGTATACGTTTTAGTTGAAGTAAACGTGCATGGAAATAATTTAAATATCTGGCACTGAGTAATTGTAATGGTTGCGGTATGAATTCATTGGTGACGTTTATAATATAATAGATGATTTAGAGGTAAAAGTTTTTGGATATTTTATTTATTTTATATGTGGAAATGTTCATATTTGGAAAGGGTAAATACTTTTTCGCGATCAGGTAATTTCATATATGTTCTTTTTACCGGGTTTAAAGATTGAGAAAATTGTCATGTATTTTCGTGAAATTTTTCTAATTTATGAGAAAAAAAGCAGTGTACATGGATATAGTGAAGAGTGTGTGCAATTCTGGGATGTTTTTTTAAGTAAAAATAAGTCGACGTGTACATGGTTTAGTGATATTTTAATTAAATGATAGTTATTTTGTGAATTTTATGTTTGTAGGAATTTCGTATACGTTTAAGTTGAAGTAAACGTGCATGGAAATAATTTAAATATTTGATACTAAGTATTTGTAATGCTTGCGGTATGAATTCGTTGGTGACGTGTATAATGTAATAGATGATTTAGAGGTAAAAGTTTTTGGATATTTTATTTATTTTATATGTGGAAATGTTCATATTTGTAAAGGGTAAATACTTTTTCGCGATCAGTTAATTTCTTATATGGTCTTTTTACCGGGTTTAAAGATTGAGAAAATTGTCATGTATTTTCGTGAAATTTTTCTAATTTATGAGAAAAAAGCAGTGTACATGCATATAGTGAAGAGTGTGCGCAATGCCATTTTTGTGCAATTCTGGGATGTTTTTTTAAGTAAAAATAAGTCGGCGTGTACATGGTTTATGTGTATGTGTTATTTTGAAAAATGCGTAAGGAGTATGGTATTGTGCACTTTTTCCCAATTTTGCAGTGAATATTTGTCATGATTAAGCAGTTTTGTTTGATAAAATTTCTAGCATAAGTGTAATTCGGCTACTAGATTGTTGGAAGAAGTGTTCAGTAGATAAAAAGAAAAGAAACATGTCTTTACTTCGTGAAGACAAAATGGCGGCGGGGAAAAAAAGATAGAGGGTTGCTATAGGAGAGTTGGTTGCCAAATTTTCGCCAAAAAATCGCCAAGTTACTATAATGTAAAGATCAACCACATAGAACTCTCAAAATCACGATCATTAAATTAAAATATGATTAAATTAAAAAACACTACTTAAAATATAAATAAGCACATATATTAAATTAATAAAAATTAGCTTACGATCCTAATTACTTTAAACTAAATCATAGCTAATAACAATTTTCCAATAATACCATATTAATTTATTTACTCCTTACATTTAGAACAATGCATAAAAACTATATCCTCAAATAATTAAAAATACTAACTTACCGTATATGCCCGCGTATAAGTCGACCCCCCTCCCCACTTCGACATAAAAAATTCGTAGAAAATAAGAAACCCACTTATAAATCGACCCCCACTTCCAAAATCGATCGAGAAACTTTGAAAATTTTTTTTTAAGTACTACATTTATTCAGAATCATCTGAGAAAAAAAAGTAAATATACGATAAAAAAAATACCTTGGTAAATAAAGAAAATCAAAATCCTTCAACGTCCGATTCATGGTCAGATTCGCCAAACATTTCTTAGAACTCTTCTGTCGTCATTGGCTCGTCATCATACATATTTTCAGTCTCGAACTCTGTATTGTTACAATCACTACTAGAGCCTTCGTCATCATTTTCACTTTCAAAAACGGTATCATCTTCCGTGCAGTCTAGTTCGTTGCTAATACAACATTTTTTAAATGATTTTATAATCATTTCAGAGGGTATTTCATTCCAAGCATTTTTAACCCACTGAGCAATTAATGTAATATCGGGCTTTTTAATATTGCCTTCTAGAATTTGAAGTTGATCGGATATAGTAACCTTCTAGAATTTGTTCCGGAAAAGATTCGCATACGTAAAATATATCTGCATTTTTCCTTTTTAAGAGTTAAAAGAAATATTCAAAACTGTTCAGTTATTGCGTGGTTTTTTTTTTTAAATTTTGACGTGTACGCCTGTTAACAAAAGTATTTCAGGTACAACTCTAATATACGCCTTAATTTCACCAAATGTGGCGATATGTGTTCTGCGCTGGTTTTTGGCACGATTGCGTGTTCTATGGCAACCCTGTTGACGTTGAAAAATCTTTCGCTGAAGCTCGTTGATTCACCTCTGTGTCTGAGAAGATGGGAGAGAAAGATAAAATTGTAGTTGTTGAATTGAAGTTTGGCAAAAAGAAATATGATTGTGGCTATCCTGTTGAGGGGTAGTGGGTATTTGGAAGTGTGGAAAGAGGGTCTGGGAGATTATTTTTAATGGCAGTGCATGATAGAAGTAGGGATTTGTGATTTTATTTATTTGTGAACCATAGTAGAAATTTTCTGGATAGTGTGTCTGGATGTCATGTAAATACGATAGTGATTACGTGGCGGCATGTTAAAGGCGGTATGAAATTTATATTTCTGCTATTCGAAAATGCATTAATTCATCGTAAGTGCATTTTATTTTATCCTTGTTCTTATTTTGTAGAATGTTATGTTCATTGGTTCTTTAGTATGAATTTCTGTCGTTATTGTTGTTTTTTTAAATTGTTTGAAATTTATTTTGTTGTTTAGTGTCTAGACGTAGATGTTTTTTAAAGTTGAAACAGAATGCTGTGTACATGGTATTATTTGAAATTTATTGTTGTTATGTTATTTTATTAAAGCGAGGAGTGCGTAGATCGTAGATTCCTTCCTTGCCTAAATTGTGCAATTCGTAGAATTTTTTTTAAGTTTAAACAGGATGCTGTGTACATGGTATTCTTTGAAATTTATTGTTGTTATGTTAATTTATTAAAGCGAGGTGTGCGTAGTTTGTAGATTCGTTCGTTGCCTACATTGTGCCATTCGTAGATGTTTCTTTTAAGTTAAAACATGTCGCCGTGTACATGGATTTTTGTCAAATATTTTTGGTTAGAAACTTTACGTTTTTGCTCTCTAAATTTTTTTTTTTTTTTTTTTTGTTTCGGATTTTTAGCTAAATTGTATGTTGAAAACGTAGTTTTTGGAGACATTTTAGGCTAAAAGTTCGAAATGTAGACAAAAAATTTAGATAGTAATATGGCAGCGTGAAGTTTCTCGCCAAAAATATTTGGCGCGAAATTTGGCGACTTGAGGGCGCGTATCAGAGTAGTTCCGTATTTCATGAATGAACAGTAACTATTATAAAGACTTATACATACGTAAAAACCATCTGCATTTCTGTTTTCTTGGCATGTTGGCGAAACTTTTTATTGCTCGATATTGATCGGTTGTTCGGGGCCCGAAAATTCTTTGGTTTAATCGAAACTTACTCTAGTTAAAGTATGAAACTCTGTGATTAGTTCATCACATAATCTAAGTCATGAAATTACTTCAAGTAAGTGACTTATTTGATAAGTCGTCCAATTTTAGTGCGGGAAGAAAACAACTGCATTATGTAAAGAAATTTTTGAACTTCCGATTCTTTTAATTTTTTATGGCCCCGCGTATAAGTCGACCCCCCCCCGACTTTGAAGTCTTTTTTTTGTCCAAAATATCTCAACTTATACGTGTGTATATACGGTATCTAATCTTCTACAGAATCTTGAGTGCATGGCGGATCACAAAATGTCCATTTTCACCAGATTTCTTGCACCGCCATTCAAACTTATCTCTAATATCCTTCTTTCACACAATCTCATTTTATGCCCACATGTTCGACATTCATACTTATCCACAACTAAGCAATTCTTTTCAATTACACATAAACACAATAAAATTCTCAGATTTACTTTATATACGGCCATGGGATCCAAATATTAAACAACACTGTTTCACAGAACATAAATGAAACTAATGCTATACAGCAGATACTTTTTACAAATTTACCCCCTTTTCCGATTAAAGAACACTGATTCGTCCATTAATGTCACATGACATATCTCATGATCTCTCATTTCCCTCACACAAAATAATGCGTAATCGGAACTGAGTACTTCTCACATTATTCCCAAAGTCCTAGGTAACCTTTATCGCCTCTAAAATGTCGCCAAACTACCTGTTACCATATTCCAAAGATCAGCCGAATTTGGTGCTTCTTTGACTTTTTAAGTGAAAATATATCGATGTGTACATGGACAAAGTAAAGGAAGTGCACAATGCAAGTTTGTGCAATTCTGGGATTTTTTTCAAAAGTGAAAATAGGTCGACGTGCACATGGATAAAGTTAAAAGAGTGCGCAATGCCATTTTTGTGCGATTCGGGGATTTTTTTTTAAGTGAAAATAGGCCGAAGTGTACATGGATAAAGTCAAAGGAGTGCGCAATGCCATTTTTGTGCAATTCAGAGATTTTTTTTTTAAGTGAAAATAAGTCGATGTGTACATGGATACCGACTTTGTGCAATTGTTTGTCGTGTTATTTTGGCTTTGTGTAGCGGCGATTTTTGGCGCAAAAATTGCCGCTTCGCAAGCCAAAATAACGAGTCAAAGAATGCACAAAATTGGTATCCATGTACCGCCAAAAATCGCCAAGGGGTACCCTAAACCAGTGCTCCGTAACCTTTTCTCACCTGCGATGCACAAAAAATCTTTCTGGAATTTCGTGGCACACCAAAGAGTTCCGAGTTATCAAGGAAATGCCGAAAAAATTCAAATGCTGACACACTTACAATCACACACACAACCACACAACAGTGAAATATATAAAAACATTTAAAATAGACATTATTAAGGAAAAAAAAAATTGTCATTGTGTATTAAATACATGATAAAAAATTGCAAAATGTCAAATACATGTATTTGATTGCGGCACACTTATATCCTACTCATGGCACACCGGTTGCGGAGCACTGCCCTAAACTATACTTTTACCCTACCATTTTTAAGGCAGTAGCAAAAAGAGTGTAAAGAGTTTTATCACAAAATTTAAGAAGCTTTAATAAGCAGTAAATGAACAGTAAATAATAGGAAAACATTGATTCATATATGAGCTAAAACTTTAAAAAAATGCAAAAGTAAAGCAAAGAAAAAATTCAAAATTTTGATCGATTGAAACCAAAAAAATGGCTAAACAGTTTTAACTACGTAATTTATATTTTTATAATAAATTTTTGGTAAAAATATATTTACAGGTGGTAACCCTTGACGAAATTTGGCAGTTTTTAGTGGTACATGAATACCGAGTTTTTGCAGTTCTTTGACTTGTGTAGTGCAAAGCCAAAATAACAAGACAAAAGAATTGCACAAACTCAGTATCCTATTTTCATTTAAAAAAACAACTTATTTTAATTTTAAAAAAAATCAGACCTATTTTCATTTAAAAGAAATCAGAGAATTGCACAAACTTGGCATTGCACACTCCCTTGACTTTATCCATGTACACATCAATCTATTTTCACTTTAAAAAAAATCAGAGAATTGCGCAAACTAGGCACTGCACACTCTCTTGACTTTGTCCATATACACATCGAACTATATTCATGTAAAAAGTCAAAATAGCAGCCAATAAATATATATATATATAATCTCAATAAACTACATTTTAAATCAAACAATGAAATAACAAAAAAGAAAATTCATCTTTGAAATACACAAAGGAAATATCCACTTACCTTATTTACGAATTAACACATCTTCAATCAAACAAAATTCCTTAACAGCATCCAAAAACTTCCTAAAATTGTCTGAACTAGTATCTGTGTACTGGCATCGCCACATAAATTCGCAAAATAAGAGTAAAAAATATCCTCCGTAGTGCTGTTTATCATCCGACGTTCGAGCATAAGCATTTCCTTTCTACAAACAGGACACTTAATAATGACCACTAAGTAAACCTTCATTTACACACCAAATCAAGTAATGCTCTTTTCTTCTTTTGTTCCAAATCATACAGAAACTTCAAATTAATCTTAACACACTCAGCCATTTTACCGTCTAATCCACAAAACAAGCAATATACTTCCTAGCCAACACACACACACACACACAAGCCCTTATGAATTTACCGTAATCATGTAACCAATTGTGTCATAATAGGGTTTCCATAACATTCATCTATTCAGACTACCATAAATGAAACAACTTCGTGATAATACATGGGGTACCCTTTTCTTTACCCTAACCAAATTTCTAATTAGTATTTGGGAACTGTTTTTATTGATCCATTGTATGTAATTTAAATATACATAATCTTGAATATATACAGATTGCTTTAAAAAAAAAGGTGCTCTCTGATTATCCATACCTTTGGTTTCAGTGCTCGTTATAGCCATGTTAGCCAAATATATATGTGATATCAGCCATGCATGTGTGTGTGTGTTTGAATGCACATGGATTTAATATGTGCAACATTTAATTAGTATTTTTCTAATTGACATTCCTCTTTCTAGAGTATTTTTTGAGGTCATTACTCTGGAACTTTATTATGAGCAGTAGAGTTCCAGAGTTTATAAAATGCATTTTCTGTAGTATTATTTATTAACAGAGTAGTTCCTCTGAGTTGTTAACGTAGTGAAAGAAAACATGTTTTTCGGCAATAAGTTGGTGGCTTTTCGTGCAGGTAATCAGAAAGAACCAATGCTTTGATTTTTTTTATGCAACTTTGAACTCACTGATACTGTTTAAATGAGTTTAGTACTGCTGACAACTACTAATTGGAAATGTTTTAAAACACAATATTAAGCATAAAATTGGCAAAATATACATAAATCTAGATGGTTAAACATCATATTTACTGTATATAAATTAAAGTTTGTCTTTTTCGTAAAGAAATTAAATTAATTGTTACTGTAACCTGTTTTTCTTTTAAAAAATAAAAAATATTTAACCCAGCTCCTATCCTCTTACAGCTCTCATTTCCAACTTCTAGTTATCCATTCATTCATCTGTTTTAGAAATATAATTGTTCACTTCTCCTTTTGGAAGTATAATTATGCCTGAAATTTAGAAGTTAATTTTAAAGGGATACTTCACAAATCATTTATGTGTTCAGTTGCTGAAAGTTTTTCGATAAATATAAACAAGATTACTTTCTCTTGCAAATAGAGGTGCAGTTTGCCTTCTAAATTTAGTTAAATAATCAGGAAGGAAGTCTTTTCTCTCCTTCTAAATGTAGTTAAATGATCAGGGGGGTCTGTGATATCAAACAAGATGAACAGCTGATTCACCAGAAAGCATTTGGTTGGTGATTGTGTGCATTTCTTACATAAATTTAGTTACTTATGTATTCGAACATGCAAGTCACCATAGATCTTGCTGATCAGTCATTGTGGCAAAAATTTGAAGGAACAGATTCTTCTCTCCTTAAATAAACACAGATAGCTCATTCTTTATGTCATTAGATAATTAGTAGATATGTGTTATTGCTGTAGCATAAAAAACTTGAATAAATATAGGCTCGCAAGCTTTCGGATTATCTAACAAATTTACTGAAACTTCTGCCAGTCATTCCAGCCATCAAAATTGCATTGTGAGCTTAGACCAATAAAATAGTCCTTTTTTTTAATGAACTAGGTACAACATAAATTCATTTAAATATGAATGTAAATGATGTCACGCAGTTGCATTGTATTTTTTACTGCAGCATTTTGGCAAGGGCCAAATTTTTTAAAGCGTTTTCAATATGCATGCCAGTGTAACTTATCCCACAATTTTGAAAATACTCCACTACATGCTTTACTGTAGAAGATGGGCTAAAAATTTCATCACCTTATAAGGTATTTTCTCCCTCCTTTCTCTCTCTCTCTCTCTCTATATATATATACCTCCTAAAATAAATGTCATATAGTAGGGTAGAGTAGACTCTAAGGTACCCCTTGTATTATGGCGAAGTTGTTTGATTTATCGCCAAGTTGTTGTTTCATTTAAGGTAGCCTGAGTAGTTGAATGTTATGGAAACCCTATTGTGACGTAATCGGGTGCATGATTCTGGGAAATTTTGAATCATGGGATGTTTTGTAAGCGTTTCTGTGGTGTGTGTTGGTTTGATTCTTTAGACGGTAGAATTGTCGAATGTAATAAGATTAATTTGAAGTTTCTGTATGATTTGGAACGAAAGGGGAAAAGAGCTTTAATTGACTGGTGTGTAAATGAAGGTTTACTTACAAGCCATTGTAAGTGTCCTGTATGTAGGAAGGATATGCGTCTAGTCGAACATAAAAACTGTTTAGATGGGTTTGTAGGGAGAAAGGTTCAGATGGTCACTATGGGAAGCGTTCGATCAGAAAGAGTACCTGGTTTGAAAAAAAGTCATTTGAGTATGATTGATATTTTGATTTTTACGTGGCTCTGGGTGTACGAAGCGAACTCGAAAATCATGAAAAGTGAATCATCAAAAGTGAATATTTGCTTTTGGTAGTGTTTAAATGTGTAACATGTTTTTCCTTTTTTATGTTATTTTATTGTTTGGTTTAAAGTGTATTTTATTGAGATTATGTATTTTTTGTTTGCCTATATTGTAGAATTTGGTGCTTCTTTGACTTTTTAAGTGAAAATATATCGATGTGTACATGGACAAAGTAAAGGGAGGGCGCAATGCAAGTTTGTGCAATTCGAGGATTTTTTTTTTTTATGTGAAAATAGGTCGATGTGTACATGGATAAAGTCAAAGGAGTGCACAATACCATTTTTGTGCAATTCGGGGATTTTTTTTAAGTGAAAATAAATCGATGTGTACATGGATACCGAGTTTGTGCAATTGTTTGTCTGGTTATTTTGGCTTTGTGTAGCGGCGATTTTTGGCATAAAAATCGCCGCTTCGCAAGCCAAAATAACGAGTCAAAGAATTGCACAAAATCGGTATCCATGTATCGCCAAGTTTTGCCAAGGGGTACCTTTTACCCATATAGTATAATAAACGTTAAATAATATCCTAAAATAAACATCATCTGGGAACTCTTTTCATTACTCCTAAATAAAAACTTTAAATCAATGCAGCCTATATTTAAGATCAATACTGAAAGAATCATAATCTTATAGAATAGGATTCTTACAGTAATTTCTAATCTATGAATTTACTGGATTATGAGGAACTTGTTTATCTATATATGACAGATATGTCTATTAGAAATTTTGATGTTATATAACAGCTATCAATATGATTGTTTTACTATTATTATATGCTTATTATCTACTATATATTTTTAAAAAGGATTTTTTTGATTTTAAAAAGGATGTTTTATGCAATTAACCCTCATGTTTATTGAGACCTCATGTCTCATAACAAATTAATACCTTAACTATGAACTATTGTGCACTGTTATATGAGTGTTTTGATCACTCATGTACTTTTAATGTGTTTTTAATAATATATGTATTACTTTACTTTATGTTTATGTATAGATTTATGATTAATGCACAGTTATGGATCACTTCTATATGTAATGGTAACACAACACTAATATATCTATGTAATCAATATGTAATATTTATGTACATGTGCAACAGAAAAACGCTTGAAATCAAAACACCCAGATTTAACTAAGAAACTGCTTGAATATTTTTTTTAAAAAAATGCATGAAAATATGCTAAAATATAGGTACCTTAAAAAATATGGTAATTTAAGATAAGTCCCTATCAAAGGCTTCTATCTGATAGCACTTTAGATAGCGAAAAACAAAAAGCCATATACGGAGAAGAATTATTTAAGCCTAGCATATTGCAAGCTTATGAAGAGGTTTTGGGAAAAAAAGCTGTACAAAAACTGAAAGTAATAATTCTGGTAACACTGTTAAGCTCAGAATTGAAGAAATGACTGGACATGGCTCAGAAGTTGTTGCAAAGGTAAAAAATGTTAGTCACCCAGATTTTCTGTCTACACCACTGCATTACACATAGTGAGCATCTTGTGGTGAAAAAGATGTCCCCAGTACTACACCAAATATTATCACATATTTTTAATATCATAAATGAAATTCGACACAAAGTGATTAATTCTCCGCTACAGTCAAAAGTCTTTAATCCGGACCTCAAAGCTACAAACTTTCTGTGCATGCGTAAATGCATTAATGCGTTTACGCATGCATGTTTAATGTATAACAGATGGTATAAGCTAGGCTAAAATGATTTAATTGTCTATTTCAGTTAATGTTGCAGATTGTGTTGCTCCTTAATCTTTGAATTGGATCCGGCTTATTATTTTTTACAGACTATTAGAGTAATTTTATAAAAGTAAGCTTGAACTTTCGATTATGTCAAATAGAATTTCCGATTCTGGAGCCGCCAAAGGATCTACAAAGCAAAAGCATGTTTCAATGTCCATCAAACAAAAAGTAGAATTGCTGCAAAAAATGGATAAAGGCATGAAGAAAGTGACAGATAGGTTAGTGAAAACGAAAAAATTTCAATTGACAAGTTAGTCGGTATTCTCGGCACAGCAATTACAGGACTTGAACAGCGAAACTTTGTAACTGAACAAGAAATTATGTCTGTTTATAGAATTAAAGAGAAAGTATTAGCACATAAAATGAAGCAACTTAAACAACTTACAATGAAAGAAATGTTTAATAAAGTAAACAAATAAATATTAAGTTTTTTTTTTTGTAAATTTTGATACCCTTTAAATCATAATTGCTCTTTATTTCATGAATTACGGTTTCATATTTTAAATTTTATAATTTCTGCATGCCATCTTACCACATTTAAACTGATGATCTATAATCCGGAAAAACCAATAATCCAGAATAGCCGAAGACCTGACGAGTCTGGATTAAAGACTTTTGACTGTATTTGCAACATTTTGTGAAAAAATGGGTATCCAGTATACTCACCTTCTTCTTCACACTGACTTGGCTTTTGAGAGGCTAAATACTGACTCGACTTTTCTTCAAGAAGTCAAATTATTTTTCATTAGCAGAATAATCTGGAATTTAAAGAACTCTTGTCCAACGATGAGTGGATAGCCAAGCTTGCATACGTGACAGATGCTTTTCCTCTGTTATTAGAACTAAATATATGTAAGGCCAACTTAAGCATGTGTTTGCAGTACAAGTAAAATAGATGCTTTTCAAAAACAATATCACTGGCAAATGCTGTACAAAGAAATCTACAAATGTTTGTAAATTTTAATGAAATTATGGGAGAGAAGGATCTCAACCAGCAAGTGGCATCCATTATTCAATAGCACTTACAGTCACTGGCAGAATGTTTTGGTTTTATTACCTAAAGCAAGAAGATCCTAGGCAAGGAAATATGTGGATAATGTATCCATTGTCAGCAAACATTGAAGATAGCAAATTAAGCATAAATGAAAAAGAAAGCCAGATAACCTGTTTTGCAATACAATTTAAAAACTAAATTCCAGTCATCTTTATCAAGACCTTATTTTTGTCTCTCTATAAAAAATTTAATACCCATCAAAGTGGAAAAGGAATGAAAATTTTAATTCAATTTTCAACAACATATTTGTGTGAAAAGGCATTTTCAATTGTATCAGCAATTCAAACTCGGTACAGGTCTTGTCTTGAAATAAACGTGGCTCTTCTTCTTGCAGTGATATCACTAGAAACAAAAAATTAAGAAACTGATTTCAAATGAACAGGAACAAATATCTCACTGAAAACGTGTAATACTTAACTTTTTCATTTTTTTTAAGTAATTGCTCTATAACTTTGTTACCTTTAATGGATGCATTTCACATTAATAAAGTAAACAGTTTCTGATTATTATTATTATGTAAATGTATTTACCTATTTTTCTAAATTCGTATTAGCGGTCCGCCAAATGAGAAAATATACATTTAGTGGTCCATGAAGTTCTGAAATTTGGCGACTTCTGCTTTAGAGAATGTTGGAAATGACAGTAAACCGATTAACCACAATGGTAGAGGAATGATACCCCCATTACTCACTCCTTTTTTGCATGTCTTCGTGGTGTAACTGTTAGCATACTTGATGTGTATTTGCAATGTGCAGGTTCGAGTACCGTCAAGAATATGGCTCATTTTTCTTGTACTCCTGCTTAAAAAATACTCAATGTCTTTACAGTAGCACGCAAACTAAAAAGGTGGTGGATGATGGTTCTTCAGCTCCAAAATTTGGCGATTGTGTCCGCTAATTTCCCAGTAACCCTTTAAAAGGGGGCTGTATAAGGTATTTTCTTCCTATTTCCAGAATGCCTTCATAGTGTAATAATTAGCACACTCGGTGCGTATTCGAGAAATCCAGGTTCGAGTCCTGACAAGCGCATTGGTCATTTTTCACCTTTCCTTCTTTAAAATAACCTAATGACTACAACATCTATCCTTAAAAAAAGCAAAAAGAAATAGAGAAATAGCAGTTACTGTACATCCTTCTTTATAGAAACTGAGGGTCGTAGTTACATAAAACCAAAGTAAATGATCCTGTGAATATGTAAAGATGTTAATTTTAAACTTCATTTGCATTAAATACTGGTCTTTGAGGTCAATTATGTTTGTTAAAAATGGTTGATGAGAAAATACACAAGTACTGTAAATTTTTTAATTTAAAGAGGTTTAATGCAAAGGACGTATTATTGTAATTACAGATTTTTTTAAAAATTTAGATATTTTCTGTATAGATTGGTTAATACAAATAAATTCTATTTGCATTGTGTTTGTTTTTACACACTTTGCTAATAATTTAAGGAATACAGAAATGCCAATTCAGTGATTAGAATTGAAGTTTTTGTGATTTTATTACATGTACTAAAAATTATCATTTAGACTATCATCGGATTTTTAGGATTTGTACTTTTTAAAAATTTTATTAATGTAGTATATTTTAATAGCATTTTTAATTGTATAATTATTCTTGGAAAATAAATATTATTATTTCTTTCATTGCTGTTTATAGGATTTACATGCCCTAGACTGGGATGATAAAGAGTTGATTGCATCTTATAATAGAAGCATGAAAGATAAAGTAAGAGTTTAAAGTTATTTATTTGAATTTAATTGCACTCAGTACTATACTGCAGTTATTTATGTTTGAAAAAATAATTAATATTAAAAGATGTAAAGAATAACTTTAGCCTTGATAAACAAGCAAATAAATAAGAACTAAATGATTGTGCCTACATATAATAATAATTTTCCCAAAAAGGATAAAAGTATGTGTTAAAGAGAGAATACACAAAATTGAAATATAGTTTTCAAATGTTCATTGAATTTTGGGTTCTTTTGTATTAAAATCGTACCTCCTGAAAGTTTTTTTTTTTTTTTTTTGTTTTGGCATCAGGTGTTTCCAGTTTAGTTTGACATCTTTATGAAAATTATTTTCCAAAGTGAGTAATAAAGTAAAAAGAAAGTACGGTACTTTCTCATAAAAGTGGCCACCTCTTTGAGTCACCCAAATCAAATTAGTTGCCAGATTTGGCAAACTTGTAATATAGTATGTATTATATAATATGCACAGTGTCCTTAAAAATCCTTACTCAGCCTTTATTTTTACAACAGTTGGTTTTAGACATATACAGTCAAAAGTCGTTAATTCGGACACCCATAATCCGGACCTCAAAGCTAAAAACTTTCTGCGCATGCGCCGCGTTGGCATATGCGCACAGGCGTTTTACGCGTGTGCATAAGGCCTTGACTACTGCGCATATGCGTGTGCGCAAGTGCAGAATACGTTTTAGCCTGCGCGTTTAATGTATAACGGACGGTGTAAGCTAAAATTATCTAATTATCTATTTCACTTAATGTTAATGATTGCGTTGTTCCTTAATCTTCGAATTGGATCCCGCTTATTATTTTTTGCAGACTGTAAGAACAATTTTATAAAAGTAAACTTGAACTTTCGATTATGTCAAATAGAATTTCCGATGCTGGAACTTTCAAAGGATCTACAAAACGAAAGTATGTTTCGATGTCCAACAAACAAAAAGTGGAATTGCTGCAAAAAATGGATAAAGACATGAAGAATGTGACAGAGAGGTTAGTGAAAACGAAAAAATTTCGATTGACAAGTTAGTCGGTATTCTCGTCACAGCAATTAACGGGACTTGAACAGCGGAACTTTGTAACTGAACAAGAAATTATGTCTGTTTATAGAATTAAAGAGAAAGTATTATCACATAAAATGAAGCAACTTAAACAACTTACATTGAAAGAAATGTTTAATAAAGTAAACAAATAAATATTAAGCTTTTTTTTGTGTAAATTTTGATACCCTTTAGATCATAATTGTTCTTTATTTCATAAATTACGGTTTCATATTTTTAATTTTAGAATTTCTGCATGCCATCTTACGAGATTTAAACTGATGATCTATAATCCGGAATCGCCGAAGTCCCGATGAGCCCGGATTAACGACTTTTGACTGTACTTACAAAAATTAACACTCTTAAATTTCAAGAAATCTCTTTTTAAAAGTAACGAAATTGAATTTTTAATATGTTCCTTTGCTTACATTCAGGAAATTTTGTACTGCATATTAAAAATAAAATGCAAAAAATTTGACTCGTGTGTGACAAAAATTGAATAAGATATTTAATTTCAAAATAATGTAGTTTTCGATATCTTCAATTTGTGTTGAGCATCGGTTAAAAAATAAATTAGAATAATTCATAGTTGATTTTTTCTCTTTAAATGCCATTCAGTGATATTTTGTGATGTACTGGAGCCTTTAATGTATAGTTTTGTTATATTTAGAAAGAATTTTTGCACACGTATTGTAAATTTTTAAAGTCTAAAAAAAATGTTTTTAATGAAGAATCATAATCTATTAATTGCACAGAAAAACATTGATATATACTCAATGCTTTCTTAATATTTACTTATCTGAGGATGCTACAAATTCTGTAAGTAATGTGGTATGGAGTTCCTAAGCTGGTAGACGACTGCATTGCAGTACGAGTAAAAGAATTGCTGTTTTCAACTTCTGTGGTACACCTGCATCAGTTAATTCATGGAAAGGGGGAGATGTTTATCTAGTAATTATTGCTATGAAAAATGTATTCCTAATGGCATGACTTCAATGAGATCAGTATTGTCATCTGAAAAAGTTTTCTAGCACTCGGCAAAATCATAACCATCATGTTTTGATCTATGACATGTTCTTCATAAATTAATATATGCAAACATAATAGTAATTGCAAACGAAATGTTGAGTCTTCAGTATAATTCGCAAGAGTATGATAAAAAATTTTAACTTTGATGAAAACTTCTGCGATTGAAGCCATAGATAGCCAAATGACAGCCTATGAAAATCAATTGGTAAAACTACTTAAAAGTGTTTTTTATTTCTTTTGTTACTTGAAAATTTTGTGGCAGTCATTTTAACAGGGTTGCCATGCTACCGGGAAAAGTCGGGGAATTCGAAAATTGACCAAAAAAGTCGAGTAATTTTATACGGTGATCCCACCCAAAAAAGTGATTTTTACGCCAATGTTGGAAGCTATCATTTTCTTGTCAAATTATGAACCGTGTGAGCATCATTTGGGCAGCTGGCGTAGAGCCAATTTTTCCAGCTCCAATTAGATTGCCTTTTGGAAAAAAGTAAAGCAGGGTTCGTACGGTTCTTAAAAGTCCTTAATTTCGGCCAAATTTGGCAGAAGGTCCTTAATTTTAATCATCTGAAATTTCTGCCTGTTCTTATTTTTGCCATTTTGAGTGGAAATTAGGATTTTGGAGGGATATTTTGGGCGATTCACTGACATATATGGCTATCTTTTAAATATGTGAATGGGTTATAATTTGTACCTATTTTGTACCTATTATAATTTGTACCTATTATTTTCCAGCTCCAATTAGATTGCCTTTTGGAAAAAAGTAAAGCAGGGTTCGTACGGTTCTTAAAAGTCCTTAATTTCGGCCAAATTTGGCAGAAGGTCCTTAATTTTAATCATCTGAAATTTCTGCCTGTTCTTATTTTTGCCATTTTGAGTGGAAATTAGGATTTTGGAGGGATATTTTGGGCGATTCACTGACATATATGGCTATCTTTTAAATATGTGAATGGGTTATAATTTGTACCTATTTCTAATGTAAATGGTGGGATGTTTCAGTTTCTAAGCAAGAAGTGTAACATGAGCATTTTGAAATTCATTTTTTCTAATGAAGAGCTCTTAAACAACTTTTCGCTTTTGCAGGTGTGAATTCTTTTATTCAGCGGTTCTAAATTTGGTGACTTACCAACAATTTGGCTATTTTAAAACAGGGTTTATACAGTCCTAAGTTTTTTTTAATTGATTTTTGGTCCTTAAAAGCCCTTAATTTCGGCCAAATAGGCAGAAGGTCCTTAGTTTTAATCATCTGAAATTTCTGTTTGTTTTAATGACTGTCATTTTGAGTGTGAATTAGCATTTTGGAGGAATATTTTTGGTGATTCGCTGACAAATATGATCTTTGAAAATATCTTTGAATGGGTAATTGCATTAGTGGGTTATAATTTGTTCCTGTTTCTAATATAAATGTGGAATAAAGTTTCTGAGCAAAATAAAAATAAAGTCAGACATAAGAATTTCGAAAGTATTTCATTTTTTCTAATGAAGAACTCTTGAACAACTTTTCGCTTTTGGGGATGTACATTCTTTTATTTTCTTTTATTAAACGGTTCTAGATTTCATGACTTAACAACGTAGTGACGGTTTTAAGATTAGTTTCTATAGAAATATTTTAATTCCAAGATCTGGGAATTTTTTGACGACTTTTTTAGAACGTTATATTGATAAATTTCATAAAAGTAAATGTAATGTATTGTAAATGTAAATGTAATGTATTTTTCTCTGTCATATTATAAATTCCATTTTGGCTACTTATTATACACTATTTTGAATCTGAAAAATAAGCAAGGTATAATGCTATAGCAGCGCAATTTACGAAACAGTTCTTAGCAATAGCAAAATAGCTATGTAATTAATAAAAAAACATCTTTTTAATTTTTTCATGGTAAGAGTTTTCCCATGTAATTGTCTCAGAATATGCATCAGTTTTCTCTATAAAATAAATTTTACACTTTTTTCTTCCGATTCTTTTTTCAAAATATTTCTGGCTTTTTGCTGTTATAGAATTGGTAGGGGTAATTTTTCTTTAGGATTTTAGACATTGCAGCTTGGAAAGGTTAGAAAGATTTGAAAACAAGATTTATAAGCCCACGATTCTAAAAGATTCTAGAAAAATGTGACAAAATGGAAAATGTCTCCATGGTATTAACACGTAATTTCTTACTTTTTGGAGAACATCTGGAAGAACAATGAAACCATAATAGCTGAATGTTTTACTTCTGATACTAGAATTTTTTTCTTAACATTTTTATCTTCCCTTTATTTTCTCTACTTTTCACTAGACACATGCATGGAAAATATCAAAAATGCTTCTAATCTTATCATAGAAACAGGCATTATAGAAAAGAAGTTTTTTTATCAATATAGAAATTGAAAACTGATAATTTAAAAGATTCATCTAATATGTCTTAATGTATCATGCACGGGGTGGCACTAGGCATTTTCCCGACCTGATGCAATCTCTGTGGATCCTAAATTCTACTGCTTGGTGCCTTTCTAAATTCTGCCTCTAATGCCTGCTCTAAATTCTAAAAGTTTTGCCATTTCTAGATTTTGTTGCTCGGTGTATCACTAAATTCTAAAGATTTGCCACACCAGCTCTGTAACTGGACTTTACCATATACATTTCATATTTCTTCTGAATTTTCATATTACTGGAGAAATAAAATTATCAGCTTTTTCTTTACATTCTAAATGCATTTAGTCTTTTTAGAATAACAAAAATCTTTAATTAAATCCCAAAATTCTAAAATGAAAAGGAAACGTGGAAGAAAGAAACCGAATACATGAAGAGAAAGAAGATTATTCTTCAAAGATGTGTACAGTTATTATTATGTAAATTACTCAGTCGTTTTCAGCCTTTACTGTAATTTCCCATTTATATTTTCTCACCAGAATACAAATCACTTAGACAGTTTTTTTAAATGTAAGACAAGAGCGTGTTTCTGACCTCCACTTGTTCCTTAATAGTTCCTGCCAGCTTTTATGGTTTGTAATTATTTGTCTTTGCATAATCGCTGCCGACATTTGAATTTGTTATGATGATAGAGTTACTGAGCCAGCTTAAGATGAAATTAAATTGTATAGTCTTTGAGCACTAGTCCATATTTTTAGCTTGAATCTGACTCCTCTTCTTTATTTATATCATTATGAGCTGTAGTTGACTTTGTTAGCATAAGAACATGCTTTTATATTTTAACTTCTTTTTAAATAAGAAGCTTATTTAAACCTCTCTGACTTTGTAGTTACTTTCAGGCACAGCGATAATTTGCTTTGCCTCAGTTGGGGGGAGGAGGTTGGACTATTTAACTTTTACTAGCTCAAGTGAAACCCTAATAGGTGGATTGTGGAGAGGTTGACAGATTAGGAGATAAAACATGTAAAAACTAGTGAAAACATTGTTTTGCATACTGAGACAAGTTTTTAATTGTTAGAAAAAATGCTTAAAAAGAAGAAAGTCTATATAAATTAGCCAAAATGTCTGGGAAGACCTCAAATTAAAAAGATGCATAAATATTTTGTTGAGTGTTGTTGTTACGAAATGTAAATGGTTTGTATCTTTTAATGTGTAATTATCTAATATCATTTAAGAATCAATGTCATAAATTACATGCATTTTAATTTAACCTGTGAAATTTTATTAGATTGTGATTTTAATAGGGCAAAAGAAATAAGATTTAATAGCGACCATGTAAATCCATAATGACTAAGGTTATCTAATACCTAATTTAATTGCTTGTAACTAACTGCTTATTCTTAAAAATTATCTCTGCATACTAAAGTGAGTTATTGACTTTCATTTAACCCTTTCTGTGGTCACAAGATAAAACACAAAAATGTAAAAATTCATGTAAAACTTATTCTTCGCATTTAGTGAGACTTAAAATAATGCAAAACAACTTACCACCTCTGGTACTTTAGTGGATTGTTAGAACCTTAATATATATTAACTGAGTTACAAGCCCTGGAACTCTACATGAAACTACAACACTAGCTCGTCAGACAGAGCCCAGCTAACTTTCAAAACTTGCCAACCGTGCTTATATCAGGCCTTTCAGGTTTGTTCTGATCGGCAGATCTCTCTGTAGGCAAGCAGTAGCGGTGACAACAGCCAGTCTTTTGTTTTGAATCATGCTGAATGTGATATTACATCTCATTTTGACCTATGATGCTTGACATAAAATTTACCTTCTATTTACTTAACTTTTAGACTAAGTATGTGGCAAAATGAGACATAAAAGAAAAAAAAAAAAAAAACCAATAAAAAGCTAACTGTTAGTAAAACGTATCCTACTTACGGATCTATTTTATTCTTAGAGTGTTATTACAAAAATGGAGTTCAGACAAAAATTAATTGAATTTTAATTGAATTTATTCAGCTCCCATTTGCTGATAAGTCCTTAATTTTTTTCATTAATGGCCCTTAAAAGTACAATTTCCATGTACAGAAATGTGTACGAACCCTGTAAGATCAGTTTGTATAAAAAAGTTTTAATTCCGAGATCTGGGAATTTTTGGATGATATTTTTAAAACATTGTAACATTGATAGATTTCATTAAAATAATGGTAATATATTGAAATTATATTTAAAAAAAAATAGCATTAAAATAAAACATTTTTGTTTTTCGCTCTCGTATTATAAAGTTCCATTTCGGCAACATATTATACATTATTTTGAATCTGAGAAATAAACGTATAATGCTATAAAGCACAATTTATGAAAGTTCTCAGCAAAAGCAAAATTAGCTATGCAATAAATATGTCTTCTTTTTAATTTTTTCATAGTAAGAGTTTTTTCCATGTAATTGTCTCAGCATTCTCAGAATATGCATCAGTTTTCTCTATAAAATCAATTTTACACTTCCCCCTTTTTTCTTTTACAAAATAATTCTGACTTTTTGCTATTACAGAATTGGTAGGGTAATTTTTCTTTAGAATTTTAGACACTGCAGCTTAGAAAGTTTAGAAGGATTTGAAGGCAAGATTTATAGACCCATGATTCTAGAAGATTTCATAAATATGTGACAAAATGAAAAATGTTTATGCAGATAAACTGAATTTTCTTAAAATACACCTGGAAAAGTCAGGGAATGTCATTCTCCTGTATTGAGTGGCAACCCTGTACATAGAAAGCATTTGTTCTTTGTGGCAGTTTTGGGGCAAAACACGTCATTACTGCCTAGATTTTACTGTAATTTCTTCCATTCCAAGGTAGATTCGCGAAGCACATATTTTAAAATTGAGTTTAGGACCAAAAATATCATGATTTGTTTCTATAACTTATTAGAACATTAAATCATATTAATCGTTATTTGCATAGTTGTCAGAGTTTGATGCCTCCTTAAAATTTGTCAGTCTGTAATAAGGAGATTGTGCTAATACGTAAGTGCTGTAATAAATTTGAAATCAATTCTATTTATCTCAGATTTATAATATTTATGCATATATTTATTTATTTGGCTGCATTGCGTAGTGAAACTTCTCGGCAGCAATTTTCCTATAATGATCATCTTTGAAGTTAACAGCATCTCTTAGGATAAAATTAAAAATAGTTATGTTCCCTTAGGTGGCCTTCTGTATAGAAGACCAAAATTGTTTTGAACTCTGGTCTTTTCAGGGATATTTTACTGTATTTCTGTAATAAGTCTTGGATTTTTGTTTCAGGCTAAAGCAGATGCACGTAAAAAAGCAGGAGGCGATAACTCGTCTGTGGATGGCAGTTATTCAAAGGTAATATTTATGATGAACACTAAATCGACAAAAGTGCATACTTGTTAAAATAGCTATCATGCTTAGTTACTAAAACTGGTAAACTTAATTGTCCATCTAGTTTTTAATGATCAAATCATAGTAACTTAAATTTATTGTCTTAATTTGCGACATCTGTATGTACGTATCTTGTGTAACTCATAGACAGAATGCTAAAATTTTGTATGTGAGACTGGCAGGGCTCCGACTCCAGAGTCATGGAGTCGTAATCGGAGTTAGGCAGATTTCTGGGTAAAAAGGAGTAAGAGCTGGAGTCGCTAAAAATGCGCCAACTCCTACTTCAGTTTATGTTGGGTAGTTTCAATTTGAAATGAAATTAAAGTGAATTGAAAAAAAAAAAAGGTATTTTTGTTTATGGATAATAATATTTAGTTATTTTTCATATGATTAACATATTAATAAATAAATATAAGGGAGGAGGATGGATGTGATTCCTCAATGAAGAAAAGAGAAACTAGTTTGCTAGACAAAGATCTTGCTAGTTTCAATATATGTAGATTCAAAACACCGAATTTTGTTAGATGATGAACAAATTAAAAAGGCAAAGAAAGACATCTAGGAACTTTCACTAATAATGAAGTTATTCTCAGAACAACTGGAGTATTCAAATCAAGACAGTTAAACTGCAGACATTGCAACTGAGTCTGTCATCCTCTTCCATTCATGAATTAGATTTTGACAAGTATTTGAATAATACTGAAAGGGCCAAGGCAAGGCGATTAAAATGGAAGAAAACTCTTGGTAGTCCCACTGAGGTATCAATAAAGGATCTTAGACACAGAGGTACAACCTCCCGAGAGATCAGGTTCTGAGTTTCTGCTAAGCTAAAAGGGCTGTATTTCTTGAGTCTTTGATTGTTGTGCTAAGTATGGAGATACAGCGAAGTACTATGTTGGTGGTCGTAGCTGTAAATTTTATTAAAATACTTAACTAAATTGGCTCTTCTTCTTATATGCAGTGGCTGTAAGTTGGTCTTGAACAAGGCTATACCAGAAGGGCAGCTATTTCTGAGTCCAAGAATAATTTGAGCAGCAATCATTTGTACACGTTCTAATTTCTGAAGATTGGTTTCAGACATTCAGGAATAAATTAAGTAGCCATATTCTAGAATAGGTCTTATGAGTGCAATATATGTGGTTCTAAGAGTGTTTGCATTAGCTTCCCAATCTCTGCCAACTAGATATTTAACCTTTTCGCAACGGCGCATCTTTGTTTAAGACACTCGTGCAGGGCGGAAGGGAATCGAAGGCAGTCACCGTACAGGACGGATGTTTTGCATCGCTAAGCCTAATTTTATATATATATATAAAAAAAAAAATCAGAAAAAAAGTTTCTCTTCTAGCATCGTAATTTTTGGTATCATTTTAGATTATTACTTGAGCTCTTAAATATGTTAAAATTAGCACTTAATAGCATTTTTTTCTTTATTTTACATGAAAATATACTTAAAAATTTTCTTATCTTGTGAAATAATTTTCGGAAGCGCTATTCATATTATTCCAAAGTTTTAATTGATAAAATCCATCAATAAAGTTTAAAATTAATAAAACAACACAATTAAGACTATTTACAGTAGAGTTAACAAAATTTTAAATGAAGACTGTGGTAAATCTAAGCACGGAGAAGTATCACTTTCTAACTCTTAGAAAAAGTATCACTTTCTAACTCTTTAGAAAAAGAATCATTACATTATCTCATCTGTGTTAATAAATGGTTCATTAACCATATGAGGGTATTCTTCCTCTGATAAGTAACGCCTTCCCGCCATAATAGAGTGGAGGTGAGTCTTTCCGAAACAAAAAAAGAAAAAATGGAAATATATCTGAAGGCAATGCAAAACGTAACAGAATTCCACATAAGTAACCCTAAAAAACCGTATATAGTAGAGGAAGAAAATAGAATTAAAAAAAAGGAATTGGATATAAATCAGACGTGCGAATATTAGCACACGGCAATTTAAAGAGCCCGCCTCTCTTTACGCTTTCCCTCCCTCCCTCGCAACAGTTGATGGGTAAAATACCAAAGTCAGACAGAATACTCAAGTCAGTGGAACTCAAGGTCAGGAACCTAAAACTGTGTTCATTTCAAAATGTCCAGAATGTCCAAAATTCCTATGTCCAGGATGCCATCTAGTGGCCTTCAGAAAAACATTCCAGCTTAAAATGCATATACCCATCCCCCGTCCTCTGAATTCAATCTCTAGTGATGCATGGATGGGACGCCTAGTTGTAACAGACGTTCTTAGGGAATGTATATATGGGACGCCCATTCTGAAAGAGTTAAGAATGTTTAGGCACTTACATGCCTTCAAAACCAAATAATCTATATGTCTGTTGCTATTGAATTTGGGATCAATGATTAATTCTAGGTATTTGGGATGTTTTTCGTATATGAGGGACTGAGCTTCGAAATACAACTTTGGTTTGTAGTTATACAGGTGTTTTTTAGTTGTAAAAAAGGTCACTGTTGATTTAGCTGGATTGAACTGTTGTGGATAAAAAAAACTTGCAATTTCTCATCATATGCTGTTATTCTTGTTATCTTAAACATCCTCACTTTCGTTACTGGTTTTGCATGGAGGCAATATAATTTGACACTAATTTGTCATAGTTATTCTTCTATCATTTCATAGTAAATTTTTTAGATAGTGCCAGGTTTTTCTAGCTTTGTGTAAGTAGAAATTTACTATAATTCTTTTCTTTTGGAAAAAAGAAAACTTATAGTTTGGGACAATTTGGATGATTGTCTTTATATCACATGCACAACAAATCCAATTTTGGAAATAAAAAGAATATGAGATAAAAGGATATGTTTATATAATATGGAGTATCCTGGAGGGGAATATGCAAGAGAAAATCGACAGTATTTTTAAATCATAGTAACATGTTAGTGATCCTCAACCTGCGAAAAATCCTCCCATTAACATGAAACCCTATCTTACTGATATGGACATTCAGCTTTCCAAGTAAACATGTCATGTCTTTCATAGATTCAAAGGATGCTGGCATTGCTAAATACCATATTCATCAGGGCAGCTCATACATTTGTACACGTCATTTCCACTTGCCTGCTTACCCTCATGAATGGAGAATTAGTTGTCTCTTATCACATTATGATGGAAATTTATTTCATTAAGCAGAACAATGTGTTAGACTCGCAATGTCATAACTTGGAATTAACTCCTTAAAGCATGAGTTTTTTTCGGAAAAACTGGCAAAAAATGATAGTCTTTTTTTAACAGAAAATCAATATATAGGTATATTATAAGTTATTTTTTGCAATTTCAGTTGGGGGGATGACTAGGGAGCAGAGTGGAGGGAGTAAAAGTTATAAAATTATTATATAAACAATCATTAAAAAATATAATTGAATTATATTTTTTTATATTTTATTAGGAGATAGTATTTTATACTTATTTATTTCCTAACATAAACATGAAGTATAGAACAAGCAAAAGACATTTATAAATACAAAAAACATAAGTGATGCCATTCACAAAAAGGGTAATGTTATTTTTAATAGTTCGCTGGCTTTGCTGCAACATCCTCCCCACCCTGGTCAACCTCCAGGGGGATGACCAGCTGCACAGGTCGGGTAATGGTATGTCCATTGGTGCGCAGAACACAAGTATGGACTCTTTTGTCGCGGCCAAGGATTAGCTCCTCAACGCGGGCCTCCTTCCAGGTGTGGCGAGGTCTAACATCTTCTTGTAGTAGGACAATGTCCCTTTCCGTATTTTATTTGTTTCAGATGGATTCCGCACTTGATGAAATGTACGCAAGTCCATCAAATATTCCTTTGCCATCTTTTCCAAAAGGAGTCCATCAAATGTTGACGATTTTTCCACATATGATTTAAATTTGTTTCAGGATTTGTGGGGCTGGAAGGAATAGTGGTTAATTTCTTCCCTATGAGGAAGTGCGAGGGTGTTAAAGCTTCCTCAGAGTCATCTTTTATTCTATATTCATGGACAATCGGTCTACTGTTAAGAGCGGCTTCAATATCACATAATACAGTGATCAAACCAGTGTCATCCAAAAGAGCCTTACCTAATGTTTTCCGAAGGCATCGCTTAATTGAGCCAATCATTCTTTCCCACCATCCTCCCCACCAAGCCGCTCGGGGGGGGGGCGATGAATTTCCATTTGATGTTGTGGTGGGCATAAAACTGTTGTGCCTTGGCAGAGGATATAGTATCCCACAATAACTTCAGCTCTTTGTCCGCAGCGCAGAAAGTTGTGGCATTATCAGTGTACACTGTATGAGGAAGTGAACGTCTAGAGACAAAACATTGTAATGCAAGTAGGAAGACGTCAGTACGCAGATCGGAAACTAATTCTAAGTGGATAGCTCGAGTTGTAGCACATGTGAAGATGACAATGTAGGCTTTTGTAACGGAGTTATTATTTTTAACGTAGAGTGGTCCAGCAAAATCAATTCCGGTAGTTTTGAAAGGAGATGACTTTTGAATTCGCTCAGCTGGTAGTGGAGCTTCTATCTGTTCACTTCTCTTTTGTTTCAGTACTTTACATGGAAGGCAAGTCTTTATGACTTTTTTAATGGCTTGTCTTGCTCTTAATATCCAATATTCTGAACGAAGCTGAGAAAGTACAATCCGAACACCGAGATGATGCATGTGTAAATGTGTTTGGCGTATCAGTAGGCTTGTAAAAGGATGAGAACCTTCCAATAATATGGGATGTTTTTCAGCATGAGATAAATCAGAAAATTGTAGTCGACCACCAAGAAGTATAATATTCTTCTTGAAGAAAGGGTTAAATTGTTTTATCCTTGATTTCTTAGGGAGTGATTTTCCTGTCAACAGAGCTTCATATTCTGAAGGAAAGGATTCTTTCTGAACGGTCTGTATCCAATAAATACGAGCTTGATTCAGTTCTGTGGCATGTAACTCACCCACTAACTTTTTTTGTTTCCTACAGTTGTGAATAAAGCGAAGAATCCAAGATGTTACACGTAACAATCGAACGTAAGAACTGTAGTTTCCAGCCTTTATGATTGGTTGAGTAGATACGATGTGAAGGGTCTGAACTTTTTCTTTCTTTGCCTTGAAGTTATGACTGTAATCTTGAGAAATAGTATCAGAATGAGGCCAATATTCTAGAGATTTGACTAACCATGAAGGGCCGTTCCACCGAATTTCCAGGTTTTTTAGTGTTGATGGTGAAACACCTCGAGAAAGTTTGTCAGCTGGATTGTCTTTGCCAGGGCAGTGTCTCCATTGTGAAGGATTGGTATAGGAAATAATTTCTGTTACTCTGTTGCTAACAAAAGTTTTCCATTTGTTGGGGTCACTGCGTATCCACCCTAAGACAACTTGAGAATCACTCCACAATGTTGCATTTGACGAACAGATGTTTGTTTCAGCACAGAAATATTGCAACAATCGTGCTCCCATCAGGGCGGCCAAGAGCTCCAAACGAGGTAAGGTAACTTTCTTTATAGGATCTAGTTTGTTGCGACTACACACTAAATTCACATTCGATTGGTCACCTTTAAATGTAACAATGTACAGAAGTGAACCATAGGCACGTTCAGATGCGTCACAAAACACATGAATAGCAAAAGGAACATGTGATGAAATCCCTATGCATCGAAGAGTTTGAAGGGAGCAAATGTCATCAAGTTCTTTCACAGCTGCATACCATAAAGTTGATAAATTAGCAGGTAGTAATTCATCCCACTTGATTCCAAGAATCCATGTATCTTGGAATAAGATTTTCCCAAGAATAGTAAACGGTGAAAAAAGGCCTAAGTGATCATAAAAACTAGCAATGCAGCGGAGTAACCATCTCTTTGTAAGTGGTTTGTCTGTAAAAACACAGAGGGAAGTCTTGAATGCATGCTTCAAAGTATCAGAAGTTGTATTCCAGCCAATACCTAAGACAGTTGTTTCCGTTTTGTGAGATTCTTCATGTGTTTGTAGTACATCTTTGAGTTTCAAAGAGTTTGTAGCCCATTTTTCCATAGGCAATTTTATTAGAGACATTAAATTCTTGATCTCGTGATATAGCATTATAATGTGTGATTCAGTTTCCATACTAGCAAGAAAGTCATCCATATAGAGATGTTTATCTATCATTGGTGCAGCAATTGGAAATTCTACAATATGATTTGCAGCCAATTCTCGTGTCGCAGCACAGAGTAAAAACGAACTGCAAGTAAGGCCAAATGGTAAACGAGTAAATCTGTAAACAGTTATTTCATCTGTAAAAGTAGTAGGTTGAGATGAATCAGATTTTAATTTGTACCAGAAAAATTTTGTGACGTCCCTATCTTCTTTATGTAGTGACAACTGTAAAAAAGCTTGCTTACCATCACATGTAACAACGAATTCATGCAATTGAAATCTTAGTAGACAACCAATAGATTCAGGAAGAAGATTCGGGCCAGCTTCCAGGGTATCGTTCAGTGAAATCATTCCTGGAGCATGCGCAGAAGCATCAAACACAATTCTCCACTTGGTTTCAGATTGTGTTTTCTTTCTTACAGCATGATGAGGAAGGTAATATACTGGCTTCTCATTGGATTCATCTATGGAACAAACTTCAACATGCTTTTGTTCAATGTAATTCAGCATGCATTTGTCATATTGTGTCTTTAACACATCACTAGATGCAAGTCTTTTTTTAAGAGAATGAAATCTGTTTTTCGCTATAATTTTGTTTGTAGGCAAAGGTGTGACCAATGGTTTTCTAGGCAGAGACACAATTCTTCGATTGTCTTCAGTGTTGTAAGTTTTGTGAAATTCTGATAAAATTTCTTCATCTCGAGTAGTCATTTTTCGTTTCTGCGCATCTTGTATCCCTATGGAGTCTTAATTCCCAGAAGCGATGTAGCTGATCATTTAAACAATCAGTTTTAACTTGCACACAAACTTGATGGACAGAAGTCTTCTCAGCGATTGTAGTATGTGTTCTTGTTCCACTAAAAACCCATCCAAACACTGACGGTACCATAACAAATGATTCTGAAAGCTTGATTGGAGCTTCTGTGGGAACAATTTGCCAATAATGATCACCACCAATAAGTATTTCTATAGGCAGTGAAGAGTCATCCGGAGAATCAGCAATTCTCAATCTTTTCTTCTGAGCAAAGTGAACTATTTCTGGTGGAGCAGTAGGATGTGTAGTATAGGAATTGGAGCTTTCAAATGCGGAGATCAAAAATGCTTGGTTGCTCCACAAACTTTAAAGTGACAGTTGAACACATCTACGTTGTTCTTGTGAAGTAAAAGATTCAAATGCTTGAACTGAAAGTGAGGCAGAACTGACAACTTTAAGCTTCAGTTTTTCAATGAGGTTTGTGTGAACGAAACTTGCTTGGGTACCACCATCTAAAATGCAACGTGTTAATTTAGTAATGCCTGTGGGGCCAGTAACATACACATGAGCAGTTTACAAATGTGTGAAAATTGTTTTAGGAAAGGTTATGTGATTTACAGCACTGTTAGTTATCCGCAGTTGATTGTTTTCAACAGGAGGACAAATAAAAACATGATGCCTTTTCTTGCATTTAGTGCACCGTGCAGTATTTTTTCTTGGCCAGTTTGAAACTATGACCACGGTTAGTACACAGAAAGCAGCGATTTGAAGTTTTAAGTTTCTGAACACGAGTATCATAGTCTGTAACAGTTTCACAATATTGAGGCCAATGTCCTGTAGTATCACAAAATGAACAAAATGGTGAAATTTTCTTACGTTTGTTTACTGTTTTGGAATTGATATTAAAATTTTCTACAGTGCACTTTCCGGTGTGATCAGAAAAAGACGTACCTTTAACTCTTTGTGCTGCAACTACACCTTCCACTTCTTCTTCTGCCAAGAACTGCGTCAATCTAGTAATATTACCTTCGTTTAGTTTTTCACGTTTGGCATAGATAATCCAGCGGCAACAAATATCATTGGGGAATGCACGAATAATTTTTGGCACTAGGATTCTACCGTATGCTTCAATATTTTCACCCAGAGCAGCTAAAGCTTGAATTCTTCTGTTACATTCTATGTAAAGATCATTTAGATGTGTAGGAGATGGGTCTTGAATAACATTTAAATGTTCTAAATAATCTAAGTGTGATTGGATAATTCAATCTTTATTTCCATATCTTTCCTCCAACAATTTTTTTGTTGTTTCATAGGTGTCTCCTATTACACTAATTCCATCAACAAGGCGTTTAGCTTCACCATCTAAATAACCTCTGAGGAAAACATGTTTATCAATAACAGAAAGATGTGGATTGGCATCTATAGAAGATTTAAACTGTTCCCAAAAACATTGCCACTGTTCAATTTCTCCTGTAAATGACTGTAGTTTAATTGTTGGCAATTTAACTGTATATGGTTGAGTCACAGGCACTGTAGTAAAATGGTCGCCAAATGTCATCGCCAAATCATTGGTATCCATATTCGAAGCAGTATCATTATTTGCAGTTGGCGATAATTTATTTTGAATAATTTTTCGTGCTTTGAAAATTGCGGATTCACCAGTATCTATGTAGTTTTCACACTGCAAATTATCACTTTCATATTCATCGTCAGAAAGGAAGTTGTGAATTTCATTATCTATTAGTTTCATATCATTTAAAGCAGTTGTTAAGCGATTACAAATATATTCAACTTTCTCAATTGAGAAATCATCGTTCAAAGTATCAATTTCAGTAGAAAAGTGAGAAACATTACTTCGCACGGCTTTCCGCTTTCGTTTCAGTTGCGTCATTTTGTCTACAGCTTCACCGGTCGGCGCCATTGCCCGAGTAGTAGAAAAGAACAAAATCAAAACTAAGTTTTAATGTCGGAAGTAAAATAATTCAGCAAGAATAATCCAACAGTAGGAAGTATAAGTTCAAGGTCCTGTTTCATAAATGGTTTTTTCGGCACCAGATATTAGGAGATAGTATTTTATACTTATTTATTTCCTAACATAAACATGAAGTATAGAACAAGCAAAAGACATTTATAAATACAAAAAACATAAGTGATGCCATTCACAAAAAGGGTAATGTTATTTTTAATAGTTCGCTGGCTTTGCTGCAACATCCTCCCCACCCTGGTCAACCTCCAGGGGGATGACCAGCTGCACAGGTCGGGTAATGGTATGTCCATTGGTGCGCAGAACACAAGTATGGACTCTTTTGTCGCGGCCAAGGATTAGCTCCTCAACGCGGGCCTCCTTCCAGGTGTGGCGAGGTCTAACATCTTCTTGTAGTAGGACAATGTCCCTTTCCGTATTTTATTTGTTTCAGATGGATTCCGCACTTGATGAAATGTACGCAAGTCCATCAAATATTCCTTTGCCATCTTTTCCAAAAGGAGTCCATCAAATGTTGACGATTTTTCCACATATGATTTAAATTTGTTTCAGGATTTGTGGGGCTGGAAGGAATAGTGGTTAATTTCTTCCCTATGAGGAAGTGCGAGGGTGTTAAAGCTTCCTCAGAGTCATCTTTTATTCTATATTCATGGACAATCGGTCTACTGTTAAGAGCGGCTTCAATATCACATAATACAGTGATCAAACCAGTGTCATCCAAAAGAGCCTTACCTAATGTTTTCCGAAGGCATCGCTTAATTGAGCCAATCATTCTTTCCCACCATCCTCCCCACCAAGCCGCTCGGGGGGGGGCGATGAATTTCCATTTGATGTTGTGGTGGGCATAAAACTGTTGTGCCTTGGCAGAGGATATAGTATCCCACAATAACTTCAGCTCTTTGTCCGCAGCGCAGAAAGTTGTGGCATTATCAGTGTACACTGTATGAGGAAGTGAACGTCTAGAGACAAAACATTGTAATGCAAGTAGGAAGACGTCAGTACGCAGATCGGAAACTAATTCTAAGTGGATAGCTCGAGTTGTAGCACATGTGAAGATGACAATGTAGGCTTTTGTAACGGAGTTATTATTTTTAACGTAGAGTGGTCCAGCAAAATCAATTCCGGTAGTTTTGAAAGGAGATGACTTTTGAATTCGCTCAGCTGGTAGTGGAGCTTCTATCTGTTCACTTCTCTTTTGTTTCAGTACTTTACATGGAAGGCAAGTCTTTATGACTTTTTTAATGGCTTGTCTTGCTTGTGATGCCATTCACAAAAAGGGTAATGTTATTTTTAATAGTTCGCTGGCTTTGCCGCAACATATTTTATATATTACTAATTTGATACTAATTTCTTGCTACAGCCAAAATCTCATCATCATTATCTTCAAATTCACTTCCATTACTCAATAAATAGATCATCGCTTAATTGCTGAAACTCTGGTAAATTGGCATATTCAAAATCGTCAAAGTCGTTGAGGTCGCTCATTATCAGATAACTTTTCCAAAAAAATTACTAAACACTTACTAAAACAAAAGTCAAACAACAAAAATCAGCGTTATACCTACAAAATTTTCACAGGACTAGTTTCGATGGTTTTACCGAACCCTAACTAAAAACTAACTTAAAAGTTACAAAAACACTTAGTAAAAAGTAATTTATGACAACACAATAAAAATGATTATATTACCTTTTCCATACCCAGCAAGTGTTCCTAACCAGCAAGAATTCCTAACAAACTTATAGCTAATCATGAAGTTGCACCATGTGGTTTACACAAGAAAAATGCTGCATCGTGGTGTCACCTATGGCAAATAAGCTTAATTATAATCTAACCTATCTATTTTTACTAAAACGGATCTCAGGCATTAGAAATAAAATAATGCGAGATACAATATTGCCTGTGCGAGACATGGGGAAATATGTTAAAGGGTTAAACCTATTCAGGTATTTGCCATCCCTTAGTTTTTCAGCTTCTCTCTCAGACAGCCTAATAAAATCTTGAAACAAACAAAGTTAAAATATCTACAGAATTGTTTTCTGTAATATCAGCTGCCCTAAACACTATAGTGGTTAGTTTTTCTAGTTGCAGTATCGAATCCCAGAGAAATCACAAATTCTGTTAAGTATATAGTGCCTGTGCAGCATAGACACACTCAATGTACAGCAATCGATAAGACTTCTTGAGTGATTTGGTGGTAGGGAAAAAGGGTGGGAATTCCTCAAACAGTGCCTTGAGATGTTCTCCATCAAAACTGAGATGGAGGTAAAACAGCTGATGTGGGTGGACTGCATCTGTACAGTTGGTGGAAAATTCTGGTTTCCTGCCCCACTTTCCATCTGAATGACTGTAGTTAGCTGAAATAGTATCCAGTCATGCCAGCCAAGTCCTATAATGGGCTCATTTGTTAGTTTTCAAAACCCAGATGGAGTTGTTTTTGCAAAGCCATAACCAGTTTTGAGGTGAAATTTTCGATTCAGAAAGTTGAAGCCCAGATGATGGTTTTCTTTTCTGTATTTGTAGAGTATTTATAGTTATACAAAGGTGGGCTAAGGATAAGTAGCCTAGTTCTGGTGATAGTATGATAAGATATACACTGTCTTTCTGGTGTTTTGTGCACATATGAATAAAATGAAAAGGCAAAGTAAAGGTGGAGCACTGCTCTATTTAGCAACACCAAGTTACTGGACAGATAGAGAACAAGGGGTTACGACCTCCCCAAAGACTATGGCACTAGTATTGAAGGTGGGCTACTTTTTTTGTTGGGCATCTTTATAATGCAAGTGTGGCAATTATTTTTACTGTTAGTATATTTTATTTCACCAAAAGATACACATTTGAAAAAAAAATGTGCATTCACGCATAATTTTTGTAATATTTAAAAAGTCAAGTAGTTTCATGCTGTCAGACTGTGCCTTTAGTGTATTGTTGCATGGCAGCTCAATAAGATATTCTTCCACAGAAAAAAATACAAATAGAGCTTTGGCTGTAAAAAGATCTTGAATTAAATGGAATTTGTTAACATTGGCTCTTTAAAGGTGTTGTCATACCAGTTAATAAGCTTAGGGGCTTTTCAAAAGCATTTTATACAGTGTGTTTTTAAGTGTTTTTATTATAAACACTTAACACACCAGTGGTCAGATAAAGCATAAAGACACCAGTGGTCAAATCCTGAAATCATGTGGAATAAGTACTAATTTCTATGATGATATTAGCATATTTTGTGGTATTCCTACAAGGACACTTTATAAGTTTTAAGCCTATGTTTTATGTAATAATTGTGGAATGACGAAACATGGTTGTGAAATTATTACATCATTTATTAGAAGTATAAAAATGAATCATGTACAGCAGATTTTTATTGATTTTTTAGAGGCTATTAATATTATTCTGCGATATCCTTTTGTATTAAAAATATCAAACATTCTTTTGGTGATTGAATTGTTAATTAAAAAGGCATATTTCTAATAAATGTGTTCAGGATGCGACCATTAAGAAATATATTGGAAAGTCAAGAAATATGTGTTGGAAGATAAACATATATACTATATGATTATATGATATTGCTATGGGACTAGGTTTCTTTGTTAGATTAATGGATAGAAATTTGGTGTGAAAAGTTGGAGAGATGAAAATCAGTGCCAAATGGGATACCTAATACGGTGGCACTAGGAATGAGAAAACAAGAACTGCTCCCCATGATAAGTGCTAATATTTTTTTTTATTTACTGTTAGTTAGGCAAAAAGGCATGGCTTCACCACTGCAACTGAGAAACAAAGCAAGGCAGCCTGATATAAAAACACAGTGCAAATCTGTGAAGAAGCTAATTTGGCACCACTTTCTGAAACTGAGAGGTATTGCTGTTTATTGATTTTATGGCATATAATATGATAACAGGTAACTTCCTTCAAACTGGAGAGTTACTTTTGTCTGACATGTCTCCAGCACTCAAGGCTCAGATTTCCTAGACTGCTATTCGATATTCCATATGTCAGCTTCTCTCCCATCCATCTTAATTACCAGACATAGGTTCATAGTGATTTCTTTTCTTTCAAAAACTGAAGCCACATTTGTGTATTTCAGGTTGCAGCAACAATGATAATACTCTTCCAGAATGGTTTGATGGGTGTGACAAAACTTTTTTTCAAGCTGAAATCTGATGCTCATTGAATCACTCTTGAATTGGGTGGGCATTGAATTATAAGGAACTATATGGGAAATTGAGAATGTAATTTTAAGCATTAATCTTGGACAAATGTATTAGGCCAAAATTTGCTGAAAGTTTGCTTTGAATATCAAAAGAGATTGTAACAAGGCGAATTGCTTTTATCCCTTCAGTGGAAGGGCCCACCAGCGGCCGAGCAGTAAAGACACTGAACGCTGGTAGTTCAGTCCGAGGTTTGAATCCCGCGAACGGACTGCCTGTATGGGCGTTTTCGTGGTTTTTCCCTATGTGTAATGTGTATATGAGCTAGCTTGAAGACTTTCTAAGGAAGAAACTAACTTCTAAGGAAAGTCCTCCACGAAGGCATCCCTTCCTTTAGGCAGATAGCCCTCGTATGCTTTGCCATATTTGAATAATCCAATCCAATTCCTTCAGTGGAAGGATTATCATTTTTACTGTGTAATCGATAAGTTTTCTTTGGCTTTAAATCAATGCTAAAATTTTCATTTGATCCTTTAGAATAGAATTTATTACATTAAAAAAGGAAAGGGCATCACAGGGGTGAATGTTGTTTGTAATAAACAATTTTATTTTCAAACTTTTGGGGGACTTAAAACATATGCAAGAGAAGTTAGTTTTGTGGATATATAATTTAACATTGATATATAATTCTTTTCTTTGAGTGTGAAGTTTTCTTGAGTATTTCTTTTTAGTGAAAGTTTAGTGTTTTTTCACCAGATTTCAGTCATTACAGGATTGTTATATGTGCTTAACATTATTATAGTTGTATTTTTTAGCAAATCTTATAATTTTTGTTACAGGCTAAAGGTAGAAAACAGGAGAGAGAAAGAGAAACGAAAAAGGTAATATAGAATGAGTATTCTGCATAATTAAGCAAATTTAAACATAAAAGTTGAAAGGAAAATATCGAACCAGAGGGTTTGTTTATCCTTTTGCTGAGCCCATGGTTTACCAATGTACTCTTAGACCACATTAAGCATTGCTTTCTTTGCACTTTACACCACATAAAATTCAATAGTAAAATTTAAAAAAAAAAAAAAAAAAAAAAAGCATATTTTTAGAATTTTTGTTTGAATGTTAAGTGTTGCCATATATTTTTCTGTTTTTTTAGTTTTTTCTTAGTTCTTCATATCAATATTCAGTTTTCTTAACAAGATGACCTACAGAATTTTTTATTTAACTTTAATATTAAACATCACTTTCTGCAGATTTAGTCCACATAAAAGTCAACAGCAAAATCACAAATATTTAAAAATAGCAAATCTTTTAAAATTCCTGATAGAGTGTTAAGTATCGCAGTGCATTTTTGTTATGCTTGCTATGTGATTTCTTTAAAAGTAATGCAGGGTAATGACATTTGTTAAAAACATCCTTTTATTTATGTTGACATACCTTTATATATATATATATATATATTTGCTATATTATTTCTTCAATACATTGCAATAACATTTTCTGGCATTATCCTTTGATTTGAAAAGTAATAAGGACAAAACTGTGAGAATTGAGACTGAAAGCACATCTGGTGTTAAAATAGCTTAACATACAGTGTAGTGTTGAAGAATTCAGGAAATGAAAAATAAAGTATTTTTTGAAAAAGTCAGGGAAATGCAGATTTGTTTTCAATAATAAAACTTTATATTTTAAGCATTAAAAAACAATAATTGCCACTTTTGAAAGAAAGCAGAGTTACTGTTATCTTTATTTTTGTTTCAGAAAATATTTTATCTGACATAACCTGAATAAAAAATGTAACTGGTCTATAATCTCCCTTTTTATAGTTTATTATTTAAAAATAGACATTTCAAGGTTTTAGCAACCCTTTCTCTACTTACACTTCTAGTCTCATCATCCCTGTATAGAAAGAATTAGGTATTTTAGCAAATTGAAGATCCCCCCTTTTTTTCCCCTCTGCAACATGGTTTGTAAGGGATAGTCTTGAAATGCCTATTCTAAAGCAAAAAAATTATAGTAATGTGTCTTTCAAAATTATAGTAACTTTTTTTAAAAAAATTATGTATTAAGACATCATATTGTGTGGTTGTGCCTTATAATAAATAAAACAGGGTTCGTAGCGGTCCTTACAAGTGCTTATAAGTCCTTATATTTGAAAACAAAATGTAAAGGCCCTTATAGGTGCTTACTTTTTCTTTAAAGTTTTTTTTTTTTTTTTTTTTTTTTTTTAGTGCTTATTTTTTGCTTTTAGTGCTTTTTATTATTATTTTTTTTTAATGAATGCGCTATTTTTCCCCGTACCAAAGCCGAAACTAAATAAACAACTTTTCTTCCTAATATGGAATGTCAGATGGTGAGTCATACTCCCGGAAATAGCTTTTCCCCCTTTCTCTGCATTAACATAACCTTTGGTGTGCACGAAGAGTACAGACAGGTGCCTGCGTTCTATTGGTCAAAGAATTGCGAAAGCAGTAGAAAATTCCGCTACATTCGGCATTCTTTTCCTCCCACCCAAATACTACACACGTTTGGATTTCTATCAAGACCTTAAAAATTTGTATTGGTCAGTTCATATTCGTGTTTATTATGATCGTTATGCTTATATTATGAGCATATGTATGAATGTTTATAATAACATAGTTGCAGTAACTGCTGAAGTATAGTAAACTTCCAAAAATGGTTGTGTTTTAACACAGATTAGCTTTCTAAGGAATAATATTCGGAATGGCTTAAATAAAGGGAAAGTAATCGAATAGTCAAAATAATTTCATTTTTTTGGCCAATATATTATACAGTACAAAGGTCGCTGCAAAACAAGCAACGGACTTTTTTTTTTTTTTTTTGTTACTTTCCAATCTGGATTGAATAAAGCTAAAAGTTCTGCGGTCTACCAACCCAAGCGAAGAATGATTCTATTCCGGAAATTTAACGCCGTCTGTTGAAAATTAGAATGAAAAACACCCCAGTTATTTAGTTCTTTATTCTCCCAATACCGGCAGCTGTTGATTCCAATTGCGTAATATCACATAGGGAAGAATTATGGTGCACGTATTACACAATAACGTTTGCGATATTTTGCAGAGATAATTAATTTTGATGTTCAGTCCGAGATTTGTTTATGAACACTTACTTACTAACTGAAAGAGTTTTACTGTGCTTGCTAAGCAGAATATTTTTTAGTTCCGTTGGCTTATTTTTATATGATGCACATATTGAAATGTCAAAAGCATTTATTAGCGGAAAAATCTAAAGAGCGGCTACAGTCTACCCCCCCCCCCTCTGCTCCTTCAAGTTATGCTCGACTGTCCGAATATTCGCCAATTCCAAGTATGCAGGTTAGTTAAGCTTTTACTGTTAAAGATGGCTGCATGAAGCAAATTTCTTCAGAAATGTTCCTCTTTTTTACTTAAATTACTTTGCTTGCAATTTCTGTTAAGAGAAAACTGATACACAATGAAAATTTAGAGAATGTTCAGAATTTAGATTTAAATTATTTAAATATCAATATGAGTGGAAAAATAAATTGTATTTATTATTATGTTCCAAACGAATATAATAAATATGCCTTATTATTATTTATTTTCTCTATTTTGAACTGAAATTTCATCATTAAATCTTGTAATATAGTTTAGTTCTTCAAAGTTTTTTTTTTTCTCTCATTGTAAACTAGTTCTGTAAATTGAACTATTATTTAAAATTTTTTTTAAAAAAAGTAATTATTTTCCATGGTTAAGGTAATGCTTATTCTCTCTTAATAAGCACTTCATTTCTCATATTTTAAATTACAATTCTAATTTTTAAGGTTATGCAGTTGTGTATGATGTAATTAGACAGGTGCTTATTTATTTTTTTCTTAAAATGTGCTTGAAAAGTGCTTATAGGTGCTTATGTTTTTAACTAAAATGTGGCTATGAACCCTGTAAAATACTGTATGAATGAAATCCTCTTATAGTCTAGTGTAATTCTCAGTTCCTCATTTTTGCAGTTAGATCCTGCTATAATGAATACAGTTTATGGTTAACCCCTGAATTTAACAAACAACTATTTGGGTTCCATCTAATTTCCTGTAAACTTATTGTTATTTTATATGGCTATAGCTAGCTTTCAAGTTTATAAAATTCAGATGTGATGAACTTTGTGGATATATTGAAAAACATCTTTAGGTTACTTTTCATTTATCTTCGCCACCATCTTTCTCCATTAAAAAAAAAAAAAAAAAAAAAGAAAAGAAAAGAAATACTATGCAAGGCAGGTCTAGCATTCAAAGCCATTGGTTCTTTGATTCCTTACAAGTTCTTTTATTGAGCTGTAACACAGTGCCATATTCAAGGCTCATACTTAATTGTAAATGCTTATTTTAGATGAAATAATTATCTGGAGGAATGGATCTAAACCATGACTAATGCTGAGTAATTTTTTATGTAAAATGCTTAACATATAATGAAATTGAAATAATAATGGTTGTAACTAACTTAAATATGTTTAAAATTGGAGTTACTGTTAACATCTTTTGGGTGATGTGACAGTGCTCTTTTTTGTTATTCTTTCTGTGTGATTTATCATTTAATTTTTACACTATATTGTAAAAGGATTCATTTTTTAAAAAATCAGATTAAATATTACACACCAAACTTTTCAGTCGTTTGAAGTTCATTATAGCAGGGTTTGACTGTAACTTAAAGTATCAAATGAATAACTATTACTGTCAAAATACTACCATCACAATATTCTTTGGCAATAATTATAAAAGCATACATATATTATTGCAAAACATTCAGTGCTAGTGTGTGTCTACATGTACAGTAAAAGCCTGACTTTCTGATATTTACTAGACAGACTAGAAGGCTGAAGTAACCAGAATATTTAGAAAAAAAAATTTCATTCAAATATTAATGAGATTCGTAACACCATTATAAAGCTCGTTACATACATTGTAGCCAAATAGTGTCATTTAGGCTACGTATAGATAATCGTGATATGTCACGATACAATCGTAAGAATTTTGTCTTTGTATTAGGAAAAACCCCTGAATCCTCAATAATGCAGTTTAATTTTTATGAAAAAGGATATAAGTTCTGTACCTCTGATGTTTGAAAAAATTCAATATTTGGGGCCTCCTTTGATGGGGACAGCATGTAGCCGTCTAGTTACTGTTAATGTATATTTTTATTAACTTTTTGTAAATACAATTTGAAATTCAGTTGAATTCATTTCATTAAATAAGCATGTTCATTTTGATTAAATGTAGGATTAAATAAAATAAAATAGAAAAAGAACTCAATTTGTAAGCTGTTTTTACACTGTTCATTCGATGCACATAAGTTTTGAGTTCGAGACCATTGGTCCAACCAATATAAAACATGTTTCAGAATAACATTTTTGCTTAAAATTATCTAATGAGCTGATTTCTTTTTACAGTGGAGAATTGGTGATTATTGCCGAGCCATATATCCTGAGGATAATTTGAGATATGAAGCTGAGATTGTTCATATATCAGGTGAAAAGTGTATTGTTTGCTTTCTGGGATATGAAGATGAACTGGAAGTGAACATGAATAATTTGGTGCCTAGTCGCGGAAAGCGTTCTCAAAATAAGCAGATTAAAAAAGCCAAAAAGTACTTTTCCGGTGTTGTTTCATCTGTTGTAAGTATCTTTTATTCTGATTAATAAATATTTATAAATTTTTAATGTTTCAGTTCTTGCATTAATTGTTACAGTGCATGGCATACATGGCCTGAAATTATAGAAAAAATGAACAACACTTATATGTAATTAAATAATCATAAGTATATATTTATATATATTAGAAAAAGGTTTTCATATATAATCTCCAAGGAACAGAAATTGAATTAAAACCATGAATTATTATAATAAAACATTTTTAGTCAGTAATTTAGTATTTTAAATTAGTATTATCTAGACCTCTATTGCAGGAAAAACCATTAAAAATCTGTAGAGAAGAATCCTGACTGCAGATTAATTGACTTGTCAAGGGGAACAAACCAATCTTCAGTCAATTAACAATAACTAAATTAAGTGAGAGTGTTTCGTCTTTTTTTCAAGTAGGGGCAAAATTATTATTCTACTAGAGCAAGATCATATGTCACAAACAATACGCAATTAAAAGAAAGATATTAGTTCATTTAAACCAAAAGAACTGTCATAAACAAAAATTAATAATATTAAATTAGTAAAATAATCTTTTTCATTTAATTTATTCATTAAGAACATAACTAAACGAGATCCTTACTTTAGGAAATTATTCCCCAACACTCTCATTTTAAACACAAGTTCAAAAGTAAAAACAAAAGTTAAATATTCTTCAATATTAAAAAGTAATTATTTAGAAAGTTTTAAGATCAGTGTCATGAAGGAAATTAAAATTAACTTACCTAGCTGCAAAATTTCAAACAAAATGGTTGGAAGTGTAATTGTACTCAGTGATGGAATGTAAGAGTGTTGTCATAAAAAGAGTTGTTCTGTATTTTAGATAGTTTAGCCTTAAATTGGCAAGAAAATCTTAAATTTAAAAGTTTCTTGTATTCACACATTTTTGTTGGCAAGAAAATCTTAAATTTAAAAGATTCTTGTATTCACACATTTTTGTAACAATTTTGCAAAGATTTATATATAAACAGACCGTAGAATTTTATTTTCTAATATGTTCAATCTGATAGCCCTTTTGTTGAATTATACTATCACATCTTGATTTTAAAGATAAAAGTCCTTTTCTGAAAACATCAAGGTTAATTTTATTCCACTTCTCTTTCACAATCTTCCAGAGTCCATCCAATGTTTAGGGATGTCGTTTATAAGGAGCTTGTTTTAAAAGTCCAGATGCACAGTAATCCATAGGAGAAACATCAGAAAATCTGAAACTTTTTCAGATTCCTTCCCCCAGTCCATTCTTGTAATGTCTCTCTCTCTCTCTCTCTTTCCCCCCCCCAGGAGTGCAAAAGCAGCTAATCATTCAACACTGGCAGTTTGACCAGAGTTCAAATTCAGCTCAGTGGGCTTGCTGCATTCATATTTTTGTGATTTTTCTTATCTGCAACATGACTAAGAGCCATTTCCCTTAAAAATTTCTGCATGAAGGCATCCCTTCCGTTAGGCAATATAGCCATTGCATGCTTTGCCATAATCCAAATATTTATTCCTTTTTTCTTCAGGTATTACCAAGTTTTTCTATAACAAGTATTTTTTGTAAGATATTTCTTTGTGAATTGTTCTAAATTTTGTCAAGGAAAGTGAGAATTTTTTTAATTTAAACCTCAAAGTTTTTCTTGATATTTAAAAGTGTAGTGATTTAAAGATACTGGTGTGTTCAAATATTCCTCAGACTGTTGAATTTATGGGATGCCTCTTTCAGTGCAGTGAGTGTTCTAAAATATTCATACTTTTATATGTTTATCAAATGAAAGTTGAGATATCATAAAATATGTTAGAATTTTGCATTGTGATTGGAGTAACCACTGCAGTGCAATAGAGCTTGGTACTACAATTCAGTGTGATATTAGTAAGAACAAAGAATATGTAAGAAATGCTGTAAGTAGTACACAAAAGTTAAGGGTTATTGAGTTACTAAAGGGTTTCAGTGGGAAGAGAAATGTCATACTCACAAATTTTGACCTCTCTTTGCAAATAATGTAGAAAACTGCAGTAATACAGTACTTGCAATACTTCTTACATATTCATTGCTTTTGAAAACACCAAATAGGATTGATAAGATAGTGACTGCACTGCATTTTAAATGACACATTACTCCTGGAATTTGCGATGTCATATAACTGTATTAATTCGATCAGTGATCATATATATTAAGTAAAAAGCGAAAATAGCTATGTAGTTGAGTTAAAAGAAAATAATCCTACTGTTCGGAAGTATGAATGTAGTGAAGTATGGATTTAAGATTTTCTTGATTTTGTAAATTTTTCTTGTTTTCCCAGCAAAAATATCTCAGTTGAATGGGTTTGAATAAAATAATTATTCAGAATCCTTTCTAGATTTTTCTGAATTTAACTCATTTTATAATTTTTTATGCTTAAATTATTGTTTTTATTGGAGAATAAACAATACTGATGGATATGCTGATTGCTTTTCAAGGATGAAACTGAAAGTGAAGTAGTCACTGTAAATGACAGTGAGAGTGCAACATCTCAAGTCCCACGATTTTCTAGAAGAAGGCATGATGCAGAAACAGTCACTGTTGATGACAGTGAAACTGAAACTCCTCGAGCCCCACGATCTTGTAGAAAAAGGCATGATGCAGAAATCTCTTGTGAGCATTCTCCGTGTGCTCATGTTGAATATCGACAAGCATCCACTTTCCCTGTGAGTAAAAAGTCAGAACTCTTATTTCCATAGATGGGCAGTTTAACAATAATTTATCAGTTATTTTTAATCAGTTAATTGTTTTTCAGTTAATTAAAAGAAAAAATCAGATGTGTACCCCACATGACTTCCATGTACACGGAATGTTGAATTATACCCGTCTTTTGCTACATTTCATTTAAACTTATTTCTTAAAATTTTTTTCAAGACGTATATTTCCCATTCAACTAATTCAGTTCTCACTTCGTGGCAAGGCAAAAAATATATATATATATATATATATATATATATTACATAAAACCTTAAAATATCTTTCGTAAAAGTTAAAAAACATAAAAAAAGTGTAAAACACCAAATATAGTTAAAATTTTTCTTAAAAAATTGTACAATTAAAATTAGAGTTCATGTGCAAAAACAAGCCATTTGGCCAGCGGACAAGAAGACAAATTTTTCGGTGCACAAAAACGAAAGCTGACTTTTGGTCCCATTGGACTAAAGTCACTGAAGGTGCAGAAACTGAATTCACTATTCTGCTAAATTTCAAATGTAAACAAATATGGCTGCTATGATGCAAAAAATTAAGCTTAGCTGCACTTGAACAACTTTTAAATTGTTGATAATGTTACAACTATTGCATGCAGATTAACTAAAGGCATAAAAATTTTAACTGGAACATAACAACAATATAAGTCAATCATTTTTAAAACAAAAAGTGAACAATTTATCAACATATAAGAATTGGAAAAAAGCTCAACAAGCTGAGTAACAAAGTGGGTATGTGTGTGTATATATATATATGAAATGTAATTTCTCATACATTATTTGTTTTGTGCACCCGGGGCAACAGGAATGAGACAAATTTTGGAATATAAAGTGGTAGGTTTATTTTAGCATCCATCTCACAAGCGTTCTCCTCGTACCTTGAGCAGAAGCCCTACTTATACATATGTGTACATCACGAAGCTCCTCCAATCAGCGATATTAATTGAAATCACGAGGTGACGCTATCTTCTCATCAGGAGTGTTCTAAAGGACTTTATGTAATATGACAGATTTATGAGTTTGGCGATTTGGCGGGTGCCAACAGGTTAATATATTTTATACTAAAGAAAGGATTTCGCCTAAATTTAGGAACAGGGATGCAATTTAGGTAGAGAATCGCCAACACATTATTAAGCAATATTATTAGAATTTAATTTAATCAATTGATTTAAAAATATCATTACAGATTATCCCCCCCATCTGAAAAGGCTTGCAGTCGCGGTCGTCGACCCAAGACAGTCCAGATAGTGAGAGCAGAAAATTTAGTTATTAGGAAATTAAGTGAGTAGGAAAACTGATTGGATTTACCTCAAGGCACACAAAATGTTTACATAAAATATGACATCAAATATTTGAATATAATGAATACAGTATATAAAATATAATAAATGATTAATGAAATTATAATATAGTAACTAAGTGCAGAACAAATAAAGCACTAATAACATATTGCTGGTTAGCTACGCGGCAAGAGGAAATAGTAATATAACTGAATTTGTAAGTTTATATCTTACGGCATGCCATTCACAGTTTGTGTATGAGTCCATACAATCATTAAAGTTGTCATTCAGGCTCATCTTCAGTATTTTACTGGTCTTTGGAGATCTCCGGATCATTTAATTAGCGCTAGAATCATAGATTAGCATTGGCACTGAAAACATTTGAGTTTTTATGTCACGATACTAGAGCTCTTATACTCTTGTTGAAAATACACATTTTGCTAGGTTTTTAACATATTTTGTCACTCTATTTTTCTCTTATTAATGATAACAAAACAAAATTTAACTTCCAACATCCATACCAGTTTTTTGTACACGATGCTGCAGAAACATAAAATGAAATTCAGAAGTTTCAACAACTGAAATTTAACTTTTTCAACTGTTGCTACAATTTATAACACAAACATAGGAAAACATGAGCTCAAGGAAATGTGAGGGTATAGTACTCTACTTGTAGTATAGCCTCAATTGAGTGTTTCCCACACGGAAAGTGCATTGAACCTGAAACTCAAGTTTGAAGGAGCCCAGTAAAAGAAAAGGGCAGACAAACTTTTCAGACACTGAGAGATAAATCAACTATTAAGGGGGACAACAGGATGTAAACTAAAAGAAGGGTTATGGATAGTTTATTGATTTATAAATTTTGATTTATTCATGATGTAATTTAAAGTTCTCGGGTGGATAATAGAACCTTAATTTTGACGCATGTACAATCTCAGTTGGTTTCTTCGTGTGAAAATTTTCCCTGTCGATTTCATAATTAACTTCAGATAATTTATTCATAATCTGATAAGGGCCTGAATAGGGTGAAGTCAATTTTCTAGTATTTGGGTATTCGAATTCCTCGTAAAGGACAAAATCTCCAGGTTGAAATTTAGATTCTACAAATCTGATGTCATATCTAGTTTTATTCTTTCAGTGGTATTCGATAGTTCTTTTCTTTGCTAAAGCCCTTGCTTCATTTAAGGAAGGGTATTTATTTTGATCAATTGGAGATTCAAAAGGGAGGTTACCAAATAGTAAGTATGCTGGGGTGAACTCAGTTACCGTATGAGGGGAGTTGTTATATTCGATAACAACTTGCTCTAGCACTTTAGTCCATGGTACCTTTTTAGAAGAAGAATTTACTTTACATTTTAGTCGACTTACTATTGATTTATTTACTCTTTCTACTTTACCATTTGTCTGGGGATGGTGAGATGAAGTTGAAAGTTGTTTAACATTATGCTTTTTAAGAAATTTTTTGAATCTAGAGGAAGTGAAGGCTGCATTCCTGTCACTCAGAATTATTTCGGGGACTTGTATTTGAAATATTTGTTTTAGACAATTGGCATAGGTTTCTGAAGTTACACTTTTAGAGGGAAAAGCCCAGACATATCTTGTTGCATGGTCAATAACTATATGTAAATATTTCTTTGTGACAGTGTCAATAGAGAGACATTCGAAAGGTTTGTCGATTGGGGGTACGTCTTGCATAAGACCAAATTTTTTCTGTTTTTTCTTTTTATTAAGTTGACAAGTATGACAATGTTTAACAAAATTTCCAATATCTTCGCTAATATGAGGCCAATAATATTGAGGGGTGATTAAGTTAAGCATAATTTGAACTCCCGGGTGACCAAAATTTTCATGGGTTTTATTCAACAATTTTAATCTTAAAGATTTAGGTACTACAATTTTATAAAAATTCTTTTTCTTAATTACCATCATATCATTTATCTCTTGGTAATTTTTTCCGGAGACATTATCAGTTTTTTGTTGTTGGATTATTTCATTTCTATCAAGTAAATGTACATAATGTTGGAGGTGCTGTGAAACAGGATGTCTAGAAAGCATGTCAGCTTCAATATTGGTAGAGCCCTTCTGATACTTTACTTCATAATTGAACATACTTAGTTTGAGTGACCAACGGAAGAGTCTACCTTTTAAATTTTTAACATTTTTGAGCCAAACGAGGGCCGCATGGTCCATATGTATAACAAATTTTTGTCCATGCAGATAGTAATAAAATTTGTCTAGGTCATCTACTATGGCCAAACATTCTAACTCAGTAATCGTATAATTTTTCTCATAATTTCTTAAAGTTCGGGAATGATATGATACAGGGTGAAGGACATCATTTTCATCTGGTTGTTTCAAAACAGTTCCAACAGCAGTTTGAGAAGCGTCAACAAAAATATGGCATTGCCTACTGGAATCATACAATTGTAAAACAGGTTTGGAAATCAGTATTCTTTTCATTTCGTCGAAAGCTTTTTGACATTGGTCATCCCATTCCCACTTGACATCTTTTTTCAAGAGTCTGTTTAATGGAGCTCTAATAGTTGCATAATTCGGAATGAATCTATGATACACATTCACACTTCCCAAAACTCTTTGTAACTCTTTGGTGTTACTGGGGTTTTTAAGTTTCTTAATAACTTCTATATTATGGTTATCGGGAATTATTCTACCATTTTTTATTTCATAGCCAAGAAATGTGATCTGATCTCTGGCGAACACACATTTGTTTCGATTCAATTTAATATGCTCCTCTTTAAACACCTCAAATAAAATTTTTAAATGTTCTAAATGTTCCTTCTCAGAGGAAGAGTAAATGATTATATCATCAAAGTAACTGCAAGCGAAATTAATTTTATTTTTTGTTAATATTCATCTAATTGTTCTGTTAAAAATTGCAGGAGCATTTTTGAAACCAAAAGGGAGTCTTAACCATTCGAATAATCCAAAATTCGTGCAAAAAGCTAATTTCTCAGTATCTGCAGGGTGAATCGGGATATGCCAGAAACCAGATCTCAAATCAATTGTAGAAAATACTTTTGCTTTACTTAATTTGTCCAACAAAGTGTCAATGCGAGGAAGAGGGTTTGCATCTGTTTTAGCCAGGGAATTAAATTTTCGATAATCTATACACAATCTAGTTTTCTTACCTTCCTCACGTTTAAATACTAAAGTCACGGGGGACGAATATGGGCTACAACTTTCTTTAATTATACCTGCTTGTAATAATTGATCAATTTGGGTCTTAATTTCCTCTTCTTCCATAGGGGATGTTCTATAAGGTCTTAATGATACAGGCAAATCAGAATTTAAATTAATTTATTGAGGTTCAATATTAATTTTTCCTACATCATACTTATTTTTAGAAAACACAGATGAATAATCATTTAACAATTTTTCCAAGTTATACTCTTTGTTATCGACAGTATTAGAAACAGCATTTTTCACATAAATGTTAGACTGAGAAAATAATTCCTTTGGATTTGTAGTCCGAGATTTACAGGTTGGAAAATTTCTTACATCATCATCATTATTAACACATGGACAAACATTTGTTGTACCACCTTGAAGTTGGAGGTGTAAAGATATGGGTCGGCTGTCAAAATGGCAGTCATCATTAAGTACAATAGCTCTCTGTTTAATTTTTAAATTAGTACAATCAATACTCAACTCAAATAATTTGCATTCATAAAGTCCTAAAATTACGTAATTCAAATTATTATCAAGAACAAACAAGGTAATTTGGTTACTAATCCGTCCAATTTTCATTTGTATACAACATATTTTGTTGAAGATTATTTTTCCTTTAGTTTGGGTTACTGAAAATGATCTAACTCTTTGTACTTTTAAACGTAATTGTCTAGCTGTTTTGGAAGAAATTATTGATATGGTGGCACCACTGTCTACAACACACTCTAGACGTTTCTTATTGGGCAAATATCCCGACACCTTTAATAGTCAACTACTGTGAGGAGTTTCTGGGGTTGGTTCTATTGCAAGGGGCGTAACATTAGGTATATCAGATCTCTCCACTCTGAAAGGACAAACCTGAAACCAGTGAAAAGCATTTGGGATTCCGTTCCGGGTGCAAAGTCTACAGGGACTGGGTGGCAAAGGCAATCTATTTTGAGAATTATAATTATGATGGCTTGTAAATCCTGGACCACAGAACCGATTATAAAAATTACTTGGTCTCTGAAAACGTTGGAAATTGTTGGGTCTAGGAGAATCTTGTCTCACAGTAGCTGAAATTCTACTTCTGTTAAATCGATTGTAATCTTGGGGACTGTTCCCAATCGGAGTAACAAATCTGGGAGGTGCACTTTTGATTTGTTGATTTTCGCTAATCTTAATAAGCTTATGGACATGAGTAAGCCAAGAGATGGGGTCAGAGGGTGCGTTGATCGTCATTAAGGATTTTAATTCTATAGGAAGGCCATCCGTCAGACCCTCCAAGATCATTTCATGAGTTAGATTTAATTTTTTACCAATATCCAATTTTTTGCGAAAATATTGCGTTATGTTCTCTTTATGATTGTACTTGTAATTGGCAAAATCACCAAACGTAGTTAAAGTGGGGTCGAAAAAATTTTCCTTTAAAATTTGGACTAATTTCACATATTTAGTAATTTTATGGCAGTTTTTGACATATACGCTAAGTGATATCGAGCCTTAACCTTTTAGATATCGAGCTACATTATTAAGCTTCCACGTTTCATCTTTATCTAAATGAGTTTTGTTAAAGTACTCAAGCCATGAATTTATATCCATATCATTCTGCGCGTCAAAGGGAATTATACTTGTTTCAGGTTCAGCGCTAGCTGCATTAATGAATCATCAGGATCAGAGATGTTTTCATTAGCCATTATTCTCTTAATAATACTTCCATAAATAAAACTAACTCAAAAATAATACTCTTTAAATTTTTTCCAAAACAATATTAAAATCAAAATACATCCTTTAAATACCAAATTGAAAATACATTTATACCAAAATAATACTTTTAAAATTTTTCAAAATAAAAACACTATTATTAAATCAATATAACTTTTGATGGAAACACAGATCACACATCACAGGGGCAGAAGGATGATTCTCTTGAAGCAAAAACGCCTAGAGAAAAATGTAAAAACATAGAAGTCGATCTAAAGTGCGTAACATTTTATCCGTATAATCCTTGGGGTATTTTCTTTTTTAGATAATCCCTTTGAAGGTGGTATCCTACCGGCTTTCTGAAATGTAATTTCTCATACATTATTTGTTTTGTGCAGCCGGGGCAACAGGAATGAGACAAATTTTGGAATATAAAGTGGTAGGTTTATTTTAGCATCCATCTCACAAGCGTTCTCCTCGTACCTTGAGCAGAAGCCCTACTTATACATATGTGTGCGTCACGAGGCTCCTCCAATCAGCGATATTAATTGAAATCATGAGGTGATGCTATCTTCTCATCAGGAGTGTTCTAAAGGACTTTATGTAATATGACAGATTTATGAGTTTGGCGATTTGGCGGGCGCCAACAGGTTAATATATTTTATACTAAAGAAAGGATTTCGCCTAAATTTAGGAACAGGGATGCAATTATGTAGAGAATCCCCAACACATTATTAAGCAATATTATTAGAATTTAATTTAATCAATTGATTTAAAAATATCATTACATATATATATATGTACTTTTTGGTGCGGCCAATTGCAACCAAAAAGGGAGGTGCACAATTACATTGTTATAACTGTCCTATATACAAAATTTCAATGTTCTGAGGCTGCTCGTTTTTTAGTTATACGAGATAAATACATACGTGCGTATGTACAGACATCATGGAAAAAATCTCTTGTTAATCCATTTTAAATCCACTTTACAATCCTTTGTGGGAAAAAGAGAGCTATTATTCGAAGTTTATAGATATAGGTGGGGAAAACCTGAAAGGATTCAAATTACAGACTTTGTTAAGGCCTTTTATTCTTTTGCTGACTTCACAATTTACCAGTATGCTTTTGGTCTCGCTCATGCTAACACAACTTTTTTATTTTTAGCTTTTTTATCAAACATAATTTTCTTCATAATTATGCCACATAAACTTCAATAGCAAAACCTTAAAATTTTGAAAAAGAACATGGTTTAGAATTCCCAGTATAGTGTTACGCATTGCCATTAATTTTTTGTACCTTTTCTCAGTTCATCATATCAACGTTCAATTTTCTTAGTAAGTTGACTTACACAGCTTTTTTGGTCATTTCATTGATTTTTTTTAGCTTTTAACTTTGTTAATTAACTATCAAATTTTTCATATTTGTGCTGCATAAATTTCAACAGCAAAATCATAACATATTTAAAAACTGTATATCTTTAGAATTAGTAGGGAGTAGAGAGGCAGTAGCACCTCTGGGTGCTAAATAGCACTTGAGAAAAGGGTTTAAGTTTTGAATGTTTGCCAAGAACATTCATGTGTAACATAGCAAAATGCATTTTTGAGACCATTAAGCACTAGTAGTTCAACCCATGTTTGAATATCAGTAAATGGGTTGGCTGCATGTGTATTTTTATAATTCTTCCTACTTACAACTTGAATGTGAACCTGTTGACCTTAAAAAACTTCTATGAAGGGATACCTGCCTTTCATAAATAGCTCTTGACTGTTTTCTCACCATTCTCATTCTTCCTGTTCTTAATAGTGCAGTATTATCGCAGCTGTCAGACTAAAATGTTCTTATTTCCTATAATAATGGCACCAAATATAAGATTTTACTAGAGCTCAGAAGCTAGTAGTGCTAGAAAAATGAATGATTTTTATTTCTGTTATCCAAAGTCTGTTATTTCCATTGTTCAGTAAAGACGTTTCTGTAATTCATTCTCACATTTTATGGTTAGATTAAAATGTTTGAATCTATCAATTTTATGGATGATTTATTTTTTTAATTTGTATTTTAAAATAATTTTTATAAATTTTTTGGAAAAAAATTTTTGAACCTGAAAAATTTTTCTCATAATCTTAAAGTAGATGTATTTCTAAGCATACCTGCAAAAAATTAAGCGTTTTTAACCAGTTAACTATGATTGACGAGTATACTTGTCATGGAGAAGCGGCACGATTTTTGTGTGTTGACGAGTATACTCGTTATGCGTATAATGAAATGGAAAGATAAGAGAGAGGTTTATTAGTAAGTCTTGTACATAATGACACCGTAATAGAAACAGAGAAAAGGAAAATAATAACAAAGAAACCGGTGCTAGTGATTGACTATAATAAAAAAAAATTGGGGAGTGGATATGAGCGATGGGATTATCACAGCGGGCTCCACAGTAAGAAAATGACTCAAAAAGTACTACAAAAAGATATTTCTCCATTTCTTAGACATTATATGTCTGAATGCATTCATATTATATAAAAAAAAATAATGGAATGTTGTTGTGTATGAACTTTTTGCTCAAATTTATTCAAGACACTTTTGCAATGTATCCAATTGAAAGAAATAAATCGACACAAACTCGGCCATTTAGACCTAATATAAGCCAATTAGGCAGGAATTCATGTTTCGGATTATGTACCCGGAACATGGAAAAAAAAAAAAAAAAAAAACCCTAAGCCAAGGTGTTCACATTGTTACAAATGTAAGATCAGGAAGGAATCGCTTTACTGATGTTCGATTTGCAAAGTCCCATTGTGTATGATACCCTTTTTCACTGACAGCAGTTTTTTCGCTGAATATCACTCGACAGCAGGAATTTAAATTATTACTTTTATATATATAATATTTAATTTATTGCATTTTTAGTTTAACATGTATGTAATATATGCTTATATTATGTTAAGTAAATATTAGTAATAAAATTTTCAATTTTATAGAATAAATTCATCTTTTTCATCAAATATCTTGCCAGCACAACTTACTCTGTGATTGACGAATATACTCGTCATGGCTGGATTCTGGCGACACAAAACGGTGCGCACTCTTAAACGAGAGCCCCACAGTTAACTGGTTAATATAAAATTTCCTAAGATATATGTGAATTAACATATTGGCACATTTGTAAATTAATTAACATATTGGCACAAAGTGTGGTTTATGCACTTCGTTAAAAATTATTTGAAGGTATGAACAATGACCTTTCTTTCACTCGTGTTCAGTGAAGAAAAGGAAAGAAAAATAGGTTGCTATAAATTAAGAACTTCACCAAGTGAATGATTCTTGGAGCCAAGAAATGCACCAAGGTAAACTTTTTAATTTCTCCCATAAATTCTCACCATAAATTACAAAATTTATCATTCAGGCATAATTTAAGTTATAGAATCGAAATAGGGAAAAATATGCATGTTATTTCAGAAAAATCCGATTTTGTGTCAAAATACCTATGTTAGAACAATGCTATATATAAATCTAATATATATCTCAAGTCACAGTTTCGAGACATGGAAAATGCAACTTAAATTTTGACAATCGGTCCAGTAGATGTAGAACTGTCCCCTCTTTTTATGCAAGGTGTACAACGTATTTTTCAGTGGTTTATTTTGTAGCATAATATGTAACACTAATAATTAAAATGCTATAATAATATCAAGTACATAATTTTTCAATTATATTTGACATTTGAAGATAGGTGTTATTGTTTTCACTATGTAAAAATTAGCATTCTGCAAGAGTAAGAAGCTGGTGCTATTTCACTTTCATGGGTCTTTCTCTGTTATTTAAATCATTGTTTCTTAGTGCCAAAAAACATGCTTTGCATTGTATGAATTTGAAATGAAACGTAGCTGTGAGGAAAGTATCGGTTCATGTGTTACGGTCGTATTTTAATTGAGGCAAAAAGCTTTTCAATTTTTGAAATTAATTGTTAGTCGTAAAAGTAAAAATTTTCTATTGGGTTTTAAAGTTGTGTAATTTTTAAGGTATGACAGGTATCATAAAAAACATCCCCAATATATGAACCCCTCTCAGCCTATCTGCACAACCAACTGAAATCAAATTTTAGATATTGTTTGTGAAGGTATGCCCTCGACATTGTGATGATTTCAAATAATGGTTCATGGTTACTGTTACAGTGAAACAATTTTCAAGTGGCAGCAGTCACTTTCTTCGTCAACATATTGATCAGTGCATTGGAAAACCATAAATGATGTTCGAACAATACACGTATGACAAAAATTGCCAGCTTAAAACATTTTCGAAGAGCATTGTAAAGGACCAGTAAAAATACAGGAGAGCAAGAAAAACTTTTATTGGTTTTAAAAGTTTTCAACGTGCATATCTCCATAGATAATAACGCACTGCATGTGGAAGATTGTTGACAGCAGTGACAAATGTAACATTGCAGAAGGAATCTGTGTAATTTCATGGCATCTTTCACTTCATCCAAATCTCCTGGATTTTTGTGTACATATTAGATTTCAGATAATCCCAGAACCAGAAATCCATAGGATTGATATCAGGATTGCACTGGCCAAGGAATTGCAAAGTTGTAGGACATGACTATATCTTGAAACGGTGTACATGTTGAAAACTTGCAATTCCAATCAAAGTTTTTTTTTTCCTCTCCTTTCTTTTGTGGTCCTTTATAATGCTTTTCTTTGCAAGTGTTTTATGCTGGCAGTTTTTATCATATGTGTATTGTTCCAATGCCACATATGAAAATTAAAAAATTTTTTCACTGTTATTGTAATTATGAGAGGTGTTGTTTTAAATCATCGCAATCTCTAGCTCACACCTTCAAATAAACAATATCTAAAGTTCTGTTGTATTTGGTTGTGCAGATAGGACACTAAGGGTCATATATTGCAGAAGTTTTTTCACTGCTCTGTATGTTCTTGATAATTACATAGCAAAAGAAAATAATCTTAAATTTTAAATTTTCTTATACAAACTTTTCTGTAGTGGATATGAATTCCAGTTTCAAAATGGTGAATACAGCATTTTGTGTTTTAGAATATGCAAAGTATTTGTTTTCTGCTATATTCTGCAACTTGCAATTCATATGCTATACAATACAGATCCATCTAGGCATTATTACAATCTGCAGTGGCATCCCCATTTATGGAAACATTAGTGGCCTATGCGTAGTTGAAAAATGATTAGCCGTAGAGTGTGAAATTTTGTATATGGGAATACTATAACATCTACTTGTGCACCTTCATTTTTATTGCAGTCGGCAGTACCAAACATGTGTACATACCCACACAACCTTACCCGGTTTTAAAGTCCTCCATATTAGTCATATGCTTCTAATTACAGAAGTGTTTTAAATGACTAAATTATTCATGTTTGGGCAGTGTCAAATTTAAAAAAATAATAATAATTTCAAAAGATAACAAAATCTAACTTTTAATGCAGCAGGGTTGCCATGCTACCTGGAAAACTGGAAAAAGTCGGGGAATTCGAAAATTGACCAAAAAATTCAGGGAAAACTCAGGAAATTAAAATATTTTAGTCAAAATCTGGAAAAGTCTAGGAATTTCATAAAGCGATATCCCCAAAAAAGTGAGTTTTGCACCGACGTTGGAAGCGATCACTTTCTTGGCGAACTGTGTATCGAGTGAGCATCATTCGGTCTGCTATCATAGAGCCAGTTTCCACAGCTGCAGTTAAATTGGCTTTTAGAAAGGTAAAGTAAGTTACCAGCAGCTTTTGTAAACCTTAAGAAATGCCATAACCTTAAGAAATGCATGCACATGTGCTAAACAATATACTTATTCTTGTATAAAACAAAATTGGTTTAATTCTAGTATACGGTACCATGGAGGTTAGAATCAAAGAATATGTATTTAAGAAGGAAAACTCTGCAACAGGAGTGGCTCTGTTCCAACGTAAGGGGAAACAGCTGCGTAAGCGCAAAATATGTGTCGCCAAATCTCAAAGCCGATGTCAAAGTTAAAAGGTCACGTTATCAAGAGTTTATAAAATGAATATTGTTTAAAATTTATTTACATTTTAAGAGGAAAGAAAATATTTTTTCGCTCAAAATTAATTAATGGATTAGTTATTTTGAGGGGGGAAAACTATGAAACCCCGTGCTTAAATTATTGCGAAAATTCAAAGAAGGAACGTTCTGTCTTCTTACCACGTGTTCCTCAATTTCCTGTACACATTGCGGAGATGGAAATTCTGGCCGCCAGGTTCCAATGCCAAATCACTTAACGAATTTTCCTTCGCTTTCTAGCGGCGTAAAATATTACATCTGTAGAACCTTTCCTTCTTTACATAGACATTCTTTGATTAGAATAACCTCCATGTACGGCACACACGAGATTTGGCGACATTATAATGAGTAGTAAATGACTAATTTTAGTGTTGGCGACAATTTTTTAAATCTTGCCAAGGCGGCAACGTATACTAAGATTTTACGGCAAAATCTTTTAAACCTTTTTTTTTTTTTCTTTCTTTTTAAGGTATGGTACACATGGAATTTGGCGACATTATAACAAGCAGTAAATTTTGGTGTTTGCGACAATTTTCAAAATCGTGCCAAGGCCTTACCATAGGATTTTAACGCAAAAATCTTTTAAACCTTTTTTTTTTTTTAATAAATGCCTTATTTGTCATTTTGCAGTAAAATAAAAAAATAGTAATCAGTCATCTAGCCTTACCATTTAATATAAATATGTTCGTTAAAATATCATTGAATTTTATATTAAATGTTTAAGTAATTATCTTTATGTTATTCATATCATTTAATGTTGCTTCTTCCCTCTAAATTTATTTATTATTTGTAAATAATACTTACAAATTTGAGGAAATTTTCTCTGGCATAATCCTGAAATTAATTCTATTAGTATGATGACATACCATCACGAAATTTAATGCACATATTTTTTGCTTATGTATGCTGCTAAAATAAATATAAAATACCTGAATTTATTTAAAAATATCATTAACTAGATTTCTTTCTTTCGTTTAGCTGCAAAATGTTCGCAAAAAAAGACATTTTTTTTATTCCAGATTAGGATTAGATTTAATCCAGATTCTAATCACAATCTTAAGTGGAGAAAACAACTCTTATTATAATTATAATAGTAATGCTTTAGAGATCAGATAGACATATATAAGTCATATGTAATTGGCAAATTTTTGTGTTGTCAAGTAATACTGTGATTAATTTACCTCTTAGCACAGCCAACGTGCATTACGCAGGTAGACTGGAATTTCCTTAAAACACACCTGGAAAAGTCGGGGAATTTCATTCTCCTGTTTGAGTGGCAACCCTTGTGCAGTCTCCCAGTTTCTGTATATGTATTTGGGAAAGTTTTATGGTTGTTATGAAAAAAATGAAAGTATAGGAAGATTAATTCCTATAAGTACTAAGTACGAAGTCCATACTGCACGTTCAGTATTTGGAATGATCTAAAATACGGACTACAGCAAACTGTTTAAAAAATTTTTTTGTGCTTTACCCATGTATGTTTGATATTTTTTTATTATAAAACGTGGAGAGTCCTAATTCTTAATTTCACTTCAGTACTAAATAAAATACCTCCATACTGAAGAAAAATCATTTATTAGCATAAATTTATATGATCAATAATTTGGCTGTGTAGTTGCCATTTTGTTTGGCATACATCTTGAACCGGAACATCCTAAATTGAAACATTGTTGATTTTAAACCTACTAAATATTGTATATCCCTAAAGTCAACTTGGCGGATTATTACTTATTATTTTTGTGGGAAAGATATATTTCAGTTTACCCCTTACTAAAAATTGGCAATTTTTTTGGCACCATTCTTGTTTACGTGTTACACCCTCCCAAGTAAAATAGCATCCTACTTTAAATCAAAATAAAATGAGGAACTAACATAAAAATGGAAATACATGTTATCTAATCTGCTCAGTACAAAAAGGAAATATCGACGAACCTTATTTACAAATTTTCGTGTCATTGGTGTTTCGCACGCAGAATTCCTTAACAGCATCCAAAAACTGTGTAAAATTATCTGAACTAAATCTGTATACTGCTGTCACCACATAAAAAGTAAAAATCAGAAGTATCCTCCGTACTACTGGGCTGGTGTTGACATTTGTTTCGAAAACCCCTTTTTATTACACGCCACACCTTCCATAGTGTTGATATGAGCTCTGGTTCCAAATCCTTATATCTCACTGCGTAATTTACTGAGAGGTGAATGAAGCCATTTAAATCTTCATTTACACACCTGTCAATCAATGTTTTCTTTCCCATTCCTTCCAAAGCATGCAAAAACTCCAGGTTAATCGTACTACCAGCAGGCATATTACGGTGTAAAGCACAGAATAAGCAGCATACTTCTTAACCAACATCCAACGCATAAATAAGCCCTGAGAAATATTTTCCTAGCAGTCAAAATCACTGCAATCACATATTACAACCTATCGTGCCATAATAGGGTTTCCATAACATTCAATGTAAAATGGTTACCATAAATGAAACAACAACTTGGCAATAATGCAAGGGGTACCTTAAAATATAGACTAGTCTTTGCTTGTGTCTTTGCATGATTATCAGCCCATGGCAACTTAATGTCTAGAAAATATTTTTTAGAGTAATTCAATACTCTTATGATCACATTCTGCTTGGCTATGATTTACAGGTTTCAGCTGACTGTGCTGCTAAATGTTGAATTTGTTAATGAGGAGAAATTTAACTTTCTTTCCATATGTAAAAAATAGAATTCAAAAGATTATACTTAGTATTTGAATTGGGAATAACTGATTTGTCATTCAAATAAGCTCAGGACTGCCCCAAAATTTGGATAAAATTAAGGATGATAAAATCTTCAAAATTTAGGAAAGCCACTCGATATAAAGTTTTTAGAATTTGGGAGACATTTGGCAGTAGAATTTTGGACTCGCAGAAACTGCACCAGACTTCAAAATGTCTATTTACAGACTGCAAACATGTCTCTACTGTCGGCACTTTATGCTGCCAGGCCATCATTATGCAAGTAGTGTTTTAAAAAAAGACTGCAAATGCATCGACCCTGGATAAGCCTTAAGTATATATGGGAATTTACTATTTTGGAACTCGGATAAGCTGCATGTGTGGAAAATAGGTATAATTATAATAAATAATTAAACAAATATAATTACTGCTTAACTTCGTCAGCCTGTGACAGATGCAAGACGGAATTCAGTGGAACAACGTAGCTTTAATCCCCAATCTTGTGATAATCAACAATAGTTATTCAAAGAAATATGTAATGAAGATATTGATAATTACTTAGTTGCTTTTTTAAATAAATTCTGATTCCCTTAAAGTCATAAATGCTTCTTTATTCTCATAAACCACTTTTCCATGTTTTTTTTAATTAAAATTTTCTACATGTCTTCATACTAGGTTTAAACTGATGATCTAATATCGGGAAAAATCCCAAATCCGAAATTGCTCTGAATGAGTCTGGATCTTGGACTTAGTCTGTTTTCAGGTCTTCATCTGGGAAATATTGTAAAGTGGATGTACTTAGAAGATTTATTAATAATAGTTTTATTTATCTTTAAAATCACATAGTACATTCCTGAGCAATGTGATGTTAAGGAAAATATGTATTTTTTAATTATATTGGAAACTACCTAGTTGGCAAAGAGGTGGCCCACCTTTATGAAGATCAGTTTTGAACTTGCAAAAACCAAAATTTTCAAAATGTGTCGCCACTTTATGCTGCCAGGCCATCATTATGCAAGTAAGGTTTTAATTAGCATAAAGTGCATGCATCTTTTTCAAGGTCAGTTCTTAACTTGTTAAAAGTAACCTTCCTAAAAAGAAGACACTTTATGCTGGATCATCGCTATAGGTGTAGGTTTTCAAGTAGTATAAAGATGCATTCACCTTTATTCAGGTTCATCACTATGCAAATAGAATTTTAATTTGCAATTGTTAATCAGCAAAGCAATTAACTTTCTACTTCCTAGTTACAAACTTTCAATTCATAAAACTGAATGTTCATAATTAGGAATGACATTAGAGAGATCATAACTTTTGGGACTGGAGCAAGAGTTCATTAAAAATGAGTAGTTCATAATGGAAAGTTAATGAAAATACTAATCAACTATATAAATGAATGATACAGTTATGCTGCATATTGTAAAATAAAAATTCCATGTTGTTGGCGTAATATCATAAAATTTGCTTAATCAGTTTTTCAAAAGTAGTTTTTATTATTCTTAAAAGTTATATTATGGTTTTAGTATTGTATATCCCATATTAACCCTTTAACTGTCAAGTTATTTTGATGATTTGGGTACACAAATTATCAAATTTTTTTATTGGAAAAACCAAATGTAGCCAAAATAAACATCTCCCGATATATATTCGGGTATGACAATACGATGCACTCAAAAAAAAAAAAAAAAAAAAAAAAATTACCCCGAAAAATACTCGGGCGTGACATTTTCGAACACCAGTGCTGTGCCCGAGATTAGGTTAAATAAATATGTTAAGACTATATAATATGCAATACCTTTTTGTCTTATATAAAATGCACAGTCATCAAAATCAAACTAAAGCTTTTAAAATGTATGTGTTGTTCTCTTTTATTGTATATTATTTAAATTAATAAAAAAGATAAAAAATTATAAATAAATTAACAAATTTAAATTGATAAAACTTGGAGACTTGAAGAAAGAATAGCAAAATATTTAGGTAAAGTTTTGTACATATTTTAATTACAGATATTAGGAAAGCTCTTTAAATGTAATTTATATACTTTTATAAATCTGTGTTTTCTTTTTAGGCTACTCCTGCTGTGCCACCGATTCCACCGATGCCAATGGTTAGTCTTTTTTTTTTTTTTTTTTTTCCAAAACATCTCAAAGAGGTATTATTTTCAGCTAGCTGTAAAATTAGGGTACAAATTAAGATTACATTTATGAGAGCCATATTGTTTCCAATCAACAGGGTTTTTTAATTTTTGATATTGTAAAAGATCATTGCTCATCAGCATAAATAAGTGAATCATTTGGAAAATTATTTTATCTTGACTTAATGACATTTTCATAAAGCTTTGTTTTCTGTTATAAGCACAATAAGTATATTTCTGATACCTGAAAATATATAAATTGCAAAATTTCTGACTATTTCTTATGTATAATGCTGTCCATTTCCAAAATAAAACTTTAAGTGGCTGTGGTGAAATTTTGTAGCATGTTAAGAATTTCACTTTTAAAAGTTTAAATGTTTCCACATTTTCATGCATGTATTGTTTTGTGCTGAAAAATTACAGAAATACTAGAGATTTGAAATTTTGGGGGGGGTTAATTTTATTCAACCATAAAGATTCACTTTTGTGAGTTGACAGCACTGGGTATTATCTTTATTTGTAAAATGTGTTTAAAAACATTTGTTTTGTTAAATGATGGTAAAGTCTATGGGAGATTGCAATGTGATGTAATACAATGTGTTATATGATTGTAATGTCTATGGGTAAAGTTTTCAGATTACAAGCTGTTTTTGTGTGATTTATTAGTATTAGAGATGTTGCATTCAAAAGATATTGGAGAAGTTCATATTATGCAAGATTTTAATTTATTGGTCAATATATAACATGCATTCCCTTTAGAACAATCCACTTAGTCTCAAATATACTTCTGCCAACTGTTTTTTTGTTCAGAAAAAATGTTTGCAAGTTCTTTTATTGAAATTCCTTCAGGACACACATAGAATTTTCTTTTATTACATCAGTCGACTCAAATAATGGACACAGAAATAAGAAAACTCATCAGTCATATAATGTGTCTATGGAGCTCTTTGAGCCATATTCGTTGAATCTTTCACGAAAACTCGTGAAGTATGAGTGTTCTGAGAAGGTGCATTTTCATAGTGTAAAGATCATGAGTAATTTAAAATTCAGTCATAATCAACCATAATTCAAATAATTTTTTATGAATTGCTTTACACAAGTGCTGAAGGTCTCTAAAAATAATTAATAATTTGGCCCGTTGGTAGAAATTCATTATGGACAGCAGCACAACATTCAAAGAAAATAGTCGAGATTTTTGACTTGCTTCATCTTTCAAGTGCCATTCCTTTGAATGCTCTATTTCAGAAGCATAGTTTCACATATCATCTACTATAATGTATTTTAAGCAAGACTCTTTTTGAAAACATGTTCTTGGAGTATCTTAAAAAAAAATCAATATTTTTTTAGAACGACTTGAGAACTGTGTGAAAAACAAGCGGGCTCAAACCTGGACCTCTCGAATATGCGTCGAGTGTGCTAACAGTTACACCACAAAGGCATGCAGAAGGGAGGAAGAAAATACCTTATATACCTCTTTTAAAGGGTGACTGTGGGGATTAAGGGATCCAATCGCCAGATCCTGGTGATGAAGAATCATCATCCACCACTTTTTTAGTTCGGGTGCCACTGTAGAGTCATTAGGATATTTTGAAGTAAGAGACATGAAAAATTAGCAATGCCCTCACTGGGACTGGAACCTGGATCTCACAATTTACAATACATACATATTTTCTTATCAATCATTTTTGACAAACAAAAACTGGCCTCAAAGAGTAGTATTTAATGCAAATCCACCACCTTTTTAGTTTGGGTGCCACTATAGAGACATTAGGTATTTTTGAAGCAGGAGTACATGAAAAGTGAGCAATGCCATTGCCTGGACTCGAACCTGGACCTCGCGAATACACACCGAGTGTGCCAACCGTTTCACTATGAAGGCATGCAGAAAGAGGGGAGAAAGTAAGTCCAAATTATCTTTCAAAATATCTTGACAGGATACAAGTGATACAGAAACTTGTTCATTGATATCGAACTGCTGAAGTAGTATCCCAGATTGTTCAACAAGAATAGTTAAAACATCAAATCTTAGATTGGGTATGTAGTTGCTCATTAGTCAAAGTGGATGGTCTAGCATGGCATTATGCATGTTTGGGATATTCCTTGCTTTACCTAAACATCTTATATGACTCAAAAACTCTTTGTTTTTTGGTAGCTTGGTTGTCCTCAAATGCTCTTTACTACTGATAACTAGCTGCTGATCTAAATGGTGCCCAAAACATAATTTTTATAACTTTAATAAAATTAAATTACTTCTACTAAATATAATCTAATCAATATTTAGCCCAACCAACAGTATGCTGTAGATCAGCTATATTCTGAAATCTGTGTCAACTACAATACTACGAGGGCAATCCCCAAAAAAAAAGGTCTATATTTTTAGAAATACAAAGAACCGTTTATTTTCTATAATTGATACATCACTTTAAAGATTGAAGAATGCTTTATTTTTCAACATAATCGCCATTTCGGTCGATGCATTTTTGTAGACGCTGTGGCAGTTTTACAGTTCCCATGTCATACCAGCTTCAGGAAGCGCTGAACCTCATCTTTCACCTCATCATCCAGAGTGATCCTCGGATCTTTACCCATGAGTTCTTCAACTTTCGTGATTGTCTCATCGGCAATTGACGGCCTCCCGCTCCTTTCTTCGTCGTGAATTTCAGTACGACCGGCTGTAAACTCTCCACACCACTTGCGAATGTTTTTGACATCCATGCACGATTGTCCATACACTTCCGTCAATAGGCGGGGAATTTCAACCGGTTTAATGCCTTTTGCTTTCAAAAATCGAATAACTGCGCTCACTTCGCACTTGGCGGTAATGTTTATCGGGAGCTCCATTTCGAATGGCTGCCAAGCCAAGACTGAGCATCCGAGCGAAGCGCCTGCGTGCTTATGTGGTAGTGGAGAAGGCACCACTCACAACAGTGTTGCCAACAACCGTATTAAAAGTTTCTCTACGTTCCCCAAAAATAGGAGACCTTTTTGGGGGGGGATTGCCCTCCTATATCATATTTCTAATGCTATTTTGGATTGCAATATGCTGTATCGTGTTACTAGTAAGGCCATCTAGTGTAAGAGTAAACAGTATTTTAGATATTTTTGTAGCAGAAATTCCCATGTGAAAGCAAAATTATAATTAATATAAATTCATATTATTTGTTCTTGCATTCATGATTTTGAAAAACTGACAAAAAAATTCTTTATTCATTAAAAATGAATTTATTTCCAAGCAATAAGAAGAAATGAAATTTAACTTGTTGCAAATTATTTATGAAAGTCATAACTTCTGTAAAAGCTTTATTATAAGTGTGTTATATGTGCATACTTTAAACGTCTCATTCCAAGTACTTTTTTGTCATTGCACAATAATTTGTATATTAAATATATGATCCATATTTTTCTATGTGTTTTGAAATTCATATTTATCTTTTAGGCTGTCTCATCTGTGCCACAAATTCCGCCAATGCCCGTAGGTTCAGATCTATCTGGAAATTCTGCTTTGTCTGCTGCAATGACAGCTTGGTATATGGCTGGTTATTACACTGGTTTCTTTGAGGTAAGATAATTTTTGTAAAATCTAAGCTACTTATGCTAATTAATGATTTACATTTTATTAAATATGTAATTTATACTGGAAAATTCTGTCTATTTGGGAAGTGAAGAGATTTGGAACTGTGCTATTTTCTGATGAGTCACCAAAGCAGCATGTGGTCTGGCATTATCATGCTGAAGTATGATGTGCTTCCTGTTAAACATCTCTGACGTCTTTTCTTAGACTGCTTTGTTTACAAATTGAGCTTTTTTTTTTTTTTTAGGTTTCAAGAGCTCGTAATGTGTTGATCGAGTATATACACTGCATTTTCTTATTGAGATTCAAACTTAGTTTAGAGGACATTTTGTGCGAAACTAGTATACCAGACAGTGGTTGTTAACCCTCAGCTGGAGGGGCGGCGTATGAAGTACGCCAGGTCGTTTCTCAAGCCTCTGCTTCGTGTTTGAAACTATTTAATCTTATACATGGCATTAATAAGTTGATTCGTCATAGTAAAAATGATATAAGAAAAAGAATAACAGAAAAAAAGCAGTGAAGATGGAAATTACGAATTTTTAATTAATTCAAAAAGTGGAATGCACTGGAAATGTAATTTAAAGGTATATAGTATTCTGTATTATTTTCTGTATGAAAATTATAAGATCATAAATCAGATTTACAAATGATAAATATTCCGTAAAGAAAAGTTCGGTAAGTAATAAATTTTCACAAATGAAAAAGTTAGAAACCTTTTGCTATTTTAATCCTCTTCAGATTGTCCCTGTTCACTGCAACAGGGTTTGCAAAGTTGTACTGTCTTGCCCAGATGATTTTTGCAGATATACTCAGAACATTTTATGGTAGTGTAATTATTTTCTATTCTACCGCACTCAGCGCAGCATCCTTTGATCATTTTTGCAGGTGGTTCCTCGTCCCTTTTGGCCGTCTTGTCCACTTCTGTTGTTACCAGCCTTCTAATAATAGCAACAGGAGAAATGGTATTTTCAGACGATTCTGAAGATGTGGTTTTAAAGATGTAGCTAGATTTTTTTCAAAAAATATCTTCTTAACTTGATGGTTGCATCAGGTTTGGCGAAGTTCAAGAGCACTTGCGAATTTATGCCCACTACGTTTAGCAGTGCAAAAAATATTGACATTGTCCACCTCTTGGTTTTTCAGACGACAGTGAAATAACTACAAAGTTGGTCTACGGTATCAACTCTGCCTTTACATTTGTTATAATCCATGATTATTCGTTTCCTGGTCAATTTTGTCATCATCGTGTAAAGTACTGATCAGTATTACACACTTTTTTTTTTTTTTTTCATTGCATATGAAACAATTGCCATATCCTTTTGAAAACCAAACACTGAACTGTCGACTTCTCTTGTTTTTGATGGCTGAAATTCATTTGGAATTTCCTTTTTTTTATTATTTTTTCGAGCATGCCCCAAGTGGTAAGAAGATATTGAGCTAGCGGGTAGTTTGTATATCAATTATCTGTCATCAGGTTACGGTTGGAACCTTCGTATGCCCCAATTAGCCTTTTGGCAATGTCAATACTTGAATTAGAAGCCTCGTAAGGTCCCAGGGGTTGATTGTTACAATAAATTTCAAGCTTCAATGTATAAAATGTTTGTGAGTCAACTGCAAAAATTTTCAGACCATACTTTGCGGGCTTGTTGGGGATGAATTGAATAAAAGAGCATCTTCCGCGAACGGGTTCCAATTTCTCGTCGATTGTGAGTTCGTCATCTGTTTTGACAGTTCTGATTGAAAGATTCAAAAAATTCTGTTAGTACAGCAAGCTTATGAGTTTTTCTTCGCACAGAACTTGTGCCTTTATCGTTGAATCTAAAGCAGCACACAGGTTTCTGAATCACTTGAGAAACATGACCCCTTGCAAAATTTTAATTCCAGTACTATCTTTTGCCCATGCTTCCTCCAAATTGAGTTTTAACATTTTTTTGTACCCTAATAAGAATAAAATTCCTAAAAAGGCCAACATTTCTGCTGTATTAGTGTCATACATGCTTCTCTTTAAGATGTTTTGGAGATAATCTGCAGTCCTGTTACATTTAAAATAAATATTTGTATATTGTACAATAACATTAGTCATATTTGTATTTACAATTTTCTGGAAAGCAGAAAGCTCATCATTTATATCGTCACAAGTTTTGGCACTTGAGAATATTTTTTTCATCAAATTTTTTCAAGCCGTTCTGGCGAATTTGCTCTTGAGGGGAACTTTATTCCACTTATAAGTTTCCTTTTCTTCTTTCAGAAACTTTCCTCCAACTTGCTTCTTTTTGTAAATTGTTTTTTACAAAAAAAAAGTCCTCATATTTTAAATCACTCATGTCATTTTCAACATCACTAAAATTGCCATTTGTTGGGGAAACATCATATGAGGAAGGAAAAGGAGGATGTTTAAAAACATTTCCCTCGATTTCTGAGTCACTTTCATGATCAGAATGTTTGATGACTTCCGATTCATCGACATCAGATGCGTTATCCAAATTGTCAAGAGTCTGCATCAACTGAGACTTTTTCTAAAATGCGCAAATATTCTTCAGGAGGTACAATATTCTTTCTGTACATACTTGGAGGAGTGGAGTACTGCGTTTGCCTATGTGACATGTTCATAATAACCTTTCAGAAGGAAGGCGAAAACCAGACTGACCAGAAATACCAGATACATTGCACTCATGGAATGTTTCTAGGAGGGTAGAGGAAGGGAGGAAGCTCAGGAAGGGGTTGTCTAAAAATTACAGCTCAAAAGATGGCATTGGCGTACTCTGTACGCTGGCTCCTCCATTTCAGGGTTAAAGCCACCAAATATGGCACACTGAAATTTATCTTCATTTACTGTTGCAATTTCACTTTTTTCTGTAGACATTGAGATCAGGTTTTCATACCTAATAATAGAACACACATCTCGACCTTTGTTTTGAAGGATGGGTAAGATATAACAAAATACAATAGCTGCTTTAAAAAAAATAATTGGCAATCTTCCCCTAAATTCATCTGTTCTCCCAAATTCAAGATTTTTCTACATTATATAATGCTACTTGAAAAGGGGCAACTAAAACTAACCAATCATAGATTAGCTGGACTTGTGCATCAAACTTGGTATAAATACCATTGGTAGTTAATTACGTTATTCTTCTACTGCATTCCTTTCCCTAGCTAACATATCTTCTGTGCTCTGCTAAAATGATGTCACCCCATTAACCTGTATAAATTGTATATAAGAAATTATCGTTATTCCTATGATTAAAGAGTATATTGTGTGCAAGGATTCATTCTAGTGTGCTTGGAAATTTGCAAATAAAGATGACAATTGACTAAATCTAGTTTGGTAGCAACTCCTTCCATTCATCGTGCCATTCAACCATCACGACTGTGCTTCAAAATTATGACATGTACATATGTCACTGTAAAATGTTGAAATTTTATATTTGGGACTTCTGACTGGCTTCGTCATGATGTCTATAAATGCATATCTTACATAACTCGAAAATGATTAGTTGTAGAATGTTGAAATTTTGTGTAAAGGCCTACTATAACATCTAATTGTGCACCTCTGTTTTTTATTGCAGTTGGCTGTGCCAAAAGTGCACTTTGACTTGGAACTTTAAATAAAGTAGGTTTTAAATGAAGTGTAGAAAAAATGTTTATTATTTAATAGTCATACAAGGAAGTCATGTGGTATCCACATCTGATTTTTTTCTTAGGGGGTATGCTAAAGACATCATGTTTCACACAGCAGTTCCTGATGTAACCGCACATCACACAGGCTATTCACAGACCAGAATTGTTGAATGTATGGCATGAAATTGAGTACTTGTTGAATATTTTGCATGCTACCAGGAATACACATGTTGAAGTTTATTAAATGTTTTTGATATGATTATAAACTTTAAGAGTTTATGCATTTTAGGTTCAGCGCTTGTTTCACTAGTTTTGCACAATCACGAGTTATGTTTTGTAAACATTTGTGGACATCCTATATAATTTTAATGGTAGCTGCATATTGCATAACAGAATAAAAGCAGGGCTGCCATGCTACCTGGAAAATCGGAAAAGGTCAGAATTCGAAAACTGACCAACAAATTCAGGGAAAAGTCTGGGAATTTTATACAGCGACCCATCTCCCTCAAATAAGCGAGTTTTGTGCCGATGTTGGAAGTGATCACTTTCTTGGCGAATTGAGTATCACGGGAGCATCATTTGAGCAGCTGGTATAGAGCCAATTTTCGCATCTCCAATTAGATTGTCTTTTATAAAGGCAAAACAAGTTTCCAGTAACCTCGAGAATCGCATGTGCACTGCATGTTGAACTAAAGAAAATACTTATATAAAACAAAATGGGTTTAATCCTAGTATACGGTAATATGGCAGTTAGAATCAAACAATATGTATTGTAAAGAAGGAAAACCTTTCTGCAACAGGCGAGGCTCCGTTCCAACGTAGAGCGAAACAGCTGCGCATGCGCGAAATATCTGTTGCCAAAGTTCAAAGCCGGTGTCGGAGTTCAAAGGTCACATTATCAGGAGTTCATAAAATGAATATCGTATAAAATTTCTTTAAAGGAAAAGAAAATATTTTTTCATACAAGTAAATAAATTAATGAATTAGTTATTTTGAACCCAAAAAAAAAAAAAAAAAAAACTATGAAAATCCGTGTTAAGAAGAAACGTTTTGTCACATCACAGAGAGGAAAATTCTGGCCGCTAGATTCCATCGCCAAATCACTTGGCAAATGTTCCCTCCGCTTTGTAGTGGCATGATAGCATTACATCTACGAAACCTTTTCTTCTTTACATAGATGTTCTTTGATTAGAATAACCTCCATGTACGGTACACACGAAATTTGATGACATGATGATGAGCAGTAAAGGGTTCATTTTGGTTTTGGCGACAGTTATCAAAATCGTGCCAAGGCCTTATCGTATACTAGGATTTTACTGCAATTTTTTTTTTTTTTCTTTTTTATATAAAGGCCTTATTTGTCATTTTGCAATAAAATAAAAAAAAAAATAGTAATCAGTCATCTTGTCTAACCATGTAATATAACTATATTCGCTAAAATAGTATGATGACATACCATCACGAATTTTAATGCCCATATTTTTTGCTCATGTATGCTGCGAAATAAATGTAAAATACCTGAATTTATTTAAAAAATATCGTTAAATAGATTTCTTTCTTTCGTTTTAACTACAAAATATCTGCAAAAAAGGCTTTCTTTTATTCCAGATTGAGCTGATTCTAATCTCAATCTTCAGTGGTGAAAACAACTCTTATTATAATTATAATAGTAATGGATTGAGGATATAAGTTGCATGTAATTGGCAAATTTTTCTGTTTTTAAGTAATACCATAATTAATGTATCTCCTAGCACAGCCAACATGCATTATGCAGATAGACTGGAATTTTCTTAATGCACCTGGGAAAACCTGGAAAAGTCAGGGAATTTCATTCTCCTGTTTGAGTGGCAATCCTGTAAAAACAACCAATTTGAAAACTGGGGGGAAAAAACCCTTCAATTTGCATCCCAAATCCATGTCAGTTTGTAACAACAATTTGCTTTTGTATAAATAAAGGCTGAATATGAACAAGTGGGCAAAACTTTAGGGTGTGATAGAAGGCTATATGAGCAATATTCGTCATAGGATGTATGATTGGAACACAAGGAGATACTTCAGAAAATGTTTTATTAACAGAACATGCTCATAGAAGTTGGTCCAAAAACATCCTGTCATGTGTAATTCCATGCTTCACAGTTGCGGAATTGGGATTACGCACATTTGCGAAATTCAGATTGACGCACATTTGCAAAGACATCAGGCATTTCTCCCAGCAACAGCGGTGATCATGGCAACAAGATCCATAATGGTTTCAATCGGGCATTCGTAGCTTAGGCTTTTCATATGACCCTATAGGAAAACGTCCGAACACAAGAGACCCGGTGAGCTTGGTGGCTAAGCCTGTGACACTACCTCAACCAATACAGGTTTTGGGCTTCCCCGTTCCGAGAACTAGCTCACTACAGGTCGACTCTGCCTTCGGGCACGTCGTGGAGGTTCAACCTCCACTATTACCCTCTAGCAGAGCCGCACACCACCTGGATACGTCACCAGGCAGCACCGGTCGTCAATTGCTCCTGCCAGTCGCTCGGGTGAGCCCGTCGTGGCGGGACATTACCCAGCGACCCCGGGGGAAATCCCCACGGGTTACTAGCACCACGCCGCGCTAGGACGTGCCAGACTCCGAGGCCGGCCAATAAGTGACCTTTCCCAGAGCCTTCAGAACCACCAAGTTCATAAATTTTATACCCCCGTGGCCGAGACTGCCTAGGTACAGATCCTAGCCAGTAGCTTCGCAGAATTCTCTACGTCGACCACCGGGGGGGGGTACCTCAACCAATACATCACCTTGGAAATGCCAGGTTCCATTTCATGGTTCGTATAGCCAGCAATCCTCTCAGCAGTCCATGGTAGAAAATGCCATTGGCCGTGAAGACTAACTCTTTTTTTTATCATTTATTTACAATGCAACCTAGCAGCTCGCCATTTTAGGTCCAGCCATACATTCTGTGATATTGCTCGTATAGTAGCCTTCTATCACCCTAAAGTTTTGCCCATTTGCTCAGACTACCCCTGTGTAGATCATTAAGATAAGAATATGTCGATCAAAGTTCTGATTTTCATTTACTATAATTCCTTAGCTTTCCATTTTAATTTGGATTGTATTTCCCCTTTCTATTCTAAAAATGGGAACTGCATTTAATAAATTGCTCTAAGCTGCCTTATTTCAAAATCATGTCATATGATTCTTGTATAACGTTCATGACAAATACTGACTGTGATTCAGCCAACAATAACTCAGATTTGGGAGTCAAATTTAAAATTAGCCAATGGGGACAAATCTGAACTAAGACTAGATTATTTCTACACCAAACTTTCATTTTGGAGATGTTGCATTCATTCTCTGCTTCTTTCCTAGCTAGACTGCTGTTTTGCTTACTAACCGCAGCCATCCAGTGGCTAAAACATAATCCTCCATTGAATTTGGATTGAATTTCAGGAAAATGGCATGGCTGTATGGGTCGTTTTTTTTGGTTTCTTTCATGTGTAACTGGGAGTATAGTTTCCCATAAAAAATCCTCCACCAAGGTATACCTTCCCTTAGGCAGGTGGTCTTCGTATGCTTTGCCATAATCAGATGAACCAAATCAAACCTTAAGTACCACAGTGTCTTAAAGAAGGAAGCTTTGTTAAGAGCAAGGTGTGCTTTGTGTGCCAAGTTAGTTGTCTACATAAAAAATGTATATCAAGAATAGAAATGTTACAATTCCAATTCAGTGGGGGGGGGAATTAATATTAGGTGGTTTTTAGCCCAAAGGACATTAGCACAGAAGTGCTATTAATTTTGTGTTGGCATTTTGCATTGAAAACTTGAAATGTTGGTTCACTTTTCAAATTGTTGCCACCAAATATGATTGCCCTATGTTATATTTAAAGAAATTAATGAAGAATCTGCATGTATGTTTCTCGCATTGTGATAAAATAATGGTACCTAGAGCCATCAAATTTTGAATAATGTAATCCTCCACTGAATTTGGGAATTTGGAAGCCCAACTTTGGAATTATATTATCAATTTCATATTTTGAAACACTAATGAATTTTTGATTAACAAACTCAAAGATTTCAAAGCGAACATTGGCAACACTTTACGGGAAGGAAAAAAGCATTTTTATCTCCAGCGTGCGAGACTGTATTGGAAATTCCAAAGATATACTCATTTTAAAATTATTTCACGATATTGCTCTTGAATTGAATTTTATGGTTTAAGTGCGAAGACCATGATATTTAATAAATAAAGGGAACCACACTAAATGTTTAAAAAAAAAAAAAAAAAAACTTTGGGCATAATGTAAAATCTGAAAGCTCTCAGATTCTTTTTTATGTGATTAATTACAATAATAAATTTAACAATGTATGCATTCTACATAAATTGTACGAAGTTTTCACACATCGCAATTCTATAGAAATACTGCTTTGAAAAACCATACAGAAATATTATGAAGCCTTTACAGAATGGTATTTTAGAGAAATCTACAAAGTTTTCAAACTGTAATCAAAGCAGATTTTCAGTTTCTGATGTACTGCAAGAAGAGCAAATTTTTTTATAAAGAACTGTTTAATCTTTTTTTTTTTTTTTTTTTTTTTTAAAGCAATGTGGAGTTAAAAGTTGTTTTTTTCTACTGAAACCTGTTAAGGATTTTAATGATTACTGCATCAGTTAGTTGTTTTAATTTTTAAGTTGCATAAATTTGTACATTGTGTTTTACTTTTTTCATTAAATTTTGTAGGTAATAAATAATTTACTCTCTCTTTTAACAGGGCCAAAAGCAGTCTCAGTGTGTGCAACGATGTGGACATGTAAGTCAAGGATGCTGTCATCATTGAAGAATAAATGTTGATACCATTTGAAATCAAAATTTAACATTATGCTTTTTTATGCTGTTTGAAAATTTGTTCAGTGTCGTATACATCTTTACAGTGAAATATGTTGTTTAATTGCAGAATTTTGTAATAAAAGGGTTTAATCTCTCTGTGTGTTGTTAAATTAATTCGGTTGTGGAGACAGTTTGCAGAAATTATTAGCATTCTTTTATAACAATTTTTCATTTTTTTTAAAAATCTTTGAATTAATAAGTCCATTGCTTGAAATTGCTCCTAGACCTATCTGCGACAACAGATAAGTCAAATTATGCCTAAAGGGTATGTAACAAGCCAAGTACTGAGTTACAGATACTGCCAGATTGCTTCTAGAAAGAAAATACTACTGATTTTGCACCAAATGCCTGGCCAAAATTAATCAAATATTTATAAAAGCTCGGTTGCTAAAAGTCAAGTTACACATTGCTTTTAGGAATATATAATTATTTCTTTGCTCTTAAAAGTAATTTGGAACAATTTAAATATTTTGAAATTGCTCACTGAAGTTTGTCTTGCTTCAGTTTCTCCAAATTTTTTGCATAAGAATATGCTTTAAGTCCAGCTGCCAGCAAAAGTAATTCTATTTTTCAAGCACCAAGTGGGGATATACAGTCTTAATTTCTTTAAAATGTTATTCATTTTTAACTTAATTTACAATTACCACAAAATAATTTTCAGGCATAAATTATTTATTGAATATAACTAAAATCAATAACAAAGTTTAAATAAATAAATCTTAGTTGTCAGTATGTACAAAAGTATTATAATATTAAGAATAATATAATAAATAAGAAAGAATCTTAACAGAAATTCTGCTTGTAAATGTATTATGTTACATTTAGGCACTTGAAGTGAAAATTACAATGCAGTATAGAAATAACTTGTCACAAGGAATATTTCTCATTTCATGATTGATGCAGTTTGTGCTTCTTATGTGCAGTTAGATTTATATTAAGAATTTTTGTTTCCTGTTTGTAGCTATTTTATTCAAGTATTATCCTTCTCAAACAGCTAAAAAATGAAGTATACAGCAGTATTAAAATTTGGCTTTTTAATAGATATGATGATTTATGCTATTGGCAACAGTCATTTTTTTAATTTTACTTAAAATTGTAGGTTTCTAATAATTGGTTATGTTGATATTTTAATCATAGGGGTTGTGAAAGCTTGTATAATCTTGTAAATGAGTTACTGTTTTAAAAGGCAGCAAAAAAAAAAAAAAAGCGTTGGTGCGCATTTTGAGGAGATGTTTAAAGTATTGTGACAGCAAATTTTGAAAAAGAATATTTTCTTTCTGCAGGTATTCTGTGTTTGCAAATGTCTCAGTTAGATGAATGTTTTCCAGATCTCAATAGCTCAGACATTTTTTGGAGCATATTTAATGGAAAGGTCTATACAAGTAAACTATGCATAAACATCTTTGCTCTAACTACTTAACTGTTTTGCCCAAACACTGTTCGAGTGCCATGAAAGAGGACTTTTTATTTGTCCATATACCACTAGGGCAGTATATTTTCTTATAAAAGTCCACTGATTTACCCAGCTTTTTCATATATTTTTACTTTGTAGTGTTTCTGTTAGATGTCTCTACTAGTCCCAGGAGAGATTGGATTGTAAAATCAGTTCTAGGATAGGTTTTTACCACTTTTCATTAGGCCAAGAAATTCAACGAGTTTGTTTGCACATGTTCAGTGTATTAGGCTTTGTGACGATGGGTGACAGTGAATGGCTCATAACAAAATATAATTCTAATATTGGATCTGAATTTTCTATAAGTGATTCTGGTAGTCCTGAAAGTTCAGATGATCCAATTCAGATTCAGAACTTTTGTGAAATTGGTACTAGTAATCCTCCATCATTGCTATAATTTCCTTTCATAGTGAATTTACTTCTGTTACATTTATCTCCTGTAAAGTGTTCTCTCCAGTTTCACATTTTTGTCAGAAAACAGCCAACTTTAAGTAAAAATGTCTTATTCTCACTGTAATTAAAAATTAGCTTAAATTAATTAATGCAGTACTTGTAACAGTTTTGACTGATTTGAATTGATATAATAGTGATTAGAATACAAAATTGTTTATTAAAGATATGCTTATATTTGGTCACATTATGGCAAGTAAATGAAACTAAAGTTGTTAAGTAGTTGATATCGTCATCACCCATACCATTTAGAGAGTTTTTAGATGTTTGCAAATTTAAATTACTGTGATCAAGCTGTGAATTTCGGAATTTAACTTATGTGCCCAGTATATTTTTCCTATAGTGAACTTTAGATTTTCAATGAGCAATATACCTTGCATGAGATATATAGATGAACATGCATATTCATATATTCATATTCAATATATTTATGAACACTGTTCAGTGTGTGATTCTCTAATGCAGAGAATGTGAAGCGGTTTCAGCTTTAGTTGTGTATATTTTGTATAGAAATCGCTGCAACATTAACTGCATGTTAACATTTTAAGGTTTAGAGGAAAGGTATATTATATGAAATATTTGAAAGTATATAAATTTTAATAATTGTTTTTCAGACAATTTAAATATCAAATTTATTAAATCATGCATGAATGCAAATTTTTTAGTTGTGAAAGAAACCCTAGCAAGGTAAATTTTATACAAATTGTTTGAGTTTGTTTTATTTGCTGTTAAGCAAGAAATAAACAAAACAATTAGTCTTTACATTTCTTCATCTTTAATAAATGTAGTTTGCACATTTTAATTTCCATCAAATACTACCACTTAGAAAGCAAAACCCAAATTTCTTTTTGTCTTTACATCAACCAGCCAGAATGTAGAAAACTATATTGTAATTGCTAAAGCCATCGTAACTATTATGCTATATGTCTTTCTGTTACTCAACAAGGCATAGATTCAATGAAATGTTGGTAGCTATCTCTTGATTTTTGTGGGCCCAAAAAGTCGCAGAACGTAGGTAGTTTGACCTCGGATCATATCCGAGTGAATGGACTGCCTGCATGGAAGTTTTGTGGGTTCATTGTTTGTAATGTGGAATCGAGCCTTTTTTTTTTTTTTCCCCCATAAAATGTCCTTCAAGGAAACATCCTTTTCCATAGGCAGATATCCCTGAGTTTCTTTTATGTAATTAATGAACCTTCATCTTTGGTACAATTACTGTGAGAAGATCTGTCATTTCTAGTTAATTATTTAGCTAAGATATGTTTGCTGGTAATAAAGTCTCCTACTTAAACTACAAGTATGGTAAGTTTTAGAACCTTGGAATGAAAAGAATTCGTCTTTATGCTACATTGAGTTGTTTTGCTCATAGACTTTTACTGAAAGGCATTTTTTTATAATAGAATATGGTTGCTGTTCAGGTAAAGATAAGCTATAAAACATTATCCTGCAGAAATTTGGCATCAGCAATGTCTGCAAATGAGAAACAATCCTTGAGTGACAAAGTGACATTACAGACAAGTTCATCTTTGATATTCCTTAATGATGGTGCTGGAGATGTGTAATTCACTTGAAATGTGCATTCTATGCAAGAAGTCAGTTATTAAAATTAGGAGACAGTGTAATTATACAATCAGCAAAGTGTTTGAAAATTGTAAATCGTAAATTTTTAGCTTTTGCTCTACTTTTCATTGAATTTGCTCAATGACTGATATATGCCAATTAAGCAAAGTGGGTTTATAAGCTTCCAATGAAGTTATGAAGTTGAAAAGGAATTGAAACATCTCATTCTTCACTGTAGATGACTTTTAAATTTAAATGCAGAATGTTTTTTTTTTTTTTTTTTCTATATATTCTGCCATAATGATTGTAATACACTGGTGTGCAAAAATTAAGGACGAGACAGTTTTTTCAATGTAACTTTGTACAAAAGCTTTCCAAATCAACACATTTAACATCAGAGGGATAAAAAGAAGCTTTATTGAAAAAGTAGCATGGAGCGCAATGCGACTGAAGGTCGAAACATCCCTGTGATGGACGTCCAGCAAGAAACATCTGGTCTTTAATAGGGGATATGATCTCCTCTGACTGCTAGGCAGGTTTCACAGCGTCTGCCCATGCTGAGAATGAGAGTGTCAATGAGTTGTTGAGGCATTGCTGCCTATTCGTCTTGCAGCGCCAATCAAAGCTCCTTTGGAACAGAAGCTCCATCATTACTGGTGGTAAGGTATGAGCTGCCAAGCGTCTGCCTAGAAAATCCCATACATGCTCAATGGGATTGAGATCCGGAGATCGTGCCGGCCAATCCATACGTTCAATATCCTCACTCTCTAAGAGCTGTTCGGCAGCTACTGTGCAATGACATGGTGCATTGTTGTCCATGAAAAAGAACTGCAGACCCATAGCGCCTCTAAAAAGACGCACATATGGAAGAAGAATCTCGTTACAATAACGGGTCCCGTTGACTGAACCTGCGTCGAAGATGTGAAGGTCTGTACGACTACCAAGCATGATGCCTCCCCAAACGAGAACACCGCCACCTCTATACCTGTCTCTTTCAATGATGTTCGAGGGATGATTGCGTCTTCCCCGCTCTCTCCAGATGAGTATGTGATGAGAATCGCTACTCAGACTGAATCTGCTCTCATCTGTAAAGAGTACTCATCCCCATTCATTGTGTCTCCAATTCCGGTGTTCCCGGCACCACAGAGAACGCCTTCTCCGATGGGCAGGCGTTAGAGGTACACACCGTACAGGGCGTCGTGCAAACAGACCACCACCGTGCAGTCTTCTGGCCACGGTAAAATGCGATATCGGTCGTCCAGTCGCCTGTGTCATGTGTCTAGCGATTTCTCCCGCTGTCTGCCGCCTGTTTCTTCTGGCCTGTAAGGCAATATACCGGTCATCTGCGGATGTGGTTCCTCGTGGACGACCACTACTAAACCCCCGGATAGCTGTTCCTGTAGTTTGAAATTGTCTCCAAAGTCGTCAAACGATGCTGTGAGCAATTCCGAACTCTCCAGCCACACTTGTCACACTGCACATCCAGATGTCATCTAACAGATTGATTATTTGCCATTTCTCGCTGAGGCAGCAACTTGGTGTGATTTTAACTGCTATACGGCATGCAATCTCTTTGCCAGAAATACTGATCTTACACCGACAACATGCTTTATACTACTCAGACACTCCTCCATTACGTCTACCTGCATATCTACGCATGTGCTACCGTACATCACCTTACTTAATCTCCTGATTGGTCTTTCTGTCCGCTCTGCCTCTTCGTTCAGCTGATATGCTAATTTTTCGACTTCGTCCTTAATTTTTGCACACCAGTGTAGTTTGTGTATCATAATGTATGCATTTGAAGTTAGTGTTTTTACTAACAATTTTGTACGTAATTAAAGGGAGCTATAATTACATAACTGATTTGAAGGTTTTATATTTTTAGCATTTTTGTATTTTTCAAAAGAAAAAAAAAGTATTATATACAGTTGACAATTATGAGATGTGATTTTTAAAAAAAAAAGAGGAATTAGGGTTTCAGCTGTTAAAAACTCAGTGCACCTATTTAAGGTTTGCATTTAATTTCCTTTGGAATAGTCACCTTCTGAAGCCAAATACTTTACCCAACATTGTTTTTGTTGCTGGAACCATACCAGAACTATTGTTTTCATTTTCTTTCATTTGCCTCTTGGATTTACAGAACATCTTGAAAAGTCTCATTCCTATCCAATGGAGTTTGATTTTTGTGTCAAGTCATATATAGGGGTCAAAATCAGTAAATAATTGACTTGCTGGATGTATGCAATTTTGTGTTTAGCTCAAAAGTGCTGCAGCAGGGAAGATGAATAGGTAGGCATTTTGTTGGTGGCATTGCCACTTGCTGGATATATGCAATTCTGGCATTTTCCAATGATTAGCATTCCTCAGCCACCAGCTGCTACAAAATGTTTCCCCGTAATAAATTAAATTTATTGAATCCATGAAACTTAAAGTGTACAAATTGCATTCCCCTACCACTAGTAATTTTAGAATAAATTTTCCTATTTTATTTTAATTCTACTAATTTTTATCACATTTTATGACCTTGTTAAATTTTTCTTGCTAAAATCTCATTTGATCTTAGTTGTCTCAATCCAATTTAGACATTTGTAGAACTTTATATGAAGAATTATTCAATGTTTAATCAATTAATATTTATTCTTATTTTTATTTTACTTCTGTTTATGGTACATTATAAAGTATATCCATGCACATACTAAGTACATTGATGATTAATTTTATTTTCATCATTTTAAAAGTGCTTTTATAAATAAAAGCTTTCCTTCATACTCAGGGTTTTCTCGATGTAAAAGTTTAAGAATATTAATAAATTGAAACTAGTTTAAGAAAATAAAATTTAGAATATCTAATTAAATATTAATATGTTTTACAATCACAATCATGTTATTAACAGTTCTTTAACCTGAATCATGCATTTTAATTTCATTATTTTGAAATCCTTTTGAAATGGTGGTATTGTGCAGTATGAAAAACCTTCTGATTTCTCCCCGTAATAAATTAAATTTATTGAATCCATGAAGATCCTTCTGATCTTCACACAAGAAAATCTGATTTTCAGATTTCGAGGTTGGCAGCTATAATATTCCTTGGTTACTTACTGATCAGGTGTAGCATATTGATGACAAACAATGCCTTTGTAGTTAAATCCTGCCAATGGCTGAGTGGTTAACACCACCGAATACTGGTAGTTCTACCTGGTTTGAAATTACTTCATCAATGGACTGGATATGTGGTGGATTTTGCATGGTTTTCCATGTGTTGTGAATATGGGCCAGCTTTCTCCATAAAGTCCATTATGAAGACATGTTATATGTTTTTATTTGTGAGCATGTGGGACTTCGCCAGTTCGATAACAGTAACTGAAGTCACATTAAGTGACATCTACTTTACTAGAAATAAAATATTTTTTCACTGAAAAATTTGAATTTGTTTTTGTAGACTTTCAAATTAAATTTATACTATATATCCTCAGTCACTAGATACATTGCACCTGAGCCCTTTTATGTAAATAAAATGGTACAAAGCTAAAGATACGAATATATGAAGAATATTTAAGTGTTTTGTGTTTAAATTAAATGATTAGAAGTGGTTAAGTTAATTCCCATAAAACATGATGTTAAGAAATATAAATTCAATTAATAATTTTTGTACAAATTGTCATTTGATCAACTATCCTCCTATTATAATTCAAGAGAAGTATAGATTCTAACCAATAATCTTTTGTTTAAATGAAAATAGCAAATTGGTAGGAGAAATATCTGAAATGTATAGTTGAATAAAATCATCTTAAGCAAAAGAGCTTTATTACTGCAAATGTTTTCATTTAAAAAATATTGTCACCCTCCAGTAGGTGACCAGCACTAGAAAGTGTCCATTGTGTTTTTGCATCTTGAAGCAGTTGCATTCTATGGCCACTTTCCTGCTGCTGAACTATCATTGTTCATATTTTCCAATAATAATCTATTGTTTAAATGAAAATATCAAATTGGTAGGAGAAATATCTGAAATGTATAGTTGAATAAAATCATCTTAAGCAAAAGAGCTTTATTACTGCAAATGTTTTCATTTCAAAAATACTGTCACCCTCCAGTAGGAGACCAGCCCTAGACAGTGTCCATTGTGTTTTTGCATTTTGAAAGCAGTTGCATTCTATGGCCACTTTCCTGCTGCTTAACTATCATTGTTCTTGTTTTCCAATAATAATCTATTGTTTAAATGAAAATAGCAAATTGGTAGGAGAAATATCTGAAATGTATAGTTGAATAAAATCATCTAAGAGCTTTATTACTGCAAATGTTTTCATTTCAAAAATACTGTCACCATCCAGTAGGTGACCAGCACTAGAAAGTGTCCATTGTGTTTTTGCATCTTGAAAGCAGTTGCATTCTATGGCCACTTTCCTGCTGCTTAACTGTCATTCTTCATATTTTCCAATAATAACATTTTGAAATACGCAAATACTGGCAAAATAAGGCTGGTGTGCGACCTAGTATTCTGAAGGATATGTCTCATAGAGGCTAGTGCCAGATGGAATTTAAAAGTGGCAAAGTTTTTTAAATTTAGGGAAGAAAAAAAGCAACAAAATTTAAGAGTGGTGAAATTTTTAGAATTTAGGTGAAGCAGAATTGAAATTTGGTAAATTTTTTTTTTTTTTTATTTTGCCGCAATTGGTCAGGTGAATATCTATTAATGCCTCAAAAGGAAATGTGCAACAATGCCAAGAATGAAATTCACATTAATGGTTTGTGACTTGTTCTTGATTTGGATTAAGTATTTTACTTTAAATCTCTACATAGTAAAGTCTGAAATCTATTGAGACAGTTTCTTTAAGGATGATGTTCCCAAATTATGGCAGCAATTTAGAGTAGGCTCATTGTTATCTTAGTATATCTCACAAAGCAAAATTATGGTACTTGATATAACTTGAAGAAAAATGTAACTGGCTGGCCTGAGGCCCCAAGCTCACTCTCATTGAATATCTTTGGAATGAAATGAAGTAATGGTTGGATACCAAGCATACATGACCAGTTAGCAGTTGTTAAATAACCATAATTACAGGAAACATGAAAACAAATTCTTCTGAAATTATTTCAAACCTTCCATTTGATGCTATCAGTTACTGATTCGCATTAGTTAACCCCAGTAATTGTTATTGTAGTTAATGTAGTGGACTTAAAAAGCATGTGGGATGAATTCAAGAAATTAGTAATTATTAATGTGGTTTAAATGGACAAATATGAACATTTAAAAGTAAGTTTGTTCTTTTAAAAATAATGAATTTAAATGTTTTATAATTAAATCATTTTTATTTCAGAATACTGTTTTAAATCAGCCTCCAACTCCACCCATGCCGACCAATCCAGATGCAGCTACAGCACCTGTTTTAATAGCATGGTACATGGCTGGTTATTATACGGGTTTCTACGAGGTGAGATTATTTTTGGCAAAAAATATTCATATTATGTTTAGTATGAACTTTTTATAGTATTTAAAGTAACTTCTGAAATTTTTTAAAGTGTGTTGTGAATATGTGCATCATACAAAATATAAATGTCTGAGACTTTGGAAAAAAAAAATAACATAAGAATTTGTTATTTTATTTATTATTTATTTATTTATTTGTTGAGGTAGGGGAAGAATCTAGTGAATTTTATTGCTAAGATTTTGGATTTTTTTTTTTTTTTTTTTTTTTAAATAAAACTTCATTTTATTTACTCTTAAGCCCCGTTCACATGCAACACTCCTTCGCACAGCTGCCGTTAGCAAGGGGAGAAAAAGGAGACATGAAAGAGTTTCGTCTTTAGGACCCGTTCAGACCACCGTCTTCCTTCCCCTTTACACCTAACCCTCTGTAAATAATCACGTCTTCGAATTGGTTGATTTCTAATACTGTTTACACATTTTTAACGTTGTTTACTGTTCTTAATTTTGTAATCTGTACTTTTGCAACTAGTACCTGAACTTTCGTAATGGTTCCTGAAAAATATATGCTTTATAATTATAATTATTATTATTATTTTATAAGCTGTTCACTCTTGGTGCTTGTCACTATGGTTAAAAGATGGTCATGGATTTTTAAACTGCTTCCCTATAAGATATAGAACTCAAACTTTGTACATACACTGCTTGTGGATGTGATATCATGCTTTTGATATTTAGAGAATTAGATTTTTTTTCAAATTTAAAGTTAACATGACTTTTTGCAAATATTAATTAACAAATAAACTAGAGTCTCAGAATATTATAGTTTGCACCATAACACACTGTGGAGGGAAAAAAATTTAATGAAATTTTGAGCATAATTTTTTAAAAAATATTTTGGGAGAATTTTTGAAAATCGTTCATATTTTTAGACTTTTTGACGCCCATTAATTTGAAAATTTCATATCTAAAAATATATGGGTTACAAATTTCCGACATTTTCACAGCTTATAAAACAAACTTTTCGCATTTATAAAGCATGATAAAGGAAATTAATTGGATTTTTTTTTTTTTTTTTTACTTTTTTAAAAGATATGCAATGAAGCAGAATGGGAAATGTTGGTTCTTCTTGGGCATCAATTTGAAACATCGGTTTCAAAGTAATGATCTCATTATACCACACTATTTTTACGACATTATGTATACTATATAAGTTGTTATTGTTGCCAGTTGTTCGTTCAGCGCAAGATTGGAGATATTTCTGAATTAACTTTCTCTTAAGATGCTTTTTGCATTCCGTTGTGTTTAATGTTCTTATTAGATTGAAGCATAAGTACTGATTATACTTGGTGATATTCTAAACACTTGTACGAGTATTTCTGTGGAAAATTCCAGAATTTTGAAGTGTTTCTGTTGATAAAATAAATTTAATTAAGCTGTCATTGGATTTGAGTGCAATAACAATCATTTACAAACTATTATCAATCTATTAAAACCCGTACACATGCAACAATATTATAATTAATTAATGTATTAAAATTGTTTTGAACGTGTTTTGCAAAACAAAAACAGGTAAAGAAAAATTCTGCTTGCGTTTTATGAAGTTTTGCAATTTTTCTGGCCACATAAGGTTTTAAAAAAAGGTTTGTAATTAATGCTTATATTTACCAATTGAATAAATAGCACTAGGTTTGACTTATATATATGTGTGTGTGTATTGAAATTCAATAATAAAATTTTAAAGATTTGAAATGATTAAATGTCTATTTAGACAGTTTGTATTCTTTAAACTGCAAATGCAAACTGAGAAACCTTTTGCAATTTTTCCGATAAATCCTTTTACTTAAAAGTCTTAAAACATATATAGGTATGGACTAAATTATTTATTATTTTTACTGCTTATTTAAAATTGTATGCTTTATAGAAACAAGGATGGGTTTTGCAAAATACTGAAAAGAAAAATTATTTGAAATGAAAATGTAACTGAGATCATATTTGTTTCAAAGATTTTAGATAAAAGTGTATTTTAATTTTTTCTCAGAAACTATTCATTAATTGCAAAATCATTCCTTGAAGTCATTAAGAACACTCTAATAAATACAATAAAAACTGGGGGGGGAGATATTGAAAATTGTAGGAGAAGAAAAACATTTTAATTGTAAAATTTTTCTTCAAAAATTTTAATTAAAAAAAAATTACTAGCAAAAACATTTTTTCAGCTTAAGACTATTTTGTCTCACAAAACCATTTAATAATATTCATAAAAAGTAGATGAAAATGCTTAATTTTTTTTTAAAAAAAATCATTCAAAAGGTACCGAGTCCCTTGTCGCGTTGAAGCGGATATGCACTTGTCTTAACTTTAGTTTTAATTTGAACGATATTTCTGGAATACCTAGCATCAGATAGCCTTGTCTGTATTTGTCTATAATTTTCGTATCTTGTACAGTTCTATCTAATTTTTTTTGGGGGGGGGATGCTATCAAATCCCCAGACATCTATCAGTGCGATTGTTTCACTGAGAGTCCGGTGAGCAGTAACTAAAATTAAGTGAATCGCACAGTATAGTATGGGAAATCTCCCCATTTGCCCTGCTCCTGAGAGGTAAGGAACATTCAACTAAGTTCTACCTCCAATTTGGCGAGGCAGTTAAAGACGTTAAAAGAACCGGGTTTCGTTACCGGTCGAATCTGCTCTTGTGAACGAGGCTTAGTGGGTTGTATCCAGATGGCATGGTGATAGGTTAACCAGCTGCCATAATTTGAATTCCAGAAAAGGCAAAAGATTTTTGCAATTCTTATTTGTATGTCTTTGCAACACTTGGACACTTAAAATATTCTTGAGATAATGACCTCTTGAGAAGTTAATGGAAGTGGGAAACAGGCATGTGGGCAAGGTACCAGAATTTCACTGTAGGTCATACAGGTATAGTTTCACCTCACTAACTATTTAGCTCTGCCCCTATTGATGAAGAACATTCTGGAAGATGACTCCGATGCTCTCCCACCCCTCCTCTCCTATTATCAGACCACTTGAGAGGACTTTTTGGCTTGCTAGTATTTTAAATACCCCTATGCCACACAGATGCTATAAACTTATGCCTTGTCTGGGATTTTGAACACAGGCTCAATGATACAGCAGCTAGCATCACTAATTACTGTACTTATAAGGGTGGGCACAGGTAGAAACTAGGCCAGCATCTCAGTATTATCATAGATGATTGAGGTATTGCTGTACCTAACTAACTGTTAAACTTCTACCCCAGTTTGGAATTCCCAGAGAGCACCCTCGGCATAGTCCATGTGTTTCCCACCTTTTTTCCCCTCAAGAGGATTTGGCTTGCCATTTATTTTGAGTGTCCCCTTGCTGAACTGATACTATGTGCTCACAGATCCATGCCTTCTCTAGGATTCAAACAAGTGCTCTTTCGACAGGTAAGACACATTTTGATCTGTTCCCTAAGGGATTCTTTTTAAAATTCAAGCAGAGTTGTGGAAATGTTTTCTGTCACCTATCAGGTGCCCAAGGCCTATTCCAACAACGAATGCAACCAACACTCCTTACTACGAAAAAATTCATAATCTTGATCTGATGTTACTGTCAGATATGTCAGATAAGCAAGATAAATGACAGCAATAAGAGTGGAGGTAGTTTTTGGAATAATTTATTTTGATAAAAGAATGTTTTTTGTTTATCTTAAAAGTATTTACCAGCATATCTAATTTTAAAAAAATGTTGAAAAAACAACTGAAACCAAAAGTAATTAAATTTAAAGGAATTCTATAATTATTAAGTGCTTACTTGAGAAAACATTTCCTAGTTTACAGTACATTAATAAAATTAATGAAAGAATACATGAATTAGATGCCTGTGTTCCCAAACGAGGTCATGTCCCCCCCCCAGAAAAATAAAAGTATAGAACCCTCCTTCCAGACTGAGGAAATAATCTGAGTGCCACAAGAAACCCTAAACAGGATATGAAGTATAAATTTACTATTAATTAAATCATTATATATGTAAATTAATTTTGAATTTGATGGATAAAGGATTAGAAACTGTATTTACCAAAAAATCATTATTATTTCAAAATCATATTAAACTGTATTTCTAAATCATATTAAACCTTTTACTAATTTTTACATGACACTCATTTTTTGAGGCTGTACAATGTGTTCGAGCTTATTAAAGTCTGCTTTTTTTAATACAGGGTAGTTTTTTAGGGACTATAGGATAAAGATACACTGATAGTGTTTTTTAACGGGTAATCCAGTGAACCGTGAATTTGGTAATGAGATTGTGAATAACTAACAGGTAAATAAATGGCTGATAATTAAATTAGATGAATAAAGGATCAGAAATTGTGACATCAGGTTTTTAGAAAGTTTAAATATTTTTAATTTATTGCATTTATTGAATGAATTATGTAACTTGTTTATTAATAAAAGGAGGAATTAAGTGAAATTCAAGAAGGAAATTTTAATATTAAATATCCTCTCTCATAAGGTAAATCATATCGCTTTATGTGACACAGAAAAACAGAGAAACAGCATTATGTGATAAGAAATATTAATTTCAATACACCTATGATTTAAAATTACAGTATTTATTCTGGAGATGAGATTCAAATATTTTGAATATTTCACATAAAACTCGAAAAAGAAGTATTAAAGTAGCTTCTGCCTTTAGAAGATTCCTATTTAATTAAGTGAATCGTTAAACATTTTTACCACGTAATTAAAAGAAAAACAGCAAACTGCTGTTATTGTGACTATCTCTTGGTATGAATTTAGTCTAGATTTGATGTATGAAGTCATTATGGTGAAGAGGGAAACATTTGCATCTGTCATCTGTCAGTGGCCAAGGTTGTAGGCACTTGATAAGTAATGGTACGTTTATGTATATTATTCATTCTTGATAGAGGAGCTCACCTGTGGCCAAGCGGTAAAGTCGCTGAACACTGGTAGTTCGGTCCGAGGTTCGAATCCCACGAACGGGCTGGCTGCATGGGTGTTTTCGTGGTTTTCCCCATGTGTAACGTGTATACGAGCCAGTTTCCCTTAGAAAGTCCTCCACAAAGGCATCCTTTCCCTTAGGCAGATAGCCCATGTGTGCTTTGTCGTAATTAAATAAACCAATTAAACCAAACCATTCTTGATAGAGGAAACCAAAGGCCTCCTATCCCTTTTACCCTACCACAAGTTCTGGAGAGGCCTGCATCATCACATCACACCTCATTCAGTCATTGTTCTTATCTTGTTCTTGGCTGGCTTGATAGTGTTTAAAATTCCCTCATATCATCCCTGGGATTCAAACCTGGGACCGATTATATACCAGTCTGCACCAATAACCACTGTGCGTAATAATGCTGCAACAAACTGCTTTGGATTGTATGTATCATTTCATACAGTTTGTGTTTTTTGGATTTCTTATCTGAGTGCTATGATATTTTTATTGATTGAATATGATATATATGTTTATAGGATTAATACTGTATATTCTGGTGTATAATTAGCACTTTTAATTTAAAAAAATGAGGTCGAAATTTACAGGTGTGCGTTATATGTGATACAAAAATTATAGATTTAAAAATATGGAAAAGATGAGCATATAAAAATTAGATTTCTACATGTAACCTAAATGCTGTTTATTTAAAAGAAATGGCATATCTTATGAACTTAAATGTTTTTATAATTGGATAACATTAAAAGTTCGTCATATTTGTCTTCCATTATATCATCGGGCATATCATCAAGTTCTAAATCATGTTCACCATCTCACTGTTTCGATCCATAAATAAATGATTATCTTCCGTTCGCTCTAGATTGTTAGGTATTTTTAAAAGGCTTTTGAATTATGTCCGTTTTTATTTCATTCCATGTTTTTATTACCCATTCACACATTATTTCTAGACTGGCATGACATATTTGGCGAAAGGGTGCGCGTTATACAGTGAATATACTTAAAAACTGAAAAATGTAGTTTGAAATTATAGATACGCGTTATCTACCGGTGGATAATATGGTAGGGTGTGTACCATATACAAAACTTGTACTGAACCAGAGTATCACAAGTATTGGTAGATAAATGCATTAATAACTTTAATTTCTGAAAGTAAATTGTTAATATTTCAATATGCTTATAAATAATTTAATTTTTGTTTCCAATGCTTTCAATTCAAATTTCTGAATCTTATTTTGTGATTAATATGAATAATATTGTTCTACTTAGACCCAGAATAAATCATGTGGACACCATTGTGGGCATGTAAGTTTAACTGTTTGGCATGTTTGTGGAATCTTGTTCAGCATTTTTAAAATATCATTTATATATATGTATATTATTCATATTTGGAAATGTTCAGTATTTTATCAGCTTTTTGTATTATACAATAGTGTCTGACATTTCTTCATTCTTTATATTGAAAATATTTCTTTTATTTTTTTACTTCTCTCTAAAAAAAAGGTAATTTTTGTTTAATTTGAATGGGAGAATAATGAGAAGTAGCTATCCAGAACGTTTTAATATCAAAGCAAGTACTCAATTTTACAAACGTCCTTCCCATATTTAAACTCATAATTTTTTAACAGATATTTTGGTAAAAATATAAATCAGAGTTTCTGTAGCATCAAGTTCTGGAGACAAGAAGTGTTTCAGACTCACCATGAAGTGGATAGCAGAAGAAAAGGGAAGATTTAATGGTTAAGTAAGAGAAAATGAAGAGCCTATCGAGTATCTGCAGCTTAGAGTAGTATACTGAACCTGCATATGCATGAAAGTTGAGTTGCATGTACTGCAATCAATATTCTTTAGGATCGTCCAGAATCACATTCATTCAAAGCCCTGCAAGCTGATGACTGTGCACCATTGCAGTGCTCTCCATTACTGATTCAACATTCTTCACTTGTTTTCGTCTGTCCATTTCATAGTAAATCTGTGGCAATTATGAATTCTTCAGAAATGCCATTTCCTAATGCTTTTTTATGTACAGGACTTTTCCTGATGCACACTGCTAAATTTTCGATATCCTAGCTTATGATTTCAGTTTTGCATACACTGAATTTAAATATGGAAAGGACTTCTGGAAAATCTTGTATATGACCTTTAGTATGTGTACCTATTTTGTTAAGGCCACAGAACTTCTAACTTGAAGTATGCATGAAAGCCAGACATAAAATAATGATTATGTGCTAACTATGTAATAAAATGTTCATTTACAGAACATATTCATTCATAATTTACAGAACATAATAATAACAGTTTTTGCTGAACAGAAAAGACCAATCAGAAAATTGCGGTACCCATTATCCTTCCATGCCAAAAAAAAAAAGGGAGGAAATCTTCTAATGATATTGAAGGGCATATGATTTCCTTATTATAATATTCTCTTTTATAATTTCTTACACCAAACATTTAAATCAGAGCATTACTAATATTTTCTGGAGTATCAGCTTTCTCTGTTTTGCAAAGAAGGTGGCAGAATTTTTTAACAGTTGCAGTAGAGATATCTTGGAAAATGAATTCCCGTCCCACCCCCCAAAACCCCAATTATTTGGGTATTTTTCCATTAAAAATTTTTTTTTACAACTTTTTATCATTATTTGATTTTTTGGGACACTTGGAAAATCGAGCATTTGCTCTTCCCAATCCAGCCTGTCAGGATCAGACTGATAAGGACCCAAATTGTTTTGTAATAAAATAGTTGAAGCTTTTAATTATAATTTATAAATATGTGTCATTGTCAGCTGAGAAATAAACTGATCTATTTACTTCTTTCTTTACACCAACTCCCTGGTTATGATGTGACAAAAGACGTAAATTCTGTTTATTTAATTTTTTGTTTTACACAATTTTAGCACTTTTTTATACATTTGTTCACTATGGACCTAAATGTTGTTTTATTTTTTCTCCGTGTTTATTATGCATGCAAACAATTTTATATATTTCTTTAATGGCTTGATCCAGGTGAAGTATGTAACAGATTTAAATATTATCATAATTTCTGGAAGAAAGGCCGCATCAGCGTAAATGGTGCACTCAAGAAAAATGGCAGGGAAAAAATTAAAATTATGCATAAACTCCACAATAGATTAAATCGCAAGTGACATCATCGTGGACTGTATATATTCAAAATCTTGACCTATGTCCTATATGACCTATCAGTTAAGAAAAATGCATGACATGAAACTATAACTCAGAAATAGATTAGAGATGAGAAATGTTGAAAATATATTTACGTTCACGAATATACGTATATTTACTCACTAAAGAAGTCCATATTTGTCATACTCATACTATATTATAAAAAATGTTGTAACAACAAGATATTAAATTTGGATGACAAAACAAAATTTTAAATTTTACTTACAAAGGAATTACAGCAAGCTGTACAACAAAGGAACCCATCAAAATCTCATTCTTCACTATCTGAATTAAAAAGATTTAGTAAATCCTGATCTAAGTTTTCTAGATCGTCATATTCATTCTCTTGGTTTACAGTCTCTTTATCTGAGAATATAATTTCATCTTCTTTGAACCCTGCTATTATTGATGATGTTTCTACCCATTTCCACGCACTTCCTACCCACTTTGCAACTTCTTCATAAGATGCTCTATGCCGCTTTTGGTATATACCCATGCAATCCTTCACTCATCCAACACTCCCACTGCTTTCACACTTTAGCCTTGAAGGATTTATTACTGTTATGTGCTAGAGTCACGGCACCAAAAATGTTATGGTTTCTTAAAGGTCTGGTACCTAAAAGGTTTCCTACTCTGTTGACAAAACACTTAAAATTTTCTAACAACAGTAATATACTAATATCAATAAGCCCTGTACATTTTTGCGTTGTGTTTTCGGATTAACCCTGAAATCAATTTGAGAATGAGACGGGTGAAAATCATGAGCACACACACACAAAAAAAGAAATAAATAAACATTGACTGATCTAGAAAAGTGAGCCTATTTATTAAATTCTTCAAGAATTACTTAATCCATTAATTTGTAGGCAATTTATATTCAATCAGAACTGTAATATATTGATGATTACACAATGCAGAATTAACTTAGTAAGCAAATTATATTCAAGCTGAACTGTAAAATATTGCTTTCTACAAATGCATACCCCTACAGAGTAATATTACTTTTATCTTAGACTCAATAATATCAAACTATTATTTCTATTACATTCAGGTAAACATGATCAGATAAAACTTTGGATAAATTAACAATACCCTCCCTGGGGAGGAAAAAAAAAGAATAATTAACAAGTTATACTTTCCAAAAAAACATTTCACACAGAATAATCAATACCAATGTAATTCACGTTATTGCACATAGTAACTTTCTATTTTCAAAAAGAATGATTTAACCGGGTAATATGTTAATTAAAATCAGGCCATTACATCCTACAAGCAATTTAGTCCCTAAGAGGAGCAAAGAAGCTCAAATAATGACACCCTTACCAATCAATCTTCACCAGAAAGAAATTCACAAGTTCAATTAAATAATTTAATGAAGAATATATTTCCTTAACCAATCTAACTAAGTTACATTCACTGTTTCAATTAAATAATTTAAATAAGGATATATTTCCTTAGCCAATCTAATAATTTACTTTATGGACAAACAAAATGACTTCATTAGAATTAGGTTAATTTACTCAACTACAATATTTTAATTCAACTAATTAAGTTATTTCAATCACTATTAACTATTTTAGTTATTAGAATTACTATTAGAATTTTTTTTTTTTTTTTTTTTTTTTTTTTTAACATCAGACCAACAAATAAAAGAAAACAAATAAAAAGACTTATCTGAGGAATCACAGGCTGCAAGTGAATAGGAGGAGGAAAACACCCTCATATTTAAAAAAATTATCGAGATGCCAAGGAGGACGGCTGCCGAGCGTGGTAGAAAAAGAGAAGAGTTCATATGTAGAGGAATTTTCAGTGGAGTCCAGAAGTTTCTAATTGATTTAGGATGCACTAAGGAGGTTCTCAGTTCCTCTGATAGTTGATTTGCAATCCAATATTGAAGTTAGTCATTGTTCCAGTTAGGTGATGCATTATGTAGTAGCGACCCCAGAGCTAGCAGTGACGGAGTTTCTTGCAGGGCGGAAAATAATTCTTAAAGGCGTGAAACATCGAGGCAGATGAAAACTCTATTCGTGGAGGAGAGACAAAAATTTTCTTCTTAACGGCACCAGTACTAGGCATCACCCTTCGTTGCATTTTTCTTTTAATTATCTTTTGAGTAACTTACATATTCAAACACAAAAACTGATGAGACTATAATTTAGTCGAGGTCATGATGCATATAACTAAGTCCCTCGTTCAAAACTCAAGGGCAAGAAGCCCGTAGATCCAAAGGCGGAAAAATGCATTTTCCAAAATAAAATTCAGCTGCCAGCGAGTACAGCGTCCGATGGTAAGTCAAAAGTGCAAAAAAGTGACCTTGTTCCTCAAAACACCCCGTTAAAAGGGAGGACGCCTAGTTGGCATAACCCACTCTTCGCCGAAAGTTAAAATAGTTGCAACAACAGCATACCCTCATGTTATCAAACTCGCCAAATCCATTACTTTGAAACCTCAACGGAAAATCTATGTTGCCAAACTTTCGCTAAATAAACACCACCTGTGACAGGGGGAAATTAGGAATTTCAACAACCCTGCAAGGGTCCCGACGAAAGAATGCTGAAAACTCACAAAAAATGACTTTTCAACCGGAAGGAAGGCATTTCATCCCCCTTTAACTAAATCACAAGCAAACGAAGAAAAATCTACTAATTAAAGCTCATAACTGAAATGCAATTAAAGTTAGAAAAACGAAAGTTATGCCAAATTAAAGAGCTAATTTTTCTGCAACTAATGATATTAAATACTAAGAAATCAAATTAATTTTTGACATGAAAAACTGAGTTTATTACGTGGAAAAAAATACTTATCCATTGTTTGCGTGTACAAGATTGAAGACGCAGTTCGCGTAAACTCGGAAAGCCAAAATATATTACACTAGAATTAATAGGCCCAAAAAGAATATAACCAAACTTGTGTAGCTCAAATTTTGAATAATTACAAATTAAAATTTTGATTTTTATGAATCACTTAATTAAATTAAATTCGCTACAGAACATTACCTGACAAATCTAGTGGTTGTAAGATTTTTGTCAAACCACCAGTAATTATTGCTATGGTCGTAGACAGTTTTTGACATCTGGTTTTTACATACTCAAGTAAATGAGCATGCGTGGAATCCATTATCAATAATCCTTTTGGTTGGAAAAAAGATCCCTTACGACACTGCCAAACCTTTCAAGCCACTCATGCATGATTGTTTCGCATATCCAACCATTCTCATTTGCACAAGTAATTACGTCATTAGGAAAATCTCCCATCGGAATAGTTTTTTCTTTCAAAAATGATCATCGACTTTAGCTTATCACCATTTGCAGCACAAGCTAACACACATGTAAATGACGTTCTTTCATGACCCGCCATAAGCACACACAACCGTACAGTTTTGGGCACCAATTTCATCAACAGTTCTGTTTGCAGGAGCGTCAAAAGCTAACGGCATTTCATCCGTATTTATTATCTGTTATGGAAGAAGTTTTTATTTATCAATAATATCTCTCTTGTATTTTAGAAAAGATGCCCTTTTTATCCTGCCAGTCCCTTGGTAATTGTTGCCGGAGTGTTGTTCTAGTACGCACAGAAATATTTTTTCTTTTCATAAATCTGCTACACGGGCAAGGCCCTTTTTTGAAATCATTTATGTTCATTTGTTTTGCCATAAATTTTGCTTGTAAGCGAATTTTTACAGTCAAATTTGCCATGGCTCTTTTCTGTTGTGGCATATTTTAAATTTTTCTTTTTCAGTTCTCCAATGTCGCATGCATCTCTTGTCCACTTCAAACTCTCAAGCTGCTGCTCTATTTTGTATTTGTTCAGCAAGTGAAATACATTAATCTTAAAGCCAGCAGTATAGCTTCTGTGCCGTTTAGGTGCCATTTTAAAAAATTTTCCACTCCCTTCTTACTTAAAAACTATTCAACAAATACTTGTACCCAAACTGATAGGATCTGTATCTGGCAGAATGCCAAAAAATATTGATTCGTGTGGAAGGGGAAATACCTCAGAATTCATTATTGCAACTCAAGTGGTGTCCGCCTTTGCAAAAATTGCAATAGATTTTCAATGGAAAAGGGAGAGAATGGGTCCCGGAAGATTCATCGAATGGTAGAGAAGAGAGATTATTCAAACTGATGAGAATGCTGATTTGAAAGAGGGAAGAATGTTACTGTTCTGGGATCCCGTTTAGGCACGTAGGTCCGTTCAAGGGAAAGAATGGGAACAAAATAAAGTTCGCAAAAAGAAACTGAGTGGTCTTTTGTGTGGGAAAAGCACCAGTCTATGTACAATGACAAGGTCATCCAAACTGCATACAATAATAAGGTCATTCAAACTATGCACAATGACATCATAGGAAATATTCTTTTTTAGTGCATCTAAGTGTCGCATGGGTAGAAATGACGCACCCACTGAAAATGTAAGTTTTAAACACGTAAACGGTGCAGCATTTCTTCCAGAAATTATGGTATAAATACTCTTTCGCAAGAAAAATCGAAGCATTAAGAAGGACTTTTGCAATCGTGACCAAATGTGGTATGCAAAAACATCTTGATCGAACATGCAAATGATCAAAGTTTCAAGCCAAATGAAGAGAAATTGTGATCATAACGTGCATTTCTAGTGCGCAATTCCCAGAGTATAAAACCAATAACAGCGGCGGCCCACCAGCGGCCGAGCGGTAACGTCGCTGAACACTGGTAGTTCGGTCCGAGGTTCGAATCCCGCGAACGGGCTGGCTGCATGGGTGTTTTCATGGTTTTCCCCATGTGTAACGTGTATACGAGCCAGTTTCCCTTAAAAAGTCCTCCCCGAAGGCATCCCTCCCTTAAGGCAGATAGCCCTCGAGTGCTTTGCCGTAATCTAATAAACCAAACCAAACCAATAACAGCGGCAGAAAATTTATCTTTTTTTGTTGCTGCCATTGTAATTCCGTAAAGAAGCAACTAAAGAGGTCATTATGACGATATCAAAGACCTTATAGACAACTAAATACTTTGAACATGGTTGCATTGCAGGATTCCGTGAAGCTGGGTGGTCATACTGATCAATAGGCCACTACATGCAGTGTACAGACACTGATGTGCAAAGATGTTGGCAGCAATGGATGCTACAAGGAAATTGCAGACAAAATGAATGCTCTGGAAGGCCAAGGAGCATAAATGTGAGGCAAGATAGAATTATTCACCAGGCCCGACCCGTCCAACTGTATCATTGTCGACTATTCGACGCTCTACAGCCACATCTACACCTCCCGTGTTACCGTCCACCATCTCACAGCGCTTGTTCTAAGGTGGGGTTACGCTCACAGAGGCCTTTAAGACATTTGCCTTTAACCCACAACATCAGCGGAGTCATCTGGAGTGGTGTCGCAGCCAATCATTGTGGCTGCCATCAGACTGGCATCGTAGAGTGTTCAGCGATGAATCCCACTTCACTCTTGAAGCAGATGACCACCGTGTTTGTGTCTGGAGAGGCGCATGGCCAGCGGTCTCAATCAGCCGTTGTTTTACAGGGCTGATTACAGGCATACAGCCATAACCATAGTGTGATGATGTGGGGCGCTATTTCTTTTGACAGCAGGCCATCTTTGGTCATCTTCTGTACATCTTTAACAGCTCAGTATGTTTATACAGTCAACAGTCTTTAATCCGGACTTGTCGGCACTTCAGCGATTCCGGATTATCGATTTTTTCGGATTATAGATCATCAGTTTAAATCTGGTAAGATGACATGCAGAAATCATAAAATTAAAATATGAAACCATAATTTATGAAATAAAGAGCAATTATGATCTAAAGGGAATCAAAATTTACAAAAAAAAAAGCTTAATATTTATTTGTTTACTTTATTAAACATTTCTTTCAACACGCGCATGCGTAAAGCATACATTACGCATAGTCAAAATTAGAAAATTGCAATCAGAACATTATTTGATGTGTACTAGTGATATTTATAATGACGAGGAATTTTATTTAAATCATATCAAAGACGGAGTACATCGAGATGAAATACTACATTTAGTAAGGAATTATAAGCTGAACAAAGTAAAAACATCTGCCCTGAAGATAAGGATAGTGCTGACAGATCAACTTCCAGTTCATTGTGTGCGGTAACGTTCCCCCCACTCCACCCCGGCAGAGCAGCGTGAAATTGATAAACATATTTCGGAATGGTTAGAGAAACAAAGGCTATGCCTTTATCCATTTTTTGCAGCAATTCCACTTTTTGTTTGATGGACATCAAAACATACTTTTACTTTGTAGATCTTTTGGTAGCTCCAGCATCGGAAATTCTATTTGACATAATCGAAAGTTCAAGCTTACTTTTATAAAATTGCTCTAACAGTCTGCAAAAAATAAAAAGCCGGATCCAATTCGAAGATTAATTAACAATGCAGTCTGCAACATTAACTGAAATAGATAATTAGATAATTTTAGCTTAGCTTATACCATCCGTTATACATTAAACGCACATTCGTAAATGTATTATGCGCATGCGTGAAGGTACTACGCGCATGCGTGAACGCATTATGCGTTGATGCATGCGCAGAAAGTTTGTAGCTTTGAGGTCCGGTTTATGGATGTCCGACTTTTGACTATAATGTTACAAGAAAAATATAATGGGATATGCCAAAAGAACCTGTAGTAACGTTGAGAGGGTCTGCATCACAAAAAGTAATACTTTGCATATGGTGGATCTACATAGGTTGGTTTTGGTTTGGTTCATGTGATTATAGCAAAGTCTCAAGAGCATCTTCCTAAGGGATATGCCTTCATGGAGAACATTTGTAAGGAAAACTGGTCTGTATACATGGTAGACATGGGGAAAAACACAAAAACGCCTATGCAGCCAGCCTGTTCGTGGGATTCGAACCTCAGACCGAACTAGTGTTCAGCGGGAACTGTGCATTATGAATTACTGCCATCTAACCAGACAATGAATTTGGAAAAATTCTGTTCCAGGTGGCAGTTTTAAAAGTAGAATTTCAAACAAGTGCCCAGAACTAACCAGCTGTTGAGATGTCTTTAATTTTACATGCTAGGCCCCCAGATTTCATTGAATGACAGACAGTTATTTGAGTATGGGTGAGGTGATTTGTTTGAAAGTTTTAAGGTTGGTATTTGGCCAAAAGCTGACTTTCCTTCTACGTGTTTAGTATTTGAGGAAAACGTGTTTTAAAATGTTAAAGGTTTTGATGAATGGGGACCTGGGGTGCAGAACATGGCTCTTTGCTGTGCATTTACAAAGCTGTAGAAGTGTTTTAAAATATTAAATATAGTAAAGGTTTTAGCGAATACCTGGGGTGCAGAACATGGCTCATTGTTGTGCATTTACAAAGCTCTTGTCTGGTTTAAATTGGACTATGGCTCAGTTGTCTATTGATCAGCACAGACTACTGTGCTATTGAGATTAGATCCTGTTCGTCATTGAAGATTTATTCTAGAGCTTTCAGAACTTCTCTCCGTTTCAAAGCCTGTACGTAGACTGCTGTGAACCTTCACTCAAGTTAAGGCATGAGCAGTTGTCTCTTTACTACTACACTGGTCATCAAAATTAAGGGTAATGAGAAAAAATATCCTCACTAAGTTAATGTTGCAACCAAAGTTATAATTATTTATGTTAATTAAATACAACGGAACACAAAATTGTACTTCCGAGCATATATTAATTAGCTCTAGAAATATGCAAATTTGGTGATTGACAATGTGGTGCGCTATGGATGAATGTTGGAATTCCACTCTATAGTGTTGTTTAAAGTGAATGTGGTTTCTGAGAGTTATCAGTATTCAGCAGTTATGGCTCAAAGGCATCATTTAAGTAAAGGCCAAAAGTGGTGAATAATTGGTAGAATCAAGGGAGGTCGCCCAAGATTTAATATTCCTTAAAGCGTCATATCAAGAGTTTGGATAAGCACTTTTTAAGTACTGGATCAGTTGATAAACAGCCTGATCAAAGGCAACCAAGAGCAACAGCTGCATTAGAAGACTGTTTTCTGTCATTGTCGGCTATAAGAAACCATGAAGCGACTTCAACCTTCGGGCCGATAGGGTTTTAGACCTTCAGGCTGCTACATGAACTGGAATAAGCTGTTCTGCTTCTGCATAAAGACTTAATGAGGTTGGACTGTATGCAAGAAAACCAATGGTTTGTTTCCCACTCACTGCAGATTCCAGAGGAACCCATTTAAATTGGTGCCGTCATCATGTGCAATGAAGCCAAGATAACTGGGCACAAGTATTGTTATGACCAGTCCAGATACAGTCTGAACAGTGATTCTAGACATGTTTTGCAACTTATTTTCCCTTATCTTTGAAATATCCTGTATTCATGACTGTAGTTTAATGGTTTGAGGAGAAATCACGGCAAATGGTCAGTCGCACTGAGCTGCATATATTTCAAGGAGGTTTGGTAACTGCTCAGAGATATGTGGATAAGGTATTGGAACCCAAGTTAGACTGTTTAGGGGTGCTGTTGGCCCAGAGGTTTTGCTAATGGATGACAATGAAATAAACAATAATGAGCAACTAACTAAACAACTGTCAGCAGGTGCTCTCTTTTCAAGCCTTAAATAGTTTCCAACTGCCATGAGAAATTTCTAGTACTTTCTGCTGCTCGAAATTACTGGAAAGCAATACGAGGGTGAAATCGCAGTTACAGCTAAGATACTGCTCAATTACATTTATTCAATTTCAATACAAATTATCGAGATATTAATTAACTCAATGTTAAATGCATGTGCCTCTGTATTCTTATTTTTCCAGCTTAGCTTTCTCTTGAATATCTGTCTCGGACTAAATTACACAGAAAAATACATTTTTAATTATAAATTCTACAAAAATTACCTATCTAAATACAAAATTTGTAAAAATATGTAGAAATGTTATAACCTAAACAAATTCTTTTGAATATCATTAAAATATTTCTTTTCAACTTTATATATTATTTTTTTTAGAAGCATACGTGCTCTGAATCTAATGTAGCAGAAAATCCTTCTCTGTCCTCTGCAGTGACAGGATGGTATATGGCTGGCTATTATACAGGTTTACAGAAGGTAAAGTTACCATTTGTAAAGCTTGCAACTTTTTTTATTGTATTAATTTTTTGTTCAAAATTTGCTTGGAAGTATAAATATGGTCATTCAAGGTGTAGTGTGTACTGATCTGGATAGTTGAAGGTCAAATAAAGCAGATAGAAAATCACATTTATTTCAGATAAAGCATTACAGCTATAAATAATCTTGCTGATTTAAATGGTACAACCTTTCACTTTTAAGCATCCTTTTTACGTCTTGGTAAACTTAATGTTAAAATGTATGTGATTTGTCATCTTTGCACATTTCCTCCTCTGGATACAGGAAAGTTTTTGGCAGATATGTATTTTTCCATTGATCATGAGAGTTGGCGAAGGTCACGTCAAGTTTATGTCAACCACAAAACTTTCTAGCAGATATATATTTTACCATTGACCATGAGAATTGGTGAAAGTCGCACCAAATTTGTGGTAACCACTCCAGTGGAAGTTTGGAATAAGACATTGTTATTTAGTTAATTATATACCCAAGTAGCACAGCAATGTTGTTTACAAACTCACCGTGGAAAATGTTGCAAAAACATTGCATTATGTCGCCTTTAAGACGCCCAGATGTCTGTCAAATTCAGCTGTTTTGCAATGGTCACAAACACGTTTTTATTACATCCTCACATATCAGCTTTTTGTCGCAAAGACGTCATTATTGCATCCTTTTTCAAGTGGTATTTTGGTTATAAAAGCACTGTGTTAGGTGGCATAGACATAGTATCATTATATCTTAATGACACCCAAATGTCTGCACCATTCCACAATTGTGAAAACATCATTATTACTGTCTTGTGGTACATATTATGATTTATAGAGAAAAATAAGCATAATAATTAATATCTTTTGTTTTCTTTTTAAAAATTTTACATTCCAAAAAAATTACAAATTTAAAATTTTACATTTTACATCAAAAAAAAAAAAAGAAATTGAAACATTTTTATCATTTCCTGAGAATCAGAAGATAATACAATTTTTATTTGTAGAATAAATTTACATAATTTCAAAACACCAAATTTTCAAGAGAAATTCATTAAAATTTATGAAACTGATAGTACATTGCAAGTATTCAGTATAAAAATAATGTACTATAAAATATGAAGAATAGTTACTTTGCATCCTTATGAATGACTGTGTTATTAGATTTAATTCAATTCCATTTTTAATGAATATAATGCTTAAAATTAAAACTCCAGAAACATGATGTATTAATTTTTAATATTTTATTATGCATATAAAGGAGGATAAAAATAATTTAACAAAGCAGTCACCATTATTTAAATATATAAATACACCCAAACCTGTTTTTGTGCAGTGTATGAAAATTTCAATAAAATTGGAACATAATTGACAAAGTTATCAATAAAAAAAGTAAAATAAATAATCAATAAAAAAGGGAGCTTCAATCTTTTATCTGGCTAACCAGACATATACCAGCATCTAATGAAACAACAGTCATAGCAAAAACTGATCACCGACTACACGGTAACTGAAAAAGTCAACTCTAAATTACTCTTTTTCTATAGCTACTCGTGAAGTTTTGCGTGATTTTTTTTATGCGGGCACTGTCCACCACACATAAACAGGTGTGCATAGTTATATCAAAGGTATTAAATATTAAAATTCTTACAAAACTATCAAGTATGCAAACTACAAAACTATCAAGACTGTATAAAATATTTCTCCCGCCATCTCAGCGTGCCTTCGTGGTGTAATGGTCTGCATGCTCGGCGTATATTCGAGAGGTCCGTGGTTCGATTCCCAGTGAGGGCGTTGCTAATTTTTCAAGTCTCTTGCTTCCAAAAAATCCTAATGTCTCTACAGTGGCCCCTGAACTAAAAAAGGTGGTGGATGATGATTCCAAATTAGAAAAATTGAAGATTTTCCCCAGTTAGTAAAATCTGCAGAGATGGAAAGCAAAGAAACTGAAAAGCCGAGATTCAGCAACAAAGTCAAAAAGAAAATTACTCTCCTGAAGGAAGCAGATGAAGCACTGAATTGGCTACAAGACGAAAAAATCCAGGAATTCCTAGGTACCATCGTCGAAAACATTGAGAAGATTAGGAAGGCAAAGTCAAACGCCGAGAAATTTGCAGTAGGCTTCAAAACAGCTATGTATATTATGAAACTGGCTGGAGAAGGAAATTAGGGAAAAAATGCTTTTTCATGAACTGATAAAATTTGGACTTTATTCTCATTTTCAAAAATTTTTCTCATCATTTCTCAACATGGTGCCTGTTTTCTCAAGATGCATCTCTCGGGGTCAGTTCTTAAGAGGGTGACCTCCCACGTGACTGGCCTCAGTGAATCGACTTTCTTCAACAGCTTGTGATAGATGTTTCAACGAGTGAGTGAAAGTCTTAAGTTCAATCACAGGGCTTTGCTGTCTTAAAAATTTCTCTTTCGTCCCCAGGATGCGGTGCACAAGATAGTGCACTTTTATTTAACAACAAAATACCTCTAGAACCCAAGGGTATACTAATTTACTGGTTAATACTCTAGGAAATATATACCATATGTGAGACTTATGATCCAGATCCAACAGTGCAGTATGAAAATTCTTACAAAACTGTCAATCCCTGCAAAGCAAGTTTTATCAAAAAACTGTAAATCAATATACAGTCAAACGTCGTTAATTCGGACACCCATAATCCGGAATGATCTATAATCCGGACCTCAAAGCTACAAACTTTCTGCGCATGCGTCGCGTTCACGCATGCGCACAGGCGTTTACGAGAGCGCGTAAGACCCTTATGGCTGCGAATATGTTTGTGCGCATGCGCGTTTAATGTGTAACGGAGTTATACGCTAAGCTAAAGTTATCTAATTCAGTTAATGTTGCAGATTGCGTTGTTCCTTAATCTTCGAATTGGATCCGGCTTATTATTTTTTGCAGACTGTTAGAGCAATTTTATAAAAGTAAGCTTGAACTTTCGATTATGTCAAATAGAATTTCCGATATATATTTACTACAAAGCGAAAGTATGTTTTGAAATCCGAAATCTGTTTATCAATTTCACGCTGCTCTGCGGCAGAGGGGGGGGGGCAGAAACGTCATTATTAGATTATGATAGATTAGAAAGATTATGTCAAATAGAATTTCCGATATATATTTACTAATATGTAATTTGTATCTACAAAGCGAAAGTATGTTTTGAAATCCGAAATCTGTTTATCAATTTCACGCGGCGGATTGGAAGTTAATCTGTCAGCACTATCCTTATCTTCAGGGCAGATGTTTTTATTTTATTTGGTTTATAATTCCGTACTAAGTGTAGTATTTCATCTCGAGGTACTCCGTCTTTGATATGATTTAAATCAAGTTCCTGGTCATTATAATTCACTTCCGATAGTGAAGAAAGTGACCCAGAGGTTATTGAAAATGAAAACATTTCCATTGACAAATTAGTCGGTATTCTCAACACAGCAATTATAGGACTTGAACAGTGGAACTTTGTAACTAAACAAGAAATTATGTCTGTTTAATAGAATTAAAGAGAAAGTATTATCACATGAAACGAAGCAACTTACATTGAAGGAAATGTTTAATAAAGTAAACAAATAAATATTAAGCTTTTCCTTTTTGTAAATTTTGATACCCTTTAGATCATAATTGTTCTTTATTTCATAAATTACGGTTTCATATTTTTAATTTTGTAATTTCTGCATGCCATCTTACCAGATTTAAACTGATGATCTATAATCCGGAAAAATCGATAATCCGGAATCGCGGAAGTCCCGAGAAGTCCGGATTAACGACTTTTGACTGTATATTTTTGTACAGCAATTTGAAGCAAAATGCATAATCTTAGGGACATAATTTTAAAAGGATTTTACCTTTCCACTTGTGCACTTAAAAACTAATGTAACAAAATAATTAGCATTATTTAAGTAAAAGCAAAATATATAAATGCAGAATTCCATCAAAGCAATTAAACATCAGAATTCTTGCTAGATAAATTTTCTCAAAAACCATTAAATGAATATACTGTTTTTTTGTGCTAGAGGTTGAAGCAAAGTACATAATCTTAACAAACATATATCCATTGATTTATTTTTTTGTTTCATAAGCAAATTTCTGGTATTTTAATTTTCATGGAGGTACTTTAAAAATGATTTTATCTCTTCAACTTTAGCTTATGCATGAAAGATAAAGAAAGTTTACCATTATTTAACTAAAAAGAAAATATATAAATACAAAATTCTATCAAAGCTATTAATGAATTACTATGTAGAATGAAAAATAAAAACATTTATCATTATTTAACTAAGAAGAAAATATATAAATACAAAATTTTATCAAAGCTATTAAATATCAAAATTCTTGCAAAATTATCAGTGCCTGCAAGTTTTCTCAAAACACTTCACAGGTATATACAGTACAAAGTCCGTAATCCGAACAACCATTATCCGGAATGATCTATAATTCGCACCTCAAAGCCACAGACATTTTTTTGAATGCTTTACGCATGCACGTTTAATGTATAACGGACGGTATAATCTAGGCTAAAATTATTTTTACTGATTCTAAAGCATTTCAGTTAATGTTGTAGATTGTGCTGTTCCTTAATCTTCTAATTGGATCTGGCTTTTTTTTTTTTGTGCTTATTATTAAATATCACTTCCGATAGTGAAGAAAGTGACAGAGAGGTTATTGAAAACGAAAACATTTTGATTGACAAATTAGTCGTTATTCTCGACACAGCAGTGATATTATTTGAACAGTGGAACTTTGTAACTGAACAAAAAATTATGTCTGTTTATAGAATTAAAAAGAAAGTATTAGCACAAAAAACGAAGCAACTTAAACAACTTACATTAAAAGGAATGTTTAATAAAGTAAAAAAATAAATATTAAGCTTATTATTATTATTATTATTATTATTATTATTTTTTTGTAAATTTTGATGCCCTTTAGATCATAATTGCTATTTATTTCATAAATTACGGTTTCATATTTTTAATTGTATAATTTCTGCATGCCATCTTACCAGATTTAAATTGATCATCTATATAATCCAGAAGAACCCCTAATCCGGAATTGCCGAAGTCCCAACGAGACTTTGTACTTTATTGTTTTTCTGTACTGTAGTTTGAAGCAAAGTGCATAATCTTAACAAATATTATTTGTTTAGCCTTTCCATACATTTATTTTCCATTTTCATAAACAGATTCGAGTGAATTAGCTGTAGATTGTAAAGCAGGTTTTGAATTAAATAAAGAAAAAATGATGAATAAATTAAAAATGTAAAAGATAGGCTTTTATCAAAAAATTTTAGCTTAGTGAGAACTATTTTACTGGAGAACTTTTGAATTGAAATGCTACACAGACATAAATCATGAAAAAAATCTGTGCAGTGGAATATAAAAGGGTTAATTTTGCACTGTAAAAATGTTAAGTCTTTACATTAATCTCAGCACTTCATTAAATACATAAACTCTAACTGAACATGTTCTCTTTGAAAAATGCAATATTAATTGAAAACTGTGCAGTTGAAAATCCATAACAATGTTATATTAAGAGGTCACTTATTTAGAACCAATTACGAAAACAGTTACGTTTATCCATTATAAAAAAAAAATACTTATGTTAATCATAGCAGTTGTTTAAATGCACGAACTCCATCTCAAAGTTGAAGCAACATTTTAGAAATTAAGTTTCAGGAGTGAAATTTTTTATGAAAAATTGTGTTATATAGCATTTCATTGTGAAATATTTAATCTTTAGAAAGCTAAACAGGAAATAAATTAGTTATTTAGTCATCTGAAATGTTTATGACAATATCAATTTAATATGTTAAAATTTTAAGTTTGCTTGGTTTATAATATACAAAAATATGTATAATAATATAAATTGAAAAATTAATAATTATGACCAAAAGAATTTTCTTATGCCATTCCTTAGATTAAAAACATTTTATCTTAATCTTCTTTTTGACCTAATTAATCAACACATGTAAATATATTTCGTAATCTGTATTTGAATTTCATATCTGTTTTTACACATGTAAATATATTTCGTAATCTGTATTAAAGAATTATTTATATTGTAACATCTAATATTATAACTTAAGGGAAAAGAATATTTTACAGCCATTTGATGTTCCCTTAATGGCATTTTACTTCTAATATTAATTATTCATGATTAAGCTTTCGCAATCAATGAAAAGCTTACTGAATAAAAGAAAGAACATAATACATCAAAAGAGCATCATTTTAGGAAAAGGTATTTGAAAATATATATTTTTTTAGTATAAGCAGTACTTACCTTTGCTAATACGCAAGGCAAATAAGCAGATCTTGAAGAATGTCATGCTGTTTTATAAATAATACACAGTTAGAGTTATCAAGTTTTACTCATCATAATTCTGCTAAATGCAAGTGGCATTAAGCGAATAAATATTATTTAGTATTAACACATATATATCGCTGATGTTTAATTTAATTGTTTTATCTGTAATTGTGCCCAGCGATGAAGGTACATAAGTCTGTCTGCCATTATGTCTTCTAATAGGCATTCTAATTTTTTCTGGTAGTTATAACAACTGAAATATTAGTACTATCAGAATTATTATCCACGAAAGGATACGTATTTATTATACATCTATATTAAATGAATACAACTAATTTTAAACAGTTTCCAGTCGATTAATGTTTAGCATTGCTGCAGCCAGTTTGGAAGATCAGACCTTTCCTCTGTTAATTGTTATATGTGCATTAATTACACTGGTTTGCATCTCATAAAAAAGTGATGTTTTAAATCTAATAGGTAATTTCGTATATCTTTTCAGTGCTGATTTAAAAAATGGAATCCAAATTTCTGTATCAGGTCAGGATTTTTCGCAAATTGAGAGCATTTATATTTTAGCGAATACATCTATTTTACATTATGTTAATGAATTTATTTTAGTGATACATGTTATAAGTAAATTCCGCAATAACAAAAATCTATCTAATATGTTTTAGAAAGTATATAAATAGATTTATGTACTTTCCATACATAAATAGATACATAAATAGACTTAGAAATAGATTACATAAATAGATTTATGTACTATTAATATATTTATGTACATAAATATATTAATAGATTTAGTGTCTTATATAAAGCATATAATCTAATGGAAAGAACAGAAAATATACTTCCACATATTGCTGTTATACAATGCATGTTATAAAATTAGCTGAATGTGTTAAATCTAAGCATTAGCTTCAAGGCATTAATTCAAGAATTTTCTTTTGCATGAGTTTCACATGCTTGTACATTTCTTCACTAGGTTTCAACATCCAGCAGTAGTCTGCCGTCATGTTTTTATTCCACTTTCCTTGGTACCGTATTTCCATGTCTTTTATATCCTGATGAAGTCATTCACCTTGTTCTTCATTGACTTATTATATATCTCTGGAAATTAATCTATATGTGCATGCAAAAAAATGTAATTTAATATTCATGTTGCATCCGAGCAATCTTAATTTTTGTAGCATGTCTGCTACAATAATTTTATAATCTGGATGTTTCCTGTTGCCTAAAATTGTTCATTCATGTGTTTAAAACTCAAACATGCTTCTCTTTCACAATCATACATCATTGCTTCAAATTTGAAATCGATTATAAGTTTTTGAATTTGAGGCCTAACAAAAATTTCCTCCTTTAGTTTAGCATCAGAAATAGAAAAAAATTGCCACAAGTGTACTTGCTATCATTTTCTTTATTTAAAGCTTTGACAAGCTGTTTCATAATACAGTACAAAGTCCGTAATCCGGACTCATCCGGACTTCGGCAATTCCAGATTAGGGTTTTTTCCAGATTATAGATCATCAATTTAAAGCTGCCAAGATGGCATGCAGAAATTATACAATTAAAAATATGAAACCATAATTTATGAAATAAAGAGCAATTATGATCTAAAGTGTATCAAAATTTACAAAAAAAAAACAGCTTAATATATATTGGTTTACTTTATTAAACATTTCTTTCAATGTAAGTTATTTAAGTTGCTTAGTTTTTTGTGCTAATACTTTCTCTTTAATTCTATAAACAAACATAATTTCTTGTTCAGTTACAAAGTTCCACTGTTCAAGTCCTAAAATTACTGTGTCGAGAATACCGACTAACTTGTCAATCAAAATTTTTTCGTTTTCAATAACCTCTCTATCACTTTCTTCACTATTGGAAGAGTGCATTAAACACGCATGCGTAAAGCATACAAGAAAATGTTTGCGGCTTTGAGGTCCGGATTATAGATCATTCCGGATTACGGACTTTGTACTGTACCTAATTTAAAGTGATGTGGGGAGCAAAATAATTTTGGGGTCAATAACAAATGGTTTGTGAAGAATATTTTTAAAACTGGGTGATAAACTCTCTTGGGAAGGCCAATCTTTTTTTTTCCCAATCACATAGAAAACATGGAAATTTAGTGTAACCTGATTGTTGTCCAAATAACATTCCAATTATCTTCAGGTCACCACGTAAAAGCCATTAATGTTTTCATGTTTCTTTCAAATGAACGTAGTATGCCACTAGAATCGATGCATGTTCATTTCCATTATGGAACAAAACTTCCTTCACATTTCTTTTTGAGGAGTCTGTAAATAATCTCCAGTCAGAAGACTTGTAATTAATACCAAGGAAATTAATTTTTGCATTGACATCATTGCAGAACACAAGTGAGCCTTCTTCTGAAAAGTATGGTAACAATTCTTTTCACCTTGTCTATACCATGAAAAGTGTATTAGTGGTAATAGTAAACTTTTAGCTTTAAGGCGTGAGCCAAGAAGTTCAGCACTTTTCTTTGGCAATTTTAGCTCTCTTACCAAATCATCAAGGTCACTTGATTAAATAATGTTGATTCAGAAGTCAAACAACAAAAATCAGCGTTATATTTGCAAAATTTTCACAGGACTAGTTTCGATGGTTTTACCGAACCATCATCTTCAGCTGCAAAACCGCAAATGAACAAGATAGGAAATAATGTTTAGATAAGATAAGAAAGCCTGGACAAGAATAAGCAAGTGGTGCCATCTGTTGGCGAAACCAGAACTAAAACATAATTTCCCTAAAAGCCGAAGGCAAATTTGGATTGGAATTAGGATCGTTAACTAGAACAGAAAGATTTTTATGAATGTGAAATGCCTCTAGAAAATCCAGTTCTCCAATGGAAGACGTTTTTTGAATAATTTTGGCAGCAGAAAAATTGAAAGTGTGATTTTCAGACCAACAATGTTGAGCAACAGAAGACTTCCGTGTTTCCTTTTTTCTAACATATGCCTCATGTTCTTTGACGCGAAATTTTAAGGCTCTCTTAGTTTGGCCAATGTAAATTAAACCACACTGGCAAGGAATCCTATAAATACCCCAGGAATTCATATCCGGAATGGGGTCCTTGAGTATAGAAGTTGGAATTTTATTGATGGGAGAATAAACAACCCGAAAGTTAAATTTCTGCAAAATATGTGCAACTTTATAGCT